>NC_055987.1:186145757-186825757 GCF_018446385.1 Zingiber officinale | reverse complement strand
CTTTGTGGAAGAGATTGGATTTAAAGTATATAAATTGCCAACTAATGCACCAGAACAGATAATCACTTTATTTCTTTTAATAACTACATCGTTACTGAAAGAAACTGAATATCCATCTAAAAACAGTTTAGAAACTGAAATTAAATTCTTTCTAAAACTGGGTACATAAAGACAATTTCTTAAAATCAAATTTCTATTTCTACTAACAGATAAGTAGACGTCTCCCACTGCAACAGCTGCCACCTTAGTAGCATTGCCCATGTAGACGGTAATTTCTCCTTCAGATAGTTGTCGGGTTTCCTGGAACCCCTGCAAGGAATTGCAGACATGATCAGTGGCTCCCGTATCTACACACCAGGTGCTGGTAGATAACACCGCTAAACATGTTTCAACAACTAGAGTATGAGATATACCTTTGTTTTGGTTCCTACGAGGACAGTCCGCCTTCCAATGTCCTGCCTGCTTACAGATGAAGCACTTGCCCTTCGGCTTCTTCATTCCAGTTTTAAATCCCGTACTCTGAGATTTATTCACTTTCTTGACCAACTTGTTTCTTCTTCTTCTTCCTTTCGGTTTAGAAGTAGAACCATTTTCAACATAGTGAATTTGAGCATTGTGACGAAATAATCCTTCACTGCTTGAAGTTCCGTCAGTAGTTCCGCTAATGAATAAACCTCTTATTCATATTATAGTTCAGCGAACCGCTCAAAACTTCTAGGTAGCGTCGGAGGATCATATCGATCCGGGTTTCCCATCAATTTCTCCTCCAAGGATCAGTATCTCGTTCGGATAAGCCATCATCTTTAGGATATGATCCTCACAGGAGTACCCTCTTGCATGGTGGTGTCATTATCTTTCTCATGGCTTCTTGCCTAGAAGCCCTATCCCGATGACCAAAGAGTTCCTTGAGATTGTTCATAATATCATAGGCTGTTGGTAAATCTTGATGTTGCAATACATTTGACATTGAAGCCAAAATGTAACACCGCGCCATCTCATCCGCTTACCCATTTCCTATGATATTCAATCTCCTCTTGGGTAGATTCACCAATAGGTATGATGGGCATTGCTTGACAAGACATATTTATAGTCACAAAGCAGTAAGAACAATGTCCGTGTTTCTTTTCCAATCTATGTAGTTTGGTCCAATAAGTCTATTCTGTTAGTATGATGGGCAGTAGGTTGAAAGACATCCTAAGAATCACAAATAACTTTTGGTCGAACTCTAAATTTAGAATAATATTGATTCCTCAAACAATACTATTTTAAATTAACCAACACCTCATAACACCGTGAATTTTGTATGCCACGTTAGTGTGGACGTATACAAATTCAACATTTGTAAAAGGAGGGTTTTAACCCATTAATTTTATTATCTTGTCAACCTAACTTTTTGACAAATAAAATTAATAGTTGGTATCATTTGGTCACACAAATAATAGCAGTGACTCCGTTGGGGAGGATACTATTAGATGTGTCTAAGTGTATACCATTACTTGACACTAAGTCCATTAATAAGATTATGCCCCTTCCGTTGGGGAAGATCACACGCTCTTAATTAACTTCCTATAGTCATCCAAAAATGGAAGTCTGTTCTAGTGATCCGCAAACAAGCTCATCCGTTATGGAGGAAGGCACTCAGAGCCAACGCGCAAGCTTGTTTGCATCACTTACAAACCAATAATGGAGACCATGGAATTTATTTAAAAAATCCCTCTCCCACTTAGTTATTTATAAATGAGGAATTTTAACTATGCTAGACTACTTTACTTGTAAACTAACATGCACACACAGCATAATATAAAAGCAATAGAGAAACTAATTTTCAACTATTATGGCTTTTATCTCTAGTTGTCCTCCGTGTGTTGTCATCCCAAGCTGCTGCCATATTTGGCCACCGCCATCGGGTCTAGCTGTCGCATCCATCTTGCTCCTTGTTCCGCTACGCCTCTGGTCCTTAGAAGGTTCCACGCTTTGCAAGATTCGATCCGCGACATAAATAGAATTTTACATTTTGATCCTATATTCCATAAAAGGAATGTACATGTATCTAGATCAAAAATAAAATCCTAATAAAACTAAATACAGCTCCTGCTGTATTTGAATATAATCATGCACACACATTTAAATGCCCTTGACATGTCCAAGGGTCCAATCACACACATAATAATTAAAAGCCATAATAGTTTGATCCTGCATCCACAAAGTTAACACATCCTACTATTAACCTGCCTAAATTATGCATGACATGTGCATAATTAAACTAAATACCAAATACATAGAGGCAAAACCCTAGCTCTGATACCAATTGTTTGTTGCTACTCGGAAAACCTATAGGTTCCACTGTAAAAAAATTTTGTACAAAGATCTGAACCTTTTCCTAGCTACCATGTGTTCTTTTAAATTAAATTTTGGATCGCCTGCGGAACTTAACACGTTTGATCCAAAACTTAATCTATTTGTTCTTTTAGGTTTTGACTTGGATCTCCTGCGGAACTTTACACGTTCGACCCAAGTCTCCTTAAGTTATTAATTTCATTAAATATTAATTTCCATAATTGGTTCCCAGTACTGACGTGGCGAGGCACATGGCCTTCTTGGATATGGGAGCAACCACCATCGACTAGACAAAACCTTTTATAGAAAGCTAATATTTAATTTCCTAAAATAACTTTAGGTTAACCAAAGAGAACAATCAAATCACAAGGAAAAGAAAAAACAAAAGAACACAACATCGAAAAAACATATTCGAAATTCTAGAACGTAAGCCTCTTGTATTTGGTATTATTTCCATAAATAACTAGCATGATGCGGAAATAAAAATTACTAGTTATACCTTGTAGAAAAACCTCTTGATCTTCTACCGTATTCCTCTTCTAACCTCGGACGTTGTGTGGGCAACGATCTACCGAGATGAGAAACCACCAACCACCTTCTTCTCCTCCAAGCAAGGTTCGACCACAAAGGAAGAACTTCACCAAAGAAGAAAACCAAAATACTAACCAAGCTCCAAGAGATGCTAGCTTTCTCTCCTTCTTCTTCTTCTTCTCCAAGTAGTATCCGGTCACCACAAGAGCTCCAAGGAAGGGAGAGAGGTTCGGCCACCACAAGAGGAAGAGAGGGAGAGGATGGCCGGCCACACCAAGGAATAAAAGAGGGAGAGAAAATAATAGAGGTTGTGTCTCATGAAGGCACCCCTACCCCTTCTTTTATATTCCTTGGCCTAGGCAAATTAGGAAATTTAATTACAATAAAATTTCCTCAATTTCCTTGACATGATTTTATTGAGAAAAATAAAATAAAATTTCTCAAATTAAAACCTAATGGTCGGCCACATCAATGAAGTAAAATTAGACAAGTTTTAATCAACAATTAAAACTTCATAATTTATTTTCGGAAATTTTAAAAATAAAATTTCTCTTCAAAAATCTCTTCATGGTTGATAAAAGGAAATTTCTATAATTTTAATTTTATCAACATGTGAATAATTTTTAAAGAGAAAATAAAACATCTCTCCAATCTACAAATAAGGAAAGAGATCTAATCTCTTTCTTTAATCTTTTGTAGATCTTTTACAAGAGAGATATTTTAATTTTAATTCTCTTTAAATTATATCTTCCACATAATAATAAAAATTAAAATTAAATTTCTTTTTTAATTTAATTTGGCCGGCCCTACTAGCTTGGGTTCAAGCTAGGGCCGCCCACCCAATTTTATACCTAGGCCGGCCCTAGCTTGTTCCCAAGCTAGCTTGGCCGGCCCCTATTGGGTGGGTATAGAATGTGGGTATAGGTGGGTATAGAACTCTATAAATAAGAGGCTACGATAGGGACCGAGAGGAGGAATTTGTTTTGGTCTCCCGATAAAATTAAGCATCCCGTGTTCGCCCCGAACACACAACTTAATTTTATCAATGATAATTCATTCCACTAGAGAACTATCATTGAACTACCGCACCAATCCCAAATTACATTTTTGGGCTCCTTCTTATTATGAGTGTGTTAGTCTCCCTGTGTTTAAGATATCGAATGTCCACTAATTAAGTGAGTTACTGACAACTCATTTAATTAATATCTAAGTCCAAGAGTAGTACCATTCAACCTTATTATCATGTCGGACTAAGTCCACCTGTAGGGTTTAACATGACAATCTTTATGAGCTCCTCTTGGGGACATTATCAACCTAGTATCTCTTGGACACAGTTTCCTTCTATAATCAACAACACACACTATAAGTGATACCATTTCCCAACTTATCGGGCTTATTGATTCATCGAACTAAATCTCACCCATTGATAAATTAAAGAAATAAATATCAAATATATGTGTTTGTTATTATATCAGGATTAAGAGCACACACTTCCATAATAACCGAGGTCTTTGTTTCTTTATAAAGTCAGTATAAAAGAAACGATCTCAAATGGTCCTACTCAATACACTCTAAGTGTACTAGTGTAATTATACAGTCAAGATAAACTGATACCTAATTACACTACGACCTTCTAATGGTTTGTTCCTTTCCATTTTGGTCGTGAGCTACTGTTTATAATTTATAAGGTACTGATAACATTATCTTCTGTATGTGACACCACATACTATGTTATCTACAGTATAAATTAATTGAACAACTACAACTAAATGTAGACAATTTGACCAAATGTGATTCTTTATTCAAGACAAATGTTTACAAAAGATTAGGCTTTCAGTATACACTCCAACAAAAGAAAGGTAACTTTCATTGAGCCTATTCCCTTGCATAATGTTAAAAAACATGCTAATTCAAGTTTATATCATTTTAATGCTATTTACCATGAAAATAGGAGGCATGATAAAATTAAAGAAAATCATGTAGCTTATCATGCTAAGACTACCACACCTAGGATTAGGAAGATAGATAAAAATCTAAGCAATCACACTAAGGACCATAGTTATAAGTATAGAAACAAAAATGCTCATGGGTGTAATGAAAAATCAAAATCTAAGGATTTAATGATAGAAAATCAAGTCTTGAGGTCAAGGCTTGCTAAAATGGAAAAGACCCTAAAAAGGATGGAAAATATCCTAAAAGGGAAAAATGAGCATAGCCTAGGTCTAAGAGCACAAAGGTCATCTAATGGTCATAGAGGTTTGGGATACAAACCCAAGGCTAAGAAGGATGTGCCCTCTTACCATAGGGTTCCATATAGTTATGGAATCAACCCTAGGTCTAGTGGTCAAGTCAAAAATACTAGAAAGGTTATTCCTAAGAGTATTTTTACAATAAATGTGACTAAGACTTCTAAGAAGTCTAAGAAAGTCACTAACAAGGTCACAAGGGAAGCAATCCCTAGGGTTGATCTAGAAAAAGTGACCAAGGCTTCTAAGAAGCCAAACAAGGTCACTAGGAAGGTATCTAGGGAAGTTATCCGTAGTGAATACCTAGAACATCCAAGGAGCACCAATAGGTTTTGGGTTCCTAGGAGCATCTTCTCTACCCCATAGATGGGTTAGAGAGTGTCAACTCTAAGAAGAAGGGTAGTTAACCCAACTTTGAAGAAATTGACACTCAAGGAGCATTTTCAAAGTTATTATAAACTTTTGAAAATGAAATGGATTTATGATTTACTCCTTGAAAGAGTAAAATGTGCCAAATTTGAGAAGTTTTGGTTTTATTTTAAAATGGCGCATATTGGAAAATCATAAGACCTACCAAGTTGGGATTTTGGTATGTTCTTAGGAAATTAAAGGTAATTTGAGCCTTAATTTAAAGTGCTACTCTTGTGTAAAAATGAAATATGCCAACATTTGTGGAATAAGCTTAATTTCAATTGGCATAAATTAATCAAGAGAATTAGAAATGTCCATTTAGATTTTGGCACTCTCTTGAAGCACTTTGGGCAATCTAGGGTTTAAGTTTTAGGATTAGCTAAGATTAACGATACTTAGATAGGTAATCTAGGTATTTTATTTATGCTAGACTTTGCCATGATTGTTTGCTCATTATATGCCATGACATCATGTTTTATTTTTGCACTCATGCCTTATCATGAAAATACAAAAATACAATGTCATGCTATACATACATCATGTAGTTATAAGAAAATTTTCTTTTGAAAAATATTTCTTTTTGATGTATGTCATAAAATTATCATGCATTATGCTTATTTCCTTAAAATTGAGGACAAATGGCATTTATCAACAAGTCAACAAGTGACATCCTAGGTGGATGTTTAATATCCACAAAATGCCTAGATAGATATGCATGATCCCTAGATCAGGGCAAAACCAAATTTTACATCTCACAAAGACCTATAAGATGACTTGTATGTGTTTTGTCCACAATAGATACAAGTGAGATGTTAGGATGATGAACAAAACTCAACATGTTGATTTAGTGCATTTCTTTGATTTTTAAGTTCATCAAAACACATAGTTATGTGTTTTCCCATCATTGGGGAAGCTAATGTACAAGTCATGTGCATTAAGCCCAAGGAACATGTTGGTTTTGAAAATGTTTTTAAAATATTTTTGTAAAAACTTGGTGAAGGCTATCTTTTGATAGTAATCACCATTGAATAGTTAGACACAAACTTGAAGAAAACACTAAAGTTTTTGCAAGTTCTCAAGTTTATGTCAATCTTTGAAAATATGATGTATTTTCATATAAAACTATTTTTCCATGATAAATTATACCCTAAATAATGTCTACACAAATTTTTACAATTTTTGGAATTTTGTAGAATTTTCTAGGGGTTTCTGAAATTGGCTGAAATTGAATTTCAACAATTTCAGGCCTCCAATCGATCAGTGGATCGATTGGAGTGCCTCAATCGATCAGCCGATCGATTGAGAAGGCATTTCTCGCGAGCAGAAGCTCGCTGGATCGATCAGCCGATCGATCCAAGAAGACTGAATCCTGGTTCAATCGATTGGAGCCCAACTCCAATCGATTGAAGATGCTGATTTTGGCTGGGAAAGCTTATTTTCAGCATTTTGAACCTATTTTAGTCTAGGTAACCATTCCTAACCCCTCAAAATACATGTGTATACATTAAAAGGGTGCTTTCATATTGAAAACAAGGATGGATTGGTTAAGAAAGACTAAATTGAAGTTTAGGTTGAGGTTGATTTCAATATTGAATTTTTGAACCTCAAAACTTCTAAATTTGGATTTCCTAAAGGTTTAGGGATTCCAAGTCATTGTTGGTGCAATGACAGAAGTTATCACCATGTCTTTAGGGGGAGGGACTCTTTAAAGACATGAACAATATTTTTTCATACACCTTGGAAGGTGTTTAACCTTCTTTTAGAGGAAATGCTCAAGGTTGGGCGTTGGGATTTAATGGGGAGTGGATATCCTCATTGTTTAAGTGGTTATTGCTCACGGATGAGTAAATTGATGATAATGAAGGGTATGGGACCTTCATTAATGTGTTATGAGCAACGAGTGAAGTTGTAAACAACGTTGGGTAACTCTTCAGGGGGAGAGTTTGTTCTTGATGTGTGCCCAATGATGAGGGCATGTTATTGATGTGTGTCAATAGGGGGAGAATGCATGGTTAAGTTAGGCCTTCAGTACCTAAAGGGGGAGTTTGCCCTCTAGGAAAGGAGGAGAATGAAGGGAACCATCATTCATATATTGACATGAAGGGAGTTGAGGCTATGGGAGTAGCCTAATTTCCTAACTTAACAAGAGGTATTGTCAAACATCAAAAAGGGGGAGATTGTTGGTGCAATATTCCCTAGGTCAAGGTTGACCTGGTTAACCAAGCCTGAGTCTTGGTTTGGGTTTTGATGTTTGACAATATATTGGGTATAGATGATATGGACAATGCAGGTGCAGTTGTTCATTTGGGGAGATTGTTGATACAATTCCCGTTTGGTCAAAGTTGACCAGTTAAGATTGTGAAGGAAAGTCAAGTAGGTCAAGGTTGACTGGATACTTGACTGAAAGTCCTGGTGAGTGAAGCCAGGCAGAAGGAAGTCCTGGTGAGTGAAGCCAGGCAGAAGGAAGTCCTGGTGAGTGAAGTCAGGCAAAAGAAAGTCCTAGTGAGTGAAGCTAGGCAGAAGGGAAAATCCTGGTGAGTGAAGTCAGGTGAAAGACCTAGTGAGTGAAGCTAGGAAATTGGGAAGTCCTAGTGAGTGAAGCTAGGCAGGAGGAAAATCCTAGTGAGTGAAGCCAGGTGAAAGACCTAGTGAGTGAAGCTAGGCAATTGGGAAAGTCCTGGTGAGTGAAGCCAGGCAGGAGAAATCCAGAGGGGTCAAGGTTGACCAGACATTTGGTGAGAGTCTAAGTAGGTCAAAGAGATTGACCGGATACTTGGCACGAGGAAGAAAAGTCCAAGTAGGTCTTAGGGATTGACCGGATACTTGGCAAGAAGAGAAAAGTTCAAGTGGGTCAAAGGGATTGACCAGACACTTGGTGAGAGAGTCCTAGCTGGTCAAGGGTGACCGTATGCTAGGTCTTATGTACCAACAAGTCATGGTTGACTAGATGTTGGTTTAGGGGGCTTTGGACTTGGTTTTGGGCAAAAATCAAGATCTGGATTGATCAGCCGATTGATCCAACAGATTTGGATTGATCAACCGATTGATCCAGCAGATCTCGATCGATCCAGCAGATCTGGATCGATCCAGAAGATCTGGATCGATCGACCGATCGATCCGGTGAGTCCCCGCGAACAGAACCCCTCTGGATCGATCGGTGGATCGATCCAGAGGTCCCAATCGATCAGTGGATCGATTGGGATGCTACTGCTTCGATCGATCCACCGATCGATCCAGGCTATTCCAGAGAGCACAGAGGCGCTCTGGATCGATCCGTGGATCGATCCAAAGCCTCCCCGATCAATTGGGAGCGATCCAATCGACCGGGATCCGACCGTTGGCGTCGATTTAAGCCGCAGGCGTTCATTTCCTTCGGTAGAGCTTCACTGATTCACTCCAGATACTCTCTAGCACCTCCATAGCTCTCTCCAAGCTCCAGATCGCCAGTTCTTGAAGATTCTTGGTGGCTTTTCCAAGTCAAGAGGCGGATCAAAAACAAGAAGAAGAAGTTAGGGTTAGGGTTTTTATTGTACATCTTGTAGGCTTTTGCTTATCTTGTATTTCCCTTTCTTCTTCTTGTATTGAGAGTGTTGTAGGACTTCTCCGCCTTTGGTAGTTACCATAAAGGAGTGTTATTCATAGTGGAGGGTGCGTGAGTAGGTGTGGATCCTTGAACTAGTCACCTCTTGTGAGGTGGATACCAAGTAAATCATCCTTGTTAGCGTTGTATGCTTTTGTTTCTTATATTTCCGCTGCATACCATCAAAGAAACGAGCAACGCCAACGACGAGCACGCGAAGAGCTATTCACCCCCCCCCCCCTTTAGCTACTTTTCGGTCCCAACACTAAAAAGTTCTGTTCAAACATTTTACAAAAAGTCTCAGTTTTTTTTCAAAAATTATTCGAAAAGCTTTTCGAAATTAATGCTTTCTTAAAAATATTTTTTTCGAAATTAATGTTTTAAAAAAAGGCTTCAAAATTTTTTAACGAAATATTTTTCAACAAAGCCTTACGAAACTAGCAAAACTTAAGTTTACTATTTCTCAAAACTTGCCTTTCGAAAATCGTTTGGTTTAATTTTTCCTAAATTTGCACAAATTATGGCTAAGTAAGAGGAATTGTTCAAAACAGTAATCTTAATTTAGCTATGTTTCGGTTCAAAGAAAAATCTTTTTAGCTAAATTAGTTACTAAACTTAGAGGGTGTTTGGCTGAGCTTATAAGCTCTCTAAAATAGCTTATAAGCTGTTTTGAAGCTTATAAGTGTTAGGGTGTATACTAAAAGCCTAGCTTTTGGTATAAACATTTATCTAGTAATAAGAATCACATTGGTCAAATGTCTACATTTATGATAAATGTAGTTGTTCAATTAATTTATATTGTAGATAACATGGTGTGTGGTGTCACACACAGAGGATCATGTTATCAGTACCTTATAAATTATAAACAGTAGCTCACGACCAAAATGGAAAGGAACAAACCATTAGAAGGTCGTAGTGTAATTAGGTATCAGTTTATCTTGACTGTATAATTACACTAGTACACTTAGAGTGTATTGAGTAGGACCATTTGAGGTCGTTTCTTTTATACTGATTTTATAAAGAAACAAAGACCTCGGTTATTATGGAAGTGTGTGCTCTTAATCCTAATATAATAACAAGCACATATATTTGATATTTATTTCTTTAATTTATCAATGGGTGAGATTTAGTTCGATGAATCAATAAACCCGATAAGTTGGGAAATGGTATCACTTATAGTGTGTGTTGTTGATTATAGAAGGAAACTGTCCTAGAGATACTAGGTTGATAATGCCCCCAAGAGGAGCTCATAAGGATTGTCATGTTAAACCCTGCAGGTGGACTTAGTCCGACATGACGATAAGGTTGAGTGGTACTACTCTTGGACTTAGATATTAATTAAATGAGTTGTCAGTAACTCACTTAATTAGTGGACATTCGATATCTTAAACACAGGGAGACTAACACACTCATAATAAGAAGGAGCCCAAAAATATAATTTGGGATTGATGCGGTAGTTCAATAATAGTTCTCTAGTGGAATGAATTATTATTGATAAAATTAAGTTGTGTGTTCGGGGCGAACACGGGATGCTTAATTTTATCGGGAGACCAAAACCAATTCCTCCTCTCGGTCCCTATCGTAGCCTCTTATTTATAGAGTTCTATACACACCTATACCCACCTTCTATACCCACACAATAGGGACCGGCCAAGCTAGCTTGGGAACAAGCTAGGCCGGCCTATAAAATTGGGTGGCCGGCCCTAGCTTGAACCCAAGCTAGTGGGGGCCGACCAAATTAAATTTAAAAGGGATTTTAATTTTAGTTTTTATTATCTGGAAGAAATAATTTATTAAAGAGAATTAAAATTAAAATATCTCTCTTGTAAAAGATCTACAAAAGATTAAAGAAAGAGATTAGATCTCTTTCCTTATTTGTAGATTGGAGAGTTATTTTATTTTCTCTTTAAAAATTATCCACATGTTGATAAAATTAAAATTATAGAAATTTCCTTTTATCAACCATGAATAGATTTTTAAAGAGAAATTTTATTTTCCGGAAACAAATTAGGAAGTTTTAATTGTTGATTAAAACTTGTCCAATTTGCTCTCCAATGATGTGGCCGGCCATTGAAGTTTAATTTGGAAAATTTGTTTTATTTTTCTAAATTAAATCATGTCAAGGAAATTGAGGAAATTTTATTGTAATTAAATTTCCTAATTTGCCTAGGCCAAGGAATATAAAAGAAGGTGAGGGGTGCCTTCATGAGACAACCTCTATTGTTTTCTCTCCCTTTTTCCTTGGTGTTGTGGCCGGCCATCATCTCTCTCTCTCTTCCTCTTGTGGTGGCCGAAACTCTCTATTGCTTGGAGGTCTTGTGGAGGCCGGATACTACTTGGAGAAGAAGAAGAAGAAGGAGAGGAAGCTTGCATCTCTTAGAGCTTGGTTGGTGTTTTTCTTCTTCCTTGGTGAAGCTTTCTTGTTTTGGCCGAACCTAGCTAGGAGGAGAAGAAGGTGCTTGGTGGTTTCTCATCTCGGAAGATCGTTGCCCACACAACGTCCGAGGTTAGAAGAGGAATACGGTAGAAGATCAAGAGGTTTTTCTACAAGGTATAACTAGTAATTTTTCTTTCCGCATCATGCTAGTTATTTATGGAAATAATACCAAATACAAGAGGCTTACGATTCTAGAATTTCGAATATGTTTTTCGATGTTGTGTTCTTTTGTTTTTTCTTTTCCTTGTGATTTGATTGTTATTTTCGGTTAACCTAAAGTTATTTTAGGAAATTAAATATTAGCTTTCCATAAAAGGTTTTGTCTAGTCGGTGGTGGTTGCTCCCATATCCAAGAAGGCCGTGTGCCTCGCCACGTCAGTACTGGGAACCAATTATGGAAATTAATATTTAATGGAATTAATAACTTAGGTGATTTGGGTCGAACGTGTTAAGTTCCGCAGGAGACCCAAGTCAAAACCTAAAAGAACGAATAGATTAAGTTTTGGATCAAACGTGTTAAGTTCCACAGGCGATCCAAAATTTAATTTAAAAGAACACATGGTAGCTAGGAAAAGGTTCAGATCTTTGTACAAAATTTTTGTACAGTGGAACCTCTAGGCTTTCCGAGTAGCAACCAACAATAAGCTCTTCAAATTTGTTTGGTAAAATTTTTTTCAAACAACTTATAAGCTGTCAAAATAAGTTGTTTTAGACCTTATAAGTTGTTTTTAAAAAAGTATGGAAGACCCTACTTTTTTAAAAAAGATCTTATTTTAATAATTTTTTCTCTAAAATATCATTATATAATTTCATAAATCCTCATCTTATCCTCTATAAATTTTTATAAACCTAATATCTTTTTATCTCTGTCAACTTTTCTTCCAACGCTATGTCATCTTCTCGGCCAATGCCTCTTTCTAATTTTCTCTCCCCCGGTGTAAAAATTCACCCAAAACCCTCTATTAATAAAAATCTCAAAATCCTCTATTAATAGTATTATACCCTTTTTGGTAATTTTATTAATAAAAAGATCTTATAATACCAAACACATCAATACCTTTAAGTTGATTGTAATAAGTTCACTCAAACACTTTAACAATTTATTTTTAAAATAAGATCTAACAACTTATAAGCTCCTAAAACAACTTATAAATTGTACGAGCTTATAAGTTATTTTTAATAAGTTTAGCCAAACACCCTCTTAGTTTTCTTAAAATAATTTCTTGCTTAAAATTTTTTAAAACAATTTACGTTAGGTGCCAGTTATTTTTCTAAAATTTCTCAAGCTTTAATTTGTTTATTTAAAAGACAAGTCTCCACTTAGCAAATTTCACTTACAAGAAATGTTACTTTAAAGTGTTTTAAAATATAACTTCTTAAGCTAAAAATATAAGTTGTTAAAAATTTAGTTCTTTCATGTTATCTTTTTAGCAAATATCACATACAAAAGTTTTTTGATATATGGCAAAGGGGGAGAGTAAGAAAAATTCAAATTATTCAAAATTCAAATTCAAATTAAGGATAAGAGAAAGTGAGCTCTTATTAAGGGGAGCCTTATACATTTAGCTTGCTTACGCTCTTACTTGAACTTTTTAATTAAAAGGCTTGCTTATGTTTTTTTTTATACATTCGTTTACTTATGTTTGTTTTACTTAACTTTGAATTTAAGTTGTCATAATCAAAAAGGGGGAGATTGTTGTTACGGGAAGCATCCAACGATCGAACCAGTGTTTTGATAATGACAAAGGATTCAAAGTTAAGGTTATGTTGTGATCTAACAGTTTGAATGAGCTTGTAGGAAAGTCCTAAGTGTACTTAGGCAAAAGTCCTAACTGAGGTTAGGCAGGTGGAAAACCCTAGGGGGTGGTAACCCTAGGTCATAGGGGGTGGTAACCCTATGTGGAAAGTCTTGGTGGGTCGAGGGCTTCAGGCAAAAGTCCTAGGGGGTGGTAACCCTAGGTGGGAAGTCCTGGTGTTGCGAACCAGGTGAAAGACTGGACGGGCCGAGAAGCGGGCGTCCAGCAAAAAGTCCGGAAGCATCGAGCACTGAGCAAAAGTCCAGTCGATCTGGAGGATCGCGCTGGCAACAGGTAACTCTCCTGAGTGGAGTAGGTGAGGACGCGTTCCCCGCAGAGGGAACAGTAGGCGTCGGGTCGACCTAGGGTTTTTGGTTTGAAAATCCGATGATCCTGTCCGAATCGTCGAACCAAAGTGTTGGTGAAACCTTAGGTCAAGGTTGACCTGGTTGACCTGACTCGAGTTGACCTGACTCGAGTTGTGTTTTGATGTTTGACGATGTTTGACGAGAAGAGAGTTGTATTCTTGACGTTTGACAAGAATAGGTGTTTGGGAGATTGTAGGTGCAACCTTAGGTCAAGGTTGACCGTGACTGATTCGGGAAAAGTCCAAGCAGGAGCTTGCACGCGAAAAGTCCAAGTATGGAGACTTGGCATCGGAAAGTCCAAGCACCGAGACTTGGCACGGGAAAAGACCAAGCAGGGCACGCTGAAAGTCCAAGTATGGAGACTTGCACGGGAAAGTCCAAACAGGGAGTTTGCACGGGAAAAGTCCCGTGAGTGAAGCCAGGCAATGAGAAGTCCCGTGAGTGAAGCCAGATGGAAATCTGGTGAGTGAAACCAGGTGAAAATCCTAGTGAGTGAAGCTAGGTGAAAGTGGAAGTCCTGGTTGTTGGAGTGTATACTGAAAGCCTAAGCTTTGTAAACATTTATTATGAATAAAGAATCACATTTGGTCTAATTGTCTACATTTGTTTGTAGTTGTTCATTTAATTTATATTGTAGATAACATAGTATGTGGTGTCACATACAGAAGATGATGTTATCAGTACCTTATAAATTATAAACAGTAGCTCACGACCAAAATGGAAAAGGAACAAACTATTAGAAGGTCGTAGTGTAATTAGGTATTAGTTTATCTTGACTATATAATTACACTAGTACACTCAGAGTGTATTGAGTAGGACCATTTGAGGTCGTTTCTTTTATACTTACTTTATAGATGGAACAAAGACCTCAGTTATTATGGAAGTGTGTGCTCTTAATCCTAATATAATAACAATCACATATATTTGATATTTATTTCTTTAATTTATCAATGGGTGAGATTTAGTTCGTTGAATCAATAAACCCGATAAGTTGGGAAATGGTATCACTTATAGTGTGTGTTGTTGATTATAGAAGGAAACTGTGTCCTAGAGATATTAGGTTGATAATGTCCTCAAGAGGAGCTCATAAAGATTGTCATATTAAACCCTGCAGGTGGACTTAGTCCGACATGACAATAAGGTTGAGTGATACTACTCTTGGACTTAGATATTAATTAAATGAGTTGTCAGTAACTCACTTAATTAGTGGACATTCGATATCTTAAACACAGGGAGACTAACACACTCATAATAAGAAGGAGCCCAAAAATGTAATTTGGGATTGGTGCGGTAGTTCAATGATAGTTCTCTAGTGGAATGAATTATCATTGATAAAATTAAGTTGTGTGTTCGGGGCGAATACAGGATGCTTAATTTTATCGGGAGACCAAAACCAATTCCTCCTCTCGGTCCCTATCATAGCCTCTTATTTGTAGAGTTATATACCCACCTATACCCACCTTCTATACCCACCAATAAGGGGCCGGCCAAGCTAGCTTGGGAACAAAGCTAGGGCCGGCCTAGGTATATTATTGGGTGGCCGGCCCTAGCTTGAACCCAAGCTAGTGGGGGTCGGCCAAATTAGATTTAAAAGGGATTTTAATTTTAATTTTTATTATGTGGAAGAAATAATTTATTAAAAAGAATTAAAATTAAAATATCTCTCTTGTAAAAGATCTACAAAAGATTAAAGAAAGAGATTAGATCTCTTTCCTTATTTGTAGATTGGAGAGATGTTTTATTTTCTCTTTAAAAATTATTCACATGTTGATAAAATTAAAATTATAGAAATTTCCTTTATTATCTCTCTTTTATTAACCATGAAGAGATTTTAAAGAGAAATTTTATTTTTTAAAATTTCCGGAAACAAAATAGGAAGTTTTAATTGTTGATTAAAACTTGTCCAATTTGTTCTCCAATGATGTGGCCGGCCATTGAAGATTGATTTGGAAAATTTATTTTATTTTTCTAAATTAAATCATGTCAAGGAAATTGAGGAAATTTTATTGTAATTAAATTTCCTAATTTGCCTAGGCCAAGGAATATAAAAGAAGGGGTGAGGGTGCCTTCATGAGACACAACCTCTATTATTTTCTCTCCCTCTTTTGTTCCTTGGTGTGGCCGGCCATCCTCTCCCTCTCTTCCTCTTGTGGTGGCCGAACCTCTCTCCCTTCCTTGGAGCTTTTGTGGTGGCCGGATACTACTTGGAGAAGAAGAAGAAGAAGGAGAGAAAGCTAGCATCTCTTGGAGCTTGGTTAGTATTTTGGTTTTCTTCTTTGGTGAAGTTCTTCCTTTGTGGCCGAACCTTGCTTGGAGGAGAAGAAGGTGGTTGGTGGTTTCTCATCTCGGTAGATCGTTGCCCACACAACGTCCGAGGTTAGAAGAGGAATACAGTAGAAGATCAAGAGGTTTTTCTACAAGGTATAACTAGTAATTTTTATTTCCGCATCATGCTAGTTATTTATGGAAATAATACCAAATACAAGAGGCTTACGTTCTAGTATTTCGAATATGTTTTTCGATGTTGTGTTCTTTTGTTTTCTTTCTTTTCCTTGTGATTTGATTGTTCTCTTTGGTTAACCTAAAGTTATTTTAGGAAATTAAATATTAGCTTTCTATTAAAGGTTTTGTCTAGTCGGTGGTGGTTGCTCCCATATCCAAGAAGGTCATGTGCCTCGCCACGTCAGTACTGGGAACCTTTTATGGAAATTAATATTTAATGGAATTAATAACTTAAGGAGACTTGGGTCGAACGTGTTAAGTTCCGCAGGAGATCCAAGTCAAAACCTAAAAGAACAAATAGATTAAGTTTTGGATCAAACGTGTTAAGTTCCGCAGGCGATCCAAAATTTAATTTAAAAGAACACATGGTAGCTAGGAAAAGGTTCAGACCTTTGTACAAAATTTTTGTACAGTGGAACCTCTAGGTTTTCCGAGTAGCAACCAACAATTAGTATCAGAGCTAGGGTTTTGCCTCTGTGTATTTGATATTTAGTTTAATTATGCACATGTCATACATAATTTAGGCAGGATAATAGTAGGATGTGCTAACTTTGTGGATGCAGGATCCAACTATTATGGCTTTTAGTTAATTATGTGTGTGATTGGACCCTTGGACATGTCAAGGGCAATTTATATGTGTGTGCATGATTGTATTAAAATACAGCAGGAGCTGTATTTAGTTTTATTAGGATTTTATTTTTGATCTAGATACATGTACATTCCTTTTATGGAATATAGGATCAAAAATGTAAAATTCTATTTATGTCGCGGATCGAATCTTGCAAAGCGTGGAACCTTGTAAGAACCAGAGGCGCAACTGAACTAGGAGCAAGATGGATGCGACAGCTAGACCCGGAGGCGGTGGCCAAATATGGCAGCAGCTTGGGATGACAACACACGGAGGAGAATTAGAGATAAAAGCCATAATAGTTGAAAATTAAATTTTCTATTTATTGCTTTTATATTGTGCTGTGTGTGCATGTTAGTTTACAAGTTTAGTAGGCTAGCATAGTTAAAATTCCTCATTTATAAATAACTAAGTGGGAGAGGGATTTTTAAGTAAATCCCATGGTCTCCATTACTGGTTTGTAAGTGATGCAAACAAGCTTGCGCGTTGGCTCTGAGTGCCTTCCTCCATAACGGATGAGCTTGTTTGTGGATCACTAGAACAGACTTCCATTTTTGGATGACTATAGGAAATTAATTAAGAGCGTGTGATCTTCCCCAACGGAAGGGGCATAATCTTATTAATGGACTTAGTGTCAAGTAATGGTATACACTTAGACACATCTAATAGTATCCTCCCCAACGGAGTCACTACTATTATTTGTGTGACCAAATAATACCAACTATTAATTTTATTTGTCAAAAAGTTAGGTTGACAAGATAATAAAATTAATGGGTTAAAACCCTCCTTTTACAAATGTTGAATTTGTATACGTCCACACTAACGTGGCATACAAAATTCACGGTGTGATGAGGTGTTGGTTAATTTAAAATAGTATTGTTTGAGGAATCAATATTATTCTAAATTTAGAGTTCACCAAAAGTTATTTGTGATTCTTAGATGACTTTCAACCCACCGTCCATCATACTTCAACAAAATAGACTTTATCGGACCTAATTACATAGATTGGAAAAGGAACCGGACATTGTTCTACTGCTGAAAGCTATAAATTTGTACTGACCGAACCTTGTCCCGATGCACCCACGTGAATCTACCCAAGAGGAGATTGAATATCATAAGAGATGGGTAAAGGCATATGAGATGCGGTGTTACATTTTGCTTCAATGTCAAATGTATTGCAACATCACCATCAAGATTTACCAACACTTATGATATTATGAACAATCTCAAGGAGCTCTTTGATCGGGATAGGGCTTCTAGACAAGAAGCTATGAGAAAGATAATGACAGCCACCATGCAAGAGGGTACTCCTGTAAGGGATCATATCCTAAAGATGATGACTTATCCGAACGAGATACGGATCCTTGGAGGAGAAATTGATGGGAAACCCAAATCGATATGATCCTCCAAACGCTACCTAGAAGTTTTGAGCAGTTCCGCCTGAACTATAATATGAATAAAAGGATTTATTCATTAGGGGAACCACTGACAGCAGCAGAAGGATTATTTTGTCACAATTCTCAAATTCACTTTGTTGAAAATGGTTCTACTTAAACCGAAAGGAAAGAAGAAGAAGAAACAAGTCGGCTCAAGAAAGAAAGTGAATAAATCTTAGAGTACGGATTTAAAGCTAGAGTGAAGAAGTCAAGGGAAGTGCTTCAAGCAGTCAGTGCATTGGAAGGCGGACCGTCCTCGTAGGAACCAAAACAAAGGTATATCTCATGCTCGTTGTTGAAACATGTTTAGCTGTTATCTACAAAGACCGTGTGTAGACACGGAGCCACGATCATGTCTGCACCTCGCAGGGTTCCAGAAACCCGACGACTATCTGAAGGGGAGATTACCGCTACATGGACAATGCTACTAAGGTGGCAGCTGTTGGGAGACGCCTACTTGTCTTTTAGTAGAAATAGAAATTTGGTTTTAAGAAATTATCTTTATGTACCCAGCTTTAGAAAGAATTTAATTTCAGCTTCTAAACTGTTTATAGATGGATATTTCTTTCAAGAACGATGTAGTTATTAAAAGAAATAAAGTGATTATCTGCTCGTGCATTAGTTGGCAATTTGTATATTTTAAATCCAATTTCTTCCACAAAGCAAAACATGGAAATTTATAACTCATCTTCTAATTCTAATAAGAGAAAAGAACCTTCTAAATAAACCAAGCATATCTTTGGCATCTAAGGCTTGGTCATATTAATTTAAGTAGGATTCAGAGGCTTATAGCCGATGGACTTTTGAGTTCATTAGAGTTGGAAAATTTTCCAACTTGTGAATCTTGCTTAGAAGGTAAAATGACCAAGAGGCCGTTCAAGGCCAAGGGGTATAGAGCCAAAGAAGTGTTAGAGTTGGTTCACTCTGATTTATGTGGTCCTATGTCTGTCCAGGCAAGAGGAGGTTTTGAATATTTTGTCTCTTTCATAGACGATTATTCAAGATATGGATACATTTACCTAATGCGCCGCAAGTCCGAGTGCTTTGACAAGTTCAGAGAATACAAGGCTGATGTGGAGAAACGATTAGGTAAAAGTATCAAGACACTACGATCAGATCGTGGTGGCGAATACCTCTTAGGAGAGTTTAGGAATTACTTATCAGAGGCTGGGATTCAATCCCAATTGTCTCACCTGGAACACCCCAATAGAATGGTGTAGCGGAAGGAATAGGACTCTCATGGAGATGGTTAGATCGATGATGAGTTATTCAGATTACCAAATTCGTTTTGGATATGCTCGGAAACAGAAGATACGTTCTCAACTTAGTACCTTCTAAATCGCCTTCTACTCCCATAGAATTGTGGAATGGGCGAAACCCAAAGTAAGACATATTCGATTTAGTAGTCCAAGACATGTCCAAACCAGATGTCGATAAGTTAGAATCTCGCATGTAAGTTCATGTGTTCAGAGGATATCCCAAAGGAACGAAAGGTGGTTTATTTTATAGTCCTAAGACCGTAAGGTCATTGTTAGCACCAATGCCCGCTTTTAGAAGAAGACTATATAATGGATCACAAGCCCAAGAGTAAAGTTGTTTTAGAAGAACTTAGAGAGGACATGTCTACTTCAGTACCAATAGTACAAGATGAAGTACCACAAGAGACCGCAACACGTCACACATGATACACAACCACGCACAGTGTCTCGTGGGAGGGTTGTGAGGCACCGAAAGATTCATGTTTTGGGAGAGTCTTCTGACTTGATCCTGGTAAACATGAACCCGATCCCTGTCATATGATTAAGCACTCCAAGATATAGATGCAAGATCTTGGCAAAAGGCAATGAATTCAATTAGAGTCCATGTACTCTAATAAGGTTTGGGAGCTTGTAGAACCACCGATGGTGTAAAAGCCGTTGATGCAAGTGGATCTACAAAAGGAAAAGAGGGATGATGGAAGGTAGAAACCTTCAAAGCTAGGCTTGTTGTAAAAGGGTACACTCAAAAAGAGGGAATCGATTATGAGGAGACCTTTTCACCGGTAGCCATGCTTAAGTCTATCCGGATACTCTTATCCATTACGCTCATATGGATTATGAGATTTGGCAAATGGATGTCAAGACAGCTTTCCTTAATGGAAGTCTTGAAGAGAACATCCATATGAAGCAAACCGTATGGGTTCATTGAAAAGGCAAAGAGCATCTAGTGTGCAAGCTCAATCGGTCCATTTATGGACTCAAGCAAGCTTCAAGTCTTGGAACATCCGGTTTAATGAAGTAATCCAGTCATATGGATTTATTCAAAGTCCGGATGAGTCTTGTGTATATAAGAAGTGTAACTGAAACGTGGTGGTATTTCTTGTACTATACGAGATGATATTTTGTTAATTGGCAACAATGTCAAGGTATTATCGTATCGGGTATGGTTGTCCAAACAATTTGATATGAAGGACTTAGAGAATGTGCACACATTCTTGGGATCAAAGTTATAAGGGATCGAAGAAAAGAATGTTGTGTCTATCCCAAGCTTCATATATAGATACAATCCTTGTTCGTTTTAGCATGCAGGATTCCAAGAAAGGTTTCTTACCTTTTAGACATGGAGTAGCTCTATCTAAAGAGATGTCTCCAAAGACATCAAAAGAGATAGAGGACATGAAAGCAGTTCCTTATGCTTCTGCTGGAGGAAGCCTAATGTATGCAATGTTATGACGAGACCGATATCCGCTTTGCGGGCATGGTCAGCAGACATCGAGTAACCCGACAAGGACATTGATCGCAGAAAGCATATATTAAAGTACCGAGAAGGACTAGAGATTATATGCTAGTTTACCAAACAGACGATCCGCTTCCCTCATGTTACACTTGATTCGATTTCCAATCAGATAGGGATAACAGTAAGTCTACATCAGGCTATGTGTTTACTTTAGGAGGTGGAGTCATTTCATGGAGGAGTGTTAAGCAGAAATGCGTTTCGGACTCAACCATGGAAGCTGAATATGTAGCAGCCTCTGAGGCAGCTAAAGAAGCAGTATGGCTCTGGAACTTTCTAATGGACTTAGATGTGATTCCTGGTTTGTCCAAAATCATCACAATTTATTGTGATAATAGTGGTGCAGTTGCAAACTCGAAGGAACCACGAGCTCATAAGGCAAGTAAACATATAGAGCGCAAGTACCACCTGATACGAGATATTGTGAAGCGAGGAGAAGTTGTCATCACCAAGATTGCATCAGCAGATAACCTGGCAGATCCTTTCACTAAGGCCCTTCCGGCGAAAGCTTTCGATCGGCATGTGGAGGGAATGGGAATCAGATGTATGGTAGAAGATATGGCAGCTTAGTCATTAGTATAAGTGGGAGATTGTTGGTGTAAGACCGATGCGGCCGGCTAGAAGGGGGGGTTGAATAGCCCTGAGTAAAACACAACCCTTTCTCGGACAATTAAGCTAACACTTGAAAAGAATAGATTAAGCAGAAAATAAAGCATAAAAACGAGGCACCGGTTTTGACTTGGTTACAACCGGGGAGGTTGTTAATCCAAGGAAGATTGTTGCACTAAAAACTCCTTCAGGCGGAGAAGCCTCGTTTACAGCAGTGTAGGCACAAAAAGAAAGAAGCTAATCAAAGAAATGGAAGCACACAAGTGTTGTTTACAATTTCTGAACCGATGTAAAGCTTCCGACCAAGGTCAGATGATAGCCTGGTCGGGCGCCCGAAAGGTTCCGGCGCCTGGGGATAAAATTTATCCTCAACGCTCGGATCGAGATCTCGATCCGTCAACATTACTGCCCGGCGCCGGAAGGGTTCCGGCGCCTGATGGGGTCGCGGGCGCGATGGGTCCGGCGCCGGCCGCCCGGCGCCGACCAAAGTCAACATAGTTGACTTTTCTCTCCGGGACCTCTGCCGGTCCGGTTCTTCCGCCTCGGATCCGCCTGCTTGGGTGATCTCTACCTTCCGAAAAGGGCTCACCCAACCCAACTTCCGGCCTTCTCGAGTGCTTCCTCCCGTTTCGCCCCTCGAATTGCGCTGTTTCTTCTCGTCCGCCAACAGACTCATCCGCAGCCTCGCCCTCGCTGCCGACCTTCTCGCTAGCGCCTCTTGCTCCCCGAGCAATCTTCCGCCTGGCCCCTAACCACCGCTTCCTTCTCGTCCGCGATGTACTCTTCCGCAGTCCTTGTCCCTGACGCACAACAGGCCCTTCTCGCTAGCTGCCTTCCACTCGAGTACTGTGTTCCTAAGCTCCTGCACACTTAGACACAAGGTTAAATACACAGACCTAACTTAACTTGTTGATCACACCAAAACAACCTTGGGGTTCCAACAATCTCCCCTTTGTGTGATCAACCCAAGTTAAGCTTAGGTTAAATATACATAAAATTGAATTAAGTAAATTAACTTAAATTGCAATTTAAGTGCAAAGATATAGAAAAAATTAAATTCTATCTACCTCCCTAGACTTATACTTTCCCTTCTCCCTTTGATCACAAAAAAATGGGGTTCCAAGAAAATAATCTAAGGGTTAAAGACTTAGAAAAATATTTCAAAAAAATCTAAGTTTTTAAGAAATTTAGAAAATTTTCTAAGTAATTAAAGCTGAGATTTCTAGTTTCAAAAAAAATTTCTTAACTTAGGAAAAAATAATTTTTGAGAATATAAAAATAACAAAATTCTAAGTAGGTAAATTGAAATAAAATGTTTTGAATAACCTTTTTCAAGCACTAATTAATTCTTGTATTAATGCTTCATTAGTAAGTTAATTAAACATTTATTTCAATATTTTGGCTTCCAGGTCGTGGCGAGGCACTAGGCCTTCTTGGTTATTGGAGCAACAACCACTTCCTTGACAAAGCCTCATAAAGAAATTCTTTATTTAATTTTCTCACTTAAAGCGCTAATTTTACTTTAAAATTAATTTAAGCATGATTTAGGAACCCAATATAGGTTCCAACCCAATGGATTAACTAAAAAGTTTTTAGGGACATATTTTCTAGAGATATTTTTAATTTGTCCCTGGTGATATCTATAATACCAATTCAAATTATTGAACCTTCTAAAATTGGTTTTAGATGAGCAAGCAGAGTTTTTCAAATTTTCTACTTGAAAAATTAAATTTTGAATTTCTAATTTTAATTTTTCATTTTCTAAATTTGATTTATCTAGCATTTCTAACGGACAAGATGTAGCTAATATTGCTTTTAAATTTTTATTTTCATTTTCTAATTTGCAGCAATCTTTTGTTAAAATTTTAATGAATTTAAACATTTTATTAGGAGGAAGAGATCGTACCTCACTTACCTTGTCGATCTCGTTGTCGGTTTCTCCCCGAACTGCCGCTCTCTTCGGACGTGGCTCCCCTTCATTGATGCTTTCGATGCTCATTTCGGAAGAGCTTGATTCGTCGTCTTGATGACTCGCCATTAACGCGAGCCCGGAGAACTCCTTGACTTCGATTCCGACGACGTATCGTCCCACGCCGCTTTTAGGGCCTTGCGATTTTGAATAGGCTTCTTACCCTTGTCCTTCCCGTTGTTCTTCGCTTTAGGCAATTGTCTGACGTGCCCTTCTTCATCGCAATGGTAGCAATGGATGGTTCTTTTCTTTCTTCCGGATGGTTAGATTTCCTAGATTTACAAATATTTTAAATCGCCTTACCATCATTACCATTTCCTCGTCATAGAGAGATTCTGGTTCGTCTCTCGAGCTTTAAGGGCGACATTATTCTTGGGCTCCTTCGACCGCACATCTTGACTCATGCACTTCAAAAGTTGAAAATAATTCCTAATGAAATTTTCTAGATTTTTGAAATGTAAAAGGCATCTACTAGTGATGCCCATTTTGAGTTTCTAGGAAAGGAATTTAGGGCATACCTTAGCGAATCTCGGTTACTTACCTCTTCTCCGAGATTCGTAAGTCCGGTGATGAGTTCCTGAATCCTCGAGTGTAGATGTGCAATTGTTTCACCTTCTTCAAATCGGAGGTTTGTAAGTGGTTACGAAGTAAATCCTGCCTTGCAAGTTTGGCTTCGGATGTTCCTTCGTGTAACTCAAGGAATTTATCCCAAAGCTCCTTTGCCGAGTTGTAGGTACCGACTCGATTGACTTCTTGTGTTGGAAGTACACTTAGCAGATGAAATTTCTTGTTTGCCACGTGGTCAACCTGCTCCTTTGACCATTGATTTCTTGCTTTGCCCTCGGTGCTTCATAGCCAAATTCCATTGTTAGTAATAAATCATAACTGTTTCAAGAAATACCTCCATTCGCTTTTTCCATAGCGAAGTCCCTCTCGAATTTTGGTGCGTGGATGTTGGATCCGCCATCTTGTTGCTTCGCTCGGCGGTTAGTCCTCCTCGCTCCGATACCACTTGTAAGACCGATGCGAGAAGGGGGTTGAATAGCCCCGAGTAAAACACAACCCTTTCTGACAATTAAGCTAACACTTGAAAAGAATAGATTAAGCAGAAAATAAAGCATAAAAATGAGGCACCGGTTTTGACTTGGTTACAACCGGGGAGGTTGTTAATCCAAGGAAGATTGTTGCACTAAAAACTCCTTCAGGCGGAGAAGCCTCGTTTACAGTAGTGTAGGCACAAAAAGAAAGAAGCTAATCAAAGAAATGGAAGCACACAAGTGTTGTTTACAATTTCTGAACCGATGTAAAGCTTCTGGACCAAGGCTGTATTTATAGCCTTGGTTGGGGCGCCTGGAAAGGTTCCGGGCGCCCTGGGGGGGATAATGGAAGCACCGGTTTTGACTTGGTTACAACCGGGGAGGTTGTTAATCCAAGGAAGATTGTTGCACTAAAAACTCCTTCAGGCGGAGAAGCCTCGTTTACAGTAGTGTAGGCACAAAAAGAAAGAAGCTAATAAAAGAAATGGAAGCACACAAGTGTTGTTTACAATTTCCGAACCGATAAAGCTTCGGACCAAGGTCAGATGAGACTTGGTCGGGCGCTGAAGGTTGGGATCGAGATAATTTCGATCTGGTCAACATTACGCTCCGGCGCTTGAGGTTCCGGCGCCCGGGGTTCCGGCGCCGGATGGGTCCGGCGCCTGCCGGCCCGGCGCCGGACTCAAAGTCAACATAGTTGACTTTTTCATCCGGACCCTCTTCTCCGGTTGCTCGTCTCGGTCCGGCTCCTCCGGATCCGCTTGCTTGGTGATCTCTGCCTTCCGGAAAAGGGCTCACCCAACCCAACTTCCGGCCTCGAGCGTGCTTCCTCCCGCCTCGCCCCTCGAATTGCCGCTGTTTCTTCTCGTCCGCCAACAGACTCATCCGCAGCCTTCGCCCCTCGGTGCCGACCTTCTCGCTAGCTGCGCCTCTTGCTCCCCGAGCAATCTTCCGCCTCGGCTTCTCGGAACCACCGCGCTTCCTTCTCGTCCGCCGGTGTACTCTTCCGCACTGCCTCATCCCACAGCGTGCCGTCCTTCTCGCTAGTCGCGTCTTCCACGAGTACTGTGTTCCTAAGCTCCCGCACACTTAGACACAAGGTTAAATACACAGACCTAACTTAACTTGTTGATCACACCAAACAACCTTGGGGTTCCAACAGTTGAGTGTACTCAAAGCCTAAGCTTTGTAAACATTTATTATGAATAAAGAATCACATTTGGTCTAATTGTCTACATTTGTTTGTAGTTGTTCATTTAATTTATATTAGATAACATAGTATGTGGTGTCACATACGTAAGATGATGTTATCAGGACCTTATAAATTATAAACAGTAGCTCACGACCAAAATGGAAAAGGAACAAACCATTAGAAGGTCGAGTGTAATTAGGTATTAGTTTATCTTGACTATATAATTACACTAGTACACTCGTAGTGTATTGAGTAGGACCATTTGAGGTCGTTTTTATACCGACTTTATAAAGGAACAAAGACCTCGCTTATTATGGAAGTATGTGCTCTTAATCCTAATATAATAACAATCATATATATTTGATATTTATTTCTTTAATTTATCAATGGGTGAGATTTAATTCGTTGAATCAATAAACCCGATAAGTTGGGAAATGGTATCACTTATAGTGTGTGTTGTTGATTATAGAAGGAAACTGTGTCCTAGAGATACTAGGTTGATAATGTCCTCAAGAGGAGTTCATAAAGATTGTCATGTTAAACCCTCGCAGTGGACTTAGTCCGACATGACAATAAGGTTGAGTGGTACTACTCTGACTTAGATATTAATTAAATGAGTTGTCAAGAACTCACTTAATTAGTGGACATTCGATATCTTAAACACAGTGGAGACTAACACACTCATAATAAGAAGGAGCCCAAAATGTAATTTGGGATTGCGTAGTTCAATGATAGTTCTCTAGTGGAATGAATTATCATTGATAAAATTGTGTGTTCGGGGCGAACACGGGATGCTTAATTTTATCGGGAGCCCAAAACCAATTCCTCCTCTCGGTCCCTATCATAACCTCTTATTTGTAGAGTTATATACCCACCTATACCCACCTTCTATACCCACCAATAAGGGGCCGGCCAAGCTAGCTTGGGAACCAAGCTAGGCCGGGTATAAAATTGGGTGGTCGGCCCTAGCTTGAACCCAAGCTAGTGGGGGCCCCAAATTAGATTTAAAGGATTTTAATTTTAATTTTATTATGTGGAAGAAATAATTTATTAAAGAGAATTAAAATTAAAATATCTCTCTTGTAAAAGATCTACAAAAGATTAAAGAAAGAGATTAGATCTCTTTCCTTATTTGTAGATTGGAGAGATGTTTTATTTTCTCTTTAAAAATTATTCACATGTTGATAAAATTAAAATTATAGAAATTTCCTTTTATTAACCATGAAGAGATTTTAAAGAGAAATTTTATTTTTTAAAATTTCCGGAAACAAATTAGGAAGTTTTAATTGTTGATTAAAACTTGTCCAATTTGTTCTCCAATGATGTGGCCGGCCATTGAAAATTGATTTGGAAAATTTATTTTATTTTTCTAAATTAAATCATGTCAAGGAAATTGAGGAAATTTTATTGTAATTAAATTTCCTAATTTGCCTAGGCCAAGGAATATAAAAGAAGGGGTGAGGGTGCCTTCATGAGACACAACCTCTATTATTTTCTCTCCCTCTTTTGTTCCTTGGTGTGGCCGGCCATCCTCTCCCTCTCTTCCTCTTGTGGTGGCCGAATCTCTCTCCCTTCCTTGGAGCTTTTGTGGTGGTTGGATACTACTTGGAGAAGAAGAAGAAGAAGAAGGAGAGAAAGCTAGCATTTCTTGGAGCTTGGTTAGTATTTTGGTTTTCTTCTTTGGTGAAGTTCTTCCTTTGTGGCCGAACCTTGCTTGGAGGAGAAGAAGGTGGTTGGTGGTTTCTCATCTCGGTAGATTGTTGCCCACACAACGTCCGAGGTTAGAAGAGGAATACGGTAGAAGATCAAGAGGTTTTTCTACAAGGTATAACTAGTAATTTTTATTTCCGCATCATGCTAGTTATTTATGGAAATAATACCAAATACAAGAGGCTTACGTTCTAGTATTTCGAATATATTTTTCGATGTTGTGTTCTTTTGTTTTCTTTCTTTTCCTTGTGATTTGATTGTTCTCTTTGGTTAACCTAAAGTTATTTTAGGAAATTAAATATTAGATTTCTATAAAAGGTTTTGTCTAGTCGGTGGTTGCTCCCATATCCAAGAAGGCCATGTGCCTCGCCACGTCAGACTGGGAACCTTTATGGAAATTAATATTTAATGGAATTAATAACTTAAGGAGACTTGAACGTGTTAAGTTCCGCAGAGATCCAAGTCAAAACCTAAAGAACAAATAGATTAAGTTTTGGATCAAACGTGTTAAGTTCCACAGCGATCCAAAATTTAATTTAAAGAACACATGGTAGCTAGGAAAAGGTTCGGACCTTTGTACAAAATTTTGTACAATGGAACCTCTAGGTTTTCCGAGTAGCAACCAACACCGTGAGTAGAGCCTGGGAAAGTCCTAACTGGATGTTAGGCAATGTTGGAAAGTCCCGTGAGTGAAGCCAAGTGGGAAGTCCTAACTGGGATATTAGGCGGTTGGAAAGTCCCGTGAGTGAAGCTGCAAGGAGAAAGTCCTAATCGATGTTAGGCAGGTGGAAATCCGTGAGTGAAGCCGTGAAAGTCCCGTGAGTGAAGCTGTGCAGGGAAAATCCAGATGAGTGATGATCGAACATCCGGTGTTGAGGAAAGTCCAAGTAGGTCAAAGGATTGACCGGACACTTGGCGGGAAATTCTAGCAGATCGAGGGAGTGACCAGATGTTAGGAATGAAGTACCAACAGTCGAGGTTGACCGAATGTTGGTTGGAGGCTTGGGACTTGGTTTGGGCAAAACCAAGTCACTAGTTATCTGATCGTCCGGTGATCGATCAAGAATCGATCGATGTGCTACTGATCGATTCGATCCAGATTCCGACGGACCAGACCGATCAAGGTGATCGCAGTCGCGAGAAGACGCTCGATCGGCCCGTGGACCGATCAGAGCTTCGATCGGTCTCGTGGACCGATCCAGGCATGATCGGTCCACGCATCGATCGTAGTACGCATGTATCGTTTCGCAGGCATCGACCGATCGGTCGGGGACCGATCAGGGCCCGATCGTCCACGCATCGATCAGATTCTAGCCGCTGCGCTGCAACGGCTAGTTTCTTCACCGCTTCTTCTTCGCAGTATAAAGGAGACGAGGGCATCTTCTGTGCATATTCTTCTTTCTTCCTCTCGCTAAGTGCTGCTGTGCTTGAGCTTTGTTGAGCTCTTCTTCGCAAGCTTCGTGAGCTTCTTCTTCTTGACTCTCGAGTTGCTGTGGTTGGCGTCTGAGAAGCTATTGCTTCTTCAATGACAAGAAGGCAAGGGTTGTTTACATTTGCTGTGTATTTACTTCTTGCTTCTCTTGTATTTGTACTCCTTATCTTGCTGTTGCAAGAAGTAGTTGTGGCGAGGTTTCTCCACCCATAAGGAGCTCATATTTAGCCGGTTCTCCGGGGACTCATCCACCGACGGATTGGTAGGCTTCGTCCACCTTACGGACACGCCGAGGAGTAGGAGTTCATCTCCGAACCTCGTTACATCGGTTTGTTTTTCTTCTCCTTAGTTTCTTCCTTGTATTTCCGCTGCGACTAACCCTAACTGTAGGAAGAACGCGAGAAATTGGGGCGGCTATTCACACCCCCCCTCTCTAGCCGAGTACGAACGATCCCAACACAAAGGACGCTGGGCACGTGGCGCACTCCTAGTCGATGGTGTAGGCCTCCGTCTGGTCGCACGAATCTCCGGCGAACCTGCACAGAAGTCGGGCCGGGAAGGGGTTCCCGGCGGCGACCCTCCGACGCTCAAGTCAGGTAAGCGGACAGCAAAAGGTGGCTCCGAATATCCAAGAACGCGTACCTCCGGCGAAGGAAGAGGCTCTTTATATAGAGCGGTGAAAGAATTAATGCACGTCCACCGAGGAGCCTACGTGTCCGCAGCCCATACCCCGGTATGTACCTGTCAGAGAGCTTACCTGACACCATACTGCTACAGTTCAATCACGTCTTCGATGGGACAACAGAACACCTTGTTGTCAGACTTAGAGTATGGCCTAGCCATAGGACTTGACGGCTGTCAGAAGATGTTCCTATCCTTCGCCCACCGCCCGGCCAGGACGTCCGTCCGGCCGGCCGGCGCGAAGAGCGTCGTCCGGACGGCCTTAATTCCCGGCGCTAGCCGACCGACGCGCCCATTATGTCCTGCCTTCTCTTAGGCCTTTCGCTCGGTCATTTACTACTTCATTGAGCGTCGGAACCCCGACCGCCGTATGCCTTTCACTATCGACGGTACGGCAAGCCGATCACCGCCTTTGTCATACGTCCGGCCGGCTCACCCTTCTCCAACGGACCACCGCCTCCGACCTCCACGTGGCATCGACCCTCGTTAGGGGTCCCGCCTACCACCGGATCACTTGCCTCCCCAGTCTAGTCGGGAGGCGAAGTCCGACCGACCGGACCGCCGATCCGACCGAGCAATGATTGCACGACAACGATCGCCAGGCGTAAGGATGCTCATCCGCTCGGCAAGATCTTGTCCATGCCTTGTGTTTTCTTGGCATCCTCGTCCGATGCTCTCCCTATTACCTTCACGCACGCGCATGGTAAGGGAGTTCATTAAATGCGCCGATCCCGCCGACACGTGGCGATCGTGGCGCTTGTCGCATGGCGGTGGCGTCACTTCCGATGGGACAGCCGCAGTTTGAAATGAACGGCTGGATGATGACCTCGTTATCAACGACCTGGATCGGACGGTGGAGGTTGCTCCCGGGCGGCGATATAAAGCCCACGACTCCGTTTCCGCCGCATTGTTGGTTCCTCCTCCTCCGGCGCTCCTCTGCCCGTTTTTTTTCTCCGGCGACCCTATGTTTCGGCTTTCCGGTGACCCTGCAGCTTCTTCAGACCATTTTCCTTGCTCGTAAGACCCTTTTTCTCGCTCCCAACGTTTTCTTCTTTCTGTTAATCGTTTCCTTCAGTCGGTTTCCACCCATTCCTTGCTTGAACCTTCCCCTTTTGTCCCGCATTCTTGTCTTTCGACCATGACTAGCACCTCGCAGTCTACCGGCGGTGCTCCGGGTCTATGGCACTCGACCATGGAAAGTTGTTTTGACGAGGAGGACGCGTTGCGTCTCACTCGGACTTACGACATTCCTTCCGACCACCAAATAGTATTAGCCACACCAGCCGATCGGCCTCATGAACCGCCGATCGGCACAGTTTTTTTTTTCCGAGACCAATTTCTGGCCGGACTACGCTTCCCACCCCATGAATTTTTCCTGCAAGTCTGCAATTACTTCTGCATTCCTCTCGGCCAGGTAGTTCCCAACTCTATTAGGCTGCTAAGCGGAATAATAGTTTTGTTCAAACTGAATGGCATCCCCTTAGACCCAAAAATTTTCCACTACTTCTACTATCCCAAGCAGGCCGAGTGGGGAACTTTTGTTTTTCAATCTAGGATAGGTTTCGTCCTCTTCGACGGCATGCCGAGCTCCAACAAACATTGGAAGAAGCACTTTTTCTATATACGTTTTCCCGAGCGGCCAACTTTTCGTACCAAGTGGCAGACGGCGATGCCAGCGCAGCCGGAGCTTGGCAAATTTAGATGCGACGCGGCCTACCTTCATGCAGCCGAACGGTTGGTCGGCCAACGATATCAAGCTGCTCCTTCCGGGAGTAATGCACATATTTGGCTTGTCCTCTACCATAGCCTAAGTTCCCTTATCTTCCCGTTTGTTTTGTTCTAACTGATTTATTTTTTGCTTCTGCAGCTGAAGTCATGTGGCGCGCCAAGGCGACTGAGAAGCTCAAGTTGAAAGCCGCTCAGATTGAGGCGGTGACGAACAAAGAGGTCGCCGAGCGGAGCCTTGGTCTAGCTGACCCGGCTGGCGAAGCAAGTGAGGGGACTCAGAATGTCCCTGAAGCCGTGGCAGCTACTACCTCTCACGAGGAGGCAGCGGGCGACACAGAACCTCCTACCCCAGCCGAGGTGGACGGCCGCTCGGCCGACGATGTTCCGCTAGTCACTCGGAAGCGCCGCCGACCGGAATCTGCGTCTGTCTCCACTCCACTTGATGAGCCACCGCCCGAGCGGGGCGCGGATGCTACGATGTTGTCCGGGACGGTTTCCCTCGAGAGTACTCCGACCCCACATGGCTCTCCGAGGGCCAGCTCTGAGGTGCCGCCATCCAGCCCTTCTAGAACTCTGCGTCGTATCAGGCGTTTGGGCGACCTTCCCTCCTCGTCCACCGGTAAGGCCGCTGCCTCTCAGAGCGAGCCGAGCGGCTCGAATTTAATTAAGACCGTTCTGTGCCTCCCCTCAGAGAAATACATGGCTGGTACTGATCGGCCAGTGGTCCCCGAGCAGCAGATCACCTTGACGGGCCCACTTGCACAAGCTTGGGAGTGTTGGTTGCTACTCGGAAAACCTATAGGTTCCACTGTACAAAAATTTTGTACAAAGGTCTGAACCTTTTCCTAGCTACCATGTGTTCTTTTAAATTAAATTTTGGATCGTCTGCGGAACGTAACACGTTTGATCCAAAACTTAATCTATTTGTTCTTTTAGATTTTGACTTGGATCTCCTGCGGAACTTTACACGTTCGACCCAAGTCTCCTTAAGTTATTAATTCCATTAAATATTAATTTCCATAATTGGTTCCCAGTACTGACGTGGCGAGGCACATGACCTTCTTGGATATGGGAGCAACCACCACCGACTAGACAAAACCTTTTATAGAAAGCTAATATTTAATTTCCTAAAATAACTTTAGGTTAACCAAAGAGAACAATCAAATCACAAGGAAAAGAAAAACAAAAGAACACAGCATCGAAAAAACATATTCGAAATTCTAGAACGTAAGCCTCTTGTATTTGGTATTATTTCCATAAATAACTAGCATGATGCGGAAATAAAAATTACTAGTTATACCTTGTAGAAAAACCTCTTGATCTTCTACCGTATTCCTCTTCTAACATCGGACGTTGTGTGGGCAACGATCTATCGAGATGAGAAACCACCAACCACCTTCTTCTCCTCCAAGCAAGGTTCGGCCACAAAGGAAGAACTTCACCAAAGAAGAAAACCAAAATACTAACCAAGCTCCAAGAGATGCTAGCTTTCTCTCCTTCTTCTTCTTCTTCTAAGTATTATCCGGCCACCACAAGAACTCCAAGAGGGATGAAGTATTCGGCCACCACAAGAGGAAGAGAGGGAGAGGATGATGGCCGGCCACAACACCAAGGAAAAGAGGGAGAGAAAACAATAGAGGTTGTCTCATGAAGGCACCCTCACCCCTTCTTTTATATTCCTTGGCCTAGGCAAATTAGGAAATTTAATTACAATAAATTTTCCTCAATTTCCTTGACATAATTTTATTGAGAAAAATAAAATAAAATTTCCCAAATTAAAACCAATGGCCGGCCACATCAATGAAGGAAAAAATTAGACAAGTTTTAATCAACAATTAAAACTTCCTAATTTGTTTCCGGAAATTTTAAAAAATAAAATTTCTCTTTAAAATCTCTTCATGGTTGATAAAAGGAAATTTCTATAATTTTAATTTTATCAACATGTGAATAATTTTTAAAGAGAAAATAAAACATCTCTCCAATCTACAAATAAGGAAAGAGATCTAATCTCTTTCTTTAATCTTTTGTAGATCTTTTACAAGAGAGATATTTTAATTTTAATTCTCTTTAAATTATATCTTCCACATAATAATAAAAATTAAAATTAAATTTCTTTTTAATTTTATTTGGCCGGCCCTACTAGCTTGGGTTCAAGCTAGGGCCGGCCACCCAATTTTATACCTAGGCCGGCCCTAGCTTGTTCCCAAGCTAGCTTGGCCGGCCCCCATTGGGTGGGTATAGAAGGTGGGTATAGGTGGGTATAGAACTCTACAAATAAGAGGCTACGATAGGGACCGAGAGGAGGAATTGGTTTTGGTCTCCCGATAAAATTAAGCATCCCGTGTTCGCCCCGAACACACAACTTAATTTTATCAATGATAATTCATTCCACTAGAGAACTATCATTGAACTACCGCACCAATCCCAAATTACATTTTTGGGCTCCTTCTTATTATGAGTGTGTTAGTCTCCCTGTGTTTAAGATATCGAATGTCCACTAATTAAGTGAGTTACTGACAACTCATTTAATTAATATCTAAGTCCAAGAGTAGTACCACTCAACCTTATTATCATGTCGGACTAAGTCCACCTGCAGGGTTTAACATGACAATCTTTATGAGCTCTTCTTGGGGACATTATCAACCTAGTATCTCTAGGATACAGTTTCCTTCTATAATCAACAACACACACTATAAGTGATACCATTTCCCAACTTATCGGGCTTATTGATTCATCGAACTAAATCTCACCCATTGATAAATTAAAGAAATAAATATCAAATATATGTGCTTGTTATTATATCAGGATTAAGAGCACACACTTCCATAATAACCGAGGTCTTTGTTTCTTTATAAAGTCAGTATAAAAGAAACGACCTCAAATGGTCCTACTCAATACACTCTAAGTGTACTAGTGTAATTATACAGTCAAGATAAACTGATACCTAATTACACTACGACCTTCTAATGGTTTGTTCCTTTCCATTTTGGTCGTGAGCTACTGTTTATAATTTATAAGGTACTGATAACATTATCTTCTGTATGTGACACCACATACTATGTTATCTACAGTATAAATTAATTGAACAACTACAACTAAATGTAGACAATTTGACCAAATGTGATTCTTTATTCAAAATGAATGTTTACAAAGCTTAGGCTTTCAGTATACACTATGAGGGCCTCATATTCTGCTTCATTGTTGGTAGCTTTATAATCCAGCCGGGATTATAATACACTATGAGGGCCTCGTATGTTCGTGGATCAGGTTCATGTTTACCCAGGATCAAGTCCGAAGACTCTCCCAAAAACATGAATCTTTCAGGCTGCCTGACAACCCTCCGACTACGACGAGGCACTGTCTGTGGTTGTGTATCATGTGTGACACGTGTTGCAGTCTCTTGTGGTACTTCATCTTGTACTGTTGGTACTGAAGTAGACATGTCCTCTCTAAGTTCTTCTAAAACAACTTTGCTACTGGGCTTGTGATCCATTATATAGTCTTCTTCTAAAAACTGGGCATTGGTGCTAACAATGACCTTCTGGTCTTTAGGACTATAAAATAAACCACCTTTCGTTCCTTTGGGATATCCTACAAACACGCGAACTTCTGTACGGGATTCTAACTTATCAAGATCTCGTTTCAAAGACATGCGGACTACCCCAAATCAATATGTCTTAGACTGGCTTACCATTCCACAATCCTGGAGTAGAAGAAACTGATTTAGAAGGTACTAAGTTCGGAACATATATTGTCGTTTCCAGAGCATATCCCCAAACGAATTTGGTAATTCGAATAACTCATCATTGATCTAACCATCTCCATAAGAGTCCTATTCCTTCGCTCTGCTACACCATTCTGTTGGGTGTTCGGTGCATAATTGGGATTGAATCCCGACCTCTAATAAGTACTAAACTCTCCTAAGAGGTATTCGCCACCAAGATCAGACCGTAATGTCTTGATACTTTTACCTAGTCGCTTCTCCACATCGCCCTTGTATTCTTTGAACTTATCAAAGCACTCTGACTTGCACGCATTAGGTAAATATATCCATATCTTGAATAATCGTCCATGAAAGAGACAAAATATTCAAAACCCCCTCTTGCCTGGACATAGGACCACACAAATCGAGTGAACCAACTCTAACACTTCTTTGGCTCTATACCCCTTGGCCTTGAACGCCTCTTGGTCATTTTACCTTCCAAGCAAGATTCACAAGTTGGAAAATTTTCCAACTCAAATGAACTCAAAGTCCATCGGCTATAAGCCTCGAATCCTACTTAAGTTAATATGACCAAGCCTTAGATGCCAAAGATATGCTTGGTTCATTTCAAGGTTCTTTTCTCTTATTAGAGTTAGAAGATGAGTTATAAATTTCCATATTTTGTTTTGTGGAAGAAATTGGATTTAAAGTATACAAATTGCCAACTAATGCACCGGAACAGATAATCACTTTATTTCTTTTAATAACTACATCATTATCGAAAGAAACTGAATATCCATCTAAAAACAGTTTAGAAACTGAAATTAAATTCTTTCTAAAACTGGGTACATAAAGACAATTTCTTAAAATCAAATTTCTATTTCTACTAAAAGATAAGTAGACGTCTCCCACCGCAACAACCGCCACCTTAGTAGCATTGCCCATGTAGACGGTAATTTCTCCTTCAGTCGGGTTTCCTGGAACCCCGCAAGGAATTGCAGACATGATCAATGGCTCCAGATCTACACACCGGTGCCGGTAGATAACACCGCTAAACATGTTTCAACAACTAGAGTATGAGATATACCTTGTTTTGGTTCCTACGAGATGCACCGCCCAATGTCCTCGCTACATGATGAAGCACTTGTCCTTCTTTCTTCATTCCAAATTTTAAATCCCAGACTCGAGATTTATTCACTTTCTTTCTCGAACCAAATTTTGTTTCTTCTTCTTCTTCCTTTCGCTTAGAAGTAGAACCATTTTCAAAATAGTGAATTTGAGCATTGTGACGAAATAATCCTTCTGCTGCTTGTTCTATCAGTAGTTTCGCTAATGAATAAACCCTCTTATTCATATTATAGTTCATGCGAACCGCTCAAAACTTCTAGGTAGCGTTTGGAGGATCATATCGATCCGGGTTTCCATCAATTTCTCCTCCAAGGATCTCTATCTCGATATAAGCCATCATCTTTAGGATATGATCCTTCACAGGAGTACCTTGCATGGTGGTGTCATTATCTTTCTCATGGCTTCTTGCCTAGAAGCCCTATCCCGATGACCAAAGAGTTCCTTGAGATTGTTCATAATATCATAGGCTGTAAATCTTGATGTCGATGTTGCAATACATTTGACATTGAAGTCAAAATGTAACACCGCTATCTCATGCTTTTACCCATTTCCTAAGATATTCAATCTCCTCTTAGATTCACCAAGAGGGTGCACTGTGGCACCGCCAACAAGACATATTTATAGCTTTCATGAGTAAGAACAATATCCGTGTTTCTTTTCCAATCTATGTAGTTTGGTCCAATAAGTCTATTCTGTTGAAGTATAAGTAGGTTGAAAGACATCCTAAGAATCACAAATAACTTTGGTCGAACTCTAAATTTAGAATAATATTGATTCCTCAAACAATACTATTTTAAATTAACCAACACCTCATAACACCGTGAATTTTGTATGCCACGTTAGTGTGGACGTATACAAATTCAACATTTGTAAAAGGAGGGTTTTAACCCATTAATTTTATTATCTTGTCAACCTAACTTTTTGACAAATAAAATTAATAGTTGGTATTATTTGGTCACACAAATAATAGCAGTGACTCCGTTGGGGAGGATACTATTAGATGTGTCTAAGTGTATACCATTACTTGACACTAAGTCCATTAATAAGATTATGCCCCTTCCGTTGGGGAAGATCACACGATCTTAATTAACTTCCTACAGTCATCCAAAAATGGAAGTCTGTTCTAGTGATCCGCAAACAAGCTCATCCGTTATGGAGGAAGGCACTCAGAGCCAACACGCAAGCTTGTTTGCATCACTTACAAACCAGTAATGGAGACCATGGGATTTATTTAAAAATCCCTCTCCCACTTAGTTATTTATAAATGAGGAATTTTAACTATGCTAGCCTACTTTACTTGTAAACTAACATGCACACACATCATAATATAAAAGCAATAGAGAAACTAATTTTCAACTATTATGGCTTTTATCTCTAGTTGTCCTCCGTGTGTTGTCATCCCAAGCTGCTGCCATATTTGGCCACCGCCACCGGGTCTAGCTGTCGCATCCATCTTGCTCCTTGTTCCGCTGCGCCTCTGGTCCTTAGAAGGTTCCACGCTTTGCAAGATTCGATTCGCGACATAAATAAAATTTTACATTTTGATCCTATATTCCATAAAAGGAATGTACATGTATCTAGATCAAAAATAAAATCCTAATAAAACTAAATACAGCTCCTGCTGTATTTGAATACAATCATGCACACACATTTGAATGCCCTTGACATGTCCAAGGGTCCAATCACACACATAATAACTAAAAGTCATAATAGTTGGATCCTGCATCCACAAAGTTAGCACATCCTACTATTAACCTGCCTAAATTATGTATGACATGAGTATAATTAAACTAAATACCAAATACACAGAGGCAAAACCCTAGCTCTGATACCAATTGTTGGTTGCTACTCGGAAAACCTATAGGTTCCACTGTACAAAAATTTTGTACAAAGGTCTGAACCTTTTCCTAGCTACCATGTGTTCTTTTAAATTAAATTTTGATCGCCTGAGAACTTAACACGTTTGATCCAAAACTTAATCTATTTGTTCTTTTAGGTTTTGACTTGGATCTCCTGCGGAACTTTACACGTTCGACCCAAGTCTCCTTAAGTTATTAATTCCATTAAATATTAATTTCCATAATTGGTTCCCAGTACTGACATGGCGAGGCACATGGCCTTCTTGGATATGGGAGCAACCACCACCGACTAGACAAAACCTTTAATAGAAAGCTAATATTTAATTTCCTAAAATAACTTTAGGTTAACCAAAGAGAACAATCAAATCACAAGGAAAAGAAAAAAACAAAAGAACACAACTTCGAAAAAACATATTCGAAATACTAGAACGTAAGCCTCTTGTATTTGGTATTATTTCCATAAATAACTAGCATGATGCGGAAATAAAAATTACTAGTTATACCTTGTAGAAAAACCTCTTGATCTTCTACCGTATTCCTCTTCTAAACTCGGACGTTGTGTGGGCAACGATCTACCGAGATGAGAAACCACCAACCACCTTCTTCTCCTCCAAGCAAGGTTCGGCCACAAAGGAAGAACTTCTCCAAAGAAGAAAACCAAAATACTAACCAAGCTCCAAGAGATGCTAGCTTTCTCTCCTTCTTCTTCTTCTTCTAAGTAGTATCCGGCCACCACAAGAACTCCAAGAGGGATGAAGTATTCGGCCACCACAAGAGGAAGAGAGGGAGAGGATGATGGCCGGCCACAACACCAAGGAAAAGAGGGAGAGAAAACAATAGAGGTTGTCTCATGAAGGCACCCTCACCCCTTCTTTTATATTCCTTGGCCTAGGCAAATTAGGAAATTTAATTACAATAAAATTTCCTCAATTTCCTTGACATGATTTTATTGAGAAAAATAAAATAAAATTTCCCAAATTAAAACCAATGGCCGGCCACATCAATGAAGTAAAAAATTAGACAAGTTTTAATCAACAATTAAAACTTCCTAATTTGTTTCTGGAAATTTTAAAAAATAAAATTTCTCTTTAAAATCTCTTCATGGTTGATAAAAGGAAATTTCTATAATTTTAATTTTATCAACATGTGAATAATTTTTAAAGAGAAAATAAAACATCTCTCCAATCTACAAATAAGGAAAGAGATCTAATCTCTTTCTTTAATCTTTTGTAGATCTTTTACAAGAGAGATATTTTAATTTTAATTCTCTTTAAATTATGTCTTCCACATAATAATAAAAATTAAAATTAAATTTCTTTTTTAATTTAATTTGGCCGGCCCTACTTTGGGTTCAGCTAGGGCCGCCACCCAATTTTATACCTAGGCCCTTAGCTTGTTCCCAAGCTAGCTTGGCCTACCCTATTGGGTGGGTATAGAAGGTGGGTATAGGTGGGTATAGAATTTATAAATAAGAGGTTACGATAGGACCGAGAGGAGGAATTGGTTTTGGTCTCCGATAAAATTAAGCATCCTGTTCGCCTTAACACACAACTTAATTTTATCAATGATAATTCATTCCACTAGAGAACTATCATTGAACTACCGCACCAATCCCAAATTATATTTTTGGGCTCCTTCTTATTATGAGTGTGTTAGTATCCCTGTGTTTAAGATATCGAATGTCCACTAATTAAGTGAGTTACTGACAACTCATTTAATTAATATCTAAGTCCAAGAGTAGTACCACTCAACCTTATTATCATGTCGGACTAAGTCCACCTGCAGGGTTTAACATGACAATCTTTATGAGCTCTTCTTGGGGACATTATCAACCTAGTATCTCTAGGACACAGTTTCCTTCTATAATCAACAACACACACTATAAGTGATACCATTTCCCAACTTATCGGGCTTATTGATTCATCGAACTAAATCTCACCCATTGATAAATTAAAGAAATAAATATCAAATATATGTGCTTGTTATTATATCAGGATTAAGAGCACACACTTCCATAATAACCGAGGTCTTTGTTTCTTTATAAAGTCAGTATAAAAGAAACGACCTCAAATGGTCCTACTCAATACACTCTAAGTGTACTAGTGTAATTATACAGTCAAGATAAACTGATACCTAATTACACTACGACCTTCTAATGGTTTGTTCCTTTCCATTTTGGTCGTGAGCTACTGTTTATAATTTATAAGGTACTGATAACATTATCTTCTGTATGTGACACCACATACTATGTTATCTACAGTATAAATTAATTGAACAACTACAACTAAATGTAGATAATTTGACCAAATGTGATTCTTTATTCAAAATGAATGTTTACAAAGCTTAGGCTTTCAGTATACACTATGAGGGCCTCATATTCTGCTTCATTGTTGGTAGCTTTATAATCCAGTCGGACGGATAAGTGCATCTTTTCTTCTTGAGGGGAGAGCAACAATATTCCAATCCCGCTTCCGAGCCGAGTGGACGACCCATCCACATATATTCTCCACATAGCTTCCGGCTCCGGCCTTTGCACCTCCGTCACGAAATCGGCCAAGGATTGCACTTTGATCGCTGAGCAGGGCTGGTATTGGATATCGAACTCACTTAATTCCGTCGTCCATTTGATGAGCCGTCCGGATGCCTCTGGATTTAGTAGGACACGTCCGAGCGGGCTATTGGTTTTGACAATGATCGTATGCGCCAGGAAGTATGGACGAAGGCACCGAGCGGCCAGGACCAAAGCGAAAGCCAGCTTCTCGAGCTCAGTGTAGCGAGATTCAGCATCTTTTAAAATATGACTAAGGAAATATACAGGCTCTTCTCCGCTCGACCTCACTAAAGCTGAGCCGATTGCATGCTCGGTTGAAGATAAGTACATATGAAGTGGCTCACCCGCAGTCGGCTTGGCTAATACCGGGAGAGAGTTCAGAAATGCCTTCAAATCTTCGAACGCCCGGTCGCATTCTTCGTCCCAGTAAAATTTTGTAGCTTTGCGTAAGATCTTGAAAAAAGGAAGGCTCCGGTCGGCGGTTTTGGAGATGAACCTGGACAGAGCGGTGATCCGACCGATCAAACGCTGCACTTCCCTTGTATTTCTTGGAGGCGGCATATCTTGTAGAGCTTTCACCTTGCTGGGATTTGCTTCGATTCCCCGCTCAGTCACTAAGTACCCCAGAAAGCGCCCTCCTTTTGCTCCGAACAGGCACTTCTGGGGATTTAGCTTGACTCCATATTTGCGCAGCGTTCAGAAGGTTTCCTCCATGTCTTTGAAGAGATCGGCCGCTCGGCGGGACTGAATGAGAATATCGTCCACATAAACTTCTAGATTCCGCCCGATCTGCTCTCTGAATACTTTATTCATCAAGCGCTGATATGTGGCCCCCGCATTCTTCAATCCGAATGGCATTACATTATAGCCATAAGTGCCGTCGGCCGTCACGAAGCTAACCTTTTCTTGATCTTCACGGGCGAGCGACACTTGGTGATAGCCCTGGTAGACGTCGAGCATACAGATTAACTCGCAGCCGGTCGTAGAGTACACCAGCTGATCTATCCGGGGCAGAGGATAAAATCTTTCGGGCAAGCTTTGTTGAGATCCCGAAAATCAATGCACACTCTCCATTTGTTGCCTGGCTTGGAGACTAATACTACGTTAGCCAGCCAGCTCGGGAACTGCACCTCACGTATATGTCCGGCTTTCAAAAGCTTTTCCACCTCCGCCCGGATGATGGCATTCTGCTCGGCGCTGAAGTCCCTTTTTCTTTTCTTCACTGGCCGAGCGTCCGGTCGGACATGCAACTCGTGCTGCGCTATGCTCGGCGAAATTCCGGGCAGCTCATGTGTCGACCAGATGAAGACATCATGATTCCTTCGGAGGCATTGGATCAGCTCCTCTTTCTGTTTCTCCTCCAGATCGGACGCAATAAAAGTCGTGGCATCCGATCGGGTTGGGTGAATCTGCACTTCCTCTTTTTCTTCATAAATTAAAGAGGGTGGCTTTTCGGTGATGGCGTTTACCTCAATCCGGGGCGCCTTCCGAGCGGAATTGGCTTCTGCTCGGACCATCTCGATGTAGCATCGCCGAGCTGCTAGCTGATCTCCTCGTATCTCTCCCACTTTGTCCTCCACTGGGAACTTGATCTTCTGATGGAAGGTTGAGACGACCGCTCGGAATTCGCTGAGCGCCGGTCGTCCCAAAATGACATTGTAGGAAGAGGGAGAGTCAACTACCACGAAGTTTGTTGTTCTTGTCCTCCTGAGCGGCTCTTCTCCCAGCGAGGTGGCCAGCCGGATCTGTCCGACCGGCTGAACTTCGTTACCAGTGAACCCATAGAGCGGAGTTGTCATGGGTAGCAGCTCGGCTCGATCAATTTGCAACTGATCGAACGCCTTCTTGAATATGATGTTGACTGAGCTCCCTGTGTCAACAAATACGCGGTGAATAGTGTAATTGGCTATTACCGCTTTGATGAGCAGAGCATCGTTATGGGGTACTTCAACTCCTTCCATGTCCCCGGGCCCGAAACTAATTTCGGGTCCTTCCGCTCGTTCTTGGCTACAGCCGACCGCATGAATCTGGAGCTGCCGGACGCTCGCCTTTCTAGCTCGGTTGGAGTCTCTTTTTTCCTAGCCGCTTGTGCCTCTTCCACGTTGATGTATTCGTTCGCCCGGTGTAGCATGTGATCATAGTCTCGGGACGGCTTTCGGATGAGCGATCGGAAGAAATCCTCATCCACCAGGCCTTGTGTGAAGGCATTCATCATGGTTTCCGAGGTGGCCGTTGGAATGTCCATCGCCACTTGGTTGAACCGCTGGATGTAAGCTCGAAGCGATTCACGGGCTTCTTGCTTGATGGCGAACAAGCTCACACTCATTTTCTGGTAGCGTCGACTGCTCGCAAAATGGTGGAGGAAGGCCGCTCGGAAATCTCTGAAGTTCATGATGGATCCGTCCGGCAATCTCCGAAACCACCGTTGAGCCGATCCCGAGAGTATGGTAAGAAAAACTCGGCACTTTACTCCATCTGTATATTGATGGAGAGTAGCTGTGTTATCGAACTTACCCAGATGATCATCTGGGTCGGTTGTCCCATTGTACTCGCCGATCGTCGGAGGCGCGTAGTGCTTTGGCAGAGGGTCTCGTAGAATAGCCTCTGAAAATTGGCGATTGATCCGCCGCGATGCGTCCGCCGGGGCTTTCCTTCACATCTCGCCAGGCATTTCCTCCAAGAAGATCCCCATCCCTATGAGCTGGTACGGCTTCGGTGCGGAATAAGGCTCGATGAATGCAACGGTGGTCGGTGGTGCTCCGCCGACCACCGACGCCGATGTTGCTTGTCGCCTACCGCCTACCGGCTTTTTGTTTTTGCTCCACGAGCTTGGCGGCCCTTATCTCGATCAGAGCGTCAAGTTCCTCGTTCGAGAGCGTCACCACGTGTTGTCGTCCAGCCTCGTCCATGGCTGCAGATCGGATGCAGGAGCGTTCCCACAGACGGCGCCAAATTGATCCTGTCCGAATCGCCGAACCAAAGGACGCTGGGCACGTGGCGCACTCCTAGTCGATGGTGTAGGCCTCCGTCTGGTCGCACGAATCTCCGGCGAACCTGCACAGAAGTCGGGCCGGGAAGGGGTTCCCGGCGGCAACCCTCCGACGCTCAAGTCAGGTAAGCGGACAGCAAAAGGTGGCTCCGAATATCCAAGAACGCGTACCTCCGGCGAAGGAAGAGACTCTTTATATAGAGCGGTGAAAGAATTAATGCACGTCCACCGAGGTGCCTACGTGTCCGCAGCCCATACCCCGGTATGTACCTATCAGAGAACTTACCTGACACCATACTGCTACAGTTCAATCACGTCTTCGATGGGACAACAGAACACCTTGTTGCCAGACTTAGAGTATGGCTTAGCCATAGGACTTGACAACTGTCAGAAGATGTTCCTATCCTTCGCCCACCGCCCGGCCAGGACGTCCGTCCGGCCGGCCGGCGCGAAGAGCGTCGTCCGGACGGCCTTAATTCCCGGCGCGCCCATTATGTCCTGCCTTCTCTTAGGCCTTCCGCTCGGTCATTTACTACTTCATTGAGCGTCGGAACCCCGACCCCTGTCAGGGCGTCTTTCACTATCAGACGTGTACGGGCAGGCCGATCGGCCTGCCCTTTTGTCATACGTCCGGTTGGCTCACCCTTCTCCGACGGACCACCTGGCCCTCTGACCTCCACGTGGCATTGACCCCTCGTTAGGGGGTCCCGGGCTCTTACCACCGGATCATCCGAAATCAGACCCGGACAGTCCATTGACTGTCGATATTTCCTTAAGTATACCTATTATGTGCTAACTTTGTTTTGCAGGGTATGCGTTTGGGACTAACACATTTTGCATGAACAAAGAAGCAACTCACACCTCGGATGAACAGTGTCCGAAGCGCCTCCATGGAGCTTGGAGGCGCCTCGGGTGCAAGCCGAAGCCAGCTGTCCAGAGGAGCTGGAGGCACCTTCATGGGGACTGAAGGCTCCTTGGACCGTGGCTTGGAGGGGCCTTGGAGTGGCGTTGGAGGCGCCTTTAGAAGGATAATGAGCAGCGGTCAAAGCTTGATCAACAGCAGATTAATCGGGATAAAACCTTGTGTTGGAGGCGCCTTGGAGCTTAATGAAGGCGCCTTGAACACCCTTTATAAGGGTGTCTCGAAGCAGCAGCTAATACATCTTCTTCCAAGCGATCCTTCTGCTACAAACTGCTAACGAGACGATCCCGAAGTGCTGCAACGAGATCCCGACGACCCGAAGCTTCAAAATTACACATTCTTGTTGTCGGTATACTCTTTCAATTCAAATAGATTGTAATAATTCTGTAACCATTATTTGAGCTTATAGTTGTTGCCCACCGGAAGCGATCAACGATCGCTGGCCTTGGAGTAGGAGTCGTCACAGACTCTGAATCAAGTAACTCCTCGTATTTGATTGTGTTCTTTTAATTTCCGCTGCATTTATTACTCGAGTTTTACGATTCCGAATCGATAAATTGCCATGAGCGCTATTCACCCCCCTCTAGCGCTTCTCGATCCAACACTCCAACGTGCCGATATTTAAAGACTAGCACTAGCACGTTGGTGCTGGTCTTAAAAATCAGCACCAGTATATTGGTGCTGGTTTGCGTAAACCAACGCCAACGTGTTGGTACGTAAATCAACACCACCGTTGGTGTTGGTTTGCGTGGTGCTGGTTTTCGCAAACCAATACTAACCTGCTGGTACATAAATTAGTACTGTGTTGATGCTGGTTTTCATAAACCATCACCAACATGCTTATGGTGCATGTAAATCAGCACCAATGTGTTGGTGTTGGTCTTTAAAGATTGACACAAACATGTATCCAGGAGAGAGATTTACATGCAGGATAGAGAAGAGAATTGTATGTAGATGAAAGAGGGGATAACAAATATAGTTTGAACGTGTCAGATGATCTATATAAGATGTTGCCCATAGTTGTGTAGGATAAGCGGTCCAGAATATCTTGATTCAGAGAGTGAATTAACGTGGGTTGGGGGTGTTGACGTATTTGTATGATTCAAAGTTGACCTTGAATTGGAGGCCAACTACATATTTTACGTGATAGAAGCTAATCTTCAACTATATTATTGTGAAGTCAATTAGGGTAACTTGGTCTTGAACGATGATTATTATTATTATTATTATTATTATTATTATTATTATTATTATTATTATTATTATGCGTTCAAGAGTTGGATGGATACATGCCTAGGAGCATCCATATTAACTACTCTATCTAAAAATTTTATCCTAAATTTTGGATAGGGTAACTAAAAAATATTTACATCAGTTACCCTATTTATTCCCTAAATTTAGATTTGATGAATAGTAATTTTTTAAATTTAAGGAATAAAACTTCTAACCTAAAAGTAAAATAATATTTCTTTTCACATAAATAGGTACATGTATATAAAAATTGGTTTGAAAGGAAAAAACTCTTAAACCACAGTCAAACCATACAAGCATCATGAGTTTAAACCTCTATAGTTGAGGTTAACTCCACAATCACACTGCCTTCCTTGCATAAACACAACACCACATGGGCACATGATACCCAATGAGACGGATACACATTACTCATGCATGCAATCAAACTACAAGCCACACTTGGCATTACACGTACTTAAGCCCACACTTGGACTTTGCATTCACACTCAACTCAAACAAAACACATGCAACATACAAAACATCAACATACAAAACAAAGCCATGCATGTACGGATCTAGAAGCCAAGTCAAGCCATGCACGGATCAAGAAGAACCACCAAGTCAAGCACCATGTATTTGTCAAGCCAAGCCATGCATGGATGCAATTCAAGCCATAAGCAAATTCGGACAGTGAGCCAAAGCCATGGATGCAAGCAAAATCCAGCTGCAATCTTCGGACAACAAGCACAGTGAGTTTGGACAGCAAGCATAGTGAGCTCCAAAATTCGGACAGCAAGCATAGTGAGCTCCGAAATAATAACATCAGCTTATAGCTTCCATTTCCTTCAAGTTCTGTAACGCCCCAGCTCGGGCGGGCCCCACCCGGATCGAACCGGGAACGTCACCAGAATTGTCCATCAGGTTGACGACTAGCTCCACAGATTACCGGAGGTCCTTTCAGCGTGTTTTGTCCTCACTGGCACTCACCTTGGAAAACTTTCCAGGAGGTCATTCATCCTCAGATTTCTCCAAGCCAAGCACGCTTAACTTTGAAGTTCTTAAGTTTGGGTCTCTGAAAAGGAAGGTGCACCTTGGTGATATAGATAGTACCATCTAATCTTTTAAACTATACTTAATCAAAATCTCAAAATCGGGGTATTACAATCACCCCCACTTAAAGACACAACGTCCTCGTTGTGTAACCACGAATCACACCACAGACAAATCCCAAAATCTCCCTCGCTAGGTGGTGCCCTGGGTGCTCCTACCATAGGCGCACTATCGGTCACAAGGTCGCTCTGATACCATCTGTAACGCCCCGACCCGAGCTGCCCCACCTGGACCGAACTGGGAACGCTACCAGAATTACCCATCGGGTTGATGACTAGCTCCACATACCACCAGAGATCCTTTCAGCGTGCTTTGTCCTCACTCGCACGCACCCTGGAAAACATCCCAAGAGGTCACACAACCTTAGATTTCTCCAAGCCAAGCACGCTTAACTTTGGTATTCTTAAGTTTGGACTTCTGAAAAGGAAGGTGCACCTTGGTGATATGGATAGTACCATCTAATCTTTTAAGCCATACTTAACCAGAATCTCAGAACCGGGGTATTACAAGTTCAACCAGCATTATACCTTCAAACATCCTCCAACAATAGCCTACCACCTGCAAATGAAGAGCTCGAAGGAGGTTTCAAGTCCACAAACCGATAGATATGTATTTGGATCTTCCAAAAAAGCCAATCCACATCTGGTGCAATGCCTTGATACCGACATCTATTTCTAGCTTCCCACATATAATAGATTGAGATAGAGATGGCTAAATGTCGGGCCTTCATCTTTCTACCACCACCCTTGTAATGTCTTCCAAAAATTTGATGCAACTTCTAAAAAAATTTGAAGTTATGCTTGATCTCCAACCATCTCTTCATCTTGCACCAAAGTTCACAAACCACCGGACATTCAAAGAAGAGATGTTGATTTGATTCTTCTTATTGTTGGCACATGACACAATTCTTGTTTGGCTCATACTTCATTCTATCTTTGGTTCTCAACCTCCCATGAGCTAGCATCCATAGTGTGAAGCGATATTTTGGCATGATTTTCGATTTCCACACCATAGATTTCCATGCTACTTCCGACCCCCTTGGCATGAAGAAATTATATGCATTTTTAACTCCATTTTCTACCCCAACAAACCAATCCATCATCATCATATTTGCACTTCCAACACCACTTGAGGTTCTCAAGATCTTGTTCCGAATTTCTATAAGCCTCTGGATCAAAGGGGAGTCCGAACCCTTGTTTTCCCATGCCCAAAAATCTGCACCTTTTATATAATAATGGTGTGCCCAATTTATCCATAAAGAATATGTTTTGGACTTGATATTCCATAAGATTTTGCTCAACAAAGTCTCATTCCATGCAAGTAGGTGTTTAAGGCCATATCCCCCATCTTACCTTGGTAGGCAAATTTTTTCCCAAGATATAGGAGGGCATTTGGAGGACCAAACAAACATACGCAATGTACTTTAATCTTGTCTACAACTCCACTAGGAATTGGAAGCATTGAAGCCAAAAGCATTCCATTCCTTGTACAACCGTACATATCAATTCCAATCTTCCGGCATATGACAAAGTATATTTTGGCCAAGCATTTATCTTTCTTGTGATAGCCTTTAGGAGCGGTCCATAATTAGCAATCCTCAATTTTCCGTCGCCAATGGAATTCCCAAATATCAGAAAAGTAAAGAACCTTCTTGAAATCCTAAAAGATTAAGAATTTGGGCCTTCACTCTTGCTTCTACACCGGCCATGAAAATCTACGTTTTATATGGATTTGCCTTTAGTCCCAAAGCCTTTTCAAAGAAATTCAAGCAATCCGCTAAGTGTTGTGTAGAAGATGTATCCGCTCGGCAAAATAACATAAGATCATCCGCATAAACAATGTGAGTGATGCCCACCTCCTTGCACATTGGATGGAAGTGAAAAGATGGAAATCTAGAGGTAGCTTTGAGTTTTCTTGATAATACCTCAATACATAATCCAAACAATAAGGGAGAGAGGGGATCTCCTTTCCTAAGTCCTCTTTGCCCACTGAAGAAGCCATAAACTCCACCATTAAAAGAGATTGAGTAAAAGACTGTTGTGACACATTCCTTGATCCAATTGTAATATCGTTGGGGAAAACCAAAACAAACGAGTGCCAACATAAGAAAATTCTTGAGTCAAGTATATGTTGTCACCTATAGAACGCCCCTTTATAAACGCTACTTGAGGCAGATCCAATAAGAAATCCATAACTTCCGATAACCGAGCAGCAAGTATCTTTGAAATAACTTTGTAGAATACATTGCAGCATGAAATCGGTTTATAGTCCGCTACCCCCACCGCATGGTCTCCTTTCGGCACAAGTGAGATCAAGCAGTGGTTCCATTGCTTTAGTAGTTTGCCACTTTGTAAAAATTCATGTACAGCTGCAATAAAATCGTTACCAATAATATCTCAAGATGAGGTGAAGAATTTTGAATCATAGTCATCCGGACCTGGAGCTTTTCCACACCCAATATCATGCAAGGCGGCTTGTATTTCTTCTAGCATTATCGGTTTGATTAGGTTCTCAGTTTGTCCCAAGGTGAGCTTCCTTCCGGCGATTTCATTGCTGTCCAAAAATGTGCACGCCTCTTTTTTGCCAAGTAAGCCATGAAAGTAGTCAACAAACTCTTCCGCAACTTCACCATACTTGTGGTTTGGTCCTCATTCCATTTCTTGAGTGTGATGATTGCATTTCTCTTGTTGTTCCTCTTCACCATATCATGGAAAAACTTTGTGCATTTATCCACACTCTTCAAGAATACATTCTTGGCCCTTTGTTGGTAGAATTGTCTTTCCGCTTTAGCTAGGAGATTTGCTTTCTTCCTTATGTGAGTGTACTCTATAGGAGTTGGGCCACCATCTAGAATGCTTTTTTGGACCTCCTCTAATTCTTCTTTTGCTTTCTTTGACTTTTCTGAGATGTGCCCAAATTTATTCTTGTTTATCTCCCTCAAGTACCTTTTCAAGCGGAACATCTTTGCCTTGAGAACATATTAAGTGTTTCCTTGTATAGGGGCTGCCCATGAGTCCTTCACAATCTTCTCAAAGTCTTCATGTAATGTCCATATGTTGATAAATTTAAAAGCTCTATTCGGAGGCCGGTCTTTGGACAAAGTGTACACAATAGTACATGAATGGTTCGAGAGACACCCTGGTGTTGTAAACTCCGAATATGCATCATAATCTGCCATCAACCAAAAAGAATTAACCAAAGCTCTATCTAGCTTGCAAGAAACGTTGCCATAGAACATGTAAAGCGACATCCAATGGAACGAAAATTCACCAATCACAAGCTTGTGTAAAAATTTACATATCTCTCATCTCATGATTTGTGACCGGAGAAACACCTTTCTTTTCATCAATAGACAAGAATGAGTTGAAATCTCCCATAACCATGCAAGAATCGGTAATATTATATTCCAAATCTGAAAGTGCCTCCCATAAAGGTCTTTTTGTGACAATTGAATGAAGTCCATAGACAAAAGTTATAAAGAAGCTCCAGCTAGAGATGCGACATCGAATATGGCAATGTATATATTGGTTTGTAATCGTAACAATATCCATATCAACCTTATGTAAATCTCAAAGAAGTAGTATACGACCATGATTAGAAAAATTGAAGTTATGTGCATGCCCCATACCTGAGAACCTCCTTTGTAATATAGGACTTAGGGCCTCTTCCTTGAGTTTTATTTCCATTAACGCCATAACTTGAATGTCTTTTTGCTGAAGGAGATGTTGCACCCCTCCATACTTTAGGGGCTTGTCAACGCCCCTAATATTCCAAGAGACAACCTTCATTTGTGACCATTGTGGGTTGTTCGCACCCGTTGTCTTGTACCAATCGTAGGGGTAGGTGTACTACTTGTCGTATCCCTACTTGTAGATGATATAGTAGTGGGCAATGATGAAGATGTCGATGCCTCCGATACCGTATGAATACTCTTACTTGCTGCCCCATCTTCTTGTGATGCCATGGAGGAAGAAGTAGAGGAGGAGGATGTGCTCCCTTCACTTAAAATTGCTGGCTGCTGGACAACTTTTGGTGGCTGCACTTGCTCAGTTTCTCTTGGCACCTCTTCATTTATTTCCACCTCTTGAGGGGGCTGTTGTTGTGGCATCTGATCCTCTCCTTGGCGGACTTCATTCTCACAATTGGGAGGAATTATGTCCACCGTTATAGGGATGTTCACAATGACAATTGCAAGCTCTTGTTGGTCAACCGACACCTTAACATTTGGCCTTTGTTGCATTGGTCGCCATTGTTGCCTTGTATGGTTTCCATATCTCGTTCTTGTCCTCTCGCGACCTCTAGTTGATTGAGATCTTGGTCTCCTATATCCTTGCACATTTGGATCAGTTTGGGGGTTGTTTCGTTGTTGTCCAACCGGTGTAGCCTTTCCCCGGTAATTCTTTGATCGATGACCCAATTTGTTGCATGTTTGGCAAAAATCCGGGACCATTTCATATATGGTTTTCAAATCCACTTGAACACCAGTAGGTAGGGTGATGGGGACTTCATGCACACGTTCACCAATAGTCGGAATCTCCACCATAAGCCTTACATACTCCAACCGTTCCCTTGTCCTAGTCAAATTATCAGTGTACAACGGTTTGCCAACTTTTGATCCAATCTTACTTAGCACAAATTGGCTCCAACAATCTAGTGGAAGGCCATGAATTTGTATCCACACCGGTACAAAGCGTCCATCTTCATCAAATGGAAAACACTTAGGCATAATATTCAAGAACATCGGAACACCAAAGACAAAGTAAGGTACTCCTTGAAGAAATTTTTGGTGATATTCTTCATTATCAAACTTATACACTACCCAACCACTCTTGTGCAGGAAGAATTTGTGAGGTGTCTTCCATTGAGAACCAATGTATCGGACTCCATCTTTGCCCGGATAATGACTCATGAAGCAACCAACTAAACAAAACCTCCATTGAATCCTCCACATTGTCTATGTCTTCAAAACGGAAGGCTAATCTTTCGCACTTTGCTTCGTACTGATCTAGATTCATGGCAAGCTTAGTTTTGCGATTGTTTTTGAAGAGTCCAACCCAATCTTGCTTCTTTGGTGGTTGATCAGCCCTCTCCTTGTTCACAGCATCATTCTTTCATTCCGGCAGGGTGTTAGGCGTCAGGGCTCACTGTTCTTGCATCTCCGGCAAGGTCTCCAACTCCACCGGTGGAGGAGGTGGTGGAGGAGTTCCTTGGGCGTGAGGTTACTGGAGAGGAGTTCCTCCTTACTGTGGCATAGCCACATCATCAGCCACACGAACCACATCCTCCATGTCATTAAAATTCGGTTGGTCCACATGTTCTAGTGACTTTGCCACATGGGATGCTTCATTTGCCACCTCATCTTGGTTGGACACCTCACTAGTTGACTTTTGACCTGAATGTCTCTTGCTCTTCTTGTAACACCCACGAAATATTTAAGCTATATATATGGATAATCTCTTTTAGAATAAAAGGGAAATGGAAATAGGACCAAAAAAGAAATAAAAAGAAAGGGAAGTTAAGGCTTGAACCATGAACCTCTCACAATAGATAAAGCTAAATGGGTATGATAACCACTAGAGTCATGAATGATATATGATTAGCAAAGAATGGAAATTATAGTTAAAGGTAAGAATATGATTAAGTAAGGGAGCAAGAGAATGTCAAGTAGCTTTCCTCCTCTTCCTCTTGGTTAAGAGAAGAAGCAAGCAAAAGATAAAAGGCAAGTTGCCTTTTTCTTCTTCTTTCTTTCTATTTTCGTGGGAATAAAGAGGGTGAGAGAATAGAGGAGTTAAGGGGATGAATTGGGATATTTTTCATCCTCATTGAGAATAAATAGGAATGAGAGAAGAGAAGGGAAAGAAAGTTTGGCTACTTCTTCCTCCTTCTTCTTCCTCCTCCTTTCTCCTTCTTCCTCCTCAACCGAGACCTAGGACGCTTCCCTCTTCCATTTCTGAATCCAAGCTAAGGTTTTCTCCCTAAGAAAACTAATCCACAAGAAGGAGTCCTCAAGATCTACTCCTTACAAGCAAGAGAAGCACAAAGAAGAACTAGGAGGATAAGCTTTCTTCTTCCTCTTCACAAGGGTACCTTCTTTTAAGAAAAATCAAGCAAAAGAAAGTAAGTATCCCCTCACCTGTGGTACAAATAGTTCATGTGTTTTTCGATGAGTTTAGATTACAAAAATCTAGGGTTGCCTCTTGGAACTTTCGGCCACCAAAGTATAAAAATCTTAAGGAAGCTTAAGATCTAAACTAAACATGCTCACTATTTTCTTATGATATGTACCCTATGATAGATGATTAGTTTAATGTTCTTATGCTTGTATGTTGCTTAGAACTTATATTCATGTTCCTTAAACTTTCGGCCATGATGAGATTAAAGGCCTAAGAAAGCTTAAAAATCAAATCTAATATGCTCATGGTTTTCCTTATGATATGATATGAAGTTAGCTTGATATTCTTATGCTTGTATGTTGCTTAGGCTTAGTTTCATGTCCTTGAACTTTCGGCCATAACAAGACCAAAAACCTAGGAAGTTTGGAACTTAAACTAAACATGCTTATGATGTTCTTTATGGTTTATGATATGAAATTGGTTTAGGGTTCACATGCTTTTATGTTGCTTGTAACTAGGGTTAGGCTTGGTAACTTTCGGCCATAACAAGACCAAGGACCTAGGAAGCTTGGAACTTAAACTAAACCTGCTCATGATGTTCTTTATGGTTTATGATATGAAATTGGTTTAGGGTTCACATGCTTTTATGTTGCTTGTAACCTAGGGCTAGGCTTGGTAACTTTCGGCCATAACAAGACCAAGGACCTAGGAAGTTTGGAACTTAAACTAAACATGCTCATGATGTTCTTTATGGTTTATGATATGAAATTGGTTTAGGGTTCACATGCTTTTATGTTGCTTGTAACCTAGGGCTAGGCTTGGTAACTTTCGGTCATAACAAGACCAAGGACTTAGGAAGCTTGGAACTTAAACTAAACATGCTCATGATGTTGTTTATGGTATATGATATGAAATTGGTTTAGGGTTCACATGCTTTTATGTTACTTGTAACCTAGATTCAATACCTTATAAGTTTCGGCCACTTTATGGAATTAGGGTTAGAGACCCAATTATGATTTACTATGTGTCTCACATGCTATGATATGAATTAGGAGATGATAATTAATGATTTCCATGCATGATTATGTTTTCCCTATGATATGTCATATGCTCCTTTTTGTATGCTTATGAATCATGCATGATAATGACTCTTATGATGGGCTATATGCTCAAGTATGCATGCTTTATGATATGACAAGCAAAGGCCTAAGAGTTGCTTCCCTAGTAGTTGGGACTAAGAGCACTCTTTATGATATGACAAGTAAAGGCCTAAGAGTTGCTTCCCTTCTTGTTGGGACTAAGAGCACTCTTCATGATATGATAAGTAAATAAGACATGCTATTTTACTTTTTATGTGGCTTGTACCAGGACCTTAGTGTCCAAGGGATGAGCTCCTTAGTTTGCCCCTAGGTCGACGGATGTAGTACGGACCTAGTATCCCTAGTAGGTTCGGGATTAACTACCATGTCCTAGGGATTGCGCGTATTTATGTTATGTGGTACATAGCCGGGCCCTCATGTTGAGATTATATTTAAGTATTATATTGATATTGTTTTAAAGACATCTTGCACATGACATGACGCATGTTTTTGAAAGACATCTTACATATACTTTTATGTTATGATATAATATGACATGATGTACTTTTATGATATGATATAATATGACATGATGTTCTTTTATGTTATGATATGATATGACATGATGCTCATTATGATATGATATGATATAACATGATACTTTTTTACGATATGATATGATATGACATGATGCTCTTTTATGATATGATATGACATGACGTTTTGGGTTTGTAGTATGATATGATATGTTATGATGCTCTTTTACATGATATGCTATTTTAGATGTTTATGACACCATGCTATATGTTTATGTGATTATGCTATGATACATGATTTTTGTGAGTAGGAAAGGATCTTACTAAGCCTGTGCGCTTATAGTTATTTTTCCTTGTACCGCAGATAAAGGTAAAGGATGGATAAACTAAGGGAGCAACAAGAGGGGCAAGAGATGTGTGTGGTGGTAGCTCGGCTAAGGAAAAAGATCTGCTTATGTTAATTTATGCATATTATGAACCATGTCTATCTTATGTTTATGTTTTGCATGATTACATAATGCTTATTCATGCTTATGTTGGGAATTGATATCATGACCTTTTTAAATTTCAATTTAGGCTTAACATGCTCATATGATTATAAATGGTTAGATAATTAGTTATCAGTGTTAAAAAAAATAATTTATAAACTTAAGAGAATATATTAATAAATACTTCCGCTGTTTTAGAAATAGTTTAATATGCATGTATGTTTTCACGTAACCCTGCCCTAGCAGAGGGGCGGGCGTTACACTTCTTTTTTCCCTTAGCCATGCAAGGAGAGGAAAACAGTTGGATGTTGGAATTGCTTCACCTCACAATTTGCCCAATGAGAGTCCTTGCATGTGTTGCCTTTGACCAAACTTCCAATGAGTAGGCAGCCTCCACACCTCCCCCAACCACTTGGCAGCACAAGAGTGGAGGGGAGGGGCGGCCCTAGCCATATAAGATGGTCGGCGCCAGAGCAGTTCGCCTGAAGTTCGCCGGGATACACAAAAACTATCAAAAGACACTAGATTGAGAGAAACCCCACTATATACACACTTACCTTGCTGTTTGGTCCTCAAAACAGCCACAAGAAAACCCCCCACAGGTCGTAGAAGACACCCACAACAAGAACGAGCCCTTGTCCTACCGGTGAGGAGGAAGGAAACCTCCGTCGGTCATGATGGAGGGTTGTCCACGCAAAGAAACTACCAGAGCACCAAGAATCCTAGAGAGAAATTAGAGCTTCTCTCACTAAACCTCCCGACCCTCAATACTATATTTTTTTTTTCTTTTCAATCTCTCTCCTTCCATTCATTATTTACAATCTCTCTCCTTCCACTCATTCCATAAATATAATAATAAAAATAGAATAAAGAGAATAAAATAATTAAAAATTGGAAATAATAAAAAATTTAGAATAATTAATGTAGTATGTAATGAAAATTTATTCTTTAAATTTAGTAAAATAAATTATTTGTCCTAAATCTTAAATATAATAATAGAGAATTTGATATGAATATTTTAAGAAAATTAATTTGACCTTACCTCCAAGGGCACTTCCCTCACTCCTCAAAAGGAGGTGGGGGCCTTAGGGACAAGGTCGAATTACATGGAATGAAATGTATAATAGTTAAATAAATAATAATAATAAAACGTTTGAAATTGAGAACTCTCGGTATTGAAGTAAAATGTAAAATTTCACTCGGTGAGTTATTAGTGTTTAGTTTACGGAATAAAAAAAAAGAAAAAATATAATTATTTTATATAGAGAGAAACTGATAAATTTTTTTTAAGAATATAATAGAAAAGGTGTAAATTTTCATATTATGATTTTATTGACATATCTTACGTGCATAATTTATTTCAATCAATTGACAAATCCATTATTATCTTTCTTAACTTTGTTGTCCAAATAGATTATATTAATTGCTTGGATTATCTAAATTGCCCAAACCATTCAATTTGTATGAATTCTCTAGCCCATCTGATTTGTTCGATCTATTGGCTCGGTTAGCTAGCCCATTTGACCATTTCATTCAGTATGTCCCCTTGAGTTGTTTGGACCTTTCAACCCATATAGATTGATTAGACCATCCAATTAACTTGGCTTTCTTGATCCACGACCATCCAACTTGTTATTAGGAACGTGCGAACTAGGAGGAGGGTACGTACTGGTGAATATAAACTTCCATCACTTTATCTCAATTTTATGTGCTTGTCTACCATTCGTTAGTATGTGGTGGAAACAAATAGGCAATATATAAGAGAGATATAAATTATTTTTATTTGGTTCATGACCTTATAAGGAGACAACGTGCAAGGCCTAATCCCAACCATTACAACCACTATCTTTCTCAGATACCTTCCGGAGGCAGAGTAAGATAGTGCTAGTTCGGCATACTTCTTCATTTTAGACTCTTCTAATAATGTTTTTGATTAGCAACCTCCTCAATTATGAACCAAGTAAATCAGTAGTCTATTATTACTTTTTATGCATTTATTTTATCTTAATTTATAAGTGTGTTAACTAAAGTCCAAAGATTGAGAAAGGTGCAATTTTTTTATTACAGACAATCCACCCCCTCTTGTCGGTCAATGAAGATCCAACACTTCCATCCGAAGGTTGGTTAGTCAATTTCGGAGTATGTCCCGTCTTGTTAGTTTAGTTTCTAAGGTTCATTCGTGCAACTCTAGGAACTTCTCCCAAAATTCTTTAGCTAAGTTGTAAGCACCTATTCAGTTGGTTTCTTGAAGTGGTAATACGATTAACAGATAGAATTTTACTTTGCCGTTAGCCACGAAATTGTCCTACTGAGTTTTGTTCCATTGGAGCTCTTCTTTTTCTTCATCGTTTTCATCCCTAGGTGCTTCAAAATCATACTTAATTGTTAGAAGAATTTCAAAGTTAGTTTTGAAAAATACCTCCATCTGGCGCTTCCAAAACGCAAAGTCCCTCTTGAACTTCGGTGGGTGAACATTTGAGTCAACCATATTCATCTTGCTGCTTTAGTTGGCGATTAGTCCTTCTAAAGCGTCCGAGGTCTGATACCACTTGTTAGATTGGGTGAACCGGCTAAGGGAGGGTAAATAGCCCTAAAATAAAAGTTTGAACCTTCTCTTGCTTTAGCTTAGTAAGGGCACACAATTAATTAATTAAATAAATAAATAAAATAATATGAATTTAATAAGAGGCTAGAGTTTTTACTTGGTTATATCCTAAATAGTTGTTAATCCAAGTTAATTGAAAATCTACTAAAAGATCTCCTTCATGAAGGTGGAATAACCTCTTATAACCTTTGAAAGCTCAGAAACAAGTATTGAAAATGATTACAAATTATGTATCGAACTCTTAACTCCAGGGTGCTATTTATAGCCCCATGGGTAAAAATTACCATTGTTGACATGGCATCGGAGACATTTCCAATGTCATCCAGAGTACCCTCAATAGATAAAATTTTATCCACGCAAGCAATGGCTCTTCAATGGTTCTACTATGTTAGCTAGAGACGCCTTCAATGTGATATGAGGTGCTTTACATACTGTTCATTAGAGTCCCCTCCAACCACAATTGAGGGACCTCCAACACTGTTCATCTGAGGTACATGTAGTCTCATCTGAGGCTCCTCGAGTACTATTTATCCGAATGGTCAATTTTAACATTGATCATTCTTCGTTCCTCTTGCTTGGGTGATGTTCCGGCTAACCAGAGTTGAGCTCACCCTAACCCAACTCAACCTTCTTCTCGAGCAAGCTTCCTCCCTATTTTCTCATCCCTCGAATGCGCCAAACATGTTCTTCTCATTCCATCAGTGTACTGTTCAACAATTCCTCATCACTCGGATGGATTGAACACGTCGACTCCCTTTTCGTGCTATTCCTCTAGCGCGTTGCATCTTTCGCTAGATTTCTTATGTTCCTAAGTTCTACACATTTAGACACAAGGTGTCGAACACACACAAAGCCTAATTTAACTCAATTGACTACATCAAAACTATCCTGGGGCACTTATGAAACTATCGTAGAATATCAAATGTGCAAGATTCCAGGATAATCAATCTTGTATATGGACATCTCCATAAGATAATAGTGTACTCTGGTTACTATGTTAATGACTTTAAATTTCATGTGGTACAGTTGGATTCATGCAGACTAACTTTCAATTTTGGTGTTTGCATAAAAGGATCTATCAACAATAATAATTCTGAGTTTAATTATTATAGGAGACTTGAAGAAAACATAGAGGTTGAATATTCTACCTTACTCGTAGAAGACCTTCTGTGCTCTCGCAGAAGACCCCGGAATCGATTATCCAATCAATTTCGGTTGCCTCGCGTTATCATGAGAGAAACTTCCCCAATTGATCAATGGGAATGCCTGAATTGATTGGCCAATTAATTCAAGACCTTTCTATTTCATGATAAACAGCTGTGAATTGATAGGTTGATCAATCGACACAGCTCCAATCGATCAACTGATCGATTGGGCTGTCTTTACTCGCAGCACTCTCCCAATCGACCTGGTTCAATCGATCACTTGATTGATTGACGAACCCTAACTTACTAAACTCAAGTCTAGGGTTCCCTTTCCCAATATCAGGTCAACCATGACTTGTTGAGATTTCCTTGTGCCTAGCATCCAGTCAACCTTGACCTGCTGAAACTTCATCACCAAGTGGCATGTCAATCCTTTGATCCACTTGGATTTTTCTCCTCGTGCCAAGTGTCCCGTCAACTTTTGACCCACTTAGACTTTTCTCCCCGTGCCAAGCTTTGTCATTGCTATATTTATATATGATTTTAAAAAAAATTAAGATAATTAGCAATGACGTATTTATATTCCGTCTCTATATAGCGACGGATATTTAAAATTTTATCTTTACTTACCGACGGAATATAAATTTGTTAGGACTGAAAGAATTTAGATATCTCTACAATGGTATAATATTATCCACTTTAGATCTAAGTTCTTGTGGTTTTATTTTTGGATTCTATCCAAAAAGTCTCATACCAATAGAGATATTTTCCCCTTATAAGTTTATAATCTTTCCCATGAATTTTTAATGTGAGATTTTTTTTACAACATTGCAACCCCAACAATTCTCCCCCTCAAACGAAGAACCACGAGGCCCCCTCAAGCAGAAAGTTAATCTGTTTGACGTACAATCCTCGATCCACCAGGTGTTCCTAGTCCTCAATTCAACTAACCCACTAGGACTTCCTTACCCCTCAATCCAACTGACTTACTAGGTATTCCTTACTTAACTGTAAACAAAATTTTTTTGTCTAGCTATCCACCAAGATTTCTTACCTAGTATCTGATCCTCTTGGCACAGACATGGAAGCCCCCATTTCCTTTGTTCGAGGTCAATATTTTACTCACGTGGCTCGATTAAACTTAGCTCTTGTGCATAGTCAGTGGTTAGACATTTTGATAGTCCGGGCTTTGATAGCAATTGTTAAGACTGAAATAATTTAAATATCTCCACAATAGTATGATATTGTTCACGTTAAGTTTTAGCCCTTATGATTTTATTTTTTGGCTCTATCTAAAATGTCTCATACTAATAGAGATATCTTTCCGTTAATAAGTTTATTATTTTTCCCATGAATTTTTAATATGAGATTTTGTTTGTAATTTGCAACCCCAACAAAATTAATCGAGAAATAGAATTTAATATTCGTCTCTATAATTAGCGATAGGGTTAATAAACAATCATCTCTAATTTAACGATGAACTATTTAATCTTGTCGCTAAAATTAATGTTGGAATTTAATTTCATCAGTAATTCACTAAGTGAAGTTAACAACTAATTTTACAATGACGATAATAATAGGTGGCTAATTAAAAATTAGCTACCGCTAACTCCAGCTAAAACTTTTTGCTTTTTAGTGTACGAAGATAGCTATTATAATTATAATAATATGGTAATTAAAGTTATTCTGATTCTGATTAAATTTTTAAATTTATAACCTAATTAATAAAGAGTATTGATATATTAAGTTTGACTCATATATTAATGCTCTATATCTAGTAATTTTGACTAAGTTACATAAACAAAAAGTTAAATCGATTTACTTTAATATGTTATAATAACCATAATTCTAACCGCTACAACAGCATAGTAAAAATATTTTTGAGATGAAAAATATAATAAGAAATCTTAGAAAACTTTTAAAGAGAATATTAATAATTTTGAATTTCCAAAAGCGATCATTTTAATGCATGAAAGTCAATCCAAACTAATTAGACCTTAGTGGTTGGATATTCTAGGAATTAGAATTTTTTTTGGTAAATAATTTATTAATATGTGCTTGATGATTGCCAATTAACAAGGCATCTCCTGATATATAAATTTCCTGCACAAAAAAATAAAATTAATTAAAATCCATCGACTAATTTCCCGAAACTTTAAACTATTTCATCCACTAATTTCTTGATATTCCTTCTGATTATTATTTTTTTAATAAATACTTTTTGATAAACCACATACATGACAAGAAAAGTCCCCACAATTAATTGTGCGACCGGTCGCTTAAAAACACAGAGAAACTAAGAAAGAGGGTCCCAAGTTGTACATCACATCGAGCACACGTGATCCTGCCTTGTTGAATGGTATAAGACAAATCCCTAATTAAATATATAGAATGTGATGCATTCTAATAATTAAAAATCATGTTCCTGCATGATGGGAAATTTTAATCCAACATCAATTTACGGCGAAATAAATTATAAGAAGAGGCTTGTGAATAATTAATCGGCCTGTGAGGGTGTGACGATCGATCGATCGATCGATCAGTCAATGAATAGTTGAAGTTGTTCAAACTTTTGGTTTATTCTTGGCCTCTATCTAGCACGATCGGCATTAATGGTGTGGCCCTCGTGATCACCTCCCACCAGCTGCGTTCGATCGCAACGTGCGATAATGCTGGATTTGATGGTCGTTGGATTAGGCTAATGTGGGCGGATCACATGAACTTGATGATAATGTGGCCCGTGCTAGCAAGCGTCGAATTTAATGCCGGTGTACCAGAAAGATAGTTACATGTATCTTCGTCCCCACAAGACTTATCGATACTAGGGATGCATTGTTCTGCGATGGCGAGCGTCAATAGTTCAATTCCATGTTGAGTGTGTTCGAAAATATACGAATGAAAATGCCCCCGGCAATGATACAGCAACAGGAGAGTATTTTTTTTTCAATTTTCTGAACATCAAACGATTGAGTCTTAATTTTGATAAATTAGAACATCAAAGGATTAAGTCTTAATTTCGACAATAATCTAAAAACAGCAGCATAATACAATTTTTATAATTCTTTGAGCATCTAACAATTAAATCTCAATTTCAATGGATTAACGGATGAATTTTAATTATCTAAAAATGCTAAACTAATGGGCTACTGCTGTGCGATTCTTAATTTATCCTATAATTGGGAAAAAAAATTTCGTGAAATCAAATCAGTCAGAATTAGTCGTCATAAATTGGATACCTGATATAAAAAATTAATGAAAACAAGTAAAATCTAAAGGAAGGAGATTTCATTGTGTATGAACTTTTAGTTCCACATTGAAAACTTCATGGGAAAAAAATATATTGAAGTCGTGAACATATGTAAGAGGGACAGAGCTATGCTATCCTTGTGTTAGGGTGGATTCCAACCCCATAATTTTAAATAATAATAATAATAATAATGATTTTTTTTATTTAATTTTATTTTTTTCAATTTCATCGCAAACCTACGAGTAATTTTGAATGTTGGATACGCCCCTGTATGCAAGTGTCCACTCGGATCCCCCTCGGAAGCACTCGGCCGACTTAGTATTCGGCAATTGAGCTAGGCTTGTGGCATATCTTCCCATTCGGGTTTAGGAAGCACTCGACGGTCGCCTATTAAAATTGCATTCCAACTCAAATAATTTTGGAGCTCGGTCTAATCAGTCGAGACCCACAGTTTGATACACCAGCTCGTAAGATTGAAATTTTATTTTGCAAAGATTATCTAACATAGTGTTCATCTTTTCTTTTGTAATACTAAAAGATGATTATATTTATCCTAAACATTTTCACAGTACATTCTAAGTTAGGTAAAAGAATATAAATTATAGAGAAATTTATAATCGATTGTCAAATTAATTAAAAAATAAGAAAAATTATTTTTTCAAAAATATATGTCCATCCAAAATTAATCCTTTATCCTATAATAAATCTGCCACACGTTACTTAACTCGACATCATGAGGACGTTCATCTCTTCTTTCATATAGATTAACATTATTATTATTTATTAGGTACTATCATCCCATCAAAAGATTAAAATTCTTTGACAATACTCGTGGGCGAGCGAACCGCAGTGATGGCGCTAGCTGCGTGGCACGCGGATTGTGCTCAAGAACAGAGGTGCGGTCGAAGAACTTGGTCACCTCAAATCATGAGTCTGACTCGACCCATATCCACTTCCATGCTCATCATCCATGCATGGGCCCCAGCACGGTCAGGTGCCTGTGCCGTTTGACAGGAAATTAAAATAGGTCCGCCGTTACCAGAATCTTGACTCTGGCCCATGATTCCATGTCTCATGCATGTCGAGGACGACGACACGACCTGATTTGATGCTGGCTCACAGCCACGAACAACTGACCGCCTCCCCTCCCCTCCCCTGCTAAGCATCCATGAGCAAGCAAGTCTCATCACATGATCAGCTAGTGACGGTGAAGGGACAGGCTGGTGTTTTTCAGATTTCTCACCACCGCCACCACCACCACCACCTGCCAGCAGCTGGAGCTGTACCTCCAGTTCCTCCTGCCATCGCTCATGCCATTCATACATGCATGTCTAATCCAGTACTAGCTGACAAGCTTAGGAAAGTTCTAACACCTTTCATGAGCTCCTTCCTTCATAGATCGTAACAGAGCGGTGATAAGCCAATGGGTCTTGTGACGTAACATTCTAATTCAGCCCTACTTGGCTTCGGAGGACAGTAAATGTATTGAGATGGCGATGGGTGGCCTGTAGTCTTCGCTAGCTGATGATGATCCCAGATGCCTCTGTCTCCTCAATTATTTCCTTCATCTTAATTTGAAAGTAAAAAGAAAAGAAAAACAAATTTTTAATCGAGAAAGGAGGAGACAAGGACGTACTGATCAATATCAAAATATATCCCAAGAATTCAATTGAGACGTCGCAAATGATTTCTGAATCCCATTCTACAGAGACAACTCGGGCCATTTCCCTCAAAAGGATGAGTTTGTGAAAGTTTCGAGGTTTGCCGACAATATTATTATTTAAATTTAATTGCTAATCTAAAATAGAGGCATAAAATTGTTAATCTTCTTTTATCTAGGGATATTATCAAAACCATATTAATTATTTTGATTTTTTTTTTCTGTAAGTGTGGCCGAAAATTCCGATGCAATTAATTACACTTGTTCGCTTTTTCTTGTTGAGATTTTGATTGATTTAATTTCGTAATTATTTGGTGATCAATCACTTGGTGCATAATTTACTACCAAGACATAATAATTTATAATAAATGATTAAGATTGTCGTATCATCCTAGTCCCACACGATAAATATGAAGGATTAAGGAGTTGAGGTATTGAAATTGTTTATGATATCGACAAAATAAAATTTAGAAGCTTTGGCTTTTGTGGTGTTGATAATGGCCCACATTTCGTGGATTGAATTGAGAAATTAAATACATAGGGACCCATGAATTTATTGTAGATTTCTATGATTGATTCTACGCGTGACTGTTTTTAAATTTGTCACTTATATGTGCAAACAAAACAAAATTTGGATTCTAAAAGTTTTTTCTTCATGTATTTGTTTTGATTAAAATATTTTTTTACTATTTTTTGGTAAGTAAAACACCATCCCTTTGCACATTTACAAGCAAATAGTACTCCCTTATTCATTTTCTATAGAAATTTACCAAAACTAATCAATTTTTTTAATAAAAAAAAATTGCTCCTCCTTTTGTAATCAATTGTGTTCCTTTACACCTTAAATATCATACCTTTTTGTCTAAACAGTTTTTTAATGAATAATTCAAAAATGTCTATTTTTCTAAAAAAAATGTTCAAATAGATTTATAAATAATTGTATACTTTTAAATATATATATTTTTTAATCATTATAAGTTTTTAGGTAGGTAAAATAATAGAGACATATTGAGAGGTGAAAAATATGTATTTATGTTGACAGAGTCTGATCATGTAGTTACGAATCATTCACCCTCATTCGTCCTCCATTTCTATATCATTATATTTCTTACACTAAAAAATTAAGTAGATAACAGTCTTCATCGCTTCTACCTAGGGTCGGACTTGAATTTAGGCTCTGATACCATGTTAAAAGAAGAAGAGAGAGAGAGCGAGAGCAAGAAATAACATGAGAGCAATAAAATCTATTGTTCATTGATATTTGCCCTAAGGACAATACAATATATAGGGTTTAAACAAGTACTCGGTCAATTAACCAATTAACAAATAATAGAATAATTCTAAAAATTATTCTGAGAATTATTCTAATAATTATAACAGAATTATTAGAATAATCCTAATACTTAATTTGAGTTGATTTGGTAATTTAACCTGGTTAATCTAGATAATTTCTCTTTTATCTCTATTACCCCCCGACAAACTTAACGGGAGATCTTTAACGTTGAGTTTGCTTGCTAACTTGTTGAAACGGTGTCTGGATAATGGCTTAGTAAATATATCAGCAATTTGATCTTCAGCAGAGATATAAGAGACAGATAATTGTTGAGTTGCCACACGCTCATGAACAAAATGAAAGTCAATTTCTACATGTTTTGTACGAGCATGGAAGACCGGATTTGCTGAGAGATATGTTGCTCCAATATTATCACACCAAATTTTTTGTGGAATATTTGATGCAAGATGAAGTTCAGAGAGAAGTGATTGAAGCCAAATAATCTCAGACGTTGTATTTGCTATAGCTTTATATTATGTCTTAGTGCTTGAACGAGATACCGTAGGTTGCTTTTTCGAATTCCATGAGATAAGATTTCGTCCAAGAAATATCGCATATCCACTAGTAGAGCGTCTATCTTCAGGAGAACTAGCCCAATCCGCATCACTATAAGCATGTAAATCTCGAGACGATTGGCGATGTAGAAGAAGACCATGTAGAATAGTACCTTTGAGATAACGAAGTATTCTTTTTACATTATCCCAATTTTGTTCAGTTGGAGCATGCATGAATTGACAAGCACGATTTACTGCAAAAGTAATATCAGGGCGTGTGATAGTGACATATTGTAAGGCTCCAACAATGCTTCGATAAATTTGTGGATCAGACAGAGCAGGAGAAGATGAAGATAGAGAGTTGTTTACAATAATTGGTGTAGAGACCGGACGTGCCCCATCTATTTTAGCTCTTTGAAGAAGTCCAGTAATGTATTTGCTCTGAGAGAGAAGATAGCCATCCTCATGTGGAATAAGCTCAATGCCAAGAAAAAAACGAGCAAAGCCCAAATCTCGAGTAGGAAATTCTTGATTGAGTAGACTTAATAAAGTTGTGATACCCTTGTGATTATTACCGGTTATCAGAATGTCATCCACATAAATAAGAAAAAATATCATAAATCCATCATTATTTTTGTAAAATAAAGACGAGTCAGTCTTCGATCCAGTAAATCCTTGAGTTTGTAACCAATTAGATAATCGATGAAACCATGCACGAGGAGCTTGTCGAAAACCGTATAATGATTTCTTAAGTTGACAAACATGAGATGGCAATTGTGGATGAATAAACCCAGGTGGTGGTAAGAAGGTACCACTGCTTGAGGATGGAGTTGTTGTTGTGGCTGAAAAAGGAAACAGAGATTCATCAAAAATAACATGCCGAGATATATATATGCGCCCTGTCGGTATATGTAGACAACGGTACCCATGGTGCAAATTACTATAACCAAGGAAAACACACTGTTGAGAACGAGGATCAAGTTTATGTTTGGAGTAAGGTCGTAGCCATGGATAACATGCACAACCGAAGATACGTAAGAAGGTATAGTCAGGAGACTGATTATGGAGTTTTTCCATAGGGCATTTATGGTGAAGCAAAGGAGTAGGTAGACGATTAATAAGATAAACAGCAGTTTAAACCGCGTCATCCCAAAATTTGAGTGGAACTGATGCATGATTGAGAAGAGCTAAGGCAGTTTCGATTATATGACGATGTTTCCTTTCCGCAGAGCCATTTTGTTCGGGAGTGTGAGGACATGAGACTCGATGAAGAATGCCCAAAGAGCCCAAATAACGATGAAGCGCTTGATATTGTCCACCCCAATCAGAGTGTAGAGAAAGTATTTTTCGGTCAAAGAAACGTTCTACGTGTCTTTGGAATTGACAAAAGATATCAAAAAGATCATATTTCCGTTTCATGAAAAATATCCAAGTAAACTTGCTAAAGTCATCAATAAAAATCACATAATAAAGGAAACCTTGATTCGACAAAATAGGAGCAGGGCCCCAAACATCAGAGTGAATAAGTTCTAAAGGAAAACTAGACATATGAGAAGAAGAAACAAAGGGCAATTTATGACTTTTTTGCTTTCAAACATGCTTCACAAGAATGAGATGAGGATGATAAAGATGTCGGTAGGCCAAACCGATTGATGATTCCTTGAACAAGGCGTAGAGATGGATGACTAAGTCGTGCATGCCAGGAGGTTTTATTTGTGCGTTCTCCAACTAGAGCTTTGGCGGATGTAGGTTGAAGATAGTAAAGACCATCTCTAATTTCTCCTCTGAGCAGGGTGGTTTTGGTTGTGGGATCCTTCACAAGACAATAGTGAGGGTGAAATTCAAAAAACACATTATTATCAAGAGCAAATTGACGAACTGAAAGTAAATTTTTAGTGATGGAAGGAACATGAAGTGTATTGCGCATGGAAAAGAGTCGACCAGATGAATGAAAAAATGTGTTTCCAAGGTGAGCAATTTGCAAACCTGAACCGTTGCCTACTTGTACAGTATCAGGACCATGATAGGAGGAGGCCTCTGTAAGAATGTCATAATCTGATGTAACGTGATGAGTTGCTCCAGAATCTGGATGCCATCCTGAGACTGAAGAATTTGTCGTAGGTACATAAGGGTTGCTTGCAAGAGAAAATGCCCCTGGGGTGATATGATGAGGTTGAGGTTGATACTTGAGATGTGGATGCAAAACCTCCAGTAAAATTTGGATCATATCTCTTATAACATTGATGAGCAAAGTGACCAATCTTGAAACAAATCTGACAACGTCCTCGTCCTCCTCCTCGGCCTTGACCTCGTCCTTGTCCTCGACCTCGTCCTCGACCTTGTCCTCGTCCTTGTCCTTGTCCTCGACCTCCTTGATTTCCTTGGTGGATAGTACCATCAGTCTTGCATGCCGTAAGAGCAATAGAATCTGAAACCCTTTGAGATTGTAATTGTAGAAGTATCTCATGTGAAGAGAGCAAACCATGAAGGGTATCAAGTGACACTTGATCGATGCGAGTAGTTATGCTAGGAATAAAGCTATCATATTGAGGACCCAATCCTGCAAGAACATGTATTAATAAATCTGGATCTGAAATAGGATTGCCAATCGCAGCTAAATTATTGACAATGGTTCTGATCGATTGCATATATTCATTGATGGATTTGTCTCCTCGGTGCACCGATTGTAACTGCATGCGAAGTTGAAGAACACGTGCTTGAGACTGTAAAGCAAAGGTTCGAGCAAGAGCTTCCCATATTTGACGAGAGCCAACAAGCCCTACAATCGCAGGAAGTATAGGCTCACTAATTGTTGAAATCAGCCATGTCATAATTAGTTGATCTTTCTTATTCCATATAGTATAGCCTGGATCATCTTCTTGCGGTTTAAGAGAAGTGTCATCAATAATTCCGAGTAAATCATGAACACGAAGTAGCGAAATAAATTGCATCTTCCAAAGCATATAATTATCATTGGTGAGTTTGATGGGTAAATAAGACATGGCATTTAGGGGTAAGGAAGATAATTATGTCGCAAAATTTGTTTCTGTGGTGGAAGATGGAGAAGAAAGTTCTGACATTATAAAAGGAATGAGCTGTGTAATGCAAACTTATCTGTGGTGAAGAAGATAACAAATATGCGTTGTGACCAATGTGAACAGCCGGAGCTTCTTGTGGCAGAAAACCAAGACAAGCAGCAAATAGATAGCCGGAGCTTCCCTGCTGGGATGGTGGATGATGGACACTCCAGAGATTGGCAGAAACTCCAGAGATCAACAGCTTGAGGAGGAGCGAAATCACATCACCTCTGGGATGTGGCTGTTGCTGGCTTGCTGGGATTCGCGGCGTTCGGCGATATGGTTCTTGGCGTGAACAACACACTGGATTGTTGTTGAAGAATAAAGGCGGCAGCAGCTTCTGTAATGGATAGCTTCTGTAATGGATTGCTGTTGAAAACCAAAAACGGCGGCAGCAGAAAAACAAAGGTGATGTGGCTGAAAAACAAAGGTGTAATGGATTGCTTTTGTGGAGAGAGAAAACAAAGGTTAAGATAAAAAAAAAAGTTGGTTTTAGATCTCTGTTTGAGAGGAGCGAAAAGAGAAAAAGAGGTTTAGAATTTATTTTTTTACTGACATACAATTTGAATAGAGTTTAATTGAGAAATTTTAAAATCAATATATTTTATTTAAAATATAATAAACTTCACATAAAACATATTTCTCAAGATTTATAAAAATTACAACACTGTACAAAATATATTTCCCAAGCTTCTTCAAAAAGTGCAATACCTATAAATAAAAAGAATATCAAATAATTATTAAAAAAATCTAGATCTTCTAATATTTTGAAAAGTAAAATCATCAATAAGGTCTTCAAAATTATTTTTTTTAGCATCTCATTTTCAATGAATATATTTGCTAAGTTGTTTATATATTGATAAATAAAAAATACAACACTATATAAAATATATTTCTCGAGCTTCTTCTCAAAAAAGTGCAATACCTACAAATAAAAAATATATCAAATAATTATTAAAAAAATCTAGATCTTCTAGCATTTTGAAAAATAAAATCATCAATAAAGTCTTTAAAATTATTTTTTTAACATCTCATTTTTAATGAATAAAATTGCTAAGCCGTTTATATATTGATGAATAATGATATGATAAAACTAAAATTTCAAACCCCCAGGATGTAGCGTAAATGAAGAGCACATAACATTTCTGATGTAATGACCAAGAGTCGATTTTTAGGAATTGACAACTTGAAGTTTATCCTACTATGTGTCTATGACCGGTGTATCTATATTTATCTTTTTCTATATCCGTAAGGCATGTACCATCCTTGTTTTTATGAAACTAAAATTTCAATTGAAGAATAGATTTTTCTAATTTAATTAAAAAATATTTAAAAGAGAAAAAAAATGGAGAAATTAATGTTCAGATTTAAATTTCACTCTTCAAAATCTTCTTACTTGCGTAAATAAATTAATGGAAAATATTTTTTAATAAATAATTCAAAAATATTTATTTTTCTAAAAAAAAAAGTTCAAATTGATTTATAAATTATTGTATACTTTTAAAGATATTTTTTTAATCATTATAGGTTTTTAGATAGGTAAAATAATAAGGACGGAGTTAAAACTTTTATATTGAGGGACAAAAAATATGTATTTACGTTGAGAAGGTTTGTTATTCCCGGGTAGCTTCTGGAGTATGTAAACTAATCGTCGAGGCTAGTGTTCGACACTATCTCCGTAAATGATATTGCTCCGCTACGGTGCTTAACGGATTGTTACAATTCGTTCCCAAGATACAACGACGACGAACGTCTCAGAATCGAAGCACTCCGACTTCCGAGACCAGCGAACCTTCTAGTAGACTTCTTGGACTCTTGAATGTACAAGATGAGATGAATGCTTGAGGAAGAGAAGAGAGGATTGAGTGAATATTCCATCATCTGGAGGGTTCTATTTATTCTGAAAGAAGAGGTTGAGTGTCCTTTGGGTGAGTGGATGTGTTCTTTGGGCTGGATCGATCTAGATCATCCATTCTGAAGGGTTGTAACCCTTCACCAAGCCCACTTCAATCTCATCCATCAGATCTAAGGAGTTGTGACCCTCAGATCCCGCCTATTGTCATCGGCCATCGGATCTGGATCCATTGATTCGATACTTCAGATCAAGTCTCATCCCAAGCCGTCAGATCATTACTCTTTGCGATCCAACGCTCTAGATCACATCACAAGCGATCCATCATACCTATTTGATTTGATCAACGTTGATCAACGGTAGCCATCCATTCCCTAAGTCAACTGTCCAGTCATCTCCCTTTGCCCGCGAGGATGCCGCATAGGTACTGCCACGTCAGGTACGAGCCTGACACGTCACCCGAGTGCCACGTAGGCACTGCAATGTCACCTGAAGCATAAATTTAAGCTCCTCAATGCTCCTCGTCGCAAAGCGCACATTGCGCACATTGCGCACGTGGCGGGTGGCGAGCTCCTAACCTGTCCTTTTATTTTTGTGTTAACTCCATTAACACATCTTCATTAATAAGTAGAGAATACACATCGAGAATTTCCGATGTGGGACTATTCTCCCATGCACTTTATTAATAAATAATAAATGTTATTTTGGGCCGACTTTAAACATTAATTTCTCATTCGTCCTTAATCGGTTTTGAGGAAATTAATAGTCTAAATCTATCTACGCGAATCGTAGATTTCAATTTTGAAGTTAATTACGACTTTCAACAATTGATGGCTTCCTTCCTCAAAATCATTTTTGATCCATTTAAAGCTCTAATATCCAACAAGATTGACCATATATTTATCGATAATTCACCTTCACTCACCCTCCATCTTACATTAAAAAAAAAAAAAATTAAGTGACACGGCCTTCGTCTTCCTACTTGCAGTTCCCATTTTTTTGGTCCACAAAATATAAATTAAAGGAAGAATCATTTTTTATTATTGACAGAGAGTGATGGTATGAAGAATATCGATGGTGGATAATTGAATAAGTTGTTAGGCGCCGAGTGAGGGTCTTCTTCGGATAGTTTTCGGTCATCCGTTTTAAATTAAATTATAATCTGATAGACACTATGAATCCAAGAAGAGATCGCAACCAATTATGATTGAATCGTGATCATAATTCGACCATAACTATGAGTGGTCCATCCTCTGGACCATAAAAAATGATCCAGAAAATCCTAGCTCATCAATAATGAACAACGATCTATTCTCTGATCTATGTTTTACGGATAAGAGGATCCGCGCTCCTCTACTTGCTCCGCCCCCAAGATAAATAAAATATTTACATATATTTTAAGCATTTGAATTAATTTTAAGTAATTTTTTACCTTTAATATTTATTCTCCGTTGAGTTTTAATTTATTTAAAATTAACTGCACTCACCGATGGTTAGCAGTCTTGTATATTTTACTATTTAAATTGGATATTTATTTATTATCCTAAAATTATTTAAATAGTTTTTTAAGGATAAGAGGACGGAGTCGAACCGGGTGTTTAGGAAATTGAAAAACCGGCCGGTCCAATTTGGTTCTTAGGAACCGTCGTCTCTTTACTCCTGCTATAAATAAAATCCCACCTCGCTCTTCCTCCACACTACAGCCCTCTGCCACTGCATTGCTACTATAAGTACTCCGGTATCGCTACCTCGCTCCACTGCCATGGACGAAGTCATGCCTCCGCGCTGGGAAACTGAGGGCCTCCGCCCACCGGAGCTACCCGGGGACCCTATGGAGTTCCTCTCCCGCTCTTGGAGCGTCTCCGCCCTCGAGGTCTCGAAGGCCCTCGCGCCGATGCCCCCGACACAGGGCATGATCCTAGAAGAGGACGCTGAAGAGACCTCGACTGCCATCGCCGGGAACCCCTTCTCCTTCGCCTCCTCCACTACCTCGCAGATGATTTTGGAGCGGATAATGTCGCAGTCGGTGGGTTTGAGTTCCCCCAAATCCGATCCCTTTTTATTCTGATACATGCTGTCGAAAAAAGAGGATTTTTTAGGTTTTGTTTCTATGTGCGAAATTTGGTAGTAGTGTGGCTCATGGCAATAGAATAGATAGTGACCTATTCTTCCATCTAACGGATGATTATAAGTATAACTGCTTTAGAGCAGAATCGGAGGATTTATTGTGCTGTAGGAACAATTAGCCCATCACACAGATCAGATTCGTTGTTTCTGGTGCTCTGTTCTTAATCCCCTGCTCTTGGACACTGGCAGGAAGTGTCTCCTCTGACGTCTGGCCGGCTTTCTCACAGCAGCGGCCCTCTCATCGGCGGAGGATCGCTCTCCGATAGCCCTCCAGTCTCCCCCTGTGAAATGGATGAGCTCAAGGTTCGTTCTTCTCTCCAACATTATACACATGTCTTTGTTTTTCCATCATTACTTTGTTAAAACCAGTGCTTTTATTATTTTGTTGAGGCGTGTAAAAGACGAAAAAAAGGAAGAAAACTTACTAGCACTTCATATGCTATTTCAATCTATATCTAGCGCATAGTCTAGATTCTACTACTCTTAGCTGCCCGAGGACCAGCTTGTGGTTTCTTTGGAAGATGGAAGAGCACTGAAGGCAAAGCCATCAAGTTATGAATTGCCTTTTGTTAATTTTGTTTAGAGGAAAACAAAGCAAAAGAATAAAGAGAAAGACGAAAACACTTTCTCTTCTTTCGATACAGCACCTGACAAATCTATTACCCTTCTTGTTATTAAATGATTTTTTAGTGTTTTTTAGTCTGGAAGGGAGACAAGCCCTGTGCTTTTTCTTGTTTTCAGATTTTGTTCCTTTATTTTATGCAATTTCTTGAATTCCAATCCTCCACTTGTTGCACCTTAGTTTCTCCAGGAATTGATAGCCAAATTTTTCAACAGAATTCGCTTACAATTTATATATATATATTTTTGGTACCGAGTGGTCAGTGAAGCCAAAATTGCATCCTGATGAATAAAATAAAGCCATATCTTTTGTCTGATTGCCCTCTGAGCAAGGCCTGCATTGGACTGTGGAATTTGTTTTGCTTTAGGTCAAAGAAGACCTGTTCCTCTCAGTGCTTGTCTGGGTAAAGAAGCAACCCTTGTCAGTAAAAGCAAAACAGCATCTCAGTTCTTTACTGAACTGTTGCATGCCTTGTCCTTACTGACTTATGTGGTGTCTTTCGTCCTGCATGTAATAGGAAGGTTTGCATCATTTAGGAAGTTGGTCCCTTTTACCAACTTCATGATAAATTTGCATCTCCTCTCCAATGATTCTTTTATCTGGCCAATCCCATGTACAATAGCTCCATCTAATCCTTTGTCCTGCAAGTGTTTCTTTTTTCCTATTTACTGAACACAAATGGTTGACCCATGCATTGCTTGCCAGAAAGATGTAAAATAATAAAAGATTATTTTATTACGAGTTTCTACTGTTTTTGTCTCCAATTTTTTTTTCATATCATTCGGGCTCAAAGCGAATTGAAATTAACAGGATTTGTTAATTTGAGAATTTTGTAGGATAAGTTTGCCAAAAAACAGAAGAAAAAAGTTTCTAATGTTTTCAATTGGTTATTGTTTCCCAAAATGTGTAGTTGTGTAGTTGGCAATAAAGTAAGAAGGCAAATTATGCTCATAGGTATAGTAGATATGTGGCTTTCTTGGAATTCCAATAGCCTTCTTGGTGATCAATTATTAAGGGGATCAGATTCTCTTTTATATATGGCTTAGTTGGTTTCTAATCTAAGCTCTTATATGATCAGTTACTAAAGAAATGAGAATTATTTGGTCTTTGGTGTCAACCAATACAGTCCTACCGGAGCAATAATACTCCTAAGCCTCAACACCACAGAGTAACCAGCAAGACGGTAGGAAGGTGGCTCAAAGACAGAAGGGAGAGGAAGAAAGAGGAGACTCGGGCACAGAATGCACAGCTTCATGCTGCAGTTTCAGTAGCCAGTGTTGCTGCAGCAGTTGCGGCTGTCGCAGCAGCAACTGCTGCCGCCTCAGGATGTGGAAAAGATGATCGTGCTACTAGGATTGATATGGCAGTCGCATCAGCTGCCACTCTTGTTGCATCACAATGTGTGGAAGCTGCAGAGTTGATGGGCGCAGAGCGTGAGCACCTGGCTTCTGTCGTCGGTTCTGCTGTTAACGTAAGGACTCCTGGAGATATTGTTACTCTCACTGCAGCTGCTGCGACGGGTAATTGCAAGTTTAGTTTAACAAACATTTGAAATCAGAATTGGCTAGACATTTGGATTGAGTTCATGAGAATTAATGGCTTGGCAGCACTGAGAGGGGCAGCAACTTTGAAGGCAAGGGCACTCAAAGATGCGTGGAACATTGCCGCAGTGATACCAGTCGAGAAGGGAACACTGAATAATCGCAACCATCAACGCCAAAGCAATCGACGAAAGGAACTAGAAAGCAATGGCAGTGGCTTTAGTGATGAGCTTATTCCCGAGGAAGATAACTTCTTAGGCATTTGTAGCCAGGAATTCCTTGCCAAGGGAACCGATCTCCTAAAACGCACTCGAAAAGGTATCGACCAAATGCCAAGTTCAGAATTTTTTTAAGGGACTTGATTTTTGAATTCCTTATGAGAATTGTTCAACTTTAGGTGTACTTCACTGGAAGATAGTATCGGTCTACATTAATATATTGGGTCAGGTAAATTGTTGTTGTTGATCAATCACATTGATCAATAGTTTTAAATGCTAATTCTTGGGGCACCCTCTTGGTAGGTGATACTGAAGATGAAGAGTAAGCATATTGCTGGAACTATTACCAAAAAGAAAAAGAGTAAGTTCCCTCACACCTCCAGACTTTCAATTTCTCCATGCGTGGCTAATTGATGTGTTCTCTCTTTTAATTGCAGGTGTGATCATAGATGTCTGCAAGGACATCCAGGCATGGCCAGGGCGGCACCTGCTGGAAGGTGGTGAGCTACGTCGGTACTTTGGCTTGCGGACAGCAGAGCACCGTGTCATTGAATTTGAGTGTTTGAACGATAGGGACCATGAGTTGTGGACACATGGAGTAGCGAGGCTCCTCAGCATTGTTAATGAGAAGAAGAACCTGATCTGACTTTGGCAGCTGCTGCCGACACCAGATCTAGCACCAGATCTGAGAAGAGAAGGCTGTGCATGACCCACTTGAATTAATTGAGAAGCTGGATAAGAATGATTACAATCAGATAATGTCTGTGAAGAAGAGGGTTCTCCATTTGTAAAGTCTCAGACTCTCAGATATGATTTAGACCTCAATCAATTGGATGTTTGCTTATTAGGTATTTTTGCTCTGAAGTTGTGGAATATTTGGTGCATATATATGCTTCTTCTTCCAGGGGAAAAGGAACCAGATCAGAATCTTAAGAAACAAGAAAACACTTGAGGCTGGTGATTCACATAGCACGATAACAACAGCGCCAGAATTGGTCGGAGTGGGAAAACTACTGAAGATTACGAATCCCTCGCATGCTTTAACTTTTCCTAGACATGTATAGATTTAGATAGAAGGTTCAATGTCTCAAGCGCTGGGAATATTGTTTATAGCTTTTTTGCTTTTGGAATGATCGAATGTATGACTCTTTGAAGCAGTGGTCCTTACTCCTTACATAAAAGCTTCAGGCAGTATTTGGATTTTTCAATTCGACCACTTTCACTTGGCTGTTTTGGACATGTTTCAAGCTATCTGATCATGTTTGTGCGCTGTGATCTTGTTTCAAACTATCGGATCACGATTCTTTTTACTAATTTGAATCAATTTTAACTTTGGACGGTAAGTTTAACCGATTGAATTGACCGATTTTATCTCATCTTAAAAACATGGAGGAAATGTTTTTGGTAGATGAGACACGTGAAGGAGTAAATGCAAAGTTGGAATCTTGAAGGGAAACACTAGAAGAGAAATATTTTAAGCTTAGTAGATTAAAAATAGAATATATGGAATTTAAGTTTAGCAATATTTGAAGTAATAAAATAATTGTTACGATAGGAGAGGACGAGTTGTCCGGAACCGAGAGATTTAAATATTTAGGATCATTTTTACAAAATGATGGAGGGATTGAGAGAGATGTCTTACATAGAATACAAGTAGGATGGGTGAAATGGAGGGGAGTGTTGAGTGTTTTATGTGACTTTAAAGTACCTCTTAAACTTAAAGGTAAGTTCTATAAAATCGCAGTTAAACCTGCTATGTTATATGGAGCTGAAAGTTGGGCTATGACTCGAGCACATGAGCAGAAGATGAAAGTTGCAGAGATGAGGATGTTAAGATGGATGTGTGGACATACGAAGATGGACAAAATAAGAAATGAGAGCATTAGAGAAAAAGTCGGAGTTGCATCTATTGAGGAAAAACTCCGAGAGACACGTTTAAGATGGTACGGACATGTACTTAGACGACCAATAAATGTTCCAATTAGGCGATGTGAAACTATGATAACATGCATATCAAATGAGGAAGAGGAAGACAAAAAAAGACTTAGTTAGCAACAATAAAACAAGATAAAATTTATTTAAATATAGATGATGATATAATAAGAGATAGAGCTCAATAGCATAAAAGGATTCATACAGCCGACCCTACCTAATGAGAAAATGTTTGATTGTTGTTATGTTGTTGTTAAAAACATGGAGGATGGACGTGATCTCCACTAGCTCGATAGCTACTCACTAAGAAGGATAGTTGTTTGGCTTTCACATTGAGGCTAGAGACCAATCAATAATATGGACCACCTCTTCTCTCCCTCTTTTCCAGATGAACACGTTTATCTTAAAGTTCATTGTGTTCTTAGAAGTAGATGGTGCAAGTAATAATGAATGCAACTTTTCAATCAAAAAACGCTTTAGAAGTTTATTTTCTGTATCTTCTGTCTGAAATTGCTGTTAAAAAAATACACAATTATACAAACAAGTAAACAAGTGTAGGATTAAGTCCATATGGATGAACTAAATCTAACTAAGTCCATTTATGTGGGCTTAATATTCATAAGATGGGCTTATATTTGATTAACACACAACTAATTATCATTAAATAAACTTAACCTTAATTAAATGATCTAATATTTGATTGCATATAAAATGAATTTAAATTAAATGGATGTGGATTCAATATATAAATTCATTAACCAAGTTCATTGACATTGATGTATTATTAATGAGAGATGAACTTTATGGTGGATAGTCCTCCTAGGTTGGACCGAGTATATAAAGTAAGAGATATGATTTATTTAAGGCATGTTGAATTGTGCTCTCTTCCTCTTGCTTCTTCTTCTCTATTGAGAAGGACCTTGGGTTGTTGGCTCAATCCTATAGAAGACATCCGTTGTGTTCCCAGGATCTTCAACTATAAGTAAGAAGTAATAGTCCTTTGCGATGGATTCAAGTCAGCTCTTCGCTAGCTATTGTTATTGTTTGGTTTTCAATATTGCTTTGAAGATTGATGATATTTTTGACGATTTAGAAATATGTATCAATTTTGCATTTTATTCCTTATGGATGAGCGAATTGATGTATATCCATTAAACATAGCATTGGAAAACCCTAGGATATAACCTAGATTTTGAGTTTTTCACATTATCTGTGAAGAACTCGAATAACGATGAAATTATAGGATTTTTCGAGCTAAAAAATCATATTCAGAAATTAGGTTTTTTGATATCAATCGATTGGTGAAAAGTCACCACTCGATTGGTTAACACAAATTTGAGCACAGAGAGTTCCCAAATCAATTGAGTTGATCGATTGGTGTTTAATAATTGATTAGCATAAGGCTCAATTAATTGGAATGCCCAAAATCATGCACATAAAGGGTTGGAATCGATCGATCGAGCGAGCGATTGGAGTTCACCAATTGATTACCATGAGGGTTGATCAATTACTAAATTTGATTTTGAGCGCAGAGGGTTTTTGAATTGATTGGTTTTCACCAATTGATTTTCGTGAAGAGACAATCAATTACAGTTCATTGGATTGTCTACAGAGAATTTCTGAATCGATCGATGGATCGATTACACTAATCAATTGGAGTGGATGAACTCAGGAACAATAGCCTTCAAAATCGATTAGAAAACTCAATTGTTATACACTAATTAATTGCCAGTGGTTGGCAATCGAATGACGTTCCCTAGAAAAGGGACATAAGTCGTATCAATCGATTGGCACCTATTGTCAATCAATTAAGAAGGGTATTAATCGATTAATATATGTTGTCAATCGATTGATAGCTGAATTTAGCTCAGTTTTTAATAGTTTTTCTTTGTATTCTTCTTCGCTCTTATTGCTTAGTCGAACCTATACTATTGCCAAAGTGAGAACTATTGGGGAGGTTAGGAGTATTAACGTAGAGAGATGTATGTTCATGGTAAGGGTGATTGACCCAAAGAAAAAACCATTCTTATATCAAATATATATTTAAAGAAGCTCACAAATTAAGTTAAACTTCTAAGTCATGTGCATAGTGTGTTGGCCCAAAGGAAGGGACACTATGTGACTGATTAGAAATATTGTGAGTGATAGTTGAAAACATAAACTAACTAAGAAAGCTCATAAATAAAGTATCATGCGCATAATACGTTGACCCAAAGGAATATGAGTTATGTAGCAGATAATGGTAATTATGAGTTGTTTGAGAGTACCACTAGTAAGTTACAATTTAGTTAAAAAATTCAATGTAATGTTATACTAGGTATCTCTATTATAGTTATATGTTTTGTTTGTTGTATTTTATTATTGCACAACTATAAAGATATATATATTGTTTGTTAAATTGAGTATGTTATTTGCTTTTGTTTATGTAATACTCTCAATGTCAGCTAATCTGAATAATAACCCCATGCTTACTGGCATAAGCTTTGGACAATGAAAAGAACATATTACAGTTTTATTGAGCTACATGGATCTAGACTTTGCATCTAGACATGATCGCCAAACACCTTTAACTAATGACTTCATTAAGGATCAAAATGTGATCTTTGACAAGTAGGAGCGATCAAATTACATGAGTCTAATAATCATGAAAATACCTATTTTGGAATCACTTAGAGGTTCAATAACTGAGAATAAGGATGTCAAGACTTTCATTAGGGAGTTAGCAGATTGATTGCCTCAAATGAAAAGGTTGAGACTACTATACTTCTCAAGAAGTTAGTGTCTATACGATACAACAGGAAGAGTAACATTAGGGAGTACATCATGGAGATATCAAACCTGGTTACAAGGCTTAAGACACTAAAATTAGACTTGTCTGAAAGCGTCCTTGTAAACCTTATTCTAATCTCTCTGCTTACACAGTTCACTACCTTTAAGATTAGTTACAACACTCAAAAGGATAAGTGAACACTAAATAAGCTCATAACTAAGTGTGTATAGGAAGAAGTTGTAGGATCGAAAAGAATTTAGATATCTCCACAATTGCATGATATTGTCTACTTTGGGCCTAAGCCCTCATGGTTTTGCTCTTGGGCTCTCCCCAAAAGGCCTCATGCGAATGAAGATATCTTTTCTCTTATAAGCCCATGATCTTTCCCATGTGTTTCTAGGACTTCCTGTCTGGTGTCTGGTCCTCTTGATCTGAACATAGGAGCCCCCACTTTCTTTGTTCGAGGTCAATATTGTACTCACATGGCTCAATCATACCATAGCTCTTGTGCACAGTCGGCACAGTCGGCGGTTAAACCTTCTGGTAGTCCGGGCTCTGATACCAATTATAGGATCGAAAAGAATTTAGATATCCCCACAATTGCATGATATTGTCCACTTTGGGCCTAAGCCCTCATGGTTTTGCTCTTCGGCTCTCCCCAAAGGGCCTCATGCCAATGGAGATATCTTTTCTCTTATAAACCCATGATCTTTCCCATGTGTTTCCAATATGGGACTATGTATGCAACCTTGCAACCCCAACAACTTTGACTCAGACTATGCTGGCTATAAACTGGACCGTAAAAGTACAAGTGGTGGGTGTCAGTTATTTGACCCATCACTTGTCCGCTGGTTTAGTAGGAAACAATACTGTGTTGCCTTATCTACTACTGAGATAGAATATATAGCTATAAGAGAATGTGTTGCCCAATTATTATAGATGATGCACACTTTAAAAGACTTCAATTTAAACTTTACAAATATAAAAGTACTAATTGATAATGTTAGTTCAATTAATTTAACCAAAAATCTTGTGCATCATTCAAGAACTAAACACATCAAAATTAGACATCACTTTATCAGGGATTATGTCACTAAAGGTGATATTGAACTCAAATACATTGAGTCCCAGTCAAATCTAGCTGACATATTCACTAAACCCCTCCCTGAAAGTGAATTTATTAACTTGCGTCGACAATTAGGAATGTGCTTAATATACTAGGGCTCTTAATTTCAAAATTACTTTCAATTTTTTTTTTTAAATTCTAGGATAAAGTTTGTTATTTATTTTTCTCAAAACTTCCCTTATTTTTAGAATTTTCAAAATTATTTTTAGCTTTACTCTAGATCAAACCCTCAGAAAGTATGCTCCTATAGATCTAGGACTTAAGCATCTTACCAACACACTAGGACTACCTTGTTTGTATATTAGTAAAGTTAGAAAGGGGTGAGATGCATAGACAGATTGTCTGGACTTAAGATGCTTATATCAGTGTATCAATAGAAGTCTGGGTATTAAATATCAAACTAACAGTAATCAGGTTAAGTTTTTCAGCTTAGTCAAACACTAACTGGAAAAATTAACTTAACCTGACTAACTAAGTGAAAACTGTTATCTTCTGATAGTTAATAAGTAACTAATGGTTAGACAGTTAAGGATAATTTTGTTAGTTGTCTATTTTGAAATAATGTCAAATTCAGGGGCAGGATTAATAACTTAAAAATTATTTTAAAAATTACTTTATTTTTTTTTACTACTAGCATTTTCAAAACTGTAAAGTTTGTAAACACTTCAACTTTATCACTCTTAATGTTTTTAAATGATAGCTTTGTAAATCAGTTTGACCATTATTTAAGTTTTTGAAATATTATTTTAAAAGACATTTTTGAATTTTCAAAAGTTACCTTAAAGTAATTTTCAAAATATTTCTTTTGAAAAATATTATTTCTTGTTTTGAAAAATAATTTTGAATTTTCTAACCTTTAAGTTATTTTTGTAAAAACCTTTCTTTTGAAAACCTTATGAAAAATTAGTATAGTTTAAAAACCATTTTTAGTTTTTTAATCTTTAAAGTTATTTTTACAAAAAACTTAGAATTATCAAATTTTTGTATCTTTTGGAAATCTTGTATTTTAAAAACTTTGTAGCTTTGGAAAACAATTTCAAAATCACCTTATTTTTAGAAATCCTGACATAACGTTTTTACTTTCACTTTACAAGATGTCTTTAAAGATTTTCTTCAACTCCCCCAAGTAACTTATTTTAACTTATTTTCTAAGCTATTTTTCACTCCCCCAAGTAATCCTGAAAATTTTCTATTTTCAAAGTTTTTTTTTATTACTTTACTTAGCAACTTTTTTCCATGCATTGTCTATTCCTAGTTTTTGATGAATGTCAAGGGGGAGGGTTAGGTGGATTAAGTTAGCAAAATGACAAGCATAACATCAAAACAAGACTAATTTAAAAATCATATCATTTATTTTTGCATATTATTTTTTCCTAATTTAACCCAGGTTGTCATTGCATCAAAAAGGAGGAGATTGTTGGTGTAGGTTGCACTAACGGTCTAACTCAAGTTTTGATGAATAACAAAGTAAGTTAAGTTATGTTTAATATGATCTAACGATTTAACTAAGTATGCAGGAGAAGTCCAGATGAGTCGACGAGCTGATTGAATATCTGGCAAGAAATCTAGCTAGGTCGACAGGCCGACCAGATAACTGGTATGAAATCCAGAAAGGTCAACGGGTTGACCGGATATCTGACACGAAATTCAGCTTGGTCAATGGGTCGACCGGATAGCTGGCATGAAGTTCGGACAGGTCGACGGGTTGACCAGATGTCTGGCAAAGCGATAAGTTAAGGTAAGTCACTGGAGGAAAGTGACTTGGTGAGGACGCGTTTCCCGTTTAAGGGAACAGTAGGTGTCGATTCAACTTAGATCCATTTGGAAAATCTAAGTTGAGATCTTGACTAGATTCTGGTCTCAAGGAGACAGAATCTAATTACTACTTTTGACTATAATTGTGTTAACACTTGTATTGCAGGGTAATATAAGTTTTATTATCTTGGACTAACTTTATTTTGTAGGAAACAAAGGTTGCTGGAAAAGTTGGTCCGAGCGCCCGGAATGCCCAAAATCTATCTTGTCGCTAGCTTGGAGCACGTTGATTGGATGACTAACGCGCCCGGAAGGGATCCAGGCGCCCAGAACTGCCTATATAAGTAGCCTTCCACCAGGAGCAAAGTACAACAACTTTTTTCTGCAATTGCTTTTTGCGCGCTGCTCCAAAGGCGCTCCTGCGACGCTGTGAAGATTCTCCGACAACCTGCGACTCTGATTTTTATTTCCCTTGTTGTTGATAATTTTATATTATGGTTCTTGTATTTATCGTGTAACCCTTTTTGCGAACTATTAGTGGATTATCCCACGAAAGTACTCGACGAGTGTGAGCCTTGGAGTAGGAGTCGACAAAGACTCCGAACCAAGTAAAACTTAGTTTGTTAGCGTTGTTCTTATTTTTTTCTTCCTCTGCGTACTCGATTTAATTATCGATTTTTGACGATCGCTATTCACCCCCCTCTCCCCCCTCTAGCGTTCTTTCCGATCCAACAGTATTGATTCCTTGATTGACAAACTATACAGATTAGACACTGAAACTTATATAGATAATATTGTGATGCATAGTATAGGTGTGAATCATGGTGTGACAAATGAGAATCTATCAATATTATGGCATAGGCATTTATAGCATATTTCTAAACCATGCATAGAAAAGTTAATGTTACTAGAAATTCTTTGATTCCCTTAATATGTCAGCTTGTAGAATTTGTATTGAGTGTATCAAGGGGAAAACAACTAACAAAAGTAATAATGGTTCAAAGCGAAGCAATGGAGTTTTAGAGTTTATATATACGAATATTTGTGGAGCATTCCCTGAAGTTTCTTGGAACGAACAAATATACTTTATAAGGTTTATAGACGACTATTCCCGATACGGATACTTATACCTTATTCACAAGAAGTCGCAATCCCTGGACATATTCAAAACTTTCAAAGTCGAAGTTGAAAATCAACTTAGTAAGAAGATTAAGGCCATAAAATCATATCGTGACGATGATACTATGGTAGATCTAACGGATCAAGTGAACAACATCCTTAGCCATTTGTAGATTACCTAATAGAGTGTGAAATCATGATGCAATACACCATGTGTGAGACTCCTTAGTAGAATGGTATGGCAGAGCGACGAAATCAGACTCTAAAAGATATGGTAAAAAATATGATTGTATTTTATTCTCTACAAGAGTCTTTATGGGTTGAGATACTCAAGACTATGATTTACTCACTCAATAGAATTCCTAGTAAGGCGATAACAAAAATCTCATACGAGTTATGGACAGGTGGAGTGATACTATCTCGGTCTATATGTTTGGGGTTGTCCACCTGAATCTAGGCTCTATAGGCCTAACGAAAGAAAATTGAACTTAAGAACCGTTAGCTGCATTTTCTAGGATACTCTAAAAACTCAAGAGGTATCAAGTTTTTCAATCCCATGTAGGGGTGGAATCGGGTAGGGACCCGTCCCGTAACCATCTTACCCAATTCCCGTTCTGATAAAAATTGGGAATCAATTTTTCTCCCGATCCCGTACCCAACAAGCGTTGGGATCTGAATATTCGGGATCCCGAATATTTGAGATCCCGTCGGGTAGTGAGATGATATCCTGAATGTTCAAATATTTTCATTATACAGTAGCATTTTGAGTCTATATTAGTACTACTACTGAGATATTATCAAACTACTAGAAATACTATAAATCTACTAGAGATAAACCAAAAGAAGTGTAAGCAGACCAGCAGGAATTGTCTGATATATCAATGGTGTTCCTAACACAAGAGGCTTACAACCAAGAAGACTAACATTGGAATTTTGTTGACATTACACCATATCCAGATCAGTCTAATGAGACAAAAAAAGTTCTGAGAAACAGAAAAACATATGTAGAAACAGCTGAAACAATTGTGATGAACCAAATCAACTTCCAAAAGAACGAAAAACAGTTCAGATGATAAAAAAATAGATAAATATGCAATTACAAAATATATTACTACTGGAAACCAATGAGAAGTGGAATAGGAAGAAGTGAGAGAGGGGAGTGGGAACTATTTTTGAAGAAGAGGATCTTGTTGTTATACTGCAGGAAGCAGAGGAAATCCATGACGAAGAAGAAATCTGTTTAAATCAAATCTAGAACTGAAAGAAAACATAAATAACAATCTGGAGCAGGCAGGACAAAGAGCATAAGAAACTAGAATCGCCAATGGCTTTTGGAAATGAAGAGATAATAAAAATAAAACAAGCAAAGAGGACAAGCTGCTGGAATTGGATGAAAAATTCACCTGAGCGATGCAAGCAATGAGGCTTTGCAGCATTTTGGAGGCTTCCGGTAAGATTGCAAATCTTGTGGCTCCATGAAAAATAGCACTATGGAGGATGACATAGCTGAGGCTTTGTACAGATGAAGAAACAAATAAATTATGAGGAAGGATTCTAAATAGTAGAATGTAATCAGATTCTCACGCAAAAATGAGGAAGAACAGAAAAGATGGAAGGGAATTCTAGTTCAATTACCATATTAAGAGGAAAATTATTAGGATCATTCATTAAATTTACACCCTTTGGTTTGATAGATTTATAAGAAATCTCTAATTATTTACAACTGAAGCCCCTAGGAGAACATAGTAACTTAAATATTGATGTCATTGTCATTGATTTCCCAATTTACTGTTCCAATTCCAGAATAGATCTCAGTTGTCACAACCGAACTTTTCAATTTGGCTTATAATTCCTACACATGGCAAATTCTGTCATAAGTGGAGTCTCCAAAGATTACAAGACGAAATTGTGAAACTAATGTCAGCATAAGTCCAAGCTCAAGCACCATTAGTTCATCCATTTAAGCCATGAGCATATGTTGAAAATAAGGGATCAATAAAGTATTCCTTAGGTGTCAAGTTGCATAGCATAAATTATCTCAGAGGCGAACTAAAAATAAATAAATTATGTAGAAGAAAGTTCAAACTAAAGAACATATAGGACATCTAGAAGGGTCTGTAGCATTTCAAGCTTAGGTACCATTAATTCATTATTCATCCATTTAAGCCATGAGCATATGTTCAAAATAAGGGATCAATGGAGTGAAAAAAAAATCAAGTATGTAAAAGAAAATTCAAACTAAAGAATATGTAGGATGGTTAGAAATGGATGTTTTTGAATTAGCATACATTATTCAATATCAATATGATTGTAGATGGAGATAAAGAATTTGTGGACTGCAAAATCAGTCTGTTAGTGATAACCAACTATGGTTATTCAACACAAGAGACATTTAAATTCTATAACAGTGAATAAGAGACACAACAACGGTGATACTATATTTACATGTTTGGACAAAACTTCTTACATCAATCAACTTGCTTGGTTCCTGTAATGCCCTTATAGTGGATGCCATATGCTTGTAAGTAATGGAGTCATATCCTTTGGATTTCCCAGTTACCTTGTCTACAATAACAACCCCTTCCTCAATTTCTCCATGCACGCTAAAAACCTGAATAAAAGCTATCTTTAAGCATATCATGTAAAGATTGAAAAAAAAAAATCGAAGAAGAAGATTTTTACACATTTAGGCAAGATGAGCTACAAGAACAATGAAATATTTAGAATCACATAATGGAAATGCATCATGTATTTTTAACAAGCAAGCAGAAAAGCACTCACAGGCTCACAACGCATAGAGTTTCTGATGTAGTGTCCCAAGACAAACCACGAACAAATAACTTGTGCCCTAAGACATAATACTAGAAATTTTCATGCAGAAACTAATATAAAACTTAGGGGTTTCAGGTAAATGAAAAGATACACATTGATGGAGATAGCAACACTGCAATAGTTAGAAATAAAAAGATACAAATGTTTATAAATGACTAGAAACTTGATTATAAAAATGTCAACGGATAACTAAATAGATGTCTTAAAGATCATCATTCACAAAACACTGGTGCTGATGATATTCATATTCTTCAATATCTGCCTTTATCTGGTAAGCAGGAGCATCCACAATTAAGCAATGAGGGTACCTATAAACAACAAATATTATATAAGCATAATCTATATTCTATAGTCTATACCAAGATAAACAAGTTAAATATTGACTTACTTGTGACAACTTCTTCACAATCCTTATAAAAATTGAATTCATCTTCTATCGACTCCTTATATAAGTTAATTTCTTTACCTCTTAGCCAGTCACTAGTGCACACTAGTGCCTCTACCATTTTGGGATGCAATGATGGCCTAAATGGATCTACAACCCTCCTCCCAAGGTTAAAAGCATTCTCACTAGCAACAGTAGATGAAGGGATTGAAAAAAATATCCTTGGCAATCTTAGACAAGACTGGAAATGTCGTTGTATTTCCTTTCCACCATTCCAAAATATCGAAGCTTGAGCTCCATTTCACAAAAGGATCCGAGAAGTACTTGTCCATCTCATTGGTTATTTCTGTCTGCTTTTGAGCTTTTCTTAGTTGAGCCATTTTCAGATGATAATTTAATTTAATGGGATCATTCTTATATATTTCCATCAAATCTTTATCTACATCACCATCATCAATCCCATTAATATGATCCAAAGGTGAATTCCCTTTATATGCATGATACAATTCCATTAGACAATTCTTTAAACCATCAACAAAGGATTGTATTTTACTAGCATCCAATTTCATATCTCCCAAATGGATCCCAATCATTTGAAGTTTATAACAAGGATCTAGAATGTAACCTAGGAAAACAAGCTTGTTCACCTTCTCAAGATTACCCCAATACTTATTGAACTTACTCTCCATTCTCTTAGCAACTTCTTGTAATGAAGGATCAGTAGTGTCAAGTATTGTCTCATTAATAATCATCCTCATTGCAACTATTCCCTCCCAAATCAAGGGTGATGTAGTTTTCTTGGTAGCACTAAGTTGCAATGTAGTATCATGAAACTTTTTGAGAAAATTCACAAAGACTTGTGCTTTCTCCCAATCTTTTTCCATAGGAGGCCCCACTCTCTTTTTCTTCTCCGAACCATTTACCTCTTCAAAGTATTCAACAAATTGAACATTCTCTGCCATCCTACTAAACATTTTTTTAAACTTGTATGCAACAAAAAGCATTGTATAGGTGAAATTCCATCTCGTAGGCACATCCATTGGAACAGTTGACATTTTATCCATCTTCAATAGGATAGTGCACTCCCTAAATTGGTCTAACCATGCCCCAGAAGAGTGAATATATTTCACACAGTTTCTAATGGACTCAACTGACTCATTAAGAAACTTCAACCCACTCTTGACAATTAAATTTATAATATGATAACAACATCTCAAATGCAAGTATTTACCATCAAATAATAGAGTGCTCATTTCCTTTAGCCTCTTTCCCATGTACTCCACTGCTTTATCATTCGTGCTAGCATTATCAACTGTGATAGTGAAAACTTTATCTATCCCCTAATCGCTCAAGCACGTTTCTAAAACTTTGCCAATGTCATCTCCTTTGTGAGAGGTAATCTTGGTGAAATTTATATTCGCTTATGCAACTTCCAATCATTGTCCAAGAAATGAGTTGTGATTACCATGTAATTGATATTCTGAATTGAGGTCCAAGTATCGGTTGTGATACTTACCCTTTGATCACCAATGACACTCTTTATATTAGTCATCTCCAGTGCATATAAATCCCATACAAGAGATGTAATTTTTCTTTCTATTGGGAATCTTGAATCGAGGTTGAGCTTCCTTCATCATCTCTATAAACCCTGCCCCTTCCACTGCCCTAAATGGCATCTCATCTTTAACAACAAATGCAACAACCTTATCTTCAAGCTTTTTTTGGCAAAAGATGTGGGGTGTCAAAGCATTATTCATGGACGACTGTGTTAAGATTGGTTGAGAAGAACCTGACTTCACTGCATTATGAGGATTCTTTTTGCATTTCTTCACATGTCTATTAATGCCATTATTCCCATGTGTTTTGCTATGGGTAGGAACTTCAGTTTTGCAATAATTACAAATAGCAACAACAACAATGCCCTCATTTTTGTCATTTCTCCTTATAATTTTCTTGGCGTGTGACCATACATCCGCTACTTTTTTCCTTTTGCCTCCAATATCTACTACTTCCTCATGAATGATTGATGTTTTGGATGGAGATACTATGTAAGGTTGAATGAAGGAAGGAGAGCTACCACTTCCGCTAGATGTATCCATGAATGAACTTATGAATGGCTACAATAATATGAATATCGTTCAGAATCAAATAGCTTCACGGTTAGAAACATTCAAATATTACTAAAAAGATAATGCTAGGTGAGCAAGATTTAAGAAAAATAGAGATTGACAATTTGACATCATGTTAAAAATGTATTGATCCGACGGTTAGAACAGGGGACCCCCATTTTGAGGGGTCAACGTCACGTGGAAGTTAAAGGACCGGTCGGCCGACCGGAGAAGGATGGGTCGACCTCCCGGCCGGTCGACCGGTGAATAACCGATGGCAAAAGGCGCCCCGACAGGGGTCGGGGTTCCGGCGCTCGATTGAACAGTAACGAAGGGCCGAGTGGAAGTCATGCTCGGCCGTAGACATAAAGTAACATACTGCTAGCAGTCCCCACATAGCACCTTACCGAGGATCTCCCCAGCATACCGATGCATATGGAAGGCCGGACGTGATGTGAGTGTCGTCCGGCCGGACGGGAGATGAGTGCCGGCCGGCCGGACGCCCCGGCATGGAGTAGGGAGAGAAGGACAAGGAACATCTTATGACAGCTGTCAAGTCCTATGACTAGGCCATACTCCAAATCTGGCTGTAAGGTGTTCTGCTGTCCCATCGAAGACGTGCCTGGACTGTAGCAGTATAGTGTCAGGTAAGCTTTCTGACAAACACATACCGAGGCATGGGCTAAGGACACGTATTTGCCTCGGTAGGTGTGCGTGAGCTCTTTCACCGCTCTATATAAGGAGCCTTATACTTCGCTGGAGGTACGTGCTCTACAATTTTTGGGAGCCACTTCTTCACTGTTAGCTTGCTTGACTTGAGCGTCGGAGGGTTGCCGCCGGGAACCCCTTCCCGGCCCGACTTCTGTGCAGGTCCGTCGGAGGTTCGTACGATCAGCCGACGATCTACGTCAGCGACCCGGAGAGCGCCACGTGCCCAGCGTCCGTTGATTCAGCTTTCGGACAGGATCAATTTGGCGTCGTCTGTGGGAAGGCTCCTGCATCCGAACGGAATCAATGGACGAGGCTGGACGACAGCACACGGTGATGCTTTCCACGGAGGAACATGGAGTTGGATTTGGTCGAAGAGGAAAGAGCCAAGGCGTCCGTCCGACTGATGGCGTATCGTCAAAGAATGAAGCAAAATTACAACCGGCGCGTAATCCCCAGATCATTCCAGGTCGGCGATCTTATCTGGAAGAAAGTGAAGCCGGTCGGCGACGTCGGCAAGCTAGAAGTTCCTTGGGAGGGCCCCTTCAAAATAATCGAAAAGCTCCGCTCGGACGCTTATTATTTGGAGGATGAAGACGGGCGGCAACTGGATAGACCATGGAGCGCGAATCATCTCCAGCCTTATCGAGCTGGGTGAAAGGTGCATTGATGTAACTCATTTTTGTATATATTTTGGGCCGCCTATGTACTTGTAATGCAGGAAGCAAAAATGATTAAAGGGCAAATAGCTTCGCCGAACGGCCGCTTCAAAGTTAGCCTTAAAAGGCCGTCGAGCTCCGACGTTAAATATCGAGAGACGAGCCGGCGTCTATAAACCTGCCGAGCGGAAGACCGTCGAGCTCCGACGTTAAATATCAAGAGACGAGCTGGCGTCTATAAACCCGCCGAGCGGAAGACCGTCGAGCTCCGACGTTAAAAATCGAGAGACGAGCCGGCGTCTATAAACCCGCCGAGCGGAAGACCGTCGAGCTCCGACGTTAAAAATCGAGAGACGAGCCGACGTCTATAAACTCTCCGAGCGGAAGGCCGTCAAGCTCCGACGTTAAAAATCGAGAGACGAGCCGACGTCTATAAACTCTCCAAGCGGAAGACCGTCGAGCTCCGACGTTAAAAATCGAGAGACGAGCCGGCGTCTATAAAATCTCTACGCGGAAGACCGTCGAGCTCCAACGTTAAAAATCGAGAGACGAGCCGGCGTCTATAAACTCTCCGAGCGGAAGACCGTCGAGCTCCGACGTTAAAAATCGAGAGACGAGCCAGCCTCTATAAACTCTCCGAGCGGAAGACCGTCGAGCTCCGACGTTAAAAATCGAGAGACGAGCCGACGTCTATAAACTCTCCGAGCGGAAGGCCGTCGAGCTCCAACGTTAAAAATCGAGAGACGAGCCGGCGTCTATAAACTCTCTGAGCGGAAGGCCGTCGAGCTCCGACGTTAAAAATCGAGAGACGAGCCGGCGTCTATAAACTCTCCGAGCGGAAGATCGTCGAGCTCCGACGTTAAAAATCGAGAGACGAGCCGGCGTCTATAAACTCTCCGAGCGGAAGACCGTCGAGCTCCGACGTTAAAAATCGAGAGACGAGCAGGCGTCTATAAACCCTCCGAGCGGAAGGTCGTCAGGCGCTGACGGTAAAATTCGACGTTAAAAGGCGAGCAGCCGGAGTCTATAAATCCTCCGGACGGATAACTTTCTCGAAGGTCCTGCTCGGTTGTAAAGGCCGACCTCTGATCGGGCCCGCCGATAAGGCTAGAATAAAGAAAGCGTGGGTCCGAGCGGACTAATGCAGCGGGCGTTACTCAGTCTGATCGGCAGTCCAGTCAGTCGGACTTCGCCTCCTTCGACTAGACTTGAGGGGGAGGCAAGTGATCCGGCGATTAGAACAGGGGACCCCCATTTTGAGGGGTCAACGCCACGTGGAAGTCAAAGGACCGCTCAGCCGACCGGAGAAGGATGGGCCGACCTCCCGGCCGCGACCGGTGAATAACCGATGGCAAAAGGCGCCCCGACAGGGGTCGGGGTTCCGGCGCTCGATTGAACAGTAACGAAGGGCCGAGCAGAAGTCATGCTCGGCCGTAGACATAAAGTAACATACTGCTAGCAGTCCCCACATAGCACCTTACCGAGGATCTCCCCAGCATACCGATGCATATGGAGGGCCGGACGTGATGTGAGTGCCGGCTGGCCCGACGGGAGATGAGTGCCGGCCGGCCGGATGGGAGATGAGTGTCGGGCGGCCGGACGCCCCGGCATGGAGTAGGGAGAGAAGGACAAGGAACATCTTATGACAACTGTCAAGTCCTATGACTAGGCCATACTCCAAATCTGGCGGTAAGGTGTTCTGCTGTCCCATCGAAGACGTGTCTGGACTGTAGCAGTATGGTGTCAGGTAAGCTTTCTGACAAACACATACCAAGACATGGGCTAAGGACACGTATTTGCCTCGGTAGGTGTGCGTGAGCTCTTTCACCGCTCTATATAAGGAGCCTTATACTTCGCTGGAGGTACGCGCTCTACAATTTTTGGGAGCCACTTCTTCACTGTTAGCTTGCCTGACTTGAGCGTCGGAGGGTCGCCGCCGGGAACCCCTTCCCGGCCCGACTTCTGTGCAGGTCCGTCGGAGGTTCGTACGATCAGCCGACGATCTACGTTAGCGACCCGGAGAACGCCACGTGCCCAGCATCCGTTGATTCAGCTTTCGGACAGGATCATGTATATAGAAATATATCACAAGACAAAACACTTTTGAATCAATACTTTATTGAGCCCCATAAGGCATAACACAATATTTAGATAGATGTACTAGACAAAATAGCATACAAATGCATGTTCACGATACTCAAGTAATTAGGGAGCAAGATTTAAGAAAAATATAAAACCTATATAACACGTAGAGAACATTATAAGAAATTTAGTTCACCAGAAACATAATACACATACCATCATGGTGAACAAATTAATTGAATCCATATGAAAGCAACAGCATTAAACATAAGCTATGATTGTAACCATGTAATACTCATGCTAGTAACTTGAACACTAGTCATACAATAACAAAAAAAAAATGACCTAGATATTTCCATAAACTACCATAACCATACAAAATTCAACATGATCTAGGACCAAAATCCACAGACAATCTGATAACTATAAGTAAAAATTGCCCCAGGATCCATTTATACTTATTGGACATATCACAATAAACAACTAGAAATTATATCCTTATTCACTATATCTTGGATTCATTTTAAAGGAAGAAAGGTTACCAAGAATACATTTTAACCACATCAAACTAAAGACATTAAAATGATCAGACTCCAATATAAGAAGAAACTAGAGAATCCAAAATTTGTCCATTTATGATCTTCATATGAGAAACAAAATGGACAAAAAGACAGATGAAAAGGAACTTAAATGATGGGTAGTAATAGTGTTTGAACATTTTTCATAAAACAAGGAACTGTGATAACTGGTAAATTATTCCAAAGATGTCCATGGTCTCGGGAAGACGGGTTCCATAAAAAATGACTCCTCTAGGAGCATCAGTCATCTCCTATGATGCACTGTGATCAGTTAATTGAATGTCCAATTTGTATCAAAATATTTTTTTCTTATGCGTCGTTGTTGACTCCGTAGCCGCAACAGTTTGGTATAACTCTACTGATGCATGACATTTCATAATATCTTCTACAATAACATCCACTTCTATACCTGCCTTGACTTTGGCTTAAACATTTCTAATTCCAGATACATAACCAAAAAGGGGTTCAGATACATAACCATAATGAGTTTTGGCAAATACCTTTATTGATCAATGTAGCTCTTTGCTGCCTTGGCTTCCTGGCCAGTAGAACACGAACTAAGGGAGGGAGGGTCCGGAGGGAAACGTCAGCTGTGAAGACCCGATACGAGAACAGAGGAGGCAACGCGGCTTCGATTGTTGTTAGGGACGTTATAACCGAACACGCAGAGAAATGGAAGAGAGATAAGAGAGCTCCCGAATGGATAGGCAGAAGCAGCGGATTGAAAAGGAGGTATGGTCGTGTGGGCGTGGGCTAGGGTTCTAGTGGAATAAGTCGGTGAACCGCGAGGGCGAGGGCGAGACCGCGAGGGCGAGGGTGAGGGCGAGGGCGAGGGCGAAGGGTGAACGATGAACGGCGAACGACGAAGGGCGAACGACGTACGGTGTCGCCATGATTCGCGTGTGGCATGAAGTGAACGACGTAAGTACCCTAGTTTACTATTTACTTACTTTTCTATGTTTCTTTTGTGTTTTTTAAAATCATACTTCAGTTTTTAGATATTTTAATTTTTAAACCTAGTTTTCTATATTATTTTTTTTTTAAAAGTCGAGTTAAAAAATATTATTAATATATTCGAGTCAGGTCGGGAATCCCGTCGGGTAGAACTTGTGTCCCCGATTCTTTTCTCGATTTTGGTTGGGTCAGGAAAAAATCTCGACCACTCGGGTCAGGAAAGATTCGGGTCGGGAAAAATTCGGGACGGGAACAGGTTGGGAGTCCGAAAGGGTCGAGAATTTTGTAAAAAATTTTAGCCCTAATCCCATGAGTAGATCCTTTTTCGAGACAGGTAATACCAAATTCATTGAGAATGGTAGAAATGATAAAGTTAGAGAAATATCATTTGAGGAAAACATTGATAATCTTAATATAACAACTACTGATGCAACTAATAGTGAAATGGTTACCATTTTATATGCAGTTGAAGTTGCACAATCTGAAGGGGTAGTTGACCATGATATTATCATATCACTTCCAATACAATTGGAAGGTACATCGGCTCAAATAGAGGTATTCCCTCTTATATTTGAGCATAACTCCCAATTACTTCAAGATCAAGTGTCACTAAGGAGATCCATGATATCTTGTGATTATATATATCTCCAAGAGCATGAGTTTAACATTGGTTGGAAGTGTTGGTCCAATTTGCACCAATGCTCAAACCTAAGTTTTGATGAATGACAAATGAATTGAAATTAGGTATGGTGTGATCTAATATTTTTACTAAGTGTACAAGACTTGATAGGTCTGGAGGATCTGACACCAAACTGAAATCCAACAATGTTTGTTGGACTTGATAGCTGATGGGAAGTCTAGATAGATCAACGAGTGACCCAATATCTAGCACAAAGTCTAACTGGATCCGCGGGACCTGACAGCTGGCCGAAGTCTAGTTGGGTTTGCGAACTTGACAACTGGCGGAAAGACCTGGTGGGTTAAAGGCAAGTGAAATGATTTTATATGGTAAGTTAAGTCACTAGAGAAGAATGTTTTAGTGAGTTCAGTGAGAATGAGTCTCAATTAGGGACTTTAGGTGTTAGTCTAGTTTATGTTCATTTTGGATACCTAAACTAAGACTATGACTAAATCCTAGTCTTCGACAGACATAATCTAATTAATAATGCTTTTCTATATTGTGCTAACCTTATTTTGTAGGTTACACTTTGTTGTTGAACTAATATATTTTACAGGGTTAAAGTAGCAAAAATCATCCTTGGATGAACAGTGCCCGAGGTGTCTCAAAGGTGCTAGGAGGTACCTCAAATCGCTTGGATGAATCTTGGACCAATCATAGACGCCCTCAAGGAGTTAAGATTGACAGATAAAACTGCATGGTGTGGAGGCACCCTGGAGGTATTGGAGGTGTCTTAGAGGTGCATTGGAGGCTTGTTAGAGAGTTTGAAGGCACCCTCATGCAGATAGAAATCGAAGTCACCAGAAGTGATCAAGTCCGAGACTTTGGGGGTTCATTTTTTAGGCTAGAGGAGCCTCAGATGAGCTTGGAGGAGCCTCCAACACTCTTGAAATGAGCTATTCGGCCAGAACTTGCATACAACTAAATGACGAGCTTCAACGTGTTTCGACTCCGCTCTGTTACTGCGCTACTACTCTAAGACATCCAATCGTTGTCGGCAGACCGATACCAACACATGAGCCCATTCAGATTCTGTATTTTTGAAGTGTCGATAATGATTTAATATTCTTATATATCTTTCATACTTGCAAAAGGAAAGTATAGATTGTTACACTTTCTCGTTTTTCATACTTACAATTAATTCCCTCTTCCAGCAGTTTCGAAAGAAGTTTATAGTGAATTGTCCATCGATACGGTCTGAGAAATTATGAGTCTTAGAGTAGGAGTTGTCGAAGACTCAGAACCATGTAATTCCTTGTATTCAAATTCTATTTTTCTTTACTTAATTATTTTTATTTTTTCACTGCACACTCGTATTTTAAAAAGATAATCATTTTAAAAATATATGTGATTCACCCTCCCTTCTCACGTGCACACCGATCTTACAGGAAGATGATCCCATATCCTTCCAAAAGTCAAGCAATGCTCTCATCCAAAAAAATGGATCGAAGTCATGAAGATAGAGATGAAGTCTATGACGAACAACAATGTTTGGGAACTTGTAAAATGTCGAAAAGTATAAGACACACCAAGTCACCAAAGGATTCACTCAAAAGGACATTGATTATAATGAGACATTTTTGTCTGTTTCAACAAAAGACTCCCTTAAGATAATCATGACACTTGTGACTTATTATGATTTAGAAATATATCAAATGGACATTAAGACAAGGTTTCCTAATGGAAACATTGAGGAAACTATATACATGGTGTAATCGGAAAACTTTGAGTTAGGAGATTCAAATCACCTAATATGTAAAATAAAGAAGTCCATTTATGGTTTAAAGAAAACATCACGTCAATGATATTGAAAGTTTGATCAAATAGTTTCTTCATACGATTTCAAGGAGAATCCAGTTGATCAATATTTGTATATCAAGTTCAGTGGAGCAAGTTTATTATACTTATTTTGTATGTTGATGATATATTTCTTGCAAGTAATGATAAGAGTCTGTTACTAGAAACTAAGTTATTTCTATCCAATGAATTTGAAATGAAGGATCTTGGTGATGCATCATTTGTCTTAGACATATAAATTGTACATGATCGTTTAAGGTACACACTTGAACTATCACAAAAGACCTACATAGAAAAGGTACTCATTTAGTATGACATATAGAATTGTGCTCCCGACGACACTTTGGTGGTAAAGGGTGAGACTTAACTTGTAATAATGTCTACATCATGAACTTGAGATTAAGGAAATGTAACAATTCCCCTATGCATCAGTAGTAGGGAGTTTGATGTATGCCAAAATATATATGCGTTCGGATCTTGCGTATATTGTGGGGATGTTGGGTAGATATTTAAGTAACTCTAGACTAGAGCATTAAGAAGCTATAAAGAGAATTATACGGTATTTGCAAAGAATGAAGGATCATATCCTTATATATCGGATATCATGTCATCTGAAGATCATTGGATATTCAGACTCCAATTTTACTGGATACTTGAATAGGAGGAGATTCACTTCAGGTTATGTCTTTATGATGACAGTAGGGGTTGTATCATGGAAAAGCATCAAACGGACATTAATAGCCACTTCCACTATAAAGGCAGCGTTTATAACCTGCTATGGAGCTTCCAATCACGGGATATGAATGCAAAACCTTATCACATGTTTATAAATAATTAGGTATATTAACAGGTCATTGAGAATCAACTGTGATAATAAAACTACAAAATTATATTTCAAGAATAACTATAGTTCGTTGAAGTCTAAACACATATACATAAAATTTTTTATGGTAAAGAAAGAGTTCAGAATGGTCAAATAATGATAAAACATATAAGGACAGATTCCATATTAGCAGATCCACTCACCAAGGGCTTATCATCCAAGGTGTTTTATTAGTGTGTGCTGAATATAAGGGTTCTTCCTTTTGATGAAATGTCCATTATATAGGAATTGTATTTTGTGTGATGCTCTATATTCATGAATACATATTTTTGGCTCATTTTATATACTGTAGAATTTTTTATACGTATGCTTGGTTTTGACTTTCTTTGACATATGGATATCATATTTACTGTTGTAGTTTTATATTTAGTTGTTGTAAATATGATGTAAACTCCATTTGGAGTCATAAGGTTGAATCATGATTTACCACTATAGTTTATCATAAGATTTTGATAAATATGATTTGGACTCAGTTTAGATCATAAAGAAAACTTATTGAAAATGGACACTCATAGATCACATTTTATGTTATTCTTGTACTACACATTCATATTTGATTTATATCATTAATAATATTAGTACTATGATTATTGTTGAGTCTTGTTACAATTATAGTAACTATGACTTCTTTTGTCTTGTACTAATTGATTTAATGGATCAAATTATTTAAAGGGGTATTTAACCTATAAAGTTTGACATGTTGAGCTTAACTAAGGGGTTCTGTGGTATATAAGGAATCAAGTATAACCTAAGTGGTAAATTGTAAGATTAAGTCCATATCGGTGAACTAAATCTAATTAAGTCTACATGAGTGGTCTTAATCTCCATAAGGTAGACTTATAATTGATTAACACACACAAAATTAATTGTCATTAAGGAAATTTAACACTAATTAAGTGATTTAATGTTTGATTGCATATAAAGGGGGTTTGGATTAAATGGATGCGGATTTAATGTGTAGATTCATTAATCATGTTCATTAACATTGATAGGTTGTTAATGAGGGATGGACTTTATGGTGAATAGTTTCCATAAGTTGGGCCAGATATATAAAGGTAGAAATATGATTCATTTATGACATGCTGAATTATGCTCTTTTCATCTTACTTATTCTTCTCTATTGCAAAGACCTTGGGTTGCTGGCTCATTCCCATGGAAGACATCCGTTGCGTTCCTAGGATCTTCGGTTACAAATAAGAAGCAATAGTTGTTGCGATGAATTTAGATAAGCTCTTCATTAACTATTGTTTTAAATTTCAATATTACTTTAAAGATTAATGATAGCTAGATTTTATTATAGATACATCCGTTAGTTTATTATTGATGATGTATGACAATTCTAACAACAAGAACCTCTCAAATCCTATTTTTCTTTCTATAAAGATGTCATCATCTTCACAAATTCCTCGTAGTTTACCTGCCCATCTCCATCTAAATCTGCCTCTTCGATCATTTGATCCACCTCCTCGTCTGTCAGTTTCTCTCCCAGACTTATCATCACATTCTTCAACTGCAAAATCACAAAACTTTCCTTCTTTAAACTGCAAAAGTCTACGCAAACATAATAATACACTAAAAAAGTTAGATATTAACTCTATCTCACCTCATTCTTAGAAATGAAACCATTTTGATCCTTGTCAAACACTTTGAATGCCTCCCTCACTTCCTCTTCTGAATCGGTCTCCTAATTATTAAGAGCCAACAACAATGAATCTCCTGTGAAATGACTACTAACTCAACAAGCTACACGAAAATAGTATCGTGGACTGCTTACATTCATTTTTTTAGCCATGAAGCTCAAGAACTCTTCGAACTCGATCGCTCCGCTGCCGTCCGCATCGACCTCACTTATCATTTCTTGCAACTCCTCCTCGGTAGCCCTCAATCCTAATGACTTGATCATCATCGAGAGCTCACCCATTGTAATGCAACCTAAGGAACCAAACATGATTTAACACAATTCACCAAAATGGAGATCAGGCAGGGTTCAGTCAGAGGATAGGAACCAAGAACAAACCATCTCCGTCGCGATCGAAGAGGCAAAAGGTCTCCTGGGACTCGATGATCTGTTCCTTCGTGATGAAACCCATCCGAGTGTTTGAAAATCTCGAGCCGTGAGGAACTGGCAATACATTCTTGGAGTTTATATAGGCTTAGTTTGGTCTGACAAATTCCATTAGAAAGTCAATGGCTTCCCACACGGACAAGGTAGATTTGGTCAGGTCCACCAAACCGAGTTGGCTTGATCAAGACTTGTCATTTATTTCCTTGAGTCAATTGGTTCGCGTATCATCTTTACCCACACACACAAATGTTTCGGGTCAAAGTATTTGCGTTGGGTTGACTTTTTGTTGGTGCTTGCCTGCTGGCAGAGGATAAGTTGGAATTGGGCTCGTGGCATGGAAATGTAAACAAAAGTTGTCGAAACATCGGGCAGCTCGATAACTTCGTCAGCAGATCTAGCTTTTTGACTAGATTCTCATCTTCTAGTTGTTCCTCGCTTGTGAACAGTCTTCATTTTTTCTTGGACGAAAAGTAAAACATTCTTGTTCGCTTTTGCATTAAAGAACAAAAGTAGTATGCGCGAATGAGATTGACTTGAGCCTCCGCGGAAACAAGAACAAGTCAGTCCCAACAGATTGTTCTGGGTGCGACAAAGTCAACAGCTCGGTCAGCAGGAAGATTAAATGGTCAGATTGTAGTCAAATGAGAGGGAAAAAGAAATGAATGCATTTTTTTTATTGTTTTTGTTTCTGGAGTTGATGTTATTTTTCATTGTGAATTTGTGTGTTCCTCTGGTATTTGAACCTTGTTGCGTCTACTTCACTTCTCTGCCTTTTGCCTATTGAAGATGTCTTAGGGTTCGAAAGAACTCCTACAAAAGCACCTATGTCTTTGACGTCTCCCCTCGGCCACCCAAAGAAAAGGGTAAATTTGAAGGATGAACACGATTAAAGTTGTTCAAAGATTGGAACCAATTGAGCATTTTAAATAGAACTTGGCCTGAAGCTAGCTCGAGCTGGAACTTAAGATTCGTCCCTGTACAACACGCATATGGTGTCAATAAGCTATGCCTATGTTGGGTGTGGCTATCTCGAGAACAGATTTTCTGGTCCATAATTTACGGATTAGAGGATGATTCATTACATGAGGATCCTTGATTTGAATGGACCCCATCTTTAAATAGGTAGGGTCCATCTAAATCAAAGGTCTACATCAGTGGGCCCTCTCATGGTCCATAATTTACGGACCAGAGGATCCTTGTCATGAGTGTCATATGACAAAAATTAATAAAAAAATCAATATTTTTTAAAATATAAAATATAAAATATAAAATCTGTTTGATAAAAATATTGTTATTAAAATGTGTGTATATATATAAAAAGAAGTAGAACAATTAACAAGGACTTAATTAGCATTATTAAAAATAATTCTATTTTAAATATTTATTCTATATAATAATATTGTTAATTTACAAATAAATAAAAAACTTCACTCGGTTCTTGGGCCATGGAGAATCTGTTCACGGGCTGAAGCAGGCCGTGGCCCATTTACACTTCTAGGCACGACAGCCTTGTAATTTCGTGTCTATTATTATTATTATTATTATTATTATTATTTCGTTTTCAATTTAGTTACAAGGTCACAGACTTACAGTACAGATCTCTCTCCTCTTCTCCTCGTCTCTCCCGTCGGCGCTCCTCCGACCCAAACACCAAAACCAGGACGATGCCTCCCAAGAGGCGCGTCGTCAAAACCGTACGCAAAACCACCCCAAAATCCCAAACGAAAACCGCCGCCGAGATCCCCAACACTCCCGCTGCCGAGCCCTCTCGTCCCGCCGTCGATTCCCCCGCAATCGTCACCCCTCCCCCCTCCGTCATCGCCTCAGAGACACCCGTCTCCGAGCTCATCGAGCCTACCCCGGATCCTCCTGCCCCTGATGCCTCCGTCGTCCAGCCTCCCGAAACCCCCGCTGCCGCTGTCGAAGCCGCAGAGGAACCTTCGGAAACTCCCGCCGACGCGAACCCTTCGATCGTTGTCACGGAACCTCAGGCGTCGGTGGTGGAGGTTCCCATTGCGGCACCTCAGACAGCAACTGTGGTGCCTTCTGGAGCTGGGAAGAAGACAGCCGTCCGGGTGAGGAAGGTGATCAAGAAGAAGATAGTCAAGAAAATCATCCCTAAGGCGGTTCATTTAGCGAAGAAGGATTCGGTTTCGTCGCCACAGCCAGCGGAGACGGCCAGACAAGAAACCCTAGTCGCTGAAACCGGGTCTGATAACCCTAGTTCCGATGCTGCGGCTGGAGATGCTGTGCTGGTTGAGAATAATGAGGTAGATAAGGAGAAGGGTGTGCATAAGGAACGGGATGACTTGAAAAAGGATACACATATGGATCAGGACGAGCAGGGAGATAAGGAGAATGATGATCAAAGGAAGCAGGATAAGGAAGAAGGTCACAATGACACAGTGGTGGTTGCTGCGGATGAGATGGTTGAGTTGTCCGAGCAACAGGACAAGGACAATGATGCTAAAAAAAAGCAGGATAATGGGGAAGCTCACAATGAGGGATTGGTTGCTGCTAGTGATGAGATGGACGGGATGTCTGAGCAGCAGGATAAGGAAAATGATGCTCAAAGGAACCAGGACAAGGAAGAAGGTCACAATGAGGCAATGGTGGCTGCCAGTGATGAGATGGCTGGGATGTACGAGCGGAAGAATAGGAGAAAAACTGAGATTTTTATTGGTGGATTGAGTAGGGATGCAAAGGAGGAGGATCTGAAGAAGGTCTTTGGAAAGGTGGGAGAAATTGTGGAAGTAAGACTGATGATGGATGGTCAAACAAGGAAGAACAAGGGCTATGCTTTCTTGAGGTATAAGGATCCAGCGCATGCTAAAAAGGCCGTCTCTGAATTTCCTAGAGTTGAGGTAATTGCATTTTTTGTTCTTTGCCTCTTAAATTTAGTTCATGGAGCTTTGTAGCTGTTGTACAATACAATCTCTGTTCAATTTTGTTTAATTTGACTTCCTGAGTATGGGAGAATGCTTATGAAGTAACATTGTGGTCCCATCTTTAGGATGGATAACTTGTAATGCATATCTCAGAAATAACCATATAATTTCACAGAGTAATTTTTCTGCATGTCTTGTTACCTGAACATTTTCACCACCTAATTTTTATGGCTGTTTTTGAAAATATTTGATCCCACATTTGCATCGTAACTTGAAGAATGAGAAAGATATTTTTTTTTCATTGGATTTATAGATATCACATTAAAGAAGCATTGCGCTTAAAATATTTGTGACTTATGAGTCCTGACATTATAATTGTCTGCCATAGTACTTATGAATAGATAGACGCAAATATTATTCCTAAAACACAGACTAGATTAAGGAAGATATTTTTGTTCATGAGAATGAAAGAAATTGGTTATTTGTTTGTTCTTCTCATATCAGCAGTTCAATCAATATATTCTAAATCACAGGACAGAATATTGCTTGAGAAATGAATGATCCTGGTTGCTATGTATGTTACTCTCATGCTCCTTAAAGTAAGTGCAAATTTAGTACATGAGGATAATCTTAGGAATTCATTGTTTATGATGTTTTCAGAGATTCAAAAACAGTTTTGAATTGATATTTCTGTAGGATAAAAGATACAATTAATAAAACCATTTAAGCTGGTGAGAACGTGTTTGAAGAGACCTTTCAGTTGTGTAGTTATTATTGAGTATATTGCAATTGGCAATCATAAGGTCTATTTTTCACATTAAATGGGCCCGTGTGCTTAGGATGCATTGTTTGGTTTGTTACTTACAAGTCTATTTTGGTTTATTCAAACAGAAACTGAATACTAAGGTTCACTGTCAACCTTATAAGAATTGAAGGTTTCTACTTCTAGCCAATTTGAGATAAAAGTTTCCCCCATCAAGTTGTTGGGGGCTTGAAAGCTTACATATTTTATATAGCTGCTATCTCTAGCCAACGGTAAAGTTGTTGTCATGTGACCAAAAGGTCACGGGATCGAATCCTGGAAACAACCTCTTGCAAAAAGCAGGGTAAGACGGTGTACAATGGATCCTTCCCTGGGACCCCGCATGGCGGGAGCTTCTTGCACCGAGCTGGCCTTTGCTATCTCTAGCCAATATGTAGATTAAAATTTACTTCATTTAGGACTCGAAACTTTATATCTTTCCTATAAATGGCATTTGATGACACATTGTACTTGTACATTGACTTCTTTTACTTACATTGTCGCGCACCCTTCTTGAGTTGGAGTATGCTTTCATTAATTGGAAGTTGCATATACTGCATGGCACTTTCAGTCTTATTAAAACTGTCATATTAAAAAAGGGCTAATTACTTGTATTATTGATTTGGAATGGCTATTTTGCAGTTGTGGAAATATATATACACTGAAAAAACTAAAACATTATTACAATGCTGTTTCTTTAACTACTTTTATCAACAATATCACGCTAACATAACTCACTATAGAACACACAATACAACAAATACAAATGGAAAAACCCTGCAAACAATGCTAAAATACACAAGCTTAAAATGCAACAACAACATTACACCAAAAACTGGAACAGAAGAAACTTTTATTATTGCAACAGAACTTCAGAAATCTCAGTGTATGCATGAGTGTTCCTCTACCAATTACCTAATCATCACTTTACTCTATTGACCCACTACTGTCGAATATTTATTTGCATGTGCACACATGCTACCCAAGCATTGTACGATTAAAAGTTGACACAAGCCGAATAATGATCCATAGCCCACATAGAGCAAACCTCAGTAATTTAAGCATAATGCATGAATGTGCTAAACATAACATGGCAACAAACATGAAAGATATTCCAGTGACAATCTCATAATTTATTGTATACATGATATAGACAATAGTCATCATTGAAAAAAAAGATGCTGTGATGGTCCAAAATGAATCAATTTTGTAACAGCTATGACTGTTAGCAACTGGTAAAGTTAACAGGTTGGCACAGTTGGTAACTACATGGGTGGTTGTTCTAATAGGTCTTGGGATCAAATTTGGGTGTTTGACCTCCCCCATGCAACGGGCTAGGGCAAAATGCCTCCAGTTATTTACCTACTTGTATCTAGCGGAGGGTCGGCGATACTGGGCCGTAGGGATGAGCATTATCACCTTTTGCTCCAAAAGAGAAATCGGAATATACCAACCCAAGGAAACCATGTAGATATAATGAAAATGAGTTTAAAAAAAAGGAAAAATAAAAAGAACCAACAAAACACAATCTCTTTTGATATATTCTCTTTGTTTAAGTTAAAAATCCCTCGGTATCTCTTCACAACTTTTCTCTATATTTGTGAACCTTAGTGTATTGTAGTATCTTTAGTTTGAGGGTAGTTAAAGATGAAAATTATATACTGAAGATTTTATTCTTTTGGAGCTCATATCAACTTGTCAACTTAGTACATATCATTACTACAACAACAACTAAGTCTTATCCTACTAGTTGGGGCCGACTTAGTATATATCATTACATCATCTAAGTCTCAACAATTGTACTAGCATTGGGTCTTCATTATTTTTATCAAACATTTTGTCATTTTTTTTATTTGTGAGTTTCTATTTTTGTAACAATATCTATGCTTCATCTTGATAGGAGTGTTAGAGTTAATAGTTACATGATGTTTGAATGTATAGGCTGCTTAGATGATGATATTGAGTCTCATATGTGGTATCTAGACAAAGTGTATTATATTGGTGGCTTTGGTGCTCTCTCTCTCTATATGGGTTCAGTTTATCCTTTTTATCTGAATATTCCATTTTATCCTTGCCAACATGTCCGGTGTGCCTATTTATGTCCGACTTTGCTATACTTGTCGACATGGTCTGTTAACTTATTCTTGTTTATCCTCCTTTATGCTAATTTTTTGTATGTAAACTTGAGCTGATACATCTTTCATGCTTCGATTTTAGCTCCTGTGGAAGATAGTTTAGATGTTCTTTGTTCTGAATTATGAAGTTTGGTTGGTACTTGGTAGTAAAGCTAATTTTTGTACTAATGTAAACTGAAGATCTGTGGAAAGCTTTGTGGAGCAGCTGCTCTTGAGGGTAATGATACTATATATTTGGGAAGCATTGATAAGGACTGGAAGAAAGAAGATGTAAGTTTTCGAATTTCTTCATATCAACTGGAGAATCCTTTGCCCTTCATGGTGACAATTTTCTTCCTCTATTTGTGTCATGTGAATTGTGAGCAGGTGATGAAGATTTTGCAAGATATTGGAATTGAAAAGATTGACACTGTCACTGTCATGCCTGATCCTCATAATGCAGATGCAAATCGTGGATTTGCTTTCCTTGAGCTTGAAACTAACAGAGATGCACATATTGCTTACAGAAAACTTCAGAAAAAGGATGTGTTTGGAAAAGGTCGAAATATTTCTGTTTCTTGGGCTGAACCATTAAATGACCCTAATGAGGAGGAGTTGAAGAAGGTCTCTCTTTCTTTTCTTGTAATGATATTTTCTGTTAGTTTCATGTGATTCTTAGGCTCTGATCATTACATGAAAAACTGTTTAAGTATTTCTAAAATACATGGTTGGAGCCTTGGATATCTTACCGTCTTTTTGCCCTAGCCCTCTGGCATTTGTGAAAGTTTTCAAAGTAGTTTGGTTGTGTGTGTGTGTGTGTGTGTGTGTGTGTGGTTCTTATTGCAAAATACCAAGTATGCTTGTTGGATAGGCTTGTGCAATTTTACTCCCAAAAAATTGCTTCAGGGTTGAAATCTTGTGTACTTTCTAATTGTCCATAAACAGTGACAGCCATATTTAATTGTTTCCTTAGGTTAGAACCATCACAAGGGATTGATGACAAAATTTTGTCACGTAATGTGAAATTGTATGACTAAATTCTGTACACTTATTATTTTTGATCCAATCATGTTGTCCAATTAGTTTGAGTTTTTTTTTTTTTTTGAAATCCATCTGTTCTAGGTTATGTGTGGACATTTGTTTTTTGGATCCATCTCACCTTATTAAATGGCTAAGAATGTTTTAATGCCAATCTCAATATCTAATTGTTCATTGTATCTTGCATATATGCTGGTGCGGAAGCATGCACATAAAACATTTTTCTAAATAAACTAATTGGTTCTTGAAAATCTGTTTTCAATCATCATAGAACAAGTGCTTGCATGTGCATGCACACACATTGTTTCTAACATATAATGGATGAGGTTTTCAAAAAAATTATCCTCATCAACAAATTCTTGGTTAAGCTTTATGATTCTCAAGTTAAGATTCCTTATGAAATCTTTGTCAGGTTACTTATATCTTATTATTTTAATTTAAGGTGAAATCTGTTTATGTTGAGGGCATACCATCTTCGTGGAATGAGTCCAAGTTAAGGGAGTTATTTGGCAAGTTTGGTGAGATTGAACGGATTGTCCATTCACGTGATATTCACACTGCTAAGAGAAAAGATTTTGCTTTTGTTAACTTCACTGTTAGAGAGGCAGCTCTTTCATGCATTGAATCATTCAAGGAGGACGTAACTGAGAATGACTCAAAGGTAGAATTCTTAGTATATTATGTTCCTATCTTTTTGCTTGATTTGTATGGATTTTTTTTTTTTTTGGGTTTGTAGGTGCCTATTAAAGTATCATTTGCTAAGCCTGTGCAAAAGAGCAAGCAGAGTAAAGGGTCTTCAAAGTATACAAGCACAGACAAGGAAAAGACTAAGCCTATGCAACGTAAGTTTTAATGTCTTCAGTTAAAATAGTTAAAGCATCCTTTATCTGTACAAATTATATGAATATCTTTTTTTTAACAATTATCTTTAGGTAATGGGATTGTTTAAGTATTTGTTTCTATCTATATTGTGATTATCTCAATGTATATGATTGTCTAATCATTGTCGAATTGTTTACCTCAATTATCAAAATTGATATTTTCAGTGTCTTGAGGTACAAGTCTATGTCAAAGTTCCATTTTCCAATTTTCTCTGTTTATATTTTTTAAATACATTTTTTTGTTCTATTTGATACGTATTATTTGATAAGAATATTTTCATATTCCTTATGTTTGTGTTTTGAGCATGAGACATGTTAATTAAAATTATGCAATGTGCATACAAAATTTTGTGATGGTGTATTGGAGATATATAGCATAATTACAGAGTCTCTTAAGATCTCTGCTAAAGTGGCATATTTGTGGCTAGAATCTTCACCAAACATCATCTGGCTGTATTCTTGAACTAACAGCTTCTTATTGAAATGATAATTGAATAAATATAAGTTCAATTAATTCTAATCAAACTATAACAATAACAACCAAGTCTTTCCCATTAGGTGGGGTCGGCCTAATCAAACTACAACCATACAAAATAGTAATAGAAAATGGCTATCAGATAATGATGAACTATTTGATGTTCAACCTTATCATGGTCTGAGCTTCACAACTGCTCTTATTTTTTTTTTAATATTTATTTTTGAGTAAATACTGAGACAGGGATTTCTCATTTGTTAATTACGACCTAACCTGTCTATCCTTTGACTCTTTGGATCATTTCCATCTGAAGAAAAAGGGCACCTGCAATATCTGCTCCATGTGTGCTATATTTCTTGAGAACTTTTTCATATGCAACATCTTGCTATGCATTCCATTTTTTTAACTTCATCATGGAAGGAATTAGTGCAGAGGTCAAAGGATATGTATGATTTTTTTTTTTTAATTTTTGTCTGTTTTATTATATAATCACATTCTTTTAGTATCCTGGTTTAGCATGGGTATTAGGTAGTATTTCATTTTTTGAAGGATTATTTTGTTCCTTGGTAGGAAAATTCATCTGAATGCCCTTAGTGACACTTATCCATATGTTGGCTTTTCTTTCCTGCTAACCATTTTTATTTATTAATCAAAATCAGTTATCTATGATTTGTCTTTTTTTTTGTGTGTGTTTGTTACTATCTTGAGCTGCATTATTTGCATCTTGATTGATGCTGTGTATGATCTGGTCCCTACCTTTGTCAATCAATATAATGTTCACAAAATTCACATGTGGTTCTCCTCTTATAGTCTTTTTATTGATCCTTAATTGTTATAGTCAATGTTTGTCTCAACTATTTGTGGATTACATGAATTTATTCACTCTTTCTAAATTTATGCAAGGGTATCAACTTAGTAACATTCAAATCAATTAGATTAGTTTCCATTACATTTACTAGAGTTTTATTTGCTGTTCCTCTATTCCTTGTACTTTTTGCTCTGGCTGATTCAACTTGTTTAATTATAGAACTGATTGGACTTTTGAATAATGTCTGTATTGTCTCAATGCATTTTTTTCTCATTTTATTTCATCTATCGGAGCTCACTACTAGGTTGTATTGGTTGTCAAACTGCAGCGATTACCATGGAATCCTTCCATAGACTGTCTGTAGATGCTTTACTCGAGTAGGTGCTACCTAGCGTGTTTGTCTTAATTCTCAAATTTCTGTTGAATAACCTAGTTAACTAAAATGCACCATGACCTCGTAAACTATTTCAAATTCTAATACAACCCTGTATTTTTTAAAAAAGTTGTCGTAACCTCATTTGACCTATGTTTGAAACCACTATATGATTCCTAAGATATTATCATTTCAATCTCCAAAGTTGAATTTTGTATACAATGTTCACTGAATAGTTTGTAAAGATGTTTTCTTTCAGAAGGTGCCTACTACTAAGTTGGTAAAAACTTGAAGTTGCTGTCATGGTCTTGGTTCAAAATTTGCCCTCACCATATGGGTACTTGCCTGTATATGTCTTACATAGAATATGTAGTAGGCTGTTTCCTTTCCCTCTTAAGATAATGTTATGTTTCAACGTTTCTCTGATTTTTTATTGATAATAAGAACCTTAGATAATATGTTATGCAGATAATGTTTCCTAAATATTCACAGTTTTTTGTTTAACGCCAACAATATAATAAATTTCCTCTTCTTAGAATTTGTTGGTAACTTGATTTATTATTCTTCTAAATATATGCAATAACCAATACTTTGGCATTAGAATGGAAAATGACTGTCTGTTTCCAAGCAAGATTTTGTTAGTGAACTTTGACTAAGCAGGAGATTATAAATTTGCCCACCCCATACTTTTGGTGCAAGTTTTGTCAGTGACTATAATTTAAATATACTGTTGAGGTTCTTAAGATTTATTTAACTCTAATCCAATGATATATGACATTTCATCTTGAACCTTTCTTCTAGGTGATGACAAGACAATTGATTCGTCATACAAGAGAAAATCTTTCAGAGGAGATATTAATATTACAGGTGGAGACAGGAAGACTTCTACTACCAATGAACTCCTTCAAGTTTTGAGGGAGCAAGCTCATTGGAAACATGGACAAGGTGGTTATGGCAGAGGTATCTCGTTGGATGAAATTGTCATACCTTTGAAGTCCTAGCTTTAGTGGATATTTTTTATTGTTACTATTCATGATTTGTCTTAGAAAAAATTAGCTTTAGTGATATATTTATAATCTAGACATTGATTTTTTTTCTTCTGATTCTCCTATAATTATTTATTTAAATATTCCTTTTAAGTAATTTGTTTAGATAAATATCTCACTTTGCTGAATTTGTATATAAACGTAGCAAATCATGCTATCCATACTGCATTTCCATGTAGAATAATATTCCAGCTAAGAATATGAACTTAAATAATATACTAAATGATTATTTATTAACCATCCGAAAGATTTTACCTTTTGATGATACAACAACAATAAAGCCTTATCCGACTAGTGGGATCGACTATATGGATCCTTTTACGTTATTAGACTCTATCCCCTACTATATCATCTATACTTAAATAAATTTTAACTTATTTTATTGTTGCTAACCAAGTCTTTTTTTTTATCTTCATTGTTTAATGTGCATTTGTCATAGTTTCACATTGCCTAACCAGAATATTTATTGGCCATCTAGTACATGTTCGTACTATCTTAAACATGTTTCTCAGAGTTTTCCCTCAATAGATACAACTCCGACCGCTCTCATTTATTATTCTATCCATTCTCATATGCCCACACATCCACCTTAACATCTTCATCTGTGCAACTTTCATCTTTTACTAATGTTTTCGAGTCATGGCCCAACATTCAACGTCATATAGCATAGCAGGTCTAACCGGCGTTTTGAAGAATTTCTCTTTAAGTTTTAGAGGTAATTTACAATCACATAAAACAACCGACGCTTTCTTCCATTTCAACTATCCTGCTTGTATTCTTTGTAAGACATCTTCTCAATCCCTTTATCATTTTGCAAAAATGATCCTAAATACTTAAATCTTTCAACTAGACAACTCGTCATCTCCTATCTTAACAATTGCCCTATTCAAGGTTTTAAAAGTTGCTAGGCGTTATTTAGACGCCCAACCAACGCTTAGACTACTTAAGCAGAGACTAGGCGCCATTAGACGGATTCCATGGTGTAAACATAAATTGCATAATAATTAAAATAAATTATCTTTCAATTTGCAAGTATCAAAATGAAAACAAATTACCTTGCAATTTTAATGAATATTGCGAGTGTTTGATGAAATGACGTTTTCAAAGGATGAGACTTTGATCAACTTTCAATGCAATCCCTTTCAAATCGCAAGAAAAATCAGACAATAATTTTTTCTTCATATCGATTTCTCCAGCCTTTTAACTCCAAAATGTGGGTTTCTTCATTCGCTCTGAAAATGAAGTTTTTTTTTGCTAGCTGCTAGGGTAAGCCAACAAATCGATTTTCTTGTTGGACCAATGATTATGGCCTATAAAACTTAAGCACAACACACAAAAAAAAAAGGGTTACATTTCAGTTTTTTTAATTTAAAAGTTCAAACTAAAAAAAAATCATGAAAATCTTGTACTATTTTTGTTGTGCTTAGACGATTCAACTAATTAGTCGGCGTCTAAGGCTGCCTAATCCTGCCTAGGCGCCAATGCCGCCTAGGTTGGTCGACTAGTATGTTTTCAGTGCGGCTGGCTGACACCTAGCACTTAGGCAGCCGCATAGGATGATTTTTAGAATATTGGTCCTATTACATCTAATATTGCTAAATTTAAATTTCATATATTCTGTCTTTACTTTACTAAGCCTAAAACCTTTCACTTCTAGTGTTTCCCGTCAAGATTCTAGTTTAATATTTACTCATTCACGTGTCTCATCTTTCAAAATAATATCATTGCAAACAATATGCCCCACGATATTGTGTTTTGAATGTGTTGAGTAAGCTCGTTCATGACTAGTATAAAAAGATAGGGACTTAAAGCTAATCCTTGATGTAACCTTATTTTTATTGTAAATGCACCAGTAAATCCGCTTGAAGTCTTCACTTTGGTTGTTACATTCTCATATATTTCCTTAATTAGTTCAATATATGCTATGCTAACACCTCTTTTCTAGAATTCTTTATATAGTTTTCTCTTAGAACTCTATCATAAGTTTTTTCTAAGTCAAATGAATATCATGTGTAGATCTTATTTTTTAATTAGTTATCTTAGAAGATTTATATCTTCTAGCAAAAGTCCAAATTGATTATTGGTCACCGTGGTCTGCTTAATTTTTTTTTTTCTATTACTCTTTCTCAAAATTTTATACTATGATTTATTAGTTTATACCCCTATAGTTTGTATAATTTTGTACCTCTCCCTCATTCTTATATAAGGGAACTAGAGTACTTACCTTCTATTGATCGACATTTTTTCGTTTTCAATATCATGTTAAATAATTTTATAAGTTATTCAATACCTTGTTTCCTTAGACACTTCAACCTCTATCAGAATATTATCGAGTCAACGACTTTTCCATTTTGCATTCTATTTAAAATTTGTTCTACTTCTAAACTTTAAATTCTATGATAAAAATTTAAATTTCTATACTTATTTGACATACTTAAATTACCTAAGTTTAATTGGACATCTAAATTTTCATTAAAAAGTTGATAAAAATATGTCTTCCATCGCTCTTTTATTTGTGCATCATTTATAAGTACTCTATTGCATTCATCTTTAATACATCTTGTTTGAATTAGATCTCTTGTTTTTCTTTTTCACTTTAATTATTTTATAAATGTCTCTTTCCCCTTCTTTTGTATTCAATTTTCGATATAACTATTCAAAAGTTGTATTTTTTTAATCCATCATTTATAAATGACGAACCAATCATGGTCGGTCCTAAGCCCTGGTAAAGGAGGAGGGTTGCGTTAGGTTGTCAGTCAACGTTAAAATTATGACAAATGTTCAATGAATGAATCCATTAAACTATTGTGTTAATGTTAGGTTGTTCCTAGGAAAAAATGATTGCAAGGTCCGACTATAATGTCTCGGCAAGGATCGCTATATCGTTAGAACTCGAGTGTAGTGTTAAATATATAAAAGTTCGCGTTGCAGGGTTTGATTGTAATGTATCGGCAATGACTGCTACATCTCTATGAGAACTTGTGTGTAGTGTTAAATGGGCAAGAACTCTCATACCATAGGTTAGATAAGAACAAATATGATAAGAAAGCTAATAGTCTTAAGATTTTGAACATAGAATATAGTAACCCTCACTAGTAAATCAATGGAGGTAGTAGATATAATGATTAAGAAAAGAATTAGTATTTTGTATATACAAGAGAAAAAATGGGTAGGCGAGAAGTGATAGAAAACTCAGGTTTTAAGTTATGGTATACAAGAAAGAGTAAAACAAGAAATGGAGTGGGTATTGTTGTAGATGGTTTGTTAAAGGATGAAATTGTAGGAGTAATCATAAAAGGGGATCGAATTATAACCTTTAAGATAACAGTGACAACAAAAACTATAAACATAATTAGCGTATATGCACCGTAAGTAGGATTAGATGAAGCTACTAAATCAAAGTTTTGGGACGACTTAGATGAAGTATTACAAAATATTCCGTCAAATGAAATAATTTTAATAAGAGATGATCTAAATAAGCATGTTGGAGTGAAAAATGAGGAATATGAGAGGGTACATGGGAGTTATGATTTGGAATGAGAAATTAAAAAGAGAAAACTATATTGGATTTTGCAATAGCATATGACCTTATATTAGTTAATATATTTTTTTAAAAAAGAGAAAAACACTTAGCCACGTTCAAAAGTGAGAATAATAAATCACAAATTGACTTTTTTATGGTTAGGAAGGAGGATAAAAAAGTTTATAAAGATTGCAAGATTGTCCTTGGAGAAAGCTTAACTACCCAACATAGGTTAGTAGCATTGGATATACGCCTTAATCATAATATTAATAGAAAGAAAATATATATAACTTTTACAATTAAATGATAGAAGTTAAAGAATAGGAAGCAAAATATATTTAAGGAGAAGGTAGAAGTATAAGTGTTAAATGAAATATATAATGACTCTAATACAACATGGGATAAGATGATATCAAAGTTGAAAATAGTAGCTAAGAGTATAGTGAGTCAGAGGGACATGCACCACTAAATAAGGAATCATGGTGGTGGAATGAGAAAGTACAAGAGAAATGGAAGGAAAAATGAACAACTTACAAGGGATTATATATTTGTAAGAATAAGAAAAATTTTAAAAAAAATATACAATAGCCAAGAAAGAGGCTAAGAAAGTGGTAAATGAAACAAAGAATGAAATTTTTGAACAATTATATTAAAAATTGGATACAAAAGAAGGGGAAAAATACATTTATAGAATAGTTAAATGTGAGAAAGGAAGACAAGAGATCTTATCCAAATAAAATATATCAAAGATGAATATAATAGGGTACTAGTAAACAATAGAGAAATAAAAGAGCGGTGGAAGAGGTATTTGCATCAACTTTTTAATGAAAGTTTAGGTGACTAACTTAACTTATGTAATTTAAGTAAGTCAAATGAGTATATAAATTTAAATTTTTATCGTAGAATTCAAACTTCTGAAGTAGAACAAGTTTTAAATGGGATGCACAATGGAAAAGCTATTGAACTACATGATATTTCGATAGAGGTATAAAAGTGCCTAGAGAAACAAGATATTGAATGACTTATAAAATTATTTAATATGATATTGAAAACAAAAAATGTCTGATTCCCTTATATAAGAATAAGGGAGACGTACAAAATTGTGCAAACTATAGGAGCATTAAACTAATGAGTCATACTATGAAACTTTGGGAAAGAGTAATAGAAAAAGGATTAAGAAAGGAGACCATGGCGACCAAAAATCAATTTGGGTTCATGTTTGTTGAAAAATATCGGGAACAAAAACAAGATCTACACATGATATTCATTGACTTGGAAAAAGCTTATGATAGAGTCGTGAAATTATATGGATAAATCTAGAAAACAGAGGTGTTAGCGTAATATATATTTAACTAATTAAGGATATGTACGAGGATGTAATGACCAGAGTAAAGCTTTCAAGCAGAGCAACTGAAGTATTTCTAATAAAGATAGGGTTACATCAATGATTAACTCTAAGTCCCTATCTTTTTACACTAATTATGGGCGAACTCATTACACACATTCAAGACATAGTACCGTGGTGCATGTTGTTTGCAAATGATATTATTTTAATAGATAAAACACGTGAAGGAGTAAATGCTAAATTAGAATCTTGGCGGAAAATACTAGAAGGGAAATGTTTTAGTCTTAGTATAATAAAGACAGAATATATGAAATTTAAGTTTAGCAATATTAAACGTAATGAGACAATTATTAGGATAAGAGATGTTGAGTTGTTCGGAACTGAAAGCTTTAAATATTTAGTATTATTTTTGCAAAATGATAGAGAGATTGAGAGATGTCTTACTAGAATACATTCAGGATGATTGAAATAAAGGAGAGCATCGGGTGTTTTATGTGATCGTAAAATACCTCTAAAACTTAAAGAAAAATTCTACAAAATCATAGTTAGACTTGCTATGTTATATGAAATTGAATGTTGTGCTATAACTCGAGCATATGAGCAGAAGATGAGAGTTTTAGATATGAGGATATTAAGGTGGATGTGTGGACATACGAGAATGGACAGAATAAGAAATGAGAGCATTAGAGAGAAAGTCGGAATTGCATCTATTGAGGGAAAATTCCTAGAGACAAGTTTAAGATGGTGTAGCTTGTACTTAGACGATCAATAAATGCTTCAGTTAGACGATGTGAAACTATGATAAATACATATCAAACGAGAAAGAGGAAGACCAAAAAAGACTTGGTTAGTAATAATAAAACAAGATAAAATTTATTTAAGTATAGATGATGATATAGTAGGAAATAGAGCTTAATGACGTAAAAGGATCCATATAGCCGACCCCACTTAGTAGGATAAAGCTTGGTTGTTGTTGTTGTTGTTGTTGTTTCCTCATTCTTATAAATATATAATTTCTTATATGTCATTCATTTTTCCTTCACTTTTTGTACTTTTTCATTTCATCACCAAAATTCCTTGGTGGTGCATGCCTCTTTAACTCATCGAATATACTCTTAGCTATCATTTTTAATTTTGATATCATCTTATCTCATGTCGTATTAAAGTCGCCGTATATTTTGCTTGTGCTACTACCTTCTCCTTAAATATATTTTGCTTCCTATCCTTTAACTTCCACCACTTAATTCTAGTAGTCGTGTGTATTTTCCTTCTATTGATACTATGATTAAGACGTATATTCAACACTACTAACATACGTTTGGTAGTTAAGTTTTCTCCATGGATGACCATGCAATCTTTATAAATCTTTCTATCCCTCTTCCTGATTATAAAAAAATCAATTTGTGATTTATTATTCTCACTTTTGAACGTGACCAAGTGTTCTTTCCTTTTCTTATAAAACATATTAGATAGTATAAGATCATATGCTATCATAAAATCCAATATAGTTTTTCCTTATTCATTGTTTGTTCTAAACCCACAACCTCCATGTACCCTCTCATATTCCTCATTTTTCACTCCAACATGGTCATTTAGATCATCTCTTATTAAAATCATTTCATTTGATGGAATATTTTGTGATACTTCATCTAGGTCGTCACAAAATCTTGATTTGGTATCTTCATTTGATCTCACTTAAGGTGCATATATGCTAATTACGCTCATAGTTTCTTTCGTCACTATTATTTTGAGAGTTATAATTTTATCATTCTTTCTAACTACTCATGTAACTTCATCTTCATCTTTTAATGAACTTTATCCTTTAATGAACTATCTATAAAAATAACAACTTCATTTCTTATTTTATTCTTTCTTATATACCATAACTTAAAACATGAGTTCTCAGTCATTTTTGTCTTCTCGCATATCCATTTTGTCTCTTGTATACACAATATAATTCTTCTCCTAATCATTATATCTACTGTCTCCATTATTTTACCTATGAGGGTTAATATGTTTCATATTTCAAATATTAGATTATTAATTTTCTTATTATATTTGTTCTTAATTAACCTATGGTGTGAGAACTTTTGCCTATTTAACACTATAGTGGTCCTTATCGATACGTTGCAGTCGGACCTGAAATGCAAACTCTTGCATATTTAACATTACACCCGAGTTTTGGAGATGTAGCGATCCTTGCCAAGACGTTATAGTCGGATCTGCAACGCTTTCCGTTTGGGGAACAACCTAACATTAATGCAATAGTTTAATGGATTAATTCATTAAACATTTGCCATAGTTTAACGTTGACTTACAATCTAGCACAGTCCTCCTTTATTTGGGCTTGAGACCGGCCATGACGAGGTAATTCGTCATGGGCAGAGTTTGCCTTTCGATGATAACTATGAAAATTTAGTAGCCATTATGATATATGTTGGCATGTTCGTTTAAGACGGTTAAAACTTCATTTTGTATTGGTTTCAAAGGATACGGTAAATGATTCAAAATAATGAAGATCGATGAACAAATTTACAGCAATGAACTCCCTAATATGATTAAAGAATATGCTGTTATGTTTAAATGTGGAAGATATGAGTGATATTCAGTCAATTTATGCCTTGTTAGAAGAGAAGCAGAAGTCATGTAACTTGGACCAATTGTCTATTGTGTTTCTTAGACATGAGTTATGACGTAATTCCTATAGAAGTTTATATGAATTTGCTTAATATTTATTTATTTTGCAAATGTTGAGGTTTATACGTAGTTATAAAAATTAGATGGGACTGCCAATTGCGCTGGAGAAGTTGGCAACTGGATACTTCTGTTGGTGATGTTTGTTCAGAGTGAAAGAAAAATAAATCAAAATTTGCCAGTTAGATCAAATAGTCAATTGGTCATGTGACTTGAAATATAAAAAATATTAGCTTATAATTTCAAATGATCAGATTTGGGATAATAACATAATTTCTATTCATTTTTTTGGCATACTATATAATAAATATATCCATTTTTTTATAAAAAATCTGCATTTAAAATATAATTGCAAATTGAGTATTCTAATTTTATATAATTGCCTATTTCGTATGTATTTATTTTTTTCTATATTTGTTTATGTCTGAGTGTGCTTGTATTCTTTTATGTCAATATGGAGCATGTGTTTCTTTGAGATGTGAAATTTATAAATGTGATATAACTTTTTTTATTCTTTTTGACTAAATTTATGTTCTGAAATAAAATTAATAAATTTGTAGTTTAACAAGTGAATCTAAATTGATCTTGTCAATGGACTCAGCCGAATAAATATTCGGGTCCAAGTTCAGTGCAACGATTGCCCTGGAGCTCTGTGGTTCAAATTCCAGTTCGGTTTTTAGAAGATATGTGCTGCGAAATAATTACCAAAGTTTCCATCATTTGGAGGGCTTTATTGTACTCCCTTTGATTTTCCTCTTATGTTCCTTATGTTTTCTTTCCTAGTCTTCATTTTCTATAGTCCTTGCCTAGTAGCTTGAATAGTCCTTATTAGCTCCAATCAGACCTTCCCACTGGTTGCTACTGCTGGGATGAGAGTGTTATTCCTTTGTCTACTTCCCATATAGACATTCTTGTGATGCTGCTTTGTTTTCCTATTTTCTCACTCAAGTTTAACATTTAGTTTTACGAACATTTTTTTTATTACTTCTAATGATTTTATGACTCACTTCTCACTTGTATTTTTGCATAACCAGGTCCTATGGTACAAGATTATCCACATGTGGCTGGAGCAAAACGTTCCTTCTCTTATCCGGTAATTACTGCTTTGTAGTGCAATTCCACCTAGATCTTTTCTGATCATATCCTTGGCATGCTACTATTGCTGCAGGGAGAAGAAGCTTCATACTTGGACACCAGAGGATACCCTCATCCTCGTCTTGACAGATCTTTTCCAGTTTCCAGCTCAAGGTTTGCTTATCTAACCTCAGTGACTTCATCAATTTGAGCAACCTATACTTTCTTTTAAATGTTGATGTTTTGGTTAGCTATGGTGCATACCCTTCTGGAGGCGCATACCCTTCTGGAGCTGGGTCTTCTCTGCCATACTATCAGCACTCAAATACTGGTTATTTAAGTGGTATTTTTTCCTATTTCTTTCACAATGCAAATGCAGTTGACCTTGTTACTCATGATTTGATATGTTGAACTTCAGCAGGTTCTAGTGCTGTACCAGAGTATCATGGCAATTTTCAGGTAAATTTAAATTTCACTCTTGTTTTTTTTCATTGGAAATGAAAAAACAAATAAGAGCATTAGAGGAAAAACTCTGAGAGACATTTAAGATGATACGAGTATGTACTTAGACGACTAATAAATATTCTAGTTAGACGATGTGAAACTATGACAAACACACATATTAAACGAGGAAGAGGAAGACAAAAAAAACTTAATTTAGTAATAATAAAACAAGATAAAATTTATTTAAGTATAGATAATGATATATTAGGAGATAGAATTCAATGGTGTAAAAGGATTTATATAGTTAATCTCATCTAGTGGGATAAAACTTGATTGTTTTTTTTTTCATTGGAGAGTAATTAAAAAACTTACTCCGCTTTAGTTTCTTGTTTGAGTACTTTCATATTGACAAGAATGCCTATTGCTTCAAAAACAATATTTATTTAATTGCATCTGACGCCTATGTATTCTAATCTTCCACAGAATCAAGGAGCTCCTCCACCTAATAGAAGCAGTATGTTTTCTAGATGTAAGCTCTATTACCAAATTGTAATGCAATCGTCTCTCCTTCAGCCCTCGTGTGCATACTTCTTCCCTTGTTTTTGATCGGAAAGATACTTTCTGCAGATAGATATGGTTGATCATCGCCTAGCATAGAAGATTTCAAGTTTCAGCCATTGCATCACCTTCTAGAGCTTTCCATCTTTGCTGATAGATTTGGAAGCTTCCTAGCAACTCATGATCTGTTTTGTTCATAGAAAGCTATTGAAAGCCCCTCTTGCACCAGTTTTACTTGGATTAATCCGTCTCACTTGCCAATGATTCTAGCACATTAAACTAATCTATGTAATCAACGATACTTGTGGTATCAGTCGTCAACTACTGTACTTTCCATGTCCCAAAGAAGCCATAGTTGTCAATGTAAGAACCAAATTTAATTAGAATAGCTACTTAATGAAATATACATGAGCAATGCAATCTTTCAATTGTGTGTTAATTTTTCTGCATGTTTCAATGTTAAATTAGATATTTCGATCATCGTGATTTTTGTTACATTAAATATTTTTTAAAAATAAAAAATATCTATTTGTGAAACAACAGAGAATATTATTTGATTGCTAAATGCAAACTGACATTGAAAAATTATAGAAATATCTATTTCTTTTAAACAAAAGGAGTCTAAATATCATCAATGGATTAATATTCCCAACAAAATACAGTCAATCAAGACCTACAACAATTTTTGCCTGTAATGAAAAGCAATTTGTGCAGTCTCATTTGAGCAAATTATGTTCTTATATGAGAAAATAGTACAAACGTTGACATGTGTACATTAGAGATAAGATTGGATGAAAATGAGAAGAGAAAAAGATAATACAAAACAATATTCTTTTATTGGCATCTTTAGATGCAATGAAATTGCTCTCATTTGTTGTCTGAAACCTTGCTCCAACTGTAGACCAACACCATCACAAATTCCTTGGCTGAGGTTCCTACCGTACCCTGAAGCCTCTGCGAAGACCTCTCTCTTAACCAATGCTCTACTAGTTTGTTAACAGACATTGTAGGGCTTACTGGTTGTCCAAGGCAAGTGATTTGCACCTATATTTATCATAGTTAGCAGAAAAATATTTTAACTACAAAATGTAGGAAAATATTGTGCACGAGTCGTAAGATTGACTAGCCGAACAAGATACATTCGGAGTTGAGATACTTTTGTTTGCTTGCACAAGTACATGGTTGACAAATTCTGTTATTAATACAACAAAGCGGGTTTCAGTTGTCAATGCATCTTTGTTGCCTTCCTATAATCTGAGATCTAAAAAGAACATAAAACCATAACACTCATTGCCTCAATCAACAACATTCTTAGGATGCCAATTTGAAGTTAATGATGTAACTGCAAGAGCTAGTCATGATAGGTGATCACGGTAATATACTATTATAGAAGATAAATTAGTGAGTGAAATCAACCTTCCGCAAGGTAACATGTGTCCCAACAAAATTGATTTTTCTTTTTGCAATAGATTTTTTTTTATAGAATTTAAAATATCATGTTATTCAGACGACAATATGTCAAACCATCTCTAATAACAGATATGGTTCATTTACAAGATATGTACAGAAATGAAAAGGGAAAAAAAAAACTCACCGCAGCATCATTCTCGAGATTGAGCTTCTTTACAAGGTACTTGTGAATGAACAACACAGGCATGCTACCATCTCTAATAGCAAACCATAAACTGGATATTAATACCATCAAACAGGGACATGAATAAAACAATTGAAATGAAAACAGCAATATAACGTTCATATTGACGAGAATTTATTGCCACTAAATCAGGAGGAATTAACATAGTAAAAATGCTTACTTTTTTCTTCCACTCACTGTACAGCCATACAAATTATTTGTTGACGTGTGCATTCTAAGAAATAGAAGGCAAAGTGAAATAGATTTTTTTTAGTTTACTACTATCCAAGTATACAGCATAAGTTACTTCAATGGCCAATTTTCTTCTTCTAACAATCTTTGCAATAACAGAAACATAGAGGATCCAACTATCACAACATATTGCTTTCAATTCATAAATCATTTTGTACTATCTGAATTTGCTCTACTAATTCAAGTGAGAAATATTGTAACCACTTTCATACTTTAACTATTATGACATCATGCTCTCAGTTTAGTGCTTCGTCTGCATCACAGCCTGCTGATATACTCAATAAAGAAAAAAATGTCAAACGGTTGAAAGCCTAATACCCTAACATCCTTGCACAGCTGGTTTTGTAATCATTCTTTGGTTCGTAATTATACATTTATACTTTGTAATTTGACACCACTTGTGCCCATTGTAACCTTTCTTCGTTACATGTTACCAGCTTGCTATTTTGATACGACATGGGATATAAAGTCATAAATATAAATTATGTTCGTGCAACAAAGTAAACCAAAAAAGAATAACAAAATTAATTATTTAATCCGTTCCATATCTATACCTTATTATGGTATCTGATTTCAATAAATATAAAATTCTGATATGTTGATTGCTGAAGAAGCTATGTCGAAAGGACTTTACCGTGGGGGTAACCCAACTGAAACCAACCAGAATGCCCAACTAGCAGATCAGAAAAATTGGAATGTCATCTTCGAGTTTGTTAGTAAGATGACTGAGTTTCAATTATGACATGAAAAAGAACCTCAGAAAATCCAACATAATAAAAACATTATCCAAACGTATTCTAGAAACCAATGCATTTTGATTTATTTATTATTATTATTTTTTAAATCAACCCAAACCCTACTCATTTGATCAGAGATGTTCTAAGTTAATTTAAAAATGAAGAAATGTTATAAATACGGATCATTATATAAAAGGAAAATTTCAAATTTAATATGAAAAAAATGAAACAGTATTTTCTAAAAAAGGGTTCTGGTTTTCATGACTTTTTCAAGTAATTGCTTTCCCCCAAATCCTACACAACCTTGACCCGTGCTCACCCTTACTTTTCAGGCCATTGCACTTTTCATTCAATCAAAAAAACTGAAAGAGGTGCATCTAAATTTAGAATGATCAATATGCCAGTAGGAAAAGTAAGTGAAGGCGGGACATTTCGAAATTTGAATAAAGAATTTATTGATTAAATGTGCATGATATGAGTAAAATTAAAACTCACTTGATCCTCAGATAGTTTGAAGATAGATGTGGAAATGGTTGATCAATTGTCCTGTAAAATTCACACCAGATAGAGCTAATCAGAAACAATAAGCATCTGTGAAGATAACATAATCAATATAAATTCCAAAAGACAAACTGTAACTGATCAGTAGAAGGAACCAAGGAGAACCATATTGGATTAATCTTTCTAGAAAATTGAGAATTTTGAGCATCAAGAAATGATTGAGATGATGCAGTAAGATCCTTGCTTCTCCTCTTGACTCTTTGCAGCCTGCTTTCTTTCAGTGTTACTGGTTGCAATAGAATGTTATCAGCCTGTTCAAGAATTTTAGACTTATGCTGATGCACCTTAACCCTTTCATTCTTAATATTTACTTCACCATCACAGCCATTAAAATTTTCTTCCTTAACAACATGTCGCTGAGTAACAGAGCTAAAAGCCTTTGTCCTGTTTGCAGCTTCCACCAGACAGTTTAAAGGGTCCCAGATATCAGCATTATCCTGAAACATGTGGTTGGATGGCTCAACGTTTGAATGAGCCTGGAGAACATGCATAAATAATTGAACAATTAAAACTCAAGATGATCAATGCAACATCTTTATTGCTAAACAAACGAGTCAGTTAACTAGGAAACTGAAAAAATTCACTTCTTTTACCTGTTTTCTCTTTAGGGCCTTGCTCATTTTCTCATTTGAGCTTGATTTTTCTACATAATTATTAACAGTATTGTCATCCTTTTCGGATGATGCATCAGTGGATGAACTCAGACCTCGTGCAGTGACAACCCTTTTAGAAGCTGTTTTTGTTTGCCTTCCTGATGAACATGTCCGTGTCACTACGTGAGAAGTACTGACAACCAATGAAGAAAGTGACTTTTCTTTTCTTTTAACAGGTAATATTGGGGTGGGTATTTCCTCAGGAGCTTCAACTTTGCTTTGTTTAGAAGGAAAAATCTTTGCCCTAATATCCTGTAAATTGTGGTCCGGCCTGTACAATGACCAGGCAAGAATTCTTGAACAAGATAATCTCATGTAACAGCACATAGAATATAACAACAACAGAAACAATCAAGTCTTATTCCACTAGGAGGTCAGCTAATAGCAGATAAAATAATAAGACAAAAAATGTGATTCCTGGATAAAAATTTCTTGCCATATATAAAATAAGATTCAAGGAAAAAATGTGTCAAAACAAGGTAAATAATTTTGATTTATATTGTTACACAGTCAGGGCAAAAATCATTTCAGTGCCCCCAATTTTATGCTATCATAAAAGGGGTGCCAATTTTCAAAAAATTTCAAAGGGGTGCTTCAAAAAATTTCAAAGGGTGCCTGATTTTCAAAAAAAAATTAAGTACAACGGATCAATAGGAGTAGAAAAAACAGTTCGGAACAGATGGGGGACCCCATTGATAATTTTGAAGAAGTGCTCCTTTGAAGGTAAACCAGAGATGCCATCATTTATTTATTTTTTGCCTAAAAATTATACTTGTCCTATTTCAGTGTAGGGATAACTTGAGAGTTCCTTCTCCCTACAATTTTTCTGTTGAACAAATCTCTGCAACTCACTCTAAGGTGATACTGAGATAATAAAAAAAATGCACTTTTCCAAAAGACTGCAAGCCATTACTTTGATAAAGAAACATTACAAAATAATCACATGCCTTATGAGGAAAGAAAAACGAAATGTTACAGGTTCTCCAACTTTCAGGAAGGATTTTTGGGTTTATCCATTAGAAATCCCACTAGAAATGCAAGGGAGTCCAATGAATGATACACTCATTAAGGCTTCATTTATTTCATGCAAAATGTGTCCTACAAGCAGACATTTAATATAAGTACAGGACATGGTCCAATGATGATCTGACATGTGGCTAATCTCAGGGAAATCTTAAACTATTAAAATGGTTTTTATAATCTAATATATTTTGGATACTTATGTTTCTATATATCATACATTATCTTCAATATCAAATTTTCACCAGATTATTTTCATTTAAAATATTCCATAAACTCATATTTTTCTTTTATATTATATTTACATAATTTTATCTTTTGTTTTTTTGGTCCTAGCATGGCTTAATATCCTTGTATCTAGGCATATCATTTTAATATCCTTGTATATTATTACATATTTTTATTCATTTCAATATCTAAAGTTATATCTATGAGATCATGATTATGCTATCATACCATTATTGAAAAAACAAATAACCCAATGGATTAAATTTTAATTTCAAAAAAAAAAAAAAAAGGTGAAGAATGGAATTTTTTTAATTCATGAAAATCACTTCCTCTTACAATTTGGAAGCAGTTTCTATGAAACAAAATAAGCAAAAGCTAAATATATTGGCTTAAACACAGAGTACCAAATTACTTAAGTTCAAATTATTAGGCAAACATCCTTGGAAATACCTTCATTCTTTCATACCATTTAGCGTATAAGACCATATGCTTGAAGAAAACCTAGCAAAGTAACGGCAGGAGAAATTCAACCTTGAGACTAACCATGAGGCATTAGACCTTCCAATCCCAAATCAACTCAAATGCAAATGCAAACCCATCTATATGAACAAGTAAGATGAAGGATAATGTTAATTGAAAATAGAAGTCCAACTGTATCCTGAACAAAATGATCTTTCGAATGCAAGGAGCATCACTGGGAAGGCAAATATGCAATGTTAGTTCTAGAAGGTAGCATCTCTTTTCACATTTCATGGACAATTTGTAAGACAAACAAAAGTTAGTTAAGGTATTTTGTTTGTAATAACCCACCCTTTTCAAACTAGAACACTAGCCCATCTCAGAGTTGATTTTCAAGTGAATGGTATTTAGTTTCATGTGATGAGGGAAGGCCTCAAAGGACAATGTCATGTGGTTTCTAATGAATGGGCGCAAAGAACTCAGCTAATTGTGGTTGTTTAAAAGGCCTACGTGTTTTCTCCAAAACCATGTGTTTCAGAAGGGTGTGATCAATTTATGCGAGAAATTACTAAAAAGTAGCAAACTTTTAGACCATTTTTATATAGCATTTGATGCAAAAATTGTAATGATGATATCATAGACATAAATCACTGTCATGATAATACATGCTTTTCCAAAGATCTTCAAGGACATACCGATTTCCTTAAAATAAAAGAGATGGTCATAAATGTAGAAACTAAATACAGTAAAAGGACTAAAATGAACCTTAGAATATCACCAAAAGATCAAAAATAGTCAACCTGAAATTATAAATAACAGATTATTGTTGGGAATCCTGTTCTTGATAGGAAAGTTCAATTATTCCCAGTTTGAATTGTTCCCTTTTCTTTATTGTATTGGCACGTGGATTACTTTTCATAGTTAGCAGATCCATTTGCAGGGATGCAGCTTCTCCTCTTCTTATCCTAATTTCAATCATGGTGTTACTTTGCCTTAGAATTTCTAAGATTTGTTGAAAGAACTAATTTTACACTGTATAAGACAAAATTTTGAACTAAAATGGCATTACACAGAAGTAAGAAAATTAAGACAATTGAAAAGAAATTAATATTACAACGGAAAGAAATTAACCTGAGCTTCTCCATTGGAACAACACCCAAACCAATATTACATACAGGGCAATGATCTGTCTCCTCATCATTGAGTTTTTTAGTTATGCACTTCCTGCAAACTGAAAAAGTGCACAAACATCAAGAAGCTGTATGTCTCATATAAAAACATACAACATGATTTGGTAGTACTAAATCTAAATCATTTGCATAGCTTAAATACTTTTAAACTACACAGAAATGTCAAAGAAAGGCATATCAAAGCATGTGTTTTATGCTATATTTTATGAACAAAAAGAATCAACTGGAGTATTTCAATTAAAAGTGAAGAGTTATTGCAGCACTTTTACTGAAGAGGTATGAAGAGTGAAAGCTGAGAAAGAGTGAACACCAACCTTATGTCAAATCTAAGATTTCAGATTACAATTTTCCTTATGGACACTTTATCTAAGATGAAGATCTAAGGGATTTACTAAAGGATGAAGGAACAGTGAACTATGAGAAAAAAAAACCAAAGCAGAAGTCAAATGTAAGCTGTCAGATGACAATTTACAAAAGAAACACAAAGAAGAAGTCTAATATAACCTATCAGATGACAATCTAAGAAAGAATGTACAAAGGCTCTGAAAAGATTAAACATCTGTCTGTTTTCATTTCACTACTTATCCTATTAAGATAGTTGATGAGTGATGCAAATGGAGCAGTACATATTCGGGATAAGCAATTAGTCCTACCAACTAGTTCCAATTCTTGATTAAATAAAGCACAAAAGCATGCGATGGTTGAGTTCAATGAAGTACAGAAGACCCCATTGTAGAAAAAGGTTACAATAATTGTTCCCATCAGATAAATTATAAAAGATAAAGGCAACAAGAGAGATCATTTTCTAATCAATCCTGGACAATGAATGCCTATTTAAATCTAGACAAACAGTAGACCAAGTTGAAACCTAAATCCAAGACATTTCCTGATAAAGAAGGCACACAAGGATACAAAAACACTTTAACGACTGAAAATCTCAAATCTTCACGTAGACATAGAAGCACGGTTTAACATTGTCCCAAATTGGCAACTATTGGAGGTCATGCAAAAATTTGATTCCAGTTACTCTATCAATGTATGTACCGATTCTGGAATCTAAAATGATTCTATCCTTTATAATTATCTTCTCCGGCAACAAAGAACAAAGTTAGTGAAAGGCTATCTTAGATCGTAGAAGCAGGGCAGAAGAACCAGCATGTAGTTGAAAGCAACGCATGCGGTCGCATACCTTTGCACTGAGGATTTGAATGTCGTAAAAAAAACTATACTTTTTCGATCTTTTAATCACTGCATAAGTTTGCGATCTCATAAGTACAAGAAAAAGAAAAAACTAAATCGAGAGAAAAAATTGACTTTTTTCTAGAGTGCGAATCATCACAAATAAACAGAAAATTCACGTAAGCATCGGGAACCCTACATTCAATCAAGCGATAAAATTTGGTAGCCGAATCCCGCTACAAGGAAAATGAACAACGAGAGCTATGGATCGAAAAGGAGGGGGGCGGTGGATGGAAGAAGGAGCTCACACGTGTGAAGGCACTCGGGGATGGTGGTGGCATCCCGGAGGAGCTTGCAGCAGAGAGGACAGGTCATGAAACCAGACAGAACCTCCCTCCTCACCTTCACCACCTTCGACGGCCCCGCCGCCGCTGCGCCTGCATCCACCATGGGTCACGCCGCAGGTTCCAGCTCACTGAAAGCAATCCCGGGAATCCAGCGCATGCAATCTCTCAAATCCGCAGGTTCCGTTCCCAGGTGGCCATAGTTCACATTTTATCGACGAATCACGTAGAGGTGGGCAGTCAGGCGGCGGGGATCCGGCGGCGGGGGACACGAAAGATGGAATTTTGACGGTAGCTGAGAACGGAGGAGGAATTGAAAGCGTGGATTGAGAGAAAAGGAGGAGGGCTCGTAGGAAAGGATTGCAGGGATGGAGAGATTGCGACGACGACGAGCAGAGGCCAAGCGAGAACCAGAAGGGGACGAGGAGGGTGGAGTGGAAGAACAAAATATATGGTAATATATAAATACAGGATAAAATCGACAAAATAAAATGAGCTAATTAAAATTAAGGGGAATTAATTACAAAAAGAAAATTTAAAAAGTTAATAATTAAGCGGTAAAAAATAAATAAAATTTAAGAATTCTAAAAGCATTTTTAAATTTCATTTGTATTTCTTTTTTTTTAACTTTAATTTTATTTTACAATGACGAAGAAATACATATTTCTAGAAAAGAAAACTAATTTTCAAACTATCCGTCGACATTTAAGGAAATTTTCAAAAACACCTTTGAAATTTTGTTAATGTCAATACAGTCAAAATTAACATTTCCTTAAAATCTCACAACCCTAATCTCATGCAGCTTGCTTCGCTCAGACTCTCGTTCCCGTCTCTCTCGTCCTCGTGCCTAATCTAGCCGTCGCCACACGCCGCCATTCGGCCTTCCCAAACTTCCGAAGCCTTCGGAGGCGGACTACTTTCCTCTGGCGGTGGCGATCTCGTTTTAGTTCTCCCGATCTCCGCAGTCTACACGGTGCATAGCAGCGCGAGATCCTTTCTCGCCACCCATCGTGGGCCGTGGCTCGGTGGGGCTCCGGCGTTTGATTTGTCCTCCTCATTACTTTCTTCTCCGTGCGACCAGCCGGCGAGGACAGCTGCTGTGAGCTTGTCAGTGTGTTCTCTCTTCCAATCCGGTATAATACTTTGTAATCTCAATTTTTTTTTTAATTGGTCATTGATTCAATGGATTGGAAGTATTTTTTTTTTATTCAACAAAAAAGGGAGAAAAAAACTGTTTTGTGTTTTCATTTATTAAGGGATGTCAATTTGACTTTAGAATTTGTCAAGTTCATGTTGCTTTGGAGATTGAGTCTTGCCTTCATTTGGTCCAAATTTTTGGAGAATTAATCCGTTTTTATTTCTTTCTTCTTATTTTGTTTTTGTTGTTAAAGAAATGAAAGCTTGTCGATAAATGAATTAATAGCTAAACATGTTAGGTAAAATGAATTAGTTGGACCTCTTAAATTAGTTGGACTTTATATTTTTTTCCTGTGTGCATTTCCTTTGGCGTATATTCATAACATACCTTTGATAGTTATATATGGTTATGAATGATTTCCATGGTTTTCATGGCCATATTTGATGGAACTTATATACTGTGGATAGTTGAAATGTTTTTGATAGTTATATTTTGATACTTGAGATGGATTTGATCATTATATTTTAATGCTTCAGATATTTTGATTGTTATGTAGGGTTATGCATGCAATTTTGTTAGTTATGTTTTGATGTGCTTTAATGATTATGTAATTAATAAAACTTGTAAAATTTCCATTTCCATACTCTAGATGTATGATTTATAAGTTACAACTATATAAGGTGATTAAAATTAATGCTAAAATTGACTATTAGAGGTCTGATTTTAAAATTAGACATATTTGTTTTTTTATATAAATATTGAATTAGTAGGTTATAGAAATTAAATATATTTTTATTAGTTTATATTTTGATTCCATGATTTCAATTCTTAATAAGCTTGTCAAGACTATTTCTGGTTCATTATGCAATTGGACCCATTGGCCCATTGGTTCAACCATTGGTTCAGTGATGGTTCGATTTCGGTTCATCTCGGTTCAATTTTGGTAACTATGATTTTCATTCCATCTCTACTGAACATTATGTGTCATCTTCAAAAATAAATAGAGATAAATAAAATGAACGGATATTTCCATTTTAATCTTCTTTTATTTACCATAAATTGAAGCTTCACACCTGATTACTTACAAATAATATTATTTTTATTCTTTTTTAGTAACATCTATCTTACCATTTTCATTTGCGCTAGATTATTTTCTAATTATCCAACATTCTAATTTGTAAAGTATTAAATGTCATTATGCAATTTTATAAATTTCTTTTAGCCTTGGGGAGGAGGGCATATGACAATCACATAAACTCCAAAATCTTCTATCTTTTTTTTTTTTTTTTTTACCATTTGAACTACTTGTTATTTATCTTATTAATGAGATCATAATTTCTACATTATATCTCTGGACATTTACACGTGGAGTTAATTATTGAATCACATTCCATATATTCAATTTTAGTTCTATTTGCATCATTTCCAATGTTTTCTTTTAGCACTTCAAGTTTCTTTAAATTTAATCCATTTAGTCCCTCATCAATTAACATAATATCATCTCTAAATAATATACACAAAGGGTGTGATAATAGTTTCCAAAACTCCTTTGAGTTTACCATAGTTGCTTCTTTCTACGTATGATAAATAAATTCTATGGTCGTTTAACCATGGAAGAAGACAAATTAAGCCACACAGAACCAACTATGTCTGTAGATTTTGTAGGCCTCAGCTGCAGTGGCCAAAGAATGCGCTTGAGTATAAAAAATTCTAAGCATTTGTTGCCATTGGGAGCAAAATGGTTCCTCACTAAAAATAAATCCTCAAGGATCTTAATCATTTTTAAAAGAGGAGAAAATATACTTTCATAACCGAGATTTAAAATCTCGCCCCGTACCGAGGTTTCGGTCCCAAACCGGAATTTTAATTAAACTTAATTAAATTTATTTTAAATTAATTTAAAACTTAATTAAAATTATTTTTTAAAAAATTAATTTAAAACTTAATTAAAACTTATTTTAAAACTTAATTTATTTTTTAAAAAATAATTAAAATTATTTTAAAACTTAATTAAAATTATTTTTTTAAAAAAAATTTAATTAAAATTATTTTAAAACTTAATTAAAACCAACAACAACAACCAAGCATTTTCCCACTAGGTGGGGTCGGTTGAACTTAATTAAAATTATTTAAAAAAAAAAGGCAACGCTTTCGGCCCCTCCGAAGGCGTCCCACGATGCCTTCGGCGCCACTAGAAGCGTCCCGCGATGCCTTCAGCGCCACTAGAAGCGTCCCGCGACGCCTTCGGCACCACTGGAAGCGTCCCGCGACGCTTTCGACGCCAAAGATGTCATGGGACGCTTCCAATGCCTCTGGAAGTGTCCCGACGCTTCCGACGCCTCTAGATGTGTCCCGATGCTTCCGGCAACGCTGGAGACTTTCCGTGACTCCTCTAGCTCCGCCTGCGACACATCGAGATGAGGACACCTCCGGTGCCGGTTTTGTCTGTGCGGCGGAACAGTAAAAATCGTCTGTGCCGCCCAGCACCGAACGACATTTCATTCTATGTTCATAACCTTTGTAACTAAACTTTTTGAGCCTAGAGGCTTGAAAAAGTAACTGGCATGGAGGAATTTGACATAACATGCATGAATCTTAGCCATATTTGTTGTAAGGCTAGGATGACATAGCTTTGCATAGAGCTCAATGAAGAGATGTAGTTCATGTAGTTAACAACTAATTGGGCCATACATGAATATATGATAATGATGACAGCCGCAATGATGATGACAATGACAATGGCTTCATGAGTGCTAAGGAGGTAGAGTTTGATGTATGCATCTCCATAGCACTGCCTAAACAACATTTCATTACTGCAGAATGTAGGTGCTTGTTATAAATGGTTAATCCCCTCACTATGAGAGACAAAATTGTGGGAAGTACCACTTCCATTTGTGTAAATGATGTATTTTCTACATGCAATTGCTATTAGTTACATTGTTCTTTTATTTGGCTTGGTAAAATGGGGACTTACATGGTGCAGAGTGTAGAACGAAGATAAATATGGAATTCTGTGTTGCTTCAATATTTATTTTGCTTCCTAAAGAAGGCAGCCATTTTATTATTGTTCTAAGGAGTGTCATTTGTAGGTTTATACTGGGAAGGGCAAGTTTGTTTTCTTATGCATTACTTATTTGCTTTATTCTTTCTGTAGACTATATTTGATCATTTAATCTCATTACCATGGCAAGTGAAGAATCTAAAGATTCGATTGAATATTATGGATTGGAAGAAAGTGAGCAATGCTACTGCTAGTAGCTCAAGTGTGCCAATTACTAAGAAGCGACTTCCAAAGAAAATTAGACAGGTGCCTGACTACTATTTTCTTCCACGAAGGTCCTTACCTTCTGCATTTGCATTTTATGGTGCGTGTTGTGCTGCTGGAGTTGGAGCAGGAATGATACTTGAAGTTTGGATTAAGAAAAAGATCAAAGGTATTAACTTCCTAGCATTTAAATAAAGATGCATGCTTAGTTTGTATAAAATGCTGCAATTTCTAAGTGCATTCAGATAATATTTCAAAAATGATCATTCTGTTTGATCTGCTAGCGGTCTTTGTCTAAACTCTGGTCCATTATTGTAGAAAACCAGTGAAAGTGAAAACTAGCGAGCCACTATGTGGCAAAAGGGGGATAGTGAATTTGATTTTTGTCATTCACTGATTCATCTCACTGGCTGTACTGGTCTGAAACCATTAGGTGTGTGACTGGAATGAAATTGCTTGTAGTGAGCTGAACTAATCTCTCTAGATTCTAATCCTCTGATCTAGTAATGTTTGACCGTCAAATTAGGAAAATCCTCTATCCATAAAAACCCGCATCTTGCATTTTTTGCCTCATATTTTGTCTCTAAGAATGTATAATTATTTTATTTCACGTTATACCATTATGAAGTACACATTTTGTGTAGTTTTTTGTTCTCCATTCTGACGCCGGGCAGGATAGTGATTATCTTGCGGACTGACAAGGAGACGAAATTGAGGAGAAAGCAAGAAGAGAAACCTCCCAAAAGAGGAACTTTATAAAGAAATAGAGGATTATTCCTCAAACAAAATATAGATGTTTATATAGACTCTAGACCTTAAGACCAAAGAAAGGAATTAAATATCAAGTACCAACATATAGATTCCAATTCTAATCTCGTAAAGAAAGGAAAGAAATTCTAAAATAAAGGAAAAACATTAATAGACTCACAATTCTGAAGGATCCTAGTCACCCCGGGTTGAATGAACTCGTCCTCGAGTTTAGAGTAGTGTCAGGTGGTAGTCCAGGAGGAAGATCATCTAGGTGGTGATTCTTTGTTGTGAATAGATAAGTGCTAGATATAAACTAACATATTTGGCTACCGGAAAATATGTAGTAAATGCTCCCATTATCACTAGAGTAAGGTCCATTATTCTTTCATAACGATTGAATTTGACCTTACACTTATCACACCTTATCTTGGAAAGCAAGTTGCCACTAAAAGTATGTTGTACGAGTGTTGTTTCCTCTACCAACACACTTTCTGGTTTTGCTTCTGCTTCTTTTAAGCATTTAGAGTGTGCATACCTTAAAAATTCATGGGCATCTTGCTGTTGCCGAAGACTAAAATTCTTTCCCATATTGTATAAATGGGAGAGTATCCACAGAGGGAATAAAGGTGATTGACCTTGCTTTGTGTGCATTACAAGACTCTCAAGTTTGCATGTAAAAAGCACCACGCTTTCTTTGTATATTTCAAGGGACGAAGACCTTCAAGGAGATAGGCTGACAGTGGCCGTGTATATTGGAGAGTAGCATTAGCATAGCAACTGTTGCCATTGTTGGTAAGATCACCAGGATGCAACTGAATCTTGCCAGGGTTGTAGAGTTTGATGAAGAGATCAAATGGGAAAAACATCAATTCAGGAGGGTAATTCCTTGACGTTTTATAAGGTGTAGGTTGCTTGAGGAATGCCCTTGCAGGTGTTGACAGACCTTTTAAGGTAGCACCAGAAGCATCGTCTGATCTAATTGCTCCTCTAAGAGCATTGCCAATTTCCAAGTATTCACAGGAAGTGATGGTTTGACCACCACTGCTATATGATAATTGTCTCCACAGGAGGTGTCCAGTTGGTTAGAGGGTGGTAACGGTCTGCTATAAGTTGATCCTGTGATTTACCTTCCTTCACACAACCCGGGGATGGACTATGAGGAGCGTCTGGGATGAGCATAATCTCTACAAACGAAATAAGTGTCTGTGTTTCAATTATTGTCCCATTAGCAACCGTCATTGACTTTAAAACATCGATCTTGTTAATCAGAAACTGGTAACCAGCACATGCATGTGATTCAGGAAAGGTTTCAATCACTTCCTGTACAAATCCTATATCTAATCCAAATCTGTCTTGATTTAACCATTCTGCAAGTGATTTGCATGAAGAATCAAGCTCTATGTCACTCTGAATAACTTGTGGTATATCGATGGGACCAGCAGATCTGCAAAACTTAGCTAAGGTAGAAAGATAATCTAGAGATTTTTGTTTTCCATCGGCAAAATGTTTTGGTATTTGACAACTGTGTCTACTAAGGAACTTAAAGACGCTGACTGCCTATAGGATTGCTGGCATGAACCAACGAGAGTTTGAGACACCATCCTCCATACTGACAATGGCGATCTTCCTTCCACATAGAAATCTCCAATGTCATCCCTTGGAGTAGCTCTTTTTGAAGAATCTTCCTTGGTGAACCCCGACCCAGTTAAGATCTTTGATGCCTGAACCTCTGCAGCATTGGAACCCAAAAAGTGACCCTTCATATATTTTTGCCAGTTTCTCTCCACTACCATTGTTGTCTTCATCACCTCCTCCAGGTTTCTCAGAGAGATCAGTAGCCTCCTTGCGGAGCCTCGTTATCCTGGGAGCTATCCCCGGAACCTTTTTGATTGACGCCGGAGTTGGTGTTGTACTGATTGTTTTCAAAGCCATCACTCACACTTCTGTCAAGATTTCTGCTGCTGCTGTTGCTACCGTAGCCGTTACCACTACCTGCAACAGCACCTAAATTACTTCCAGCATCATTACCTCCGTATCTATAACTGCCAGTAAGGTTCCTTGGTGCTGAATGATCAACAGCAAGAGCTGAGATGACCTTGGAATGCCCTTTGAGCACGATCTTGCTGTCCTCAACTCTCTGGATATGTTGAAATCCACCAGAAGGTTGGTCGATATCAGGCCTACCAGTCAGAACAGGCGGTTGTGAAGGAGGGGCCGCTGCTAGTCTTGGCGCAACCATTGACTCGTTGCCTCCCGTCAAACCCATTGTTAGATATATGTGAATGGAAAAGAGCTGGAAGAGCGAAGAAGTTCCATTGCGAATGAGACTTTAGTCCCACATTGGGAGTTTCAAGACATTTTGGTTGGTTTATATTGATTCACATGCTTTGATGATGTGAACAAATGCATAGGGAGAGGCTCTAACCACGCAGGGGGGGGGGGGGTGCAAATCCAGAGTCCGAATTGCACTGAATTAAGTTGACTCGTGTACGAGCACGACTTGCGCGCGCTAAATGCCGAACCGGTTGAAGCAAAATTTGCTCAAGTGGAAAACTAACATTTTGCCATGTAAAGTTTTTACTGCTTATTTAAGGGTGTAACGGATGCATTAAATTAAAGATTAATGCAGCCGAGTAAAACGTTGACATTTCACAGCTGGCGAATAATGATCACTAAACGATCATTAACGCTATCCATTGGTCTGAGCTCCTATATAAGGAGGTTGTGATCACAGGCACAAGGTTACACGTTCAAAAAGTTGAAGTTCTCCACCTACGTTCCCTTCTTGTCTGTCGTGCATCTCTTGCTCGACGGAGTGTCTGTGATAGCAGTCGCCAGTCGGGAACCTTTCAGTACGCCGTGACCATCAGTGCTTGGTGGGAATCATGTTTACCGTTGTATCCTGGGAAATAGACGATCCGAGGAAACCTTGAAGCACAACCGGAGGTAGAGCGAATCTGTTTCAAGGAAACTGCGACCCTCGCAAGTCTCGGTCCATCTGCTCGCTCGAATTCTGCGTTCGCTCGGCTGCTAACTCAGTCGACCTCTTCTTTGCTCGATTGCACGCTCGTCCGGCCGCTGCTCGCTTGGCCTCTTTGCTTGGCTGCACGCCCATCCGGCCGTAGCTCGCTCAGTTCGCTTGGCCGCTCGCTCTCTCGCTCGGTCAGTTCGCTCGGCCGTTCGTTGGCTCGCTCGACTACATAATCGATTCGCCCGGCTGACCACTTGCTCGGCCGCTTGCTCGGTGCATTTGCTCGCCCGGCCAGTCACTTGCTTGGCTGTTTGCTCAGTTTGCTTGGTTACTATGCAGTCTACATTCAGCACTTGACAGAAACCAGCCCCTGCTGTCAACCTGAGATTATCTGTTAAAGTCATATCGACAAATAAGTTGAATTTAATTTGATGTATTTAAATTCAGCTAATTCTCAATATATCCGGCAAAAAATTGTTTTCTCCAACACCCTGTTCCTGGAAACCTCCATATCTAAGCACAATCGATCTTTACCTCTCTTGCGATACTTGGGATCTGGACCTTCTCTGGAGTCTCTACCACCGGCTGCTGCTGCACTATCGAAGGCATCAATGATGGTGGTGGCGGTGACGGAGGATCGCCTTGTTTCTCTTGCTCATGCAGGGCCTCCTCAGCCGCCTTTTGCTTCCTGTACAGCTAACAGTTCACTTCTTGAACCTTAATTCCATAGTCGACGGTGGCTCTGCTAAGGAGCTCGACCTTGAGCTTCTCCGTCGGGCAGGAAGCATTCTTCTTCTCCACCTCGAGCTACAGCTCGGAGCCCCTGATGGTGTCGGCCTTGGTGGCCTCGACATCGGCCGCCTTTGCCTAGCTCAACCACTCCGCCTTCTTCACGGTGAGCTGCGCATTGGCAGCCGCAACCTCCGCCTTGCTGTCCGTGTTGAAGGTGAGCTACACCTTGTCACCTTACGATGAACGTTCTATTGTGTCACTGTCAATCACCATATCTAGCTTCAAACTATCCTTGTCGGGTTTTTCTTTTGGATCTGTCGAGTCGGACAGCTCGAATGAGGGGCTGGATTCATCGCCGGATGAGGTCGGTTATGTGACAAAGCTGTCTGGCCTTGAACTTGGGGCGTCCACCTTTCCTTCGTATTCTGGCTTCCCATCAAAAGAGTAGGAGTTGAGATAGCTTTCGGGCAAAGGCAACTCAAAGAAACTATTTGTGTCCATATTTGACGTGTCAAGTTCAATATAACGCTGTTTTGGTTCGTCGAAATTACTTGTTGAAGTAATTTTTGTATTTTCCCCTTCTGTACTATTGTAATTGGAAAGAGTACATGCTTCCCTTGAAAAAAATATCTGACCTTTGTCAATTTTGGTAGTTTCTTGTTCATAAGAAAAGTTAAGAGATGTATCACCGGTTTGTTTTTCATATTTAGGAGTCCAGTCTTCCTTCTTTTGGCTACCAAATTCATGATCGAGATCCTCAGCAACATAATAATCATCTCCGAACAAAGTTTTAAGTATAATCGAAGGAAAGAATGACTTTTCATCTTCTCCCAATCCTTAATCATGGTCTTGCTTTGTCGGTCTCGTGAGCATTGTAAATACTCCCACCATGACAATGCTTGATCTTTGAGTTTGAAAGCAACCAATTTTATTTTCATTCGATCCGGAACATGTTTACCACACCACTTTGTTAATTTAATCAACAAAATTCTCTGTTTGTGATGTACTAAAATTCAGATAGATCAACTTGAAGTATGGTTTCCGTGTTGATCCTTTTGACCATGTGCCTCATGATCTTCACGAATTTGCACCATTTTCACTAGGTGCTAGAATAAATCTGCGACTTGCTTCTATAAATCATGTCGGGTTAAATTTGCAACTTGTCTCTGTAAATCCTCTACCTCCTTTCATGATGCTCAGCTTTCTCCATCGGAAAAAAATAGAATTGAGGAAAAGACAAGAAGAGAAACAATCAAAGGAGGAACTTTATAAATAAATAGAGAATTATTCCTCAAACAAATATACATACGTTGATATTAACTCTAAATCTTAAGACCAAAGAAAGAAAATAAATTCTAATATATAAACTCCAATTCCTATTTTGTAAAAAAAGGAAAGAAATTCTAAAATAAAATAAATATATTAACATACTCACAATTCTAAAATTTTTAAATGGGCCCAAATCCAAAAAAATATATATATCAAAAATAAAAATTATCAAAAATATTTTAAATATCAAAATAAAAATTATTAAAAATAATAATAAAATTCTTCGCATCACATCCTTAACTCCCAGCGTACAGCTTTGAATGCTTAGGCATCTGTAAGCATCTTGTATTTTTTTTTTTTTTTTTGAAACTAATTATTCACATATACTCCTGAAATCTGTAGAATGAGTTTAGTTATGCGTGTCAGTTCATCAGTTGTATTTCATTTGAAGTTAGCTATAACAACATTTAACTATTTATCTATGGCAATTGAAGACTATAATGAAATATATGAAACGAAAACTAGTTAAAAAGACAGTATTATTTGATTACTGTACCATCAGCTAACTTAACTAATTCTCAATCTCAGAGGATGGAGGCGTCATTTGGGAGTTTTGACTAGCACCACAAGCCATTTTTCGACATATATCGATGCGCCAATTCCAAGTCGTACACTTGAAGTGATCAGCAGATTGTCATTTCATAGAATTATTTGTAAATTTCATCCTTATTTGTAGGCATTCATTTTCTGAGCTTTTGTTGCATTGCATTAACAAACCTTGTGAGGGCTGATGTTTTTGTTTTCTTATTCAGCATTCAGTTTTATGATCAACTTTTATCTCCATACATGTAAAAAAGATCCTGATTAATAAATCTTGATTTATTGGCCATCAATTTACCTTTTTTTTTTTTTTTTTTAAAGAAATGCCCTATCTGAACTATACTTCTATTTATAAGTACGATACGGTTACTTTGAAAAATTGATATATATTTTTTAAAAAATATTGATAATTTGGTTCGATCTTTATTTTGAAAATTCAAATTTGATTTACTCGAATAAATTGCTATTATTAGCCGATTATTAGTTATGAGCAATCGATTGCTTGTATGATACACTTAAAACTGATATCCATTTAGCAATGAATTGCTCGTTCAACAATCGAATGTTGGAAATGAAAAATAGAATGCTCTGTAATCGATCGACCATCTAGCAGTCGATTACTGGTTCAGTAATCAATTGTTGGAAATTTAAAATCGAACAGAATATTTCGTAATATCTACGGTTGAATTGAATTACTGGTGAAATTAAGACACCACATTTAAAAGAAAATTAGAAAACTTTATTCTGTTGTAGCATAAATTCATTATAAAACATTTTCAGAATCATCATGCTAAATCATCACGAATATTTAGCTGTAACTAAAACGGAAGCATATTTGAAACCATAATCTTTAATTCATGAGAACGAGTGATTGATCTTTCATATTTATGTGTTCTTCCTCGAGAGCGCTTTCAATTCTATCTGGATCTTATTCTAATAATGAGATTTAGAACATAAGAACATGATACGCGAGATCTAGGGACCATCACCATTAAATAGGTAATTTAGCAATTACCTCTTGTTATTTTTATTTTAGCCCATCATTAAAATAGAAATTATAATTTTGACTTCTACCCATAAAAGGTTCATATCCTATTAGATACATTAAAGCCCAATACCCAAAACTTAGATAATCACTTTAATTCAGGCTTAACTTTACTGAACAACCACCAATATATAATCTCTCACATATAAGCCCATATAATTAATTGATCCAACAATCTCTCACTTGTACTATATGTGTAACCTTATGATTATGTGTTGTGAAAATAATCGTACGAGCTCAAAAATACTATATTACTGAAATGTATCTATTACCAATCCTGTCCATCAATCATGTCAACACAGGATCAAAGTAGTCTCTGTTACACTCATGGTAGCTCGACCCATCAATGGTCACATGTGCCAAAACAACTGAATGACATGGATTGTGATATGGATGTATAGAAAGGAAATTTCACGCAATGTGATCATAACATGCCTATTTCAACTGGTCCAACCTTAAATCTTATTGAGATCAAACTTCAACTATAATCAGAATGTAAATAAATTGAAACTTATTTATGCAGAAAGTAACCAAAAATCTATATAAGTGAAACTATCTATTACATAAAAGGATTTAGAATAACAAACTCCCACTTAAGTTTTAAAATTTTCAAGTGACAAAACACTCATATGAGCAGTGTGCTCATGAAACAGTTTGGGCGGAAGTCCCTTTGTTAGTGGATCTGCAACCATCGAGTTTATATCAATATGCTCAATAGACAACTTACCATTCTGAATTCTTTCTTTAACAACTAGAAACTTAATGTCAATATGCTTTAACTTTGTTGAGTTCCTATTGTTATTGGAATATAAAGTTGTTGAGTTATTGTCACAATGTAACTTCAGTGGTCTTTCAATACCATCAACAATGCGTAATCCCGTGATAATTTCGCAGTCATACCCCATGATTGGATGCCTCATAACACGCTATAAACTCAACTGCCATGGTAGAAGATGCTATAAGAGACTGTTTAGCACTCTTCCAAAAAATGGCACCTCCGGCAAGGAAATAGATATAGCCCAATGTAGATTTCATAATATCTGGCATCCAGCAAAATCGGAGTCAGTATAACCAATTATCTCAAGCTGATCCAGTCTCCGATACATGATCATGTAGTCTTTTGTTCTCTGTAAATAACGTAAAACTCTCTTGACTATTTTTCAATGCTCTATTCCTGGTTTGCTTAAATATCTTTCCAACATCTCTGTCATGTATGCAATATCCGATCGTGTACAGACTTGAGCATACATTAGACTCCCCACTGGTGAGGCATAGGGAATCTTCTCCATTTCCTTTTGCTCAAAATCATTTTTAGGGCATTGATTGAGGCTAAACTTGTCTCCCTTAGCTACAGGGGTATCACCTGGTTTACAGTCTAGCATCCCATAACGTTTGAGAACTTTTTGATATATCCTTTCTGTGATAAACCCAGAATACCTCGAGAGCGATCTCGATGTATCTGGATATCAAGTACAAAAGATGCATCACCAAGATCTTTCATCTCAAAATTCTTAGGTAGAAATCTCTTGGTTTCATGTAATAGTTCTATATCATTACTAGCGAGAAGTATATCATCAACATATAAAACCAGAAAAATATGTTTACTCCCATTGAACTTATGGTATACACAATCATCAACCATATTCATCTCAAAACCGAACGAGATGATCAGTTGATAAGACTTATAATACCATTGTTGAGACACCTATTTGAGTCCATAGATGAATTTTTTGAGTTTACAAACCATGTTGTCTGGATTTCTAGACACAAAACTTTCTGGTTGTATCATATAAATTGTTTCATCAATGTCACCATTGAGAAATGTTGTCTTTACATCCATCTAGTGTAACTCAAGGTCGAAATGTGCCACTAATGTCATAATAATTCTAAAAGAGTCTTTCGAAGAAACCGGAGAAAAAGTCTCTTTATAATCAATGTCTTCTCTTTGAGTAAAGTCTTTTGTGACAAGCCGAGCTTTATACATTTTCACATTGCCTTTTGAGTCTCTCTTGGTTTTGAATATCTATTTGCAACTAATGGACTTCGCACCTTTAGGCAATGGGACAAGATCCCACACGTTATTGTCGTCCATGGACTTTATTTCCTTATTCATGGCATCAGTCCACCTGAGAGAGTTAGAACTTTCCATGGCTTAATGGAAGTTGATAGGATCATCCTCCATCAATCCAATGTCTACCTCATATTCCTGGAGAAATACAATGTAATCATCTAGCATTGCATTTCTTCTCTCTTTAGTGGGTCTCCTTAACGGCATAGGTTTTGGAGATGGTTGAGTTTGTTCATTTTGGATATTATCTTGAATAGGAAGATTTCCAACATTGTTTTGATGTATTGTTTATTGGTCAGGGTCAAGAACGAGATCTTGATCAATGCCCAAAACACATGTGGGAATATTGACAAATTCCTCATCAAAGACAATATCTCTAACCGTATCTCCTCCCGCAAACCTAGCATCCTCAAAGAACTGAGCATTTCCCAATTCAAAAATTGACTTAGTTGTGGGATTATAAAATTTGTACCTGATCCGGCGGTAAGAGCAGGGACCCCCCCTCTAAGGGAAGTCAACGCCATGTGGAAGTCAAAGGGTCAAACGGCCGACCGGAGAAGGGGAGATCGGTCGGCCGAACGGGGTCTCAGCGGAATCACGAACAACCCGACGGGGTCTCATCAGAATCGAAAAGCAACCCGACGAGGAGTCGGGTCTCTGACGCTCATGGGGAACAAGGTCGTCGGGCCGATAGGAGCGCCCGCTCGGCCGAAGGCATAAAGTAATACTGCGAACAGTCCACAGAGCGCACGACCGGGAATCTCCCGGTCGGACCAGCACATACGACCGACCGGACGAGAGGGGACTGCCGACCGGCCGGACGCTCGGCATGGGGTAAGAAGAGACAAAAGGACAACGAAACATCTTCTGACAGCGGGTATGTTCGACGATTAGGCCATACGCAGGATCTTCTGACAGAGAGTTCCGTTGTCCCATCAAAGATGTGCTCGGACTGTAACAGTATGGTGTCAGGTAAGCTCTTCTGAAAGCCTATACTAAGGTATGGGCTGAGGATACGTATTCGCCTCGGTACGTGTGCGCGAGCCTCTTCACAGCTCTATATAAAGGGCCTCATACTTCGCCTGAGGTACGCATTCTTTGATATTGAGAGCCACTTCTTTATTGTCCACTTGCCTGACTTGAGCGTCGGAGGGTCGTCGTCGGGAACCCCTTCCCGGCCCGACTTCCTTGCAGGTTCACCAGAGGTCCGTACGACCGGTCGGAGATCTACGTTAGCAACTCGGAGAGCGCCACGTGCCCAGCGTCCGTTGATTCAGCGTTCGACAAGATCAATTTGGCGCCGTCTGTGGGAACGCTCCTGCATCCGATCGGAAGCAATGGATGAGGCTGGACGACCGCACTCGGTGATGCTCTCCACAGAGGAGCTCGACGCTTTGATCGAGACAAGAGCAGCTAAGCTTGTGGAACAGAGACAAAAGTCGCAAGCCGAGCGGATTGAGTAGCAAGCAACATCAGCATCAGGGGGCCGAGCGGAAGCACCTCATGCCACGGTTCCATTTTATCGGGCCCTGTTCCGCACGCCTCCTGAAGCCGCAGCAGTTAATCGTGATCAAGGATCTTCATCAGATGAGGTACCAATATGAGACAACAGAAAAGGCAAGGCCCCCTCGAGTGGACGCCTCCCCCGAATGGATCAACCGACAATTCTCAGAGGCCATCCTGCGGGACCCTCTGCCAAAGCACTATGTGCCCCCGGCGATCGGTGAATACAATGGAACCACCAACCCAGATGATCATTTGGGTAAGTTCGACAACACGACTACCCTTCATCAATACACAGATGGAGTGAAGTGTCGGGTTTTTCTAATCACCCTCTCGGGATCGGCTCAACGGTGGTTTCGGAGACTGCCGGACTGATCCATCGCAAGTTTCAAAAACTTCCGCATGGCCTTCCTCCACCATTTTGCAAGCAGTCGGCGCTACCAGCAGACTAGCGTCAGCTTATTCACCATCAAGCAAGAGCCCAGAGAGTCGCTCAGAGTTTATATCCAGCGATTCAACCAGGTGGCCATGGACATTCCAACGGCGACCTCCGATACAATGATGAACGCATTTACGCAAGGCCTCGTGGAAGGGGACTTCTTCCGCTCGCTTATTCGGAAGCCGCCCCGAGACTACGATCATATGCTACACCGGGCCAATGAATACATTAATGTGGAGGAAGCCCAAGCGGCCCGAAGGAAGGAAACTCCAACCGAGCGGGCACCCCCTGCCGAGCGAAAGTCGCACACTGCTCATCAGCCGCCCAGAGGACTGCGAGCTGAAGCAGCTCGCCCCCAGCAACATGCAAGATCCCACGCCATTCAAGAAGTGTCTGCCGAGCGGCCCAAGCCTAAAAAGAAGGAAGCTCGGTCAACATCATATTCAAAAAGGTCTCCGACCAACTACAAATTGATCGAGCCGAGCTGCTGCCCATGACAACCCCCCTCTACGGGTTTACGGGCAATGAAGTTCTGCCGGTCGGACAAGTCCGACTGGCTATTTCGCTGGGAGAAGAGCCGCTCAGGAGGACGCGGACAGCAAACTTCGTCGTGGTCGACTCTCCCTCAGCATACAACGCTATCTTGGGGTGACCGGCGCTCAGCGAGTTCCGAGCGGCTGTCTCTACCTCCCACCAGAAAATCAAATTCCCGGTGGAAGATAAAGTGGGAGAAGTGCGAGGAGACCAGCTGGCAGCTCGGCGATGCTACGTCGAGATGGTCCGAGCTGAACTAAATTCCGCTCGGAAGGCATCGCAGATCGAGGTAAACGCCATAACCGAGAAACCACCCTCTTTGGTGTATGAAGAAAAAGAGGAAGTGCAGATTCACCCGACCCGATCGAAGGCCACCACGTACATTGCGGCCGATCTGGAGGCGACCCAGAAAGAGGAAGTGATCAAATGCCTCTAGAGAAACTGTGATGTCTTCGTCTGGTCAACACATGAGCTGCCCGGAATTTCGCCGAGTATAGTGCAGCACGAGCTCCATGTCCGACCGGACGCTCGACCGGTGAAGCAAAGAAAAAGGGATTTCAGCCCTGAACAGAATGCCATCATCCGAGCGGAGGTTGAGAAACTCATGGAGGCCGGCCATATACGCGAGGTCCAGTTCCCGAGCTGGCTGGTGAACGTAGTATTAGTCTCCAAGCCAGACAACAAGTGGAGAGTGTGCATAGATTTTCGGGATCTCAACAAAGCGTGCCCGAAGGATTTTTATCCTCTGCCTCGGATCGATCAACTGGTGGACTCCACAGCTGGCTGCGAGTTGATATGCATGCTCAACGCCTATCAGGGTTACCACCAAGTGCCGCTCGCCCGAGAAGATCAAGAGAAAGTTAGCTTCGTTACATCCGACGGCACATACTGCTACAATGTGATGTCGTTCGGACTGAAGAACGCGGGGGCAACCTACCAGCGCTTGATGAACAAAGTGTTCAAGGAGCAGATCGGACGTAATTTGGAAGTGTACGTGGACGATATTCTCATCAAGTCCGTCCGATCGGCCGATCTCTTTAAAGACATGGAGGAGACTTTCCGGACGCTGAGGAGGCATGGAGTTAAGCTGAACCCTCAGAAATGTCTGTTCGGAGCAAAAGGCGGCCGTTTCTTGAGCTACATAGTGACCGAGCGGGGCATCGAGGCAAATCCCAGCAAGGTGAAAGCATTACAAGATATGCCGCCCCCAAGAAATCTGAGGGAAGTACAGCGCTTGACCGGTCGGATAACAGCATTGTCCAGATTCATCTCGAAGACGGCCGATCGGAGTCTTCCGTTTTTCAAAATCTTGTGCAAGGCTACCAAGTTTCATTGGGATGAAGAATGCGATCGGGCGTTCGAAGAACTGAAGGCATATCTGAACTCTCTGCGTGTGCTAGCCAAGCCAACTGTGGGTGAGCCGCTCTGTATTTACTTATCTTCAACTGAGCACGCAGTAGGCTCGGCATTAGTGAGGGAAAGCGGAGAAGAACCCGTGTATTTCTTAAGTCATATTTTAAAGGACGCAGAATCTCGCTACACTGGGCTCGAGAAACTGGCTTTTGCTTTGGTCCTCGCCGCTCGGAGACTTCGCCCCTATTTCTTGGCACATACAGTCATCGTCCGGACGAATAGCCCATTGGGAAGAGTGCTGTTGAATCCAGAAGCATCCGGACGGCTCATCAAATGGACAACAGAGTTAAGCAAATTTGATATTCAGTACCAACCCCGCTCGGCGATAAAAGCGCAGTCCTTGGCAGATTTTATCACCGAAGTACAAAGGCCTGAGCCTGAAGCTATGTGGAAAATATTTGTGAACGGATCGTCCACTCGGCTCGGGAGCGGGATTGGCGTGCTATTACTCTCCCCCAAGAAGAAAGGATGCATTTATCCGTCCGGCTGGATTACAGAGCTACAAACAACGAAGCGGAGTATGAGGCACTTATAGCCGGCTTACAGGCCGCCCGGCATGTGGGGGTCGGTCGGGTGACGCTGCATTCAGATTCTTAGTTGGCCGCTCAGCAGCTCTCTGACACTTTTAAGATTAACAACGCTCGGCTCAAACTCTACGCTGAAGCCTTCGAAAAGCTCAAGGCCAACTTCAGAGAAGTCATTATCCAGAAGATACCCCGAGCGAAAAACTAGGCGGCAGATGAGTTAGCCAAACTAGCAAGTTCAATAACGTCGATCGTCATCCAGCAGTCAATTGAACAAGTATCTTTGGTGGCACACGTCGATCGGATGGAGGGCCTCGCGTTTCCGAGCAATTGGAGGATAGCCATCATAGAATTTCTTCGGTCGGGGGCAACACCATCCGATCGGGAAGCAGCCCAGTAATTAAGGAGGAGAGCCGGTCGGTTCACGCTCATTGGAGACCAACTCTACAAGAAGGCTTTCTCCCGCCCGCTTTTGAAATGTGTAAGTTTGGAAGACGCGGCATACATCCTCCAAGAAGTGCATCAAGGATCATGCGGAGGGCATCCGGGAGAACGATCGTTGGCTAAGAAGATCCTGTTGGTCGGATACTTCTGGCCAACCTTGCAAGCAGACGCCACTTGGACCTTCGCGACGTGCCTTTCCTGCCAGAAGTATCACAATTTCTCCCACCGACCGGCGAAGGAAATGAAAGCAGCTACCATATCCTGTCCGTTCGACCAGTGGGGAATGGATATTGTGGGTTCATTTCCTATGGCGACCGGTCAGCGGAAGTTTCTACTGGTGGCTGTCGACTATTTTTCCAAATGGGTGGAGGCCGAGCCACTAGCAAAGATCACCGAGCAGATGGTCAAGAAGTTTATCTGGCAGCATATAATTTGTCGTTTCGCCATCCCTCGTCGGCTTGTATCTGATAACGGGCGACAGTTTGCGGGGAAGCAGCTCGAAGACTGGTGCAAAAGTTATGGCATTGAACAACACTTTACTTCCGTGGCATATCCACAAAGCAACGGCTAAGCGTAAGTAACCAACAGAGAAATCCTTAGAATTCTTCGAGCCCGACTGGACCACATGGGAGGAAGCTGGGTGGACGAGCTGCCAGACATCTTATGGGCTATCCGCACGACCCCAAAAGAAGGAACGGGCGTCATGCCTTTCCATTTGGTGTATGGCGGCAAAGCGGTTATTCTGGTCGAAGTCGACGTCGAGTCCGTCGGATCCAGAATTATGATGATGATAACGTCGAGCGGAGGAACATGGAGTTGGATCTGGTCGACGAAGAGCGAGCCAAGGCGTCCGTCCGGCTGATGGCGTACCGGCAACGGATGAAGCAAAACTAAAACCGGCGCGTAATCCCCAGAGCATTTCAGGTTGGCAATCTTGTTTGGAAGAAAGTAAAGCCGGTCGGCGACGTCGTCAAGCTGGAGGCTCCTTAGGCGGGCCCCTTCAAAGTCATCGAAAAGCTCCGCTCGGGTGCTTATTATTTGGAGGATAAAGACGGACGACGGCTGGATCGACCATGGAGCGCGAATCATCTCCAGCCGTACCGAGCTGGGTGAGAGGTGCGCTAAATGTAATTTTATATATGTTTTGGTCGTCCATGTCCTTGTAATGCAGGAAGCAAAATGTTAAGATAGCCAATATCTTCGCCGAACGGAAGTGTTAAAATTAGCCTTAGAGGTCGTCGAGCTCCGACGTTAAAAATCTAGAGTCGAGCCGGCGACTATAAATCATCCGAGCGGAAGACCGTCGAGCTCCGACGATAAATATCGAGAGTCGAGCCGGCGACTATAAACCCTCCGAGCGGAAGACCGTCGAGCTCCAACGTTAAATATCGAGAGTCGAGCCGGCGACTATAAATCATCCGAGCGGAAGACCGTCGAGCTCCGACGTTAAATATCGAGAGTCAAGCCTGCGACTATAAACCCTCCGAGCGGAAGATCGTCGAGCTCCAACGTTAAATATCGAGAGTCGAGCCAACGACTATAAACCCTCCGAGCGGAAGATCGTCGAGCTCAGACGTTAAATATCGAGAGTCGCGCCGACGACTATAAATCATCCGAGCGGAAGACCGTCGAGCTCCGACGTTAAATATCGAGAGTCGAGCCGGCGACTATAAACCCTCCGAGCGGAAGACCGTCGAGCTCCGACGTTAAATATCGAGAGTCGAGCCGGCGACTATAAATCATCCGAGCGGAAGACCGTCGAGCTCCGACGTTAAATATCGAGAGTCGAGCCGGCGACTATAAACCCTCCGAGCGGAAGACCGTCGAGCTCCGATGTTAAATATCGAGAGTCGAGCCGGCGACTATAAACCTTCCGAGCGGAAGATCGTCGAGCTCCGACGTTAAATATCGAGAGTCGCGCCGGCGACTATAAACTCTCCGGCTGGAAGAAGACAATAAAAAAAGTCGTTTGGTCGTTCGGACAAGGAAGGTGCTTCGCGAACATCTATTGAAAATCCTATTTGCGAAACAGGATATATTCAGCCGAGCGGAATAGCTACGCAAAATACTTCACGAAAAATCTTTTTCGAGCACAAAAGGTGTGATAAGAGTCGAGCGGTACAACACTCACATTGAGTAGCAAAATAAAAAGCAAGGATAGCATTAAAGAAAACAAGGCCGAATGACCAAATTACAAAAAGCGATAGTTTTTTGGTCGAGCGGTCGGATAACAGGCAAACTTCTATTCTAAATACTCGTAGAGATCCTTCGGGATATTATTGAGAAGTGTTGCCTGGTCCTGAGCGGGGATAACGGCGGAATCGAGAAGTTGCCCTTTGGACTTCAAATATTCCGTCGTGGCATTCATGGCCAGTTCAAAGGCCATGTACATCCGTTCGCAAACTTTCTCCAAAAATTCGGCCGAGCGGATGTAATTCTGTCTCAGGGCGGCGACCCGACTTGGCTCGACCTCTTGGTATTCTTTGAAAGCCGCTCGGGAAGCATTGGCGGCTGCCTGATATTCTTGTAAAGCAGTCTCGAGCTTGGCCACCTCATCCGATCGGGCAAGCTTCTCGTTGGTCAGTTGCTCCATCAACTCCTTTACTTTCTGCTCCAAGCCCCGAGCCTCGACATTCTTTTTCTCCAGATCAGAGATAGCCGTGTTTTTCCGAGTGGTGGCTAGGCTTATTTTTTGGTCGAGCGTCTTGACTTGCCGCTCGAGCTCGGCCAAAGTGTGGGCCTGATCGGCCGTCTTGTTCTGCTCGGCAGCCAACAAGTCTTGGGCCTTCTTGAGCTCTTTCTGTAGCTCAGAGTAAGAAGAGCCTTGGGAGCCGGGCGGACCGCCTGCAGCCTTCAGTCTTCTCAATTCTTCGTCCACCATCGCCAGATGGTTGGAGACAGCGATCTCCTCCACCCATCTCTGAAAAAAGAAAAAAAAAAAAAAAAAAAGAGAAAAGAGAAGTTGTTAGTGGCCGATCGGCAAGAATGCATGAAGAACTCGGAAGAAAACGCACTTACCCCAGTAGCCTGCTGCATGTGGCTATTAGCCAAGTTGCTGAGTGGAATCATCGCCACACGCGCCCTAGCGTAGGCCCACATTTCAGCTAAGGGCCCCTTCATTGTGATCATGTGCTCGGGCGCGGTTGGTCGATCGGCCTCAGGCAGCAATTCTTCGGTCGGGAGGTGGAGTGAGACTCGGACGGTGCGGCGCCGACCGGGGGTCGTCTGGGCGGAAGTCGGAGAAGGAGCGGAAGCCGACGCAGAAAACTGGGACAAAATTGTAGAGCGGTGGACTTGGCGGGGAGCGGGCAGAAGGACGCTAACTGGAACGGCCTCAAGAGGGTCCGCAGATGCGTCAAGTTGGGAGGGAGTCCGATCGGATGAAATCGCCTCGATCTCTGGTGCTTTGCCTCGAGAAGCGGCGGTGGCCCGCTCGGATGGATGGATCGCAGAAGTAGCCGAGCGGAGTGGCGTTTCCGCTCGACGTCTCTTTTGTCGGAGGGGGCGCTCTTCCTCTTGCGCCGAGCCCCCCTCCTGAGCGGAAGGCTCCCGACTAACAGTTGCGTCAGCCGTTGCCTCAAGGAGAGAAGCCTGGGCGGCCAACTCTCCAGCATTTGTTTCGCTCTCGCCTTCGTTGGAGTCGACCGGCAGAATGCCTAATTGCTCCATCTCTTTGGCCGTCGCGGCCTCGAGCGCCGCCGCCTTCTTTTTCAAAATTTCATCCATTACCGACTCCATGACGATGTTCACTGCAAAGGAAAACAGAGAAAATCAGTTAACAATTAAAACGAATGCACAAAGTAAAATTCTTACCGAAGCCGCTCGGAAGGGGGGTCCTGATTGGACTCAGACCGAATATATACATCACCCCTTCAGGCAGGAATTTGTTGATGTCAAACCTCAGACCGGCCAGCATGTTGGCAGCATAAAGATAGTCCGGTCGGGTTTTGAACCTTTTGAGCTCTGGTGAAGTTGGTGGTCCGATCTGCCACTTTGTTAGGAAGGGGGCCTGCTCGGGCATACGAAGATAGAAGTAGAATTCTTTCCAATGCTTATTGGAAGAAGGAAGTTTATTGAAGAAAACTAAACCAAGCCGAGCTTCGAACATATATGTGCCCAGCTTGGACTGTTTAGGGTAATAAAAATAATAGAAAACCTCCGGTCGGAGGGGGATGTGGTGGATTTTAAACAGGACAACGACGCCGCATAAGAGGCGGAAAGTATTGGGAACTAGGCTTCCGAGCGGAATGCGGAAAAAATTGCAGACTTCAACGATGAAGGGATGAAGGGGAAATCGCAGACCGGTTGTGAACTGGTCGCGGAAAACACAAAAGGCTCCGCGCGGCGGTTTGTGTGGCCGAGCGGAGGAAGTGGATAAGATGATTTCGAAGTCAGAAGGGATGTCAAAATTTTCCATCAAAATATCGACGTCGCGCCGATCGAAGCGCGACTCCATGGTAGTATACCATGGGCCGAGGGCTTGGTCTAGAGGTTGGGAGGAGCTAGCCATTGGCTAAGTGGACAAAATCAAAAAAGGCGAAGAAAGGTAGAGGATAGGAGAAAGAAGATAGCAAACGAAATGATACCCCGATGATCGAAACTCGGGAAATAAAGGCGAAGAAAACACAAGAACCAAAGAGGGAAAGAAGGAGAACCTTACAACGAAGAGGGGGATCGAGGAAAGCGCACCGGAGATCGCCGAAAACAGGAGCAAGATCGCCGGAAATCTGGGACGCTAGAAGCAGCGGGAAGCACGCGACAGCAAAAGTGCGGCGAAGACGGAGAATGCGAAGGCTTTATAGGGTTGAGCCCGAGAGGCCTCCGCCGTTAGATGCAGGTCACAAGAATCGAAGCACGCATCGGGCCGTCCATTTCAAATCGCCTCGGTCTCGTCGCCTGCCACGCCGCCGCCATACGCTGACGTCAGCAATGCCACGTGGCATTCCGCCACGGGAGAGCATTTAATAAGCGCCTTATCGAGGCGCAGAGCGCGTGCTTGGCCTTAATGATGGAGATTGGCACGAATTCCGAGGAGATACGAGGGATGATGTCGTTGACTGAGGCCGTAGTTAGCACCACATTGGCCGAGCGGAGGATGGTTTCTTGAATGAGCCGCTCGGCGAAACAATCGTCTAGTCAGTCGGACTAATCACCTCCTTCGACTAGACTTGAAGGGGAGGCAAGTGATCTGGCGGTAAGAGCAGGGACCCCCCCCCCCCTCTAAGGAAAGTCAACGCCACGTGGAAGTCAAAGGGTCAAACGGCCGACCGGAGAAGGGGAGACCGGTCGGCCGAACGGGGTCTCAGCGGAATCACGAACAACCCGGCGGGGTCTCATCAGAATCGAAAAGCAACCCGACGGGGAGTCGGGTCTCCGACGCTCATGGGGAACAGGGTCGTCGGGCCGATAGGAGCGCCCGCTCGGCCGAAGACATAAAGTAATACTGTGAACAGTCCACAGAGCGCACGACCGAGAATCTCCCGGTCGGACCAGCACATACGACCGGCCGGACGCTCAGCATGGGGTAAGAAGAGACAAAAGGACAAAGGAACATCTTCTGATAGCATGTATGTTCGACGATTAGGCCATACGCAGGATCTTCTGACAGAGAGTTCCGTTGTCCCATCAAAGATGTGCTCAGACTGTAGCAATATGATGTCAGGTAATCTCTTCTGACAAGCTCATACTAAGGTATGGGCTGAGGACACGTATTCGCCTCGGTACGTGTGCGCGAGCCTCTTCACAGCTCTATATAAAGGGCCTCACACTTCGCCTGAGGTACGCATTCTCTGATATTGAGAGCCACTTCTTTGTTGTCTACTTGCCTGACTTGAGCGTTGGAGGGTCGTCGTCGGGAACCCCTTCCCGGCCTGACTTCCTTGCAGGTTCGCTGGAGATCCGTACGACCGGTCGGAGATCTACGTCAGCAACTCGATCGGAGAGCGCCACGTGCCCAGCGTCCGTTGATTCAGCGTTCGGACAGGATCAGTACCCCCTGGATCTTTCAAAGTATCCAATAAAATAACAACTAATCATCATTGAATCCAGTTTCTTTTCAGAGGGTTTATAAGGTCTTGCCTCAGCTGGACATCCCCAAAAGTGCAAATGCTTAAGACTAGGCTTTTTCTATATCTAAAGTTCATAAGGAGTTTTGGTAGTTGCTTTAGTGGGAACCATGTTAAGGATATCTGTTGCAGTCTTTAATGCTTCTCCCCAAAGCGATTCAAGGTAGAATGAGTGATCATACTCCTCACCATATCCTTAAGCGTTCTATTTCGTCTTTCAGCAACACCATTCATAATGGGCGAACCCGGCATGGTGTACTATAGGACGATACCGCAGTCCTTTAGGAATTTAGCAAAAGGTCCTAGACATTGTTCACCTAAATCATCTATCTACCATAGTATTCACCACCACGGTCAGATCTAAACTTTTAATCCTTTTGCTAAGTTGATTTTCAACTTTAGCTTTATAATTTTTGAACACATCTAATGACTGTGCCTTTTCATGAATGAGATAAATGAAGTCATATCTTGAAAAATCATCTGTGAACATTATAAAATACTATTGACCATTCCAAGAAATCGGAGGAAATGACCTACAAATATCAGTATGTATAAGTTCTAAGACGTCTGAAGTCCTGTTAGCTTCAAATATCCTCTTATTGGTTTGTTTTTCTTTTACGCAATTAACACAAATATTAAAATCTATGAAATCTAAAGGATCAAGAATTTCATTTGACACAAGTCTCTGTATTCTCCTTTTGGAGATATGTCCCAATCTCTTGTGACATAACGCAACTGAATTCTCGTTTGTTAATTTTCTTTTAGTGCCTTTACTGGTTTGCAGGGATTCATTAAATGAAGCAATAATATCCAATGAATAAAGATTATCATTTTTAATAAAGAACCAGAACCAACTAAATTTGAATCACGAAATAAATTGAATATTTCATTTCCAAAAGAACAAGTAAAATCAAATTTGTCCAAAACAGAAATAGAAATTAAATTCCGTCGAAATGATGATTGAATAAATGTTTCAAACAAATCAAATAAATTCTAGTTTTTAACAATAATCTAAATTTCCCAATTGCCTCAACTTGAACTTTGTTGTCATCGCCAACATAGATGAATTTTTCAGCATCATTTGGTTTTTGGCAATGCAGGCAACCCTGCATAGACACACTGATGTGAATTATTGAACCAGAATCTATCCACCATGTGTGTCTAGGCATTGAAATTAAATTAATCTCAGAACAAACCATATTGAGAAGCATACCTTTCTTAGCACGCCAAGCGTGATAATTACTGCATTGCTTCTTCATATGCCCTTCACCACCACAAAAGAAACAATGAGAGCTTTGAGGATCAATTAGATCTTCCGTGGATCATTAGGACCTTTCAGTTGTTTCTTCGTAGATGGTGTATATGCAGCTTCCTTAGTCTTCCTTTTCTGTACTGGTCCCTTCCGTTTTGAAGTAGAGGCAAAATGAGCACTTTCTGTCTTATCTTGCTTTGTCCTTTCCTCTTCCTGAACACAGTGTGATATGAGCTCATTCAGAGACCGGGTCTCTTTCTGACAATTGTAACTCACTTTAAACTGATTAAATTGTGGTGGAAGAGATATCAAAATCAAATGCACCAACAAGTCCTCAGAGAGGTCAAGCTTGAGTGCTTTCAATCTAGAAGCAAGATGAGATATTTCCATAATGTACTCTCGTATGTTGTCTTTACCCCTGTATCTCATTGAAACTAGATTCGCCAAGAGTATACAAATTTCATACTTTTCACTCTTGGCAAGCCTCATTTCAATATTTTGAAGGAACTCTTTTGCTGTAGTAATGTTCGTAGACATTATGCCCCTGTAAGTTTCTAGAATGGCTTTCTTCATGATCATGAGACAAAGGCGATTCGACCTCTCTCATTTTTCAAACTCCCTCTTTTCATCAGAGGTACTCTTATCAGTAATGGGAGGAGGGCAATCAGCCCTTATTGCAAGGTCCAAGTTCATGACTCCAAGAACTATAAGTAGGTTTTCTTTCCATGATTTGAAGTTTGAGCCATTTAACATTGGAATTGAATTGATGTTGGAATTGATATTAATAGGAATCGTATCTGAACAGAGAACAAATAACCAAAACAATATACATGCTCAATAATTATCCATAAAATTTAATAATCAATAAATTCAAATAATGTAAATCCCATAACAGAATACTGGAAGCTCCATTAATAATCTATCTTTGGACAGAAATTATTAACTTGCAAGTGATATCCTGTATAACAATTAAACACTGATAGTAGATAATATGTCAAATAATAATTTTCCTTTGAGCGATGAATTATTCACATGTAAATTACCGAATAACCATCACATGTTTATCACCACAAGGGTACATGTAATCCTATTAAATATTTATCTTTCTTTGGCCAGCTAGTATTAAATATATAAATTACATATATATAACTTGTTATATTTTTAAAATAAATTAACATCTACAAAGGTCATTTTGGTGACATTTCGTTTCAATTAATTCATTTTAAAAATATATATAAAATAATCATGCCATTATTTAAATAAATTGAAATTTTAAATTTTTAGACTATACAAAAATTATGTAATGGAATCTGAACGGACAAAACCCTTGGAATTCTAAAAAGACAACATTTGGAATTCTGAAGCCAAAACCATGAAGCTAATTGACATTCCAAACAACAAAACCTTTGGAATTCTAAAGCCATAATGTGATAATTAAAATTAGGCGGTTGAAAGATACGAAGACGGCGGAAATATAGCAAAGACTACAATATACAATATAATGCATGTACCGAATAAAGGAAACTTTTTTTTTCTTCTCGCCGTCATCACCGCTGGGCAATATTTCCCTCCAACCACCACTGCCTGACAGTGGCTGAAAGGCGGCGACGATTTGCCCGATTTCCCGCGGCTCCAAGTCTTAGATCGTGAAAAATTCCATAATCGATCTGGAAAATCTGACATCAAACCTTTTCGATCTACCAAAATCGTATAATATGTACTGATTCTTAATGATTTAACATGAATAATCGTCGCTCTGATATCACATGTTGTAGCATAAATTCATTATAAAACATTTTCAGAATCATTATGTCAAATCACTGAGAATATTTAGCTGTCACCAAAGCAGAAGCGTACCTGAAGTCATAATCTTTAATCCGTGAGAGTGAGAACGAGTGATGGATCTTCCAAATCTATGTGTTCTTCCTCGAGAGCCCATTCAATTCTCTCTACATCTTATTCTAGTAATAGGATTTAGAATATGGGAACATGAATGATATGCAAGATCTGGGGACTATCACCATTAAATAGGTAATTTAGCAATTACCTCCTGTTATATTTGTTTTAGCCCATCATTAAAATAGAAACTATAATTTTAACTTCTATCCATAAAAGGCTCATATATCCTATTAGATACATTAAAATCCAATGACCAAAACTTAGATGATCATTTTAATTCGGACTTAACTTTACTAAACAACCCACAGTATATAATCTCTTACATATAAGTCCATACAATTAATTGATTCAACATATTATTCCTAATTATTCATTGGGTACAGTATATTTTTGCCCACTTACAAATTGAACATGTTCTTTCCTTCTACTCGAACACGATGAGATGGAGGAGGATGGAGACAGCCAAGCTCAGGCCCGTTACTAACTTCACGCATCCCTTAATTTCTTGGCTGCCACTCACGTCAGTAGAGCTCCGCCCGCCTACAACGTCATTGCCTCTCAAGCGCGAGCCCCCTGATGTATTATTGCCTTCCAAGGAAAAACCTTCCCGTCAATAAATTCTAGCAACTACTCAATTAATTATAAAGAACAATATGGCTTCTCTGTGCTTTGCCCTCAAAATTAATGATTATACATTTTTATTTTATACTCAAATGATCGGTACAAAGTAACTCAAAGATGATATTGCTTTATGCAAAGCAATTCTAAAAAAGTTGTTATTTTTGTGTGAAATAAAAGTATTATTTTATTTAGAGTTTCTCGCACAAGGATCCTCTGATCCAGGATCTCTGAATCAATCATGATCCCTTATTTATTCATTAATTGAATAGACTGAATCTTACCTATTAAATAGATAGGGTCCAATTCATTTAACCAATAAATAAATAAGAAAATTCTGATTCAGAAAATTTTGGATCAAAATATCTGGCCTCTTGATTCTTGAGTTATTTGTGTTTTTTTTTTTAAATATTGCTTCTTTGTGCTTTGCCTCAAAAACTAATGACTACTTATTTTCTATATCTTTATTTTTATATTTTGTATAAAGTAATGGTTTTTTTATAAAATAGTTGATTTATGTAAAATAATTATTTTAGATATAATGGAATACTTTTTTTTTAATGATTTAATTTTCTGGCGGTAATTAATTACCTGAGCCGCCGGTAGCTGCACGTGCTGCAAGATCCTTTTCGAATTGTAGGAAAACTTGTGCATCCGTCGAATTGGGTGGCAGGTTAAGTAATCCTGCAGCCAACCATATTTAATTATACATTAAAATTATTAAAATTAGTGACCAAATATTATTAGATAAAAATCTAAGAATTTAATTTTAATTAATTTATTTTTAATTTCATCAATTATTCATAGTATTATTGGTCGATTCAAACAATGGATATCTAAATTGTCAGAAGTTAAGTCTTGGACTCACTGGGGCAGTCGGAGACGTTGGCGGGGACGCTGCAGCGCGTCGGCATGTCGAGCGCGAGGGAGACGTTGATCCGGATGCCGAGCTGCGGCTCGTTGCGGTCCTTGACGAGCATGCAGAGGCACTTCAGGCTCTTCGCCGTCACCTGCTTCAGCCCGGAGCAGCAGTCCGGCGTCGGCGACGGCGCCTCCCCCTGCACGTACTGTATGCACGTCGACAGCCCCAACAGCTGGCTCGCGCACTCCGCCCGGTCGCTCGCGAAGTCCGACCGCGCCGCCGGCGCCAACACCGCCACCGCAACTGCCGCCGCCGCCACCACCCACTTGCAATTCAATGGAGCCATAGTTAAACTGCAGATGGCCGACCGGTGATGGTGGTGGCGAGTAGTGGAATGCAAATATAAATAGACAAAATTTCCCCCCTTTTTATTACCTTAAAAAAAAAAAGTTTCAGTGAATTTCAAGAATGGACAATTAATACTCGAGCAAGGTGGTTGCATTTAAGAGGTAGGGAGATTTGTAGGATGCCTGCTTCTGAAGGTTTATTGAAGGCCTATGAACACTAAAATATCCAAAACTTATCATTTTTCATATAATTGAGTTTTTTTTACTTTAGAAGAAAAATAAAAATACTCATTCGAAAATACGGATATGATATATATAGATAGAGATAAGAGGTGTCTCGAGGTTGACATAATTAGTACTTAGAGCATCTATATCAATTCTTCTATCTAAAATGCATATATAATTTTAAGATAAAAAAATTACTTTATTAAATTTAAATATCTATTTTTTAATACATCATATATTAGTTTTTTTATTTTTTCTCTCTTCTATAATATTTAGAAAATAGAATTTATTCTTTAAATTTAGAGAAATATTGTTCATAAATATATAATTTAGAGAATGGATAAGGTATAAAGATTTTTTAACTAATCTATTTAAAATTTAAAATACATTTTTTAAATAAGATATCTGATATGAATACTCTTAATTATTTAAATAAATTTAAATAAATTTTATATAAAATATTTCATTGAATGTCAGATTTTTTAAATAAAATTATATCCATAATTTATTTTCATAGAATATGTCGGACTACATGATAATATATATATATAGCAGTTAAAAAATATTATTATTGCTGATCTCTCACATAAATTAATTATAGTTTTTCTTTATTACATCATGCGTGATATATAGCTGAAAGTATAGTTGACTAGTCAAATTTAAACTATTATATTTAATAAAGTAGAATCTTAATAAGTTCTACATTTTATTTCCCAAGAAGAACCTGTTCATAAGGTCTGACATCACGCAGAATAATGTCTTGTAATAGTATGTTGAGATAAAAGAAAAGAGGCATTTTATTTTTATTTTGCAAAATATATTAAACTTGTTAAATTTATCTAATAAAATTCTTATGGTGCTCCAGCTAATTGAGCTGAAGCCTCAATTAAAGAAATTATTGTACTTCAAATTTATTTAAAATAAGAATTCAATAATATAATGTATTATTTTCACTTTTAGTATTGATGTGGGAAGAAATATAGGTTCCACGTGGTATAAGACAAAGCCAACGTAACACATGGAGGAGAATGAAGGTTTATCTTGTCCGAAAATTGATGAGATGGAAAGTTAGGAATGTAGTGCTCTCATTGATTGTCTGTAAATTTCATTTCGCCCTATAATACAGATGATGTTAGTACTGAATCAAGGAAGAAGTACACAGTGTTGATCCTTCGACGCTCAAGTCAGTCATCGGTAATGAAGTAGAAGGCGGAGCAATAACAAGAATGATCACTGTGGCACAAATAATGTTTATTGCGTATCTCCGTCGATACTTGGATCCCCCTTTATATAAAGCTCTTGTAGCGCGCGTAAACGCTCCCAAGGCGAGCACGCTTCCCAAAGTTTCCTCTGAAAAAACTTGTTGGTAAAGTGTCTCTGACACAATACATTAACAGGCCGAGCATATATCTCTAAAGTGACAGTGGAAGCTTCTGTCGTACAATCTTCTGGTTGATCATGCCCAGTGTCAGTGGCACTAACTCCCGAAAAGATGTCAATGGATGACACAGGGGGTCTGCTGCTAGGCCAAGCAGAATAGTCGCTTGGCCGGGACTTCGCTATTTCTGTGTGCCACCCGCTCGGCCAGGACTTCGTTGCAAGTGTCACGTCTGCTCGGCCGAAGTTCCGCTTTGCTAATGTCGAGTCCTGTTGGCTGGCCGAGAGGGGTAGCTGCTAGGCTCGGCTTCTACATATCATCTCCTCTTCCGTCCGGCGTCCACTACTCCATTAAACGTTGGTCATTTGACACCTTCCTATAGCAAAGGCGGGATCATACCGGAACCTTCTCTCTACGGTCTGGGCATAATCGTCCGATCGGCCGATGATATCTGAGCGTTGACCTGATTGCCGACCGACTGATGATATCTAAGCGTTGACATGATCGCTCGGCCAACCAATAATATCTGAGCGTTGACCTAATTGCTTGACTGGCCGATGATATCTAAGCGTTGACTTGATCATCTGACCGACCAATGATATCTGAGTGTTGATCATATATATTGATTTTGATCTCCATCGTGACAGCAATCTCCCGTAAATTAAGTCTCTCCTTATCACCACATCAAAAATCAAGACTAGACTAATTAAGGAGGTCAACTTGAACGTGATCTAAGACAGTCTTACTAGCTAGTGGGGCTAAATCAGAACTCTGAGATTGACTTGAACATCAAAAAGGACGTACTAAAGTGTGCCTTTGTCCCCTTCTAATATTTTCATCTCTTTCAAAAACGTCGGTCTCACTGAAGGTTGACCTCGCCAAAAGTCGATCTCACTAAAGGCTGATCTCATTAGAAGCCGACCGATTGACTTTTTATTCTAATAATGCTTCCAACAACAATGAAGAAACTCTCCGATCCATAATAATGGTTTAGGGGGGGAGAAGATATATATGCTATACCTATTCGAAGAACTAGCTATTTTTTTCACCATCAAATTAATGTTCCACTATATAAATCACTTTTTCACAAGAGATGATGAAGTAAGTCTTGTACAATTGGAATAATTACGATACAGTACCCTCCAATCCCATAGATGATAAAATGTATACTTTAGATGAAGGCGGCTTTAACCTTGTTCTATGCCCTTAATTGGAAAGCTTTAAACACTTATATAATGTTTTGCAAAGTTTTTGGCTCAAAACTTCCACTTACTTAGCTAAATATATTATCTTGGAAGATGGTGCCCGAAACAAAAGCTCAAAATTGCAAATCACTCATAATATATCATGTCTCTCATACCTCTAGTCTTCAACCTTGGCAAAGCTCAACATCCCGAGATTGCTCTACGTTTACGCCATCTAATTCTCCACCTACTAGCCGATCCGGGCAAGCATTTTAGCTACACCTCAAAGCCATTGAATCCATAATTTTCATGATCGCAAGCCTCCACTGTCGCTCAATGCTCCTCATCGTAGACTCTCCTTCAAAACTCAGGCATTACTCATTTCATGCCGCTAATTAGCCATATTGATTATGAATTAATTAACCAACTCGACCGTGTCAAATCACAACCCTCTCATTTGGACTAAGGGAGGAGACATATAGCTCTTTCAAGGACACGAAGGTGGCATGCATGGACCAAACAAACCGTACCGAGTCAATTAGACGATCAATCGATCCATTTCAAACACAAAATATATATAGATAAATTAATTATAAGTCAGATATCTTTTTTTTAAAAAAAACATATTTATAAATTATACTAAATTATATTAATTAGACGCCTACTTTATTTATTTTTATCCTTCCATTCTATCTCATATTAATTAATATATACTGCATGGGTAGTCGAGGGTCACTGTATATGCGTACCTTTACATTAATTGAGAGTTGCAAAGATATTGCATGCATGTCGAGCATGCTACGCTACGACCAGCGATCATTAACTAACTGCCATAAAGCCTCGATAGCCAAGTCTATGGTAGTGCATCGCGATACGTTGACACAGTCGATATCTATATAGCGACGCACAACTGCCATGACTGTCTCTACACTCAATGCCTACATATCGCCATTAAATTCGCCATTCACTGGCACGTTCATCGAGGGCACCCCAAGTCTTGTCGCTATATAGATAGATATATATACTTGCATTGTTAGCCACGTAACTAGGCAGCTAGCTATCTACTTATTAAAAATTATCCTTCTCTATATTTAGTTTACCCTTAATTCAACCCTTCTGTTTTTTTTAGACCTAAATAATTTTGGAAAATATATTTTACCTCATTAATTATAAGTTTTCTACAACCACCACTTATTAACATGGATCTGTTTACCAATTTAAGAGCAAAATTTAAAAACTAAAGTGATTTTTTTTAAAAAAAAAATCAAATGTTTTTATTTTGATCTTAAATAGAATAAAAAGTTTAAAATCCATTTTAATGTCAGTTTCAAAGACCTAGATTTTTGCGATGAAGTTTTCAGATAAAATTGTAGAGCAATTTCAAAAACTCCCACTTTGCGTTATTATGTCATGGCAAAAATCACAATTCTCATCATCATTAAAGACCTAGATTTTTGCGAATTTTTAACAAAAAAACTAGAATGAACCACTATTTTAAATCTTAATAACCAGCCGAAAATGAATTTATCTAGTTAAAAAAATAATTAAGCTAATAAAAAATTAATTAAGTATTATTAATGAAAATTAATTAGGTATTATTTTTAATAATTAAATAAAAAATAAGTGAAAAGGGATAGGATCTCTGTTTTGCCTAGCTTCTCAGACAGGATCAAATTGAAACCTAACCCATATTAGGATATAATTTACTTATAAAAATATGATATTATTTGGACACCCTTAATAATAATTAAAAATTAAAAAACACCCTTAATAATAATTAAAAATTTAAAAAACCTATTTAGTTGGTCTACCATTTAACATTGTCCTTATGACTATCTGCCTACTATGGTTTTCATTAATGAATCTCTTTTCATACCAAGTATTTAATCAATGCATATCATCTTGAAAATACAATTAATCATTAGTACTAGTGTGATCATGCGTAATATAATTTCTAGTGTCACCCTTTTAAACCAAAAATTAATTATTTGAACAAGATTCATCAGACCGGAGAATCCAGCAACAAACTACTGTAACAGGTTTCCCTATGCAAAATATTATTTTAATTTAATATTATACTTGTCTTAGTAAAAAAACTAAGAAAAATATATTTTTTAACATCGTCGGCCTAAAATATTTATAAAAACTTCTTTGATCATAGTGTTGTCAATTCTAATATATGGGACTAAAGAGAACTATATTTTTTTATATAAAACAACCACAGAAAATTAATAATGAGAAAAATTCATAATAATACGCTATAGCTGAGTCTCGAACTCTAGATCACTGATTATTTCGCTTCTAGAATTACTAATAAACCTTGGAATTATTTTTAGTGTAAATAGAAAAAAGGACATTAACGTAAATACATTTTAGGCTTCACCAAAGTTAGTTAGTAAAGGGGAGAGATTTTTAATAAAATAGTAAGATATAGAGAGATAATTTTTAAAAATTAAATATAAAAATAAAAGGGAAAGAATATAATTGACTTATAAAATATGATATTAAGGGCATCTCTATAAGAAGTTTATAAAATCTAAAAAACTAAATAAAAAGTCTTGAATCATTAGATGTGTGGTTTGAAGTTTGTAATTTAAAAGTAGTAGTAAAAACTCAAATCTATTTTTTTATTTTGAAATTAATGCAATATGTATGAAACTATGTAACTCATGCTATGAATTGATTCACAAAAAAACTTATTTAAAGCTCTAACCATTAGAGATGTTTCAATAAGTTTTCATATTATTGATGTAATATATTGGAATAAAAAAAATCATTTAGAATTCTAACTATTAAAGATGCCCTTAAACACCCTTAATAATGATATGAAAATTACGAAAAAAAACCTTTCTAACTAGCCAGATTCTAATCATTTAACACTATCCATTAGTATAAAAGGACATCTCCAATAGTTAAAGATTTTTTTAACTTTCAATATGTCACATTAATATCATATCAAAAAAATATATATACTATTCTGTTTATAATGAAAAAAATCTCTTTATAACTTTTTAAATAATCTTATGTTAAAAATCATATATCTCTCTATATTATAAATCATAAATTATAATATTTTATCATTAATTACAAACTCAATCTAAAAAAAATAGATTTAAATTTTTAATTACAAACCTTAAACATCACCTCCACATTTATTCAAACTTTTTTTTATTAAGTTTTTTAAATTTTATAAATTTCTCAGAAATGTTGCATTGGATAAAGAAAATTATCCATTACATTAATTTAAGAAGTAGGCTTTAAATGCTGAGTCAATAGCACATATGATTGTTTCCAGCCCGTACCAAACACCGAACTCCCATTGCTTTTAATGCTGCAGCATGGAGCGTGCAATGTTTCAAAAGAGAGCATCTTGGAAACCACACCACAGAAGATGTAGTTGTGTTGAGGTGGTTGTGCTTCAATTACTATATTTTATAATTATCATGCCATTTTTTTTATAAATTTTAATATATATTTAATCACGTGCTTTTAAAAAAAAATGAATTTGTGGGATCGTTGTCAGTGTCTGATTGCAGTCACTCGGATCTTCCAAAACTATTGCATCCATATTTTGTAATAAGAGTTGATACTTGAATAGGTTATATATATATATATATATATATATATATGATCTTCCAAAACTATTGCATCCATATTTTGTAATAAGAGTTGATATATATATATATATATATATATATATATATATATATATATATATATATGTCGCTTCAAAGTATATGTCACATTAAGCTTTAGCTTCTTTCATCACAAGAATACAAAAGAAATTCAACTTAGGTTTTTTTTTCCCTTCGAAGTTAGTTGTATATGTAAAATTAGAAATAAAAAGTGAGAAAATTAGGATTTACTTGATTTTGTGTACATCAATCATTAATGAAAAGTTACATAATAAAATATTTATATAGTATTAGATCAAGAATAAGAAAAACACTAATCTATCCTTATAGCTATAAATAGAAAAATCTAATAATAATAATAATAATATAAGATCCTCTTTCAAACTCATGACGTCACAACTAGAAACATTGAGAGTTTGTTAGATAAGAAATGAAAGCATAAAGCAGAATATGCTTTAGTAATATATCAATAATCTATAGATTAGAACGAATGAATGAAAATATGATGGTGTCAAGTTGAAGATGATGACGAGTATTGTGACAACCAATTGCAATATATTTCATTTGTATATGAAAAATTGAATTGTGCGCAATTTGAATAATATTCTGATTATTACAATATAACAGAGTAGGTTGATGAAGAGAGATACTCATATCTACAAGTAACCAACACAACTAAACTATCTTACAAGTAGTTAAGATCATGACACAATACTTAGTATTTGTGAAAGATTTAGAAATAACATATTGTTTCTTACTCTTCCAAGAAATGAAAGAATCATCAAGAAAAATACAGAAACAAATGGTAGATTTGCGATCCATATAATCATCAGACCAATCAGCACCAAAGTTTGCACGCAACTCCATAGATGAAGTAAAAGGAAATGAAAGGCTTTGAAATTGAGTGCCCTAAAGATACCTGAGAATAAGTAGAACAATAACATGCATAATATCTAGACGAGTCATAGTGAGATAAACCAAGCTCCCAACAATAGTTTGATATAAATTAGAATTCGACAAAGGTGGGCCATCAGACAGAGAATACCAAGCATTATTCTCAATAGAAATATCAACGACTCTATTATCAATAAGACACACATGCTCAAACAAATCAGATATATATATTTTGACGGGGATAAAAGATAACCTTTTGAGAAATAGGCAACCTTAATACCTAGAAAGTAGTGTAACATAACTAAGTCTTTCATACCAAAATAACAAGATAACTCAGACTTTAAGGAAGCAATTCCATCAGAATCATCACTAGTAAAAATCATGTCAGCAACATATAACAATAAAAGAATACGACCTACACTCATACATTTGATAAACAATATTGAATCATAATTATTAGGATGAAAATCAAGAGAAATAATCACTGTAGATAACTTCTCAAATCAAGAAGAGGTGCTTGTTTGATACCATAAAGTGTTTTATGAATCCTACAAAGTTCACTAGGTTGGGTGAAACACAGGAGGTGTGTTGTGCAAAGAGAGGGCAATACCTCTCAACCTTTCTGAACCGCGGAAGAAGAGGAAGAGAGAAAAGAGATCGCGTGGAACAACAAGACAAAGACGCACAAAAGAGAGCAAACACCAGGAAGGAGAAGAAGAAGAGAAAGAAAAAGAGTTACCGTGGTTCGGCGACTTGCCTACTCCACAAAACGGCCGAAGCTTTATTAGAATTCTCTTCTACACAAGAGAATCACATTTAATGATTCTTGTGTTGTCTGATCTACAATGGGTTTACAATGATCCCTATAAATACTGCTAAACCCCCAGACCCGGTAAAAACGTAACAGAATTTGTTATGAAAAACATAACAAAATTCTGTTATATAAAATCTTAACAGAATTTTATTACGAAAAATCTTAACAGATTTTTCTTCCATGACATCCCTTCATCCAAATATGAGCCACTCGTCAACAATCTCCACCTTGGCGAATATTCACCCCTTCGAAGAATACGAATATCTGGACAAAACTCCATCTGGATCTCTGGGTCTGGGCTTCCTTCCTCTAGCATCTAGAGATATGGATCAAGTTCAAGCAATGTTTAAACTTCTATGTGGTCACCGGCTTTGTCAGCATATCTGCAGCATTGTCTGCAGTGTGAACCTTCTCAAGTTGAATTTCCCCGGAAGCAATCAACTCTCTGATCTTGTGAAACCTCACATAAATGTGTTTGGTTCTCACATGATACACCTGATTCTTCGTCAAATAGATAATACTCTGACTATCGCATAATAACATAACTCCACTTTACTGAACACCCAATTCTCTGACCAACCTTATAAGACATAAAACTTCCTTTGTTGCTTTAGCTACTGCCATGTACTTGCCATGTACTTGACTCTGTAGTAGACAATGCAACAATAGCTTGAATCATAAACTTCCAACAAATAGGTCCTCCCACTACAGTGAACACGTATCCTGTAGTAGACCTCCTGTTATCTAAATCTCCTGCATAGTCTACATCTACGTATCCAAGAACTAAAGGATCTTCCTGTTGTCTACTAATTATGATGTCATAATCAGTTGTATTTCTCAAGTATCTAAAAATCCACTTCACTGCATCGCAATGTGGTCGACCAAGATTTGAGAAAAATTTACTCACCATACTAACTGCTTTCACTAAATCTGGTCTCGTGCAAACCATGGCATACATCAGACAACTAACTGTACTAGCATAAGGAACCTTTGACATCTCTTGGATCTCATCATCCGTCTTTGGATACTATGCACTGGATAACTTGAAGTGATGCGCTGTGGGTGTGCTCACCGACTTTGCATTCTTCATGTTGAACCTATCCAACACCTTCTCCACATAGCTACGTTGAGACAACCATAATCTCTCTGCAACTCTATTCCTGTGAATCTCTATCCCAAGAATCTTCTTGGCCTCTCCCAAATCTTTCATGTCAAATTCCTTGCTCAGTAGCCTCTTCAATTTGTCAACCTCTCTCATCTTCTTCGCAACAATGAGCATGTCATCTACGTATAGTAGTAAGAAAATCAGTGATTCATCTTCAAGGCCCTTCACATATATGCAGCAGTCATACTCGCATCTCCTATATCCGTTTTGAATCATGTATGAATCAAAACGTTTGTACTATTGCCTAGGAGATTGTTTCAGTCCATAGAGCGATTTCTTCAACTTACAAACCAACTACTCTTGTCCGGACTGACTAAATCCCTCAGGTTGTGACATAAAAATCTGCTCCTCCAAATTTCCATGAAGAAATGCCGTCTTCACATCCATTTGCTCCAAATAAAAATCGTGATGTGCCACCAAAGCCAATACCGCTCTAATTGACGTATGTCTTACCACTGGAGAGAAAATTTCTTCATAGTCAATCCCCTTTCTTTGTGAATACCCCTTTGCTACCAACCGAGCCTTAAACTTCACTTCTTCTCCCTCTGACATTGCTTCTTTCTTCTTGAATATCCACTTGCACCCTATAGCTTTCTCTCCTTCAGGAAGTTCCACTAGATCCCACGTTTGGTTCTTATGCAACGACTCCATCTCCTCTGCCATAGCACCCGTCCACCTGTCCTTTTCAGAGCTATGTATTGCCTCCTGAAAAGATGTAGGGTCTCCGCTACTAGTGGTAAGTGCATAAGATACCAAGTCTTCGAATCCGTATCTAGTGGGTGGTTTTACGACTCGTCTCGTTCTACCACTAGCTATAGTGCGATGCTCCATGTGCTCTGAGCTAGAATCATCGAAGTCATGAGTCTCTAGCTCCACCTGCACAATATCTTTCTCTTTGTTGCTTTGTGGTGTTTCCTTTCCTTCTTCCTGAGTACGTTGTAACATAGCTTTCTCGTCAAACACCACATCTCTGCTGATCACCACCTTGTTTGCCTTAGGATCCCAAAGCTTGAAACCTTTAACTCCTTTCTGATAGCACAGAAAAATGCATTGCTTTGACTTTGCATCCAGCTTTGATCTTTCCTCACTAGATATGTGCATATAGGCTGGACATCCAAAAACTTGAAGATGAGAGTATTCTACTTGATTCCCTGTCCATACTTCCTCTGATACTTTGCCTTCTAGTGCTGCCCTTGGTGATCTATTAATGAGATAATATGCCATGTTAACTGCTTCCGCCCAGAAATTCTTTGCAAGCCCTGCATTCAGCCTGAGACATCTTGCCTTCTCAATGATTGTCCTGTTCAACCTTTCCGCTACCCCATTCTGCTGAGGTGTCCTGCGAACCGAGAAGTGCCTCATTATCCCATGCTGCTCATGAAATTCCTGAAACTTTGAATCTGTGTACTCAGTCCCATTATCTGACCTAAGGCATTTGATCTTCCTTCCGGTCTGGTTCTCTACTTCAGTTTTCCACAATTTAAACTTTGTAAAAGTTTCTGACTTGTGACGCATAAAGTATACCCATACCTTTCGTGAGAAATCATCAGTAAAACTCACAAAATACAAGTGCCCTTCATGTGATGCTACACTAGCTGGTCCCTAGAGATCCGTATGTTCGTAGTCTAGAATCCCCTCCATCTTATCTGTTACCGTCTTGAATTGCATTTTGCTCTGTTTCTTAAGAACACGAAATTTATAGAATTCAAGCTTATACGTCTTGGCACCCTTCAACAAATCTCTCTTGTGAAGTTTTAGCATCCCACGTTTATCCATATGCCCTAGCCGCATATGCCACAAGGCAATACTGTCCGATTCAAACTCCATCGAGGTGACTCCACCTACGACTGTAGTCCTTATCAACTTATAAATATTTCCTGCTACCTTTGGTCCTTTCATTACCGTCGAGCTCCTTGCTGACTTTCATCACCCCGCTCACCGATTTGTAATTACAACCAATACCATCCAGTGTGCCTAGTGAGATCAAGTTCTTCCTTAGCTCGGTATATAACCGACATCACATAAAGTTCGATCACACCATCAAACATCTTGATTCCGACATTCCCTATGTCGATAATCTTGCATGATGCATCGTTTCCCATCAACACTGAACCGTAATCCACTGCCCTATAGGTGTCAAACCAATCCTTGTTTGGAGTCATGTGATATGAACATGCAGAGTCTAAAATCCATGCATCCGTCAACTCTCCGAACTTGACATAACCGATAGCATATCTCCATCACCGCTTTCTGAATTTTCTTCTTCAACTATGTTTGCAGACTTTGTCGAACTACTTTTGTTCTCTGCAACATATTTCTTTATCTCTGGACAATTTCTCTTGATATGACCTTTACCTCCACATTTGTAGCACGTGATCACCTTCTTCCTTCTCGACTTAGAACGAGTCTTGTTGTTGTTGTCATATCCATGTCGAGATTTGCTCCTACCACGCTCTTGGTTGCTATTTACCACAAGTCCTTCTCCTTGAGAAATTTCATCGCTTGTTTTCTTCCTTTGGTGAAAACCTAGCAACGCACTTGTGATCTCCTCCAATTTGAGAGTTCCTTTACCCCACATCAAAGTAGTAACCAAATTCTCGTACGTAGGAGATGAAGGTAGAGAATTCAACAACATCAGCGCCTTGTCTTCGTCTTCGATCTTCACATCAATCCGCTTCAGATCACTTACAATCTGGTTGAATACGTTGATGTGCTGGCTCAGATCGGTTCCTTCTGTCATCTTCAGCCCGAATAATTTCTGCTTGAGATACAGCTTGTTTGTCAATGATTTTGACATGTACCGGCTTTCCAGCTTTTGCCAAACTGTCACCGGTGACTCCTCGTCCATGACATGGTACATCACGTCATCCGTAAGACAAAGCCTGATTGTTGCTACTGCCTTCGCCTGAAGTTCTTCCCAATCTGATTTCTCCATGCTTTCCGGTTTTCTTTCTCCTAGCGCCTTCACCATGCCTTGTTGCACCAACAAGTCCTTGACCCTTCTCTGCCATAATCCAAAGTTTCCGATTCCGTCAAACTTCACCATATCAAACTTCGCAGAAGTCGTCCCCGACATGTTGAAGAAATCTGCCAAAAACCTGGAGCTCTGATACCAATTGTTGTGCAAAGAGAGTTCCGGAAGGAGACAAAGACGCACAAAAGAGAGCAAACACCAGGAAGGAGAAGAAGAAGAGAAAGAAAAAGAGTTACCGTGGTTCGGCGACTTGCCTACTCCACAAAACGGCCGAAGCTTTATTAGAATTCTCTTCTACACAAGAGAATCACATTTAATGATTCTTGTGTTGTCTGATCTACAATGGGTTTACAATGATCCCTATAAATACTGCTAAACCCCCAGACCCGGTAAAAACGTAACAGAATTTGTTATGAAAAACATAACAAAATTCTGTTATATAAAATCTTAACAGAATTTTATTACGAAAAATCTTAACAGATTTTTCTTCCATGACATCCCTTCATCCAAATATGTGTCACTCGTCAACAAGGTGTCATATAAACATTTTCATGAAGATCATGTTGGTGCAGGAACCACTAAATGATCAAATCTAAGTTTTGATAATGACAAAGAGTTCAAAGTTAAAGGATTATTGTGGTATTAATAAATCTGACTAAGTGTGCAAGAAAGTCCTAAGTAAGCTTAGGTAAGGTAAAAGTCTTAATGAATATTAGGCAGGTGAAAAACCCTAGTTGCAGCTAGGCAAGGAAGTCTTGGTCCGAGAGATTGGGCAAAAGTCTTAGTAGGTCGAGGAGATCAAACAAAAAATCTTACTAGTTGAGGATGATAGGTGAAAGTCTTGGAGATCGCGGACACCAGGCGAAAGACTAGACGGGTCAGAGATCGGACGCCCAGTAGAAAGTCCTAAAGTTTCGGATGCTGAGCAAAAGTTCTAATGGTTTGGAGGACTGGTTTGACATTAGGTAAACTCTCCTGAGAGGATTTGGTGAGGGCGTGTTCCCCGTAGAGGGAATAATAAGTATCGGTTCGACTTAGGATTTTATGAAAATCTAAAAGTCAGAATCGGGCAGTCTCGAGACTGCCAAATTCATTTAAAATGATATATGTTGCTTGTTGTGCTAACTCTATGGTGTAGGAAATCGAAACTGAAAGATTGGCCGGAACATGGGCATCCAGGTGCTCGGACTGGGTCCAAGCACCCATACGTCCAAGTGCCCAGACTGCCCTAAACTCAATCGTGCATGCAGATGACTTGACGTGTTTTGATTGGTCGACACATGTCAACGTTTAAGCGCTCGATAGTGGTCCATGCGCCTGGGTAAGGATAAAAGTTGCTAGATAGAATTTCGACGAGAGAATACCATATGGGGGTGCTTGGGACCAGTCCAGGAGCCCGGAGGTGGCCTATAAAATAGACTTCGACCAACACCTCAAAGACAGCAACTCCAATGATTTACTCTCTTGCGCGCTACTCTAAAGATGACTTGACGGCGTTGTAATGATGCTTCGATGACCGAAAGCACGAATCTATGAATCTTTAGTTGTCGGTATAATTTCGTTTATAACACTTAAATCATTATCACTTTGTACTTGTACTTGTTTAAAATTATTAGTCGATTGTCCAATGAAAGCGATCTATGATCGCGGACCTTGGAGTAAGAGTCGTCATAGGCTCCAAACCAAGTAAAAACGTGTTAGCTTTGTCTTTATTGATTCTTATTTGAATTGTTTCTTCCACTACGTATACTATTGATTTATAAAAAAAGTGAAAAAGTTACGAGCGCTATTCACCCCCCTGTAGCGCTTTTGATCCTACAGATTATCACTTAAAAATACATTCTTGACATCCATTTGAGATATTCTCCATCGACAAATAAAAGCAACAACAATCAGAGTACGAACAATCGTCATTTTTAAAAACAAAGGTAAATATTTTCTCATAATCCATGTCATACTCTTGAGAGTAACCTTTAGCAATAAAACGAGATTTGTATCATTCGATAAATTCATCAGATTTAGTTTGATCTTATATTCCCAACAAGAACTAATAGTGTGTTTTCTAGTGGCAATGGAACTAAATCTCAAGTATTAGTCTGATGCAGAGCAGCTAGTTCTTTAGTTATAGCATTCTGTCGAAATGGGTTACGAATAACTTCTCTATAGGATACAGGTCCAAAAAGACAATGAATAGAAGAAACGAATGAAACAAAATAACTAGAATAACAAGGGTAAGTAAAATCTGGTAGTTTAGTATACTTTTGAACATTAGTGGACTGACAATGATAGACAAAAGGATCATTCGCAATTTGAGGAGATAATTGGATAGTGACAGAAGGAGGAGCACTTGGAGCAGATGTCTCGGGAACCAAATTACCATATTCGGTTAAGCTACTAGTAGGAGCTGTAGGTAAAACTTCTTCAGTATCGATATTGAAAGGATTAATGCAAAGCATATCTAACTTTGTCATATTATGCGAACTAACCAAAATAGAAAAGAATAGAATATACTCAAGAAACATAACAAGATGAGAGACATATAATTTTTGACTAACAGTGCCAAATTAATGATATCTTTTTTTACCAACATCATAACCCAAAAAGATACAGAGCAGATCAAGAATCTAATTTATTATGCTCGATATATGGATGAAGGATGAAGCAAGTATAATAAAAAAACACACATAGAAGAATAGATAGGAGCATAGTCATATAATTTTTTAAAAGGTGACAAGCCTGAATTGTGTAAGATTGAAATTTTATTAATGACGTAAGCAGTTGTAAGAATTGTTTTCTTAGCTTCTAAAAAGCACTAGGAACACCTGTTTGAGCAATCTTCCTCAAGATGGTCCGGGGTGACCATGGGTTTTGATGGTTTGGGAAAAGGATTTAAGTTAGGTTTATCCTTATATTTGATATGTGTATATGAGTGTGCAGATTTACAGGATAGTACACATGTGACTCAGCTTGATGGCTACGGGTCCGGTGAAGGATAGAACATTCGAGGGATCGTGGACTAGGCAGCAAGGACAAGAGCTGAGAGAAGCGACTTCGAGGCATACCCGAAGGATGACATTGGGACAAGCACGGGCTTGAATGCATCCGAGGGACGAGAGCCAAAGGAAGTAGGCTTAAAGGCAAGAGGTCAAGGCTGCAAGGAAGAGTCAAGTGAGTCGTAAGAGTGAGGGTCCGAGTGCTAAAAGACTGTACTCGGGGTACCAGTCGACTAACACATTCATCAGTCGACTGGTTTAGTCGACTAGGCAATTGACTGGGAGCGAACAAAATGCTTCTGTTTGCTCAGCTAGTGTGGAGCAGTCGACTGGTACTTTCACTAGTCGACTGGTATCGAGCCATTGGAATGTAACGGTCGAAATTCCACAGAGGGCAGTCAACTAGTTGGCGGGGTTTTTCAACCCATGGCCTATATAACCAAGGCTTGGAAGCTTGGTTAAGGTTGATAAAATAGAGGTGGTTAACCCCTATTAGTAGTCTACCAGTGCCCTAGCATCTCAAGTATTCTTGTGAGAGTTGTGGTGAGGTTTCTCCACCCACAAGGAGCTACGTGAGCTAGCCGGAGGTTTCCGGCGAGTCATCCACCGACGGATCGGGATCGTCCACCTCACAGACAGTTGTGAAGTAGGAGTTTTATCTCCGAACCACATTAGACAACGTGTTATGGTTTGCTTGCTCTTTCTTGTCTTTAGATTAGCTTTCTATTTATTTTTTTTGTATTATGTCGCACTAACATAGTAGGAAAGCAAATTGGGGATGTCATCTATCCAACCCTCCCTTCTAGCCGGCCATCTGATCCCCAAAAACACCACCAAACAATAAAAAAGAATAGGTTGTTTCAACAAGATGTTTATGTTTCCATTCAGCCACATCATTATATTCAGGAGTATCTGTACACGAGGTTTGATAAAATGTACCATTAGAAGCAAGTAAACATGAAAAATTATTCAAAGTGTATTCACCTCCCAAATCACAATGAAAGCTTTTTATGACACAAAATGTTGAGTTTTCACAATAGCTCTAAAGTTATTAAAAATTATAAAATAATTAGACATGTGTTTCATAAGATAAACCCAAGAGTAACGAGTGCAATCATCAATAAATGAAACATAATATCTTGACCCTCCCCTCTTTTTGTAGGAATAGGAGAGGGTCCTCACACATCAGAATGTATACGATCAAATAGAGATGAAGAAAAAGAAAGACTTTTATAAAATGACAAGATAAAAAATTTGGCCAGTTTACAACCACTATAGTTAGAAATATCATAACTTCTTAAAGGTCCTAATACTTCTATAGAAGCTAAAAACTGCAAATGAGACGCTGAAACATGATATAAACAAGAATGTCACAAATAAGTATCAGAAGATGAATGATTCAAATAAAAAGATGATAAGTCCACACTCGAAGCAACAACATCTGTAACTTTGAGTTGATCCAAAACATAAAGTCTGTTGGTTGCTACTCGGAAAACCTAGAGGTTCCACTGTACAAAAATTTTGTACAAAGGTCTGAACCTTTTCCTAGCTACCATGTGTTCTTTTAAATTAAATTTTGGATCGCCTGCGGAACTTAACACGTTTGATCCAAAACTTAATCTATTCTTTCTTTTAAGTTTTGACTTGGGTCTCCTGCGGAACTTAACACGTTCGACACAAATCACCTTAAGTTATTAATTCCATTAAATATTAATTTCCATAATTGGTTCCCAGTACTGACGTGGCGAGGCACATGGCCTTCTTGGATATGGGAGCAACCACCACAGACTAGACAAAACCTTTTATAGAAAGCTAATATTTAATTTCCTAAAATAATTTTAGGTTAACCAAAAAGAACAATCAAATCACAAGGAAAAAATAAAACAAAAGAACACAACTTCGAAAAACATATTCGAAATACTAGAACGTAAGCCTCTTGTATTTGGTATTATTTCCATAAATAACTAGTATGATGCGGAAATAAAAATTACTAGTTATACCTTGTAGAAAAACCTCTTGATCTTCTATCGTATTCCTCTTCTAACCTCGGACGTTGTGTGGGCAACGATCTACCGAGATGAGAAACCACCAACCACCTTCTTCTCCTCCAAGCAAGGTTCGACCATAAAGGAAGAAATTCACCAAAGAAGAAAACCAAAATACTAACCAAGCTCCAAGAGATGCTAGCTTTCTCTCCTTCTTCTTCTTCTTCTCCAAGTAGTATCCGGCCACCACAAGAACTCCAAGAGGGATGAAGTATTCGGCCACCACAAGAGGAAGAGAGGGAGAGGATGATGGCCGGCCACAACACCAAGGAAAAGAGGGAGAGAAAACAATAGAGGTTGTTCCATGAAGCCACCCTCACCCCTTCTTTTATATTCCTTGGCCTAGGCAAATTAGGAAATTTAATTACAATAAAATTTCCTCAATTTCCTTGTCATGATTTAATTGAGAAAAAATAAAATAAAATATCCCAATTACAATCTCATGGCCGGCCACATCATTGGAGAACAAATTGGACAAGTTTTAATCAACAATTAAAACTTCCTAATTTGTTTCCGAAAATTTTAAAAAATAAAATTTCTCTTTAAAAATCTCTACATAGTTAATAAAAAAAAATTTCCATAATTTTAATTTTACAATATGTGAATAATTTTTAAAGAGAAAATAAAATATCTCACCAATCTACAAATAAGGAAAGAGATCAAATCTCTTTCTTTAATCTTTTGTAAATTTTACAAGAGAGATAATTTTAATTTAAATTCTCTTTAATAAATTATTTCTTCCACATAATAAAATTAAAATTAAAATTCTTTTTAATTTATTTTGGCCGGCCCTACTAGCTTGGGTTCAGCTAGGGCCGCCACCCAATCTTATACCTAGGCCTAGCTTGGCCGGCCCCTATTGGGTGGGTATAGAAGGTGGGTATAGGTGGGTATAGAACTCTATAACTAAGAGGCTACGATAGGGACCGAGAGGAGGAATTAGTTTTGGTCTCCTGATAAAATTAAGCATCCCGTGTTCGCCCCGAACACACAACTTAATTTTATCAATGATAATTCATTTCACTAGAGAACTATCATTGAACTACCGCACCAATCCCAAATTACATTTTTGGACTCCTTCTTATTATGAGTGTGTTAGTCTCCCTGTGTTTAAGATATCGAATGTCCACTAATTAAGTGAGTTACTGACAACTCATTTAATTAATATCTAAGTCCAAGAGTAGTACCACTCAACCTTATCGTCATGTCGGACACCTGCAGGGTTTAACATGACAATCCTTATGAGCTCCTCTTGGGGACATTATCAACCTAGTATCTCTAGGACACAGTTTCCTTCTATAATCAACAACACACACTATAAGTGATACTATTTCCCAACTTATCGGGCTTATTGATTCATCGAACTAAATCTCACCTATTGATAAATTAAAGAAATAAATATCAAATATATGTGCTTGTTATTATATCAGGATTAAGAGCACACACTTCCATAATAACCGAGGTCTTTGTTTCTTTATAAAGTCAGTATAAAAGAAACGACCTCAAATGGTCCTACTCAATACACTCTAAGTGTACTAGTGTAATTATACAGTCAAGATAAACTGATACCTAATTACACTACGACCTTCTAATGGTTTGTTCCTTTCCATTTTGGTCGTGAGCTACTGTTTATAATTTATAAGGTACTGATAACATTATCTTCTGCATGTGACACCACAAGTTATGTTATCTACAATATAAATTAATTGAACAACTACAAACAAATGTAGACAATTTGACCAAATGTGATTCTTTATTCATAATGAATGTTTACAAAGCTTAGGCTTTCAGTATACACTCCAACAATCTCCCACTTATACTAATGACTAAGCTGCCATATCTTCTACCATACATCTGATTCCCATTCCCTCCACATGTCGATCGAAAGCTTTCGCCGGAAGGGCCTTAGTGAAAGGATCTGCCAGGTTATCTGCTGATGCAATCTTGGCGATTACAACTTCTCCTCGCTTCACGATATCTCGTATCAGGTGGTACTTGCGCTCTATATGTTTACTTGCCTTATGAGTTCGTGGTTCCTTCGAGTTTGCAACTGCACCGCTATTATCACAATAAATTGTAATAATTTTGGGCAAACCAGGAATCACATCTAAGTCCATTAGAAAGTTCCTGAGCCATACTGCTTCTTTAGCTGTCTCAGAGGCTGATACATACTCAGCTTCCATGGTTGAGTCCGAAACGCATTTCTGCTTAACACTCCTCCATGAAATGGCTCCACCTCCTAAAGTAAACATATAGCCTGATGTAGACTTACTATTATCCCTATCTGATTGGAAATCTGAATCCGTGTAACCCACAGGGAGCAGATCGTCTGCTTGGTAAACTAGCATATAATCTCTTGTCCTTCTCAGGTACTTTAATATATGCTTTACCGCAGTCCAATGTCCTTGTCCAGGGTTACTCTGATATCTGCTGACCATGCCCATGGCAAAACAGATATCAGGTCTCGTACATAGCATTGCATACATTAGACTTCCTACAACCGAAGCATAAGGAACTGCTTTCATGTCCTCTATCTCTTTTGACGTCTTTGGAGACATCTCTTTAGATAGAGCTACTCCATGTCTAAAAGGTAGGAAACCTTTCTTGGAATCCTGCATGCTAAAACGAGCAAGGATTGTATCTATATATGAAGCTTGGGACAGACACAACATTCTTTTCTTACGATCCCTTATAACTTTGATCCCAAGAATGTGTGCACACTCTCCTAAGTCCTTCATATCAAATTGTTTGGACAACCATACCCTTACGTCTGATAATACCTTGACATTGTTGCCAATTAACAAAATATCATCTACGTATAGTAAAAGGCATACCACCACGTTTCCGTTACACTTCTTGTATACACAAGACTCATCCGGACACTGAATAAATCCATATGACTGGATTACTTCATTAAACCGGATGTTCCAAGATCTTGAAGCTTGTTTCAGTCCATAAATGGACCGATTGAGCTTACACACTAGATGCTCTTTGCCCTTTTCAATGAACCCTTCTGGTTGCTTCATATGGATGTTCTCTTCAAGACTTCCATTAAGGAAAGCTGTCTTGACATCCATTTGCCAAATCTCATAATCCATATGAGCAGCAATGGATAAGAGTATCCGGATAGACTTAAGCATGGCCACTGGTGAAAAGGTCTCCTCATAATCGATTCCCTCTTTCTGAGTGTACCCTTTCGCAACAAGCCTAGCTTTGAAGGTTTCTACATTCCCGTCTATCCCTCTTTTCCTTTTGTAGATCCACTTGCATCCAACGGCTTTTACACCATCAGGTGGTTCTACAAGCTCCCAGACCTTATTAGAGTACATAAACTCTATTTCAGAATTCATTGCCTTTTGCCAAGATGCTGCATCTATATCTTGGAGTGCTTCGTCATATGTTCGTGGATCAGGTTCATGTTTACCCGGGATCAAGTCCGAAGACTCTCCAAAAAACATGAATCTTTCAGGCTGCCTCACAACCCTCCCACTACGACGAGGCACTGTCTGTGGTTGTGTATCATGTGTAACACGTGTTGCAGTCTCTTGTGGTACTTCATCTTGTACTGTTGGTACTGAAGTAGACATGTCCTCTCTAAGTTCTTCTAAAACAACTTTGCTAATGGGTTTGTGATCCATTATATAGTCTTCTTCTAAAAACTGGGCATTGGTGCTAACAATGACCTTCTGGTCTTTAAGACTATAAAATAAACCACCTTTCGTTCCTTTGGGATATCCTACAAATACGCGAACTTCTGTACGGGATTCTAACTTATCAGCATCTGGTTTCAACACATGTGCTGGACTACCCCAAATCCGAATATGTCTTAGACTGGGCTTTCGCCCATTCCACAATTCTATGGGAGTAGAAGAAACTGATTTAGAAGGTACTAAGTTCAGAACGTATACTGCTGTTTCCAGAGCATATCCCCAAAACGAATTTGGTAATTCTGAATAACTCATCATTAATCTAACCATTGCCATAAGAGTCCTATTCCTTCGTTCGACCACACCATTCTGTTGGGGTGTTCCAGGTGCAGACAATTGGGATTGAATCCCGGCCTCTGATAAGTAATTTCTAAACTCTCCTAAGAGGTATTCGCCACCACGATCTGACCGTAGTGTTTTGATACTTTTACCTAGTCGTTTCTCCACATCAGCCTTGTATTCTTTGAACTTATCAAAGCACTCGGACTTGCGGCGCATTAGGTAAATATATCCATATCTTGAATAATCGTGTATGAAAGAGACAAAATATTCAAAACCTCCTCTTGCCTGGACAGACATAGGACCACACAAATCAGAGTGGACCAACTCTAACACTTCTTTGGCTCTATACCCCTTGGCCTTGAACGGACTCTTAGTCATTTTACCTTCCAAGCAAGATTCACAAGTTGGAAAATTTTTCAACTCAAATGAACTCAAAAGTCCATCGGCTATAAGCCTCTGAATCCTACTTAAGTTAATATGACCAAGCCTTAGATGCCAAAGATATGCTTAATTCATTTCCGAAGGTTCATTTCTCTTATTAGAGTTAGAAGATGAGTTATAAATTTTCATGTTTTGCTTTGTGGAAGAAATTGGATTTAAAGTATACAAATTGCCAACTAATGTACCAGAACAGATAATCACTTTATTTCTTTTAATAACTACATCGTTACTGAAAGAAACTGAATATCCATCTAAAAACAGTTTAGAAACTGAAATTAAATTCTTTCTAAAACTGGGTACATAAAGACAATTTCTTAAAATCAAATTTCTATTTCTACTAAAAGATAAGTAGACGTCTCCCACTGCAACAGCTGCCACCTTAGTAGCATTGCCCATGTAGACGGTAATTTCTCCTTCGAGATAGTCGTCGGGTTTCTGGAACCCCGCAAGGAATTGCAGACATGATCGATGGCTCCCGTATCTACACATCAGGTCTTTGGTAGATAACACCGCTAAACATGTTTCAACAACTAGAGCATGAGATATACCTTTGTTTTGGTTCCTACGAGGACAGTCCGCCTTCTAATGTCCTGACTGCTTCAGATGAAGCACTTGCCCTTGACTTCTTCATTCCACCCGTTCTGAGATTTATTCACTTTCTTTCCTAACCAACTTGTTTCTTTTCTTCTTTCCTTCGGTTTAGAAGTAGAACCATTTTCAACATAGTGAATTTGAGCATTGTGACGAAATAATCCTTCAGCTGCTTGAGTTCTGCAGTAGTTCCGTTAATAAATAAACCCTCTTATTCATATTATAGTTCAGAACCGCTCAAAACTTCTAGGTAGCGTTTGGAGGATCATATCGATCCGGGTTTCCCATCAATTTCTCCTCCAAGGATCAGTTCTCGTTCGGATAAGCCATCATCTTTAGGATATGATCCCTTACAGAGTACCCTCTTGCATGGTGGTCATCATTATCTTTCTCATGGCTTCTTGCCTAGAAGCCCTATCCCGATGACCAAAGAGTTCCTTGAGATTGTTCATAATATCATAGGCTGTTGGTAAATCTTGATCTTGATGTTGCAATACATTTGACATTGAAGCCAAAATGTAACACCGCGCCATCTCATCCGCTTTTACCCATTTCCTATGATATTCAATCTCCTCTTGGGTAGATTCACCAATGGGTGCATCAGGAACCTCTGACAAGATAAATTTATAGCTTTCAAGTGAAAACAATGTCCGGTTTCTTTTCCAATCTATGTAGTTTGGTCCAGTAAGTCTATTCTGTTGAAGTATGATGGACAGTGGGTTGAAAGACATCCTAAGAATCACAAATAAATTTTGGTCAGAACTCTAAATTTAGAATAATATTGATTCCTCAAACAATACTATTTTAAATTAACCAACACCTCAAAACACCGTGAATTTTGTATGCCACGTTAGTGTGGACGTATACAAATTCAACATTTGTAAAAGGAGAGTTTTAACCCATTAATTTTATTATCTTGTCAACCTAACTTTTTGACAAATAAAATTAATAGTTGGTATCTTTTGGTCACACAAATAATAGCAGTGACTCCGATGGGGAGGATACTATTAGGTGTGTCTAAGTGTATACCATTACTTGACACTAAGTCCATTAATAAGATTATGTCTCTTCCGTTGGGGAAGATCACACGCTCTTAATTAACTTCCTATAGTCATCCAAAAATGGAAGTCTGTTCTAGTGATCCACAAACAAGCTCATCCGTTATGGAGGAAGGCACTCAGAGCCAACGCGAAAGCTTGTTTGCATCACTTACAAACCAGTAATGGAGACCATGAGATTTATTTAAAAATCTCTCTCCCACTTAGTTATTTATAAATGAGGAATTTTAACTATGCTAGCCTACTAAGCATGTAAACTAACACATACACACAACACAATATAAAAGCAATAAATAGAAAATTTAATTTTCAACTATTATGGCTTTTATCTCTAGTTGTCCTCCGTGTGTTGTCATCCCAAGCTACTGCCATATTTGGCCACCGCCACCGGGTCTCGCTGTCGCATCCATCTTGCTCCTAGTTCCGCTGCGCCTCTGGTCCTTAGAAGGTTCCACGCTTTGCAAGATTCGATCCGCGACATAAATAGAATTTTACATTTCTGATCCTATATTCCAAAAAAGGAATGTACATGTATCTAGATCAAAAATAAAATCCTAATAAAACTAAATACACCTGCTGTATTTTAATACAATCATGCACACACATATAAATGCCTTGACATGTCCAAGGGTCCAATCACACATAATAACTAAAAGCCATAATAGTTGGATCCTGCATCCACAAAGTTAGCACATCCTACTATTAACCCGCCTAAATTATGTATGACATGTGCATAATTAAACTAATACCAAATACACAGAGGCAAAACCCTAGCTCGATACCAATTGTTGGTTGCTACTCGGAAAACCTAGAGGCTGTACAAAAATTTTGTACAAAGGTCTAAACCTTTTCCTAGCTACCATGTGTTCTTTTAAATTAAATTTTGGATCGCTCAGAACTTAACACGTTTGATCCAAAACTTAATCTATTCGTTCTTTTAGGTTTTGACTTGGGTCTCCTGCGGAACTTAACACGTTCGACCCAAATCACCTTAAGTTATTAATTCCATTAAATATTAATTTCCATAATTGGTTCCCAGTACTGACGTGGCGAGGCACATGACCTTCTTGGATATGGGAGCAACCACCACCGACTAGACAAAACCTTTTATAGAAAGTTAATATTTAATTTCCTAAAATAACTTTAGGTTAACCAAAAAGAACAATCAAATCACATGGAAAAAATAAAACAAAAGAACACAACTTCGAAAAACATATTCGAAATACTAGAACGTAAGTCTCTTGTATTTGGTATTATTTCCATAAATAACTAGTATGATGCGGAAATAAAAATTACTAGTTATACCTTGTAGAAAAACCTCTTGATCTTCTATCGTATTCCTCTTCTAACCTCGGACATTGTGTGGGCAACGATCTACCGAGATGAGAAACCACCAACCACCTTCTTCTCCTCCAAGCAAGGTTCGGCCACAAAGGAAGAACTTCACCAAAGAAGAAAACCAAAATACTAACCAAGCTCCAAGAGATGCTAGCTTTCTCTCCTTCTTCTTCTTCTTCTCCAAGTAGTATCCGGCCACCACAAGAACTCCAAGAGGATGGAGAATTCGGCCACCACAAGAGGAAGAGAGGGAGAGGATGATGGCCGGCCACAACACCAAGGAAAAGAGGGAGAGAAAACAATAGAGGTTGTTCCATGAAGCCACCCTCACCCCTTCTTTTATATTCCTTGGCCTAGGCAAATTAGGAAATTTAATTACAATAAAATTTCCTCAATTTCCTTGTCATGATTTAATTGAGAAAAATAAAATAAAATATCCCAATTACAATCTCATGGCCGGCCACATCATTGGAGAACAAATTGGACAAGTTTTAATCAACAATTAAAACTTCCTAATTTGTTTCCGAAAATTTTAAAAAATAAAATTTCTCTTTAAAAATCTCTACATGGTTAATAAAAAGAAATTTCCATAATTTTAATTTTACAATATGTGAATAATTTTTAAAGAGAAAATAAAATATCTCACCAATCTACAAATAAGGAAAGAGATCAAATCTCTTTCTTTAATCTTTTGTAAATTTTACAAGAGAGATAATTTTAATTTAAATTCTCTTTAATAAATTATTTCTTCCACATAATAAAAATTAAAATTAAAAATTCTTTTTAATTTTATTTTGGCCGGCCCTACTAGCTTGGGTTCAAGCTAGGGCCGGCCACCCAATCTTATACCTAGGCCGGCCCTAGCTTGTTTCCCAAGCTATTGGGTGGGTATAGAAGGTGGGTATAGGTGGGTATAGAACTCTATAACTAAGAGACTACGATAGGGACCGAGAGGAGGAATTAGTTTTGGTCTCCTGATAAAATTAAGCATCCCGTGTTCGCCCCGAACACACAACTTAATTTTATCAATGATAATTCATTCCACTAGAGAACTATCATTGAACTACCGCACCAATCCCAAATTACATTTTTGGGCTCCTTCTTATTATGAGTGTGTTAGTCTCCCTGTGTTTAAGATATCGAATGCCCACTAATTAAGTGAGTTACTGACAACTCATTTAATTAATATCTAAGTCCAAGAGTAGTACCACTCAACCTTATCGTCATGTCGGACTAAGTCCACCTACAGGGTTTAACATGACAATCCTTTTGAGCTCCTCTTGGGGACATTATCAACCTAGTATCTCTAGGACACAGTTTCCTTCTATAATCAACAACACACACTATAAGTGATACTATTTCCCAACTTATCGGGCTTATTGATTCATCGAACTAAATCTCACCCATTGATAAATTAAAGAAATAAATATCAAATATATGTGCTTGTTATTATATCAGGATTAAGAGCACACACTTCCATAATAACCGAGGTCTTTGTTTCTTTATAAAGTCAGTATAAAAGAAACGACCTCAAATGGTCCTACTCAATACACTCTAAGTGTACTAGTGTAATTATACAGTCAAGATAAACTGATACCTAATTACACTATGACCTTCTAATGGTTTGTTCCTTTCCATTTTGGTCGTGAGCTACTGTTTATAATTTATAAGGTACTGATAACATTATCTTCTGCATGTGACACCACAAGCTATGTTATCTACAATATAAATTAATTGAACAACTACAAACAAATGTAGACAATTTGACCAAATGTGATTCTTTATTCATAATGAATGTTTACAAAGCTTAGGCTTTCAGTATACACTCCAACAAAGTCCTCCTTGCCTACAACCTGCCCCAATTAGACTATGAGATCGCAGGTTCTGAACATAACAATTAGATGAAAAAAAGACTAAGTATCCATACTCATATAATTGACTAACAGAAATAAGATTTAAAATAAAATTTAGAATATAATAAACATCAGTAAAAGATAAACAAGACATAATAATTGAACCAACACCTAATAATAGTATAGGCCATAAGCAGTCACAATAGATATAGATGGACTGAGGGAAAAAGAAACAAAAGATGATAAATTAGGTGACATATGATGGGAGATACTAGAGTCCAAAACCCATAAGGATGAAATTATACTTGAAATACCAGATAATGCCAAACTTATATAAGAGAAAGCACACATTGCAGAAGGTTGTGAAGCAAGGAATTGTTAAAATTGCTCGAGCATATACAAATCTAAAGAGGGAGCATCCATTGCATTACTAGACTGATGCAGCCATTATAACAACTATTGTGGTTGATTACCAAGTTTCCATAAAATATTCTGATGTAGCAATGGTGGTTGTTTAGATCGTTGCTGCTGATATTATTGCTCCGATGGTCATTTTTACTACTGCGATGGTTTCCCTTTGTTCAACAATAATGGATATTGAGACTTCTAGTATCCTTTGATTTTGTAATAAGCACACTCATCACTAGAAACTTTCAAAGTAGACCAATTTTGGTTATGAGGCGGAGACCATTGTGGTGTTGCAAAAATAGATGGCATAGATGGTGAAATAGCCCCCTTATCAACCTAAGATTTAAAGTGAATCTCCTCAACTAACAATTCGTGTACCACTGAATCAACATAAGGCAGAGGACTACGATGCAAAATTATCCCACACAATCCTTCATAATCATCATGAAGAGTCATCAAGAATTGGACCGGACGTTCTTCTCTACGAGTGACATAAGCTGGGAATGCTCACAATTCTAAGGATTCTGTGAGTGTCAACTGGTCTAATAGTTCTGACATGGTAAAATAAAAATCTTAGATGTCCATATCTTTCTGTCAAAATGCACGGATATATGCTTCCAATTGATATTGTTGGCAAAGTTAGATTGTGTGTATAATTTTACCAGATGATCTCAAACCTCTTTAACAATCTCATACTTGATCAATTGAGCACCAATGGAGCGTGTAATAGAATTATTAATTCACATAATAATCTTCGCATTATCAGCCTCTCAAACATCCAACTACTTTGCATAATCAGCAATGTTGTTATCCGTAGGTTTAATCCACACACATGAAACTTATCCCCACATTACATAGACTTTCCTTGCAAAATGTTTTTCATAATATATCCTCAATACAAATATTTTTTTCATCCAATTGAACACTAATTAATTGAAGTGAATCATCTGTATGACTAGTCATAGTGATAGAATAAATAGTGCTCACGAATAACCAATCAGTAAACCAAAACCAAGGTGATGCGAAAATGAAAAAAATAAACTTAATCAAAAGGCTCAAAATAAAAAAAAATTGTACGAACACACCAAAAATCATGAAGATGAACATTTATACGACCAGTCATGGTGACAGAATAAATAGTTTGATCCGCGAAAACTATGAATGTAATTAACAGTTCTTCAATCAAACTATCAAAACTATGAAGATAAAAGCTCTGATACCATGTATAAATCAAAAGAGAAAAAATTAGGATTTACTTTATTGTGTACATCAATCAATAATGAAAAGTTACACAATAAGATGTTTATATAATGTTAGGTCCACAACAAGAAAAAGAATAATCTATCCTTAGTAGTTAATAAATAGAAAAATCTAATAATAATAATTGTAGTATAATCTAACAATATGTATTTCTATATCTACTTTGAGTCTTTTAAACCCGGTAAAGAGCTGAGTTTCATTTATATAAGTTTATTTTGTAATTATCTATGAGTTTGATTTATAGACGTTAATGAGTTAAATTTAATAGTGTTAAAATTTTATGATTCTTATCATGCAAGTACAACTATGTTAATAACTATTTTCTTTATGATTCACTTGGAAAAGAAGATATTCTATTAGATTCCAATGCACTAGATCTTATATTACAACACTCATCGAAGATGTCCTATACATTAGTATTACAGTGATGAAATAAATTAAAGAAACTAATGTAATTAGGTCAGTTTTTCATAGACAAACTTGTGTTTTGAAATTCCAATATCCATGAAAGACTTAGGGTAATATTTAAAGAGATTTACTACTTCATAATACAACACTTGTACAAATAATATTTATATTGAGCATATGATTCTAGATGAAGGTCTAGTCGTATGCCCCACTCTATAACATTCTTGAAATTTCATCAAAGAAGCTATTAAATAAGTTTAGGAAGGAAACCCTAAGGTTGTCACTCCCTCTACTTTCTATTGATGAGGAGAAGAGACATTTAGAAATAATAATAATTAGACAATAATTGATAATGACCGAGTTGGGTGAAATTAATTATATCAATTATTTGTGGATTAATTATTATATTAATTATAATGTTGATGCATCAAGCAATGTATGAGATATGGAAATATCAATAGCGACACACAACCACCAGCCTCATATGCAATTAAACCCATCAAGGCGGTTCACTAAATATGATAGATTTGGTTGAACCACCACCACAATTAATTCCACTATTTAGGATATACTAACCTCAAATTAATTTTATTTTTATCATTATTATTTTTTAAATATATAAAAAATGAGTAGGCATTGATGATCCAATCAGTTTGGAGGTGCGAAAATCATTGAATTTAATTTCCTCTGAATTTTTGCACCACGCTAGAAATTTTTCTGATGATTCGGATCATTCCAAAGGTCTCTAACACCGTACTAGGTTATTTTTTTATTTGTGAATTTATAAGGTATCACTATCAATTTAGACATAAAGAATTAAATTTAGATAATATGATCAGACTATAAGTAAAATATTTAAATCTACAAATCTCATTTTAAGCATTTTTTTAAATGTCTTATATTTATTATGTCGACATCCTCAATTTATACGTTTAGACAACGTCAATTCTTCTTTGTTATTGTTGGTACAATCGTCTTTGATCAAATTTGATGAGTTAAATTAAATTTGAGTTGGCTTAAATTTGAATTTTGATATTTGACAATATGTGAGAAAGAAATTAAATAGGTCAAGAGATGCATGACTGAATACTTGTTCGGAAAAATCTTTCTGAGTGAAGCTAAGCGCGCAATTGAAGTCCAAATTAGAAGTTAATTAGGCAACGAAAAAGTCTTAGTGAGTGAAGCTAGACAGTGAAAGTCCAAACTGGAAATTAAGCAACAAAAAAATCTTACTGAGTGAAGCTAGATAGTTAAATTTCTAACAGACTTAAACAGTAAAGAACTAGTGAGTGAAGTTAGGCATTGGAAGTTCTAGCAGAGTTAGGCAGTGAAAACCTAGTTAGAAACTAGGCTATGGAAGTTCTAGCGGGGCTAGACATTGAAAACCTAGTTCAGAACTAGGTAGTGGAAGTCCTAGCAGGGCTAGGCAAGGGAAAAGTCCAAGTGGGTCAAACATTGATCGGACACTTGGTGATCAAAAGTCCAACGGAAAGTTGACACGAGATAGAAAGCCCAAATGGGTCATGGGTTGACCAAACACATAGTGAAAAAGCCCTGGCAGGTCAAGGTTGATCGGGTGCAAGGTATTAGGAAATCTCAACAAGTCACGGATGACTTTGGAGTTTGGCAAAGGAACCCTAAATTCGGATTCAGAGTTTTAGGATTGGGCAATTGATTGGCTCAATCGATTGGCCTGGGGTAATCGAGAGGAAGCCTTTTTGTGAAAGACGGAAAGATACTGAATCAATTAGGCTAATCAATTCAGCATGAACCAATCGATTGGGAAAAATTGATTGGATGATGTTTCACGAGCACAGAAATGTGGTAAATCGATTGTTGTAATCAATTTAGCCTTCCCTAATCGATTGGATTGATCGACTAGGGCATTTTCATGAGAGAACAGAAAGTTCAAGAATCGATTGAGCAATTGATTAGACGGTTTTCCTTCTAAATTGACTGGGGCAATCGATTAGAAGTTGTCAAATCGATTAATATGACTCACCAATCAATTAGATAAGCGAAAAGAGCTCTTCTGTAGGTTTTTAAACGGTCATCTGACATGACAATCGATTAGAGATAGGCCTAATTGATTATGATACGTCAAAGTGACCCTAGAAAAGGGATTTTCGTGAATATTTGAAGCAAGAGTTAGGACACTTTGGAAGCTAGAGTGGGGGTTCGTTGATGATGACTTGTAGCAAAAAAACTTGAAACAATAACTAACACTATGATTTACTTGGTATCCATTTCCTTGAGGTGACTAATTCAAGGATTCGCACAGTGCACACACTCCATTATGGAAAACATTCATTCTAGGAAATAATCCAAATGTAGAGAAACCTTGTACAAGTTCACATACAAGAATGCAATGAAACAAGATATAAATGTACAATACAATTGAGAAACTTACTTTCTTGACCTCTTGTTGCTTGAAATGCTTCTTGTAGACTCAAAAATGTAGCAGTACTTCTCTCGGAGTCTTCCAAGAACTGGTGGTGAAGATTGGAGAAGAAGATCGATTGATTTGAACCTTCGAACGCCTTTGTATCCCGCAGATTAGGGTTCTCAATCGATTGGTCTTACCCCCAAACAATTGTCGGGTCAGATCCAAGCAAATCCATCAGTTTAAACCTTGCAACGGCTCTTTTCTTCTTCTCTCAATTGATTAATTGGCTTCAATCAATCACATGATCAATTACGAAGCTCACTGTGCGTTCATAAATTCCTCCTAATTGATTACCTAATTGATTAAACTCCTCACGAGAAAGCTACTGTGCTTTGTGAAAAATCTCACTTCAATCGATTGAAGATGATTGAATTGATTAGACAATCAATTTAGCGCCTCTTTGTTCTAGAGAAATTCACATCAATCAATTACCCAATAATTGGCTTCTGGCTGAATCGATTACCCAATCGATTATTCGATCAATTCACCGCCCCTCCTTATGACAACACTCCCAATCGATCCACTGATCAATTGAACTTGGGTCAATTGATTACCCAATTGATTGCTCTAACCTTAACTTGCTTAACCTTGCCCAACTTTCGGCCAAACGTGACCTATTGAGACTTCTCCACCAAGTGTTCGATCAACCTTTGACCCACTTGGACATTAGCAACTTCTCTTTGGACTTCCGATCACCAAGTGCGGTCCTCCTTGACCCACTTGAATTTTCCTCTTGCCTAACCACAATTAGGACTTTCCTCTTACCAACGTACGATCCTCCTTGACTTACTTGGACTTCCCTTTGCCTAACCGTAGTTAAGACTTCCCTTTGTCAATTTGCAATTCTCCTTGACCCACTTGGACTTTCCTTTACCTAACCACAGTTACGACTTCCCTTTACCAATATGTAGTCTTCCTTGATCCACTTGGACTTTCCATTACCTAACCACAGTTAAGAATTACCTTTACTTAACCCTCCAATTAGGATTTTACCTTTCTTAACCTCCAGTTAGGACTTTACCTTGTCTAACCCTCGAGTTAGGACTTTGTTAATCAAGTATCTGGTCCTCCACGACCTACTTGACTTTTCTCTCACATATCGTCAAGTATCTGATCAACCTTGATATACTTGACATCTTCTAGATATTTTCCAAACATAAACTACAAAAAAAAATCAGGAATACCGATGGACATACCGACAGAAAATGATTTCCGTCAAAAATTTGGTGTACCCTCCGACGGAATCAGATTCTGTCAGAAAAAGGAAAGGTAAAGTAAATTCTAGCATACTTTCTGACGGAATAGCTGTTTCGTCGGAAACTGCACTTTGGTTTTTCTGATGGAAGAAAGATTCCGTCTGAAAAACCCACTTTTTTTAGGGTTTCCAAAATCGAGGTTTCCGATGAAATTTAGATTCTATCGAAAACTTAGTGGGGTTTCCAACATAATTGGAATTCCATCAGTAATGTCGGCTCAAAACAAGCCTTAGGGCTCCTCGTATTTTTTTCACACATGGCGGCCCTTCTCTCCCATTTTCCTTGATCGTCGATAAATGCTCCTCTCCGTGCCTTTCTCTCCCTCTTTCCGATGCAGGCGACCCTTATGGTGGTCGCTAACTGCCTACTAATGGCTATGTCAGCAGTAAGTTGCCTGCTGGCGATTGTACCGGTTGTCGTTGGTCGCTAGCTGCCTGTTGGCGGCTATGCTGGTCTGTGCCAACCGTCAACACCTGCTGTGCTGTCGACTGTGTCGGCCTGTGCCGTCTAGCAGCTCAATTCCTGCTTTGAACTTGTCATTTTTTGTGATAAATTTGAGTTAAATTATTTTTATTTTGTAAACAGATAGTATTTGTTGCTCTTCTCCAATTGAACTACACATCTTCAGGTATAATTTAAGAAATTATACTTTATGCTATTTAACATGAGTCAATTTAGATATATGGTCTATTAGTATGTTAATCTATAACATAATATAGTCCTTTTGTTTGTTTTGTGTTAGTATGTTAATCTAAGCTAATTTTTATTTCCCAATTTATTAGTTTTAGGTGAAAATGTTTATGAATAAAATTTGGATGTACAATCGATTAGAAAATAGATTTATTACAGATGATTTTATTGCTAAAGTTAAAGAGTTTGTGAATTTTACTAAAATAGATTTATTACAGATGATCTTATTGCTAAAATTAAAGAGTTTGTGAACTTACCAAGAGTTATCCAGAATGTATGAATAGTGCTGAGTTACAGTGTCCATGTAATCATTCAAAATGTAGAAATAGAGTCATCTGTGATAAGGACGCCGTGAAAGTACATATATGTAGAAATGATTTTATGCTAAATTACTACAATTGATACTGTCACGGAGAGCCTTATTTGTATGAACCAATTGGACTTTCTGGTGGTTCGTCATCTGGCACAACTTTTATTGTGCCTAAATCATCAACTATGATATTGCAATACAATCAATGGTTCATGATGCGATGAATGTTGCAGTTGAATATTCCAATATATATTAAATATCAACACCTAAATATCAATAACTATATGAAATGTTAAAGGCTAGTGGAAGATAATTGTGGGAAGACATTCCTTTTAGTCATTCCCAACTATTAGCTACTGTAAAGTTATTAAATATGAAAATAGAATATCATTTTTCATAAAGATGTTATGATGGCATATGTCAATTGATGTCAAAGTTATTTCCTGCTGATAACATAATGACTAATAGTTTTTACATTACAAAGAAATTAGTTAGAAGTTTAGTTTTGTCCGTAGAGAAGATTGATTGTTGTATAAACAATTGCATGATATTTTGGAATAAAGACAAAGAACTAATTGAATTTAAAATCTGCACTCATCCTTGTTATAAGCATTGTGCTCATACTCTATTCACCGATACTCTAAATGAAATTTATTATGATGTTGTTGGTGGAAGGACACAAAACTCCATCCTGTACGGCCTTGATTCCTAGGCCAAAGTTGCATTTGAATGTTTGAGGAATCCAATGGGTCATGCTAGTTCCTCTTCTTCTAGTGAAGTACAGTCTTTACGACGTGAAAATCAAGAATTGCGCACTCAATTGAAATGAATGGATCAAAGGATGGCCGATATGGATCAGTGGAGAGCTATTGAAGAACAGAGGAGGGTCGAACTTGACGCTAGTAATGAAGCTCTCATAGCCCAAATGCGAGCGATCGTGGCTAATTTCACCCAAGCATCACATGGTTTTGAATCATAAGAGGCTCAAGATCCATCAAATCGTGATGATTAGGTTTTTCTGAGGTTTTTTCAACTACAACTTAGTTTTTTATTTATCATACATAGACCGTGATAATATATTTATTCTGTTTTAATATTAAGATATATTCATTTCTAAATATTTTATTACTATATGTTTCAGGAGTCACGTTCGGCCTTATTTACATATTGACTCTTTATATCATCATATTCTCATTTCTCTTCAGGTATCATTTTATTACATATAAAATTCGTTATACATATATGTAAAATGTTTATTTATACATCAACATAATCATTTGGTATTTGACTTTCCATAAGATTTTCTTTATTATCTTGTGCTTCTTGTATTATTTGGAGTACTTTCTATTACGGTATATATTCTGTAAATTTGGATTTGTTGGTTGCTACTCGAAAAGCCTAGAGGTTCCACTGTACAAAAATTTTGTACAAAGGTCTGAACCTTTTCCTAGCTACCATGTGTTCTTTTAAATTAAATTTTTGATCGCCTGCGGAACTTAACACGTTTGATCCAAAACTTAATCTATTTGTTCTTTTAGGTTTTGACTTGGATCTCCTGCGGAACTTAACACGTTCGACCCAAGTCACTTAAGTTATTAATTCCATTAAATATTAATTTCCATAATCGGTTCCCAGTACTGACGTGGCGAGGCACATGACCTTCTTGGATATGGGAGCAACCACCACCGACTAGACAAAACCTTTTATAGAAAGCTAATATTTAATTTCCTAAAATAACTTTAGGTTAACCGAAAAGAACAATCAAATCACAAGGAAAAGAAAAACAAAAGAACACTATATCGAAAACGAATTCGAAACTCTAGAATCGTATGCCTCTTGTATTTAGTATTATTTCCATAAATAACTAGCATGATGCGGAAAGGAAAAATTACTAGTTATACCTTCTAAAAGACCTCTTGATCTTCTACTGTATTCCTCTTCTAACCTCGGGCGTTGTGTGGGCAACGATCTTCCGAGATGAGAACCACCAAGCACCTTCTTCTTCCTTAAAAGTTTCGGCCACCACAATTCTCCAAGAGAAGTAGAGGTCCGGCCACCACCACCAAGCTCCAAGGGATGCAAGAAACAAAACCACCTTTCTCTCCTTCTTCTCCTAGCTAGAACCGGCCACCATCAAGAGCTCCAAGAGAGGTTGCCGCCGGCCATAAGAAGAAGAGAAGAGGAAGAAGCTAGGGCCGGCCACCAAGGAGGAAAAGAGAGGAGAAGAATAATAGAGTTGATCACCCATGAAGGCACCTCTACCCCCTCTTTTATAATCCTTGGTCTTGGCAAATAAGGAAATTTAATTAAAAACTTCCTTAATTCTTTTGCCATGAAAAAGAAAATTTTATTTAATTAAAAACAATTTTCCTATTCTCAATTTACATGGCCGGCCACCATCAAGCTATAAACAAGGAGAGTTTTAATTAATTAAAATTTCCTAATTTGTCTCCAGAAATTTATAAAAAATTTCTCCAATAATTTTCCCTTCATGGTGGTTAATAAAAAGGAAATTTTATAAATTAAAATTCTTCTTTTAAACATGTGGATAATTTCCAAAAGGAAAGTTATCTCTAAAAATTAAAATCTCTTTTCAATCTACAAATAAGGAAAGATATCAAATCTTTTCTTAATCTTTTGTAGAAACTAATAAAAGAGAATATTTAATTTTTAAACTTCTCTTTTAAATTATTATCATGGTTTAAAAGGAAAGTTTTTCTTAAAAATAAAATCTCCTTTCAATCTACAAATAAGGAAAGATTTCAAATCTTTTCTTAATCTTTTGTAGAAAGCTTTTAAAAGGAAAGATTTAATTTTTAAACTCTCTTTTAAAACTATGATATCCACATAAGAAATAATTTTAATAAAAAATTCTTTTTAATATGATGTGGCCGGCCACCTAAGCTTGGGCTCCAAGCTATTGGCCGGCCACCTTAAGGCCAACTTTTAGGCTTGGCCGGCCCTAAGCTTGAGCTTCGAGCTTAGCTTGGCCGGCCCCTATTGATTGGGTAAGAAGGTGGGTATGTGGTGGGTATAAATCTCTATATACAAGAGGCTACGATAGGGACCGAGAGGAAGAATTGGTTTTGGTCTCCCGATAAAATTAAGCATCCCGTGCTCGCCCCGAACACACAACTTAATTTTATCAATAATAATTCATTCCACTAGAGAACTATTATTGAACTACCGCACCAATCCCAAATTACATTTTGGGCTCCTTCTTATCATGAGTGTGTTAGTCTCCCTGTGTTTAAGATATCGAATGTCCACTAATTAAGTGAGTTACTGACAACTCATTTAATTAATATCTTAGTCCAAGAGTAGTACCACTCAACCTTATCATCATGTCGGACTAGGTCCACCTGCAGGGTTTAACATGACAATCCTTATGAGCTCCTCTTGAGGACATTATCAACCTAGTATCTCTAGGACACAGTTTCCTTCTATAATCAACAACACACACTATAAGTGATACCATTTCCCAACTTATCGGGCTTATTGATTCATCGAATTAAATCTCACCCTTTGATAAATTAAAGAAATAAATATCAAATATATGTGCTTGTTATTATATTAGGATTAAGAGCACACACTTCCATAATAACCGAGGTCTTTGTTTCTTTATAAAATCAGTATAAAAGAAACGACCTCAAATGGTCCTACTCAATACACTCTAAGTGTACTAGTGTAATTATACAGTCAAGATAAACTGATACCTAATTACACTACGACCTTCTAATGGTTTGTTCCTTTCCATTTTGGTCGTGAGCTACTGTTTATAATTTATAAGGTATTGATAACATGATCCTCTGTGTGTGACACCACACACCATGTTATCTACAATATAAATTAATTGAACAACTACATTTATCACAAATGTAGACATTTGACCAATGTGATTCTTATTTCTAGATAAATGTTTATACCAAAATCTAGGCTTTTAGTATACACTCTAACAGGATTTAGATATGATATTTGCATATGTATTCTGCATAATTATTTAGTTTTGTTTGTTTTAAATGATTATGATTGTTTATATTAGTATGAATGTTAGTTTATTTGTGCTTATATGGATTGTATGAAAAAGATGAATGAATTGTTAGGATGTATGGAATGTGTTTTTATGTGTGAATTTTATAAGTGTGATTGTTATATGATGTATGTGTGTGGATAATATTTAATATATTTGTATGTGTAGATTATATGTATAATGTCATCATCTGTGATGATTTTCGTATATTTAGAAATTGTAAACCGGATAGAGCGCAAATACATGGAATTTGTAAAAAAAAATTTGTGTTGTCGATGAAATACCGACGGAATAGGTTTTTTGTCGGTGATAAACAACAGAAATGCTATTTTTCATCGGTATTTTGATAGAATACCGATGGAAACACTAACTTCCGTCGGTGTTTACCGACGGAAGTAGAGTTTTTGTCGGGAAATCCATAAAGTCAACAAAGTTAAGGGTTTGTTGTTTTCTGACGAAAATTATGTTTCCATCGGTAGAAAAATCGGTTGCTAGAACAGTGTTTCTGGCATCATTACCGACGGAAATAAAATTGAGTCGTAAAATATTAACGATGGAATCACATATTCTGTCGGAAAACTCGTTTCCGATGAATCTATTATGACAAAAAAGAATTTAGATATCTATACAATGGCATGATATTATCCACTTTGAGCCTAAACCCTCATGGTTTATTTTTGAACTCGAAAAAGTTTCATACCAATGAAGATATCTTTCTATAGTCTTTCTCATATATTTTTAATGTGAGACTTTATTTGCAACCCAACAATCCCCCATCAAATGAAGGACTACAAGCTTTCCACGGTCGATTCTCAACCCGCCAGGTTTTCCTGCCCCTTGATCCACCCGACCTACTAGGACTTTCTTTCCAAGCCGCAACAAGGACTTCTTGTCTAGTGTCTGGTCCTCTTGATTCAGACACGGTAGCCTCCACTTCCTTTATTCGATGTCAATATTCTATTCACATTGCTCAATTAGATCATAGCTCTTGTACATAGTCGGTGGTTAAATCTTTTGGTAGTTCAGGCCCTTATACCAATTGTTAGGACTAAAAAAATATTAGATATCTCCATAATAGTATGATATTGTCCACTTTGGGACTAAGCACTCATGATTTTATTTTTAGGCTCTACTCAAAAGGCCTCGTACCAATGGAAAAATCTTTCCCTTATAAATTTATGATATTTTCCATGTATTTTCAATGTGAAACTTTGTTTGCCACCTTACAACCCAACAGAATCCTCTCCTGACACCTTTTTTTTGTTGGTAATCCGTCGGTATGTGCACATTCCGACGGATTTTCGATGGTAATCCCATTTTTTTTTTTGTAGTGATAGTGTCCAAATATCGAAATTCAAGTTTGAATCCACTCGAACTTAGTCAAACTAGTCAACCTTGACCCAGGGACAATTGCATCAATAATTTCCCAACAAGAGTTGCTCACGTCAGTTCTTGGTCATTCTAGAACGAAGTATTACTGCATTTTTCAAATCAACAAGAAGCATTTCTGATTAATAAGTGATCAAGAGCAAAGTTTTCATTGTATTTATTTTTACTTCATTGTTCTTATTGTATTCTCGTATTCTCTTTTGTACGTATTCTCATATTTGAATTTATATGAGTCTTCTCCATCTCTTAGAATGATATTTTCATCATAGTGCATATATAAGAGTGAGGAATGAATCTTCGATTAGCCATCTTAAAAAAATAGATATTAAATAAAAAAGAGGTATTAATATTACTTCAAAACTTTCACTACTAACTAAATTCAAAAAAAAAAAACAATCCAAACTATTCACTGCTCTCTCTCTCTCTGTGCATGTCATAACACTTTGTTATTCGTTCTTTCCATGCTAGGACGTGACCATACATTCTTTCTAGCAACTATGTCTGACAACTATATTCATTTAGTATTTTTTTTTCCCCAAATGTTTTATTTTATTTAGGTGAATTATTCATTATCTTTGGAAAATGAAATTGTGAGATATGAAATGACCAATTACTAAATTAAATGAACCGTAATTATATTTATAGTTTTGACCATTGAATCATTTGAACTAAATTAAGATTTGTTCATGCCCAAAAATAGCTCCTTACAATCAACCGACGAATTAATACTTTGTCCCAAAAGACGCCAAAAAAGAACTAAATCCTAATCTATCGTCTCATATCTAAGATATGTCCTAACTCTACCTCCCAATAACATAACTACAATAAAAAATAAGATTAAAAAATAGCTCACACTTACTAGACAGAAATAAAGTGAAATAAAACTCTAAATATATTGTTTATTTTATATTTTATTAAGACAAACAAATTTTTTTATGTACTTATTCGAATCCACTCCAACCCTAAATCCCAAATTCTAAACCCAAAAAGCACCACATCATTCTGACTTGTAAAAGTTAAAAGATTGGACGTTAAGTTTGAACCCTTCTTTAGTGGTCGCATCGAATTCTTCGACATGGTGACTCTGGAATCAGCATCTTCCTTTTATAATTTCAAAGTTCCATTTCGTGGCCAACTATACAATTATTCCTCAGCTTTCCCCAATTACCTTTGGCAAGAACAAAGTTGCTCATTAATTTTAATACAAACAAGTCATTTTGTTTATTCTAATACAAATAAAATCATTTTTCCAATATAAGCACTATATAAACCGCACTATATAAGCATGCTACCTTCTTCCTTCTTTAATCATCATCTCAGCTCTCAACAGAGAAATATTGAGAAACAGAGTTCATAAAATTAAATGGGTAATTTCTTCTCCCGCCTCTTAGGCAACACGGGCGGGGCTGACCGCACCGAGACAGCCAACAACGGCGCCGACTCCTCCACCATCGTCGGCATCCACTCCACGGCTGAGTGGTCCGAGAACTGGCAGTCACACATCCAATCCAACAAGCTCGTAATTATATATCTACGTTAATATATATACTAATAATTGATGCATTAATTTTATTTTTGATTTATTGGACGTGATGGATCAAGATGGTGATCGACTTCTTTGCGTTGTGGTGTGGACCGTGCCGAGTAATCGAGCCAGAGTTCAAGGTGATGTCCACCCAATTCCCGGGCGCAGTCTTCCTCAAGATCGACGTCGACGAGCTTCCGGTGATCAATAACTAGTTTATTTATCCGTTTATCCAGGAATAGAATGAGATGATGACGTCGAAGAGGATGAGTTCTAACTTCCTCGTTTTGGTCCTTACAATGACCGTTATGGTGAGTGCAGACGGTGACGCAGGAATGGAAAGTGGAGGCGATGCCAACGTTTGTGCTGGTGAAGAGAGGGCGAGAGGTGGACAGGGTGGTGGGTGCCAACAAGGAAGAACTCAAGAAGAAGATCCAGCTCCATCTCAGAAAGTGAACTTACTTGGTTAATTACCTTGTTCGAGAGTTCGTATGGAAGTCTTAACTCATGTTACGTGAATCGAAAGAGAGATTAATGGTGTGAGTTTATGCATGATATTTCTAATCTAAGACAACGAATGGTTCCCCCAAGGTATAGCATAGACGGTGGACGCATGATATTTCTGACGGAATGATCAAAGATCAATTCTCAAGAACTGACGACCTGAGATTTATCCTATCATACGCTCAACGTCTGTATACCTGCATATACCTCCCTCCATATCCGTGAGACCGATACTAGGGGAACCGTTAATATAACGGATATACATTAAGAAGACAACGAACGGATAAAAAAAAATGACAATGAAAAAATTACAATACTTCTTACACCGGACAGAATAATGATTATTACGTACACAATTCACCAAACACATAATTCATCTTTAGATTTAATTGAATAATATTAGCTCTAGAAATAATATCTTAACATCACCTAAATAAATATTCAAATAGTTTCAAAATCCTAAGATGAAAATAATCTTAATCAAAGACTAAAATTCTCAGAAACCTCTGGAAACTTTAAATAACATATAACAAATATAGATCTCAACAAACTTAAATTTAAAATTTATTTCTTAATGTACTTCTCTATTTTCTGGTTTGACTGCAGCAGGCTCGATTCTATTCGTTATCTACAAGCATATACATGCAACATGTGAAAAAGGGAGGAGAATCCAATAAGATTTTGTTCCGAGGTGATAAGGCAGAATAACGGCTGCAACGTAGCATACCTAGATGGATTGAAATCTTGTATCACGTACGGTACAGCCAAATATATTTTCTGATAAATTATCAAAACTTTAATACTAATCAATACCTTTTATGGAGTTGGCAATCCTCTTTTTAAGGTCTAATTGATCATAATATGCATATGCAAGGGTATCCAAATAATATATGCTTTAGCAGTTCAATTAGGGTTGATCAACACTGAAGCGAAGGCAAAGATATATAAGAATAACACCTAAAACAACTAAGTGTTCAATGCAAAAAAGAACAAATTGAATCATAATTTCACTTGTTTGAGATTATTACCTTGCACATGTATCAGGTGATGATCAGAAGGTTATTCTCATTTCCGTCGTCGTTGCGAGTAATGGGCCGGAGTGGGTCGACCTTCCATACCCCATCAACAATGAACTTAATCTGCAAACGAGAAGATTTATGATGATCTGCAAAAGAAAAATGTACTTGAGCTAGCCTAGCAAATGTAACTTCTTCTGACCTCATAACTACCAGGATATAGTTTCAGATACAGAGAAAAGATGCCAGAACTTGATGATTCCATCCTTCTCTGATTAGTCCATCCATCAAATGAGCCGACTAGTAAAACCTCTGAAGCGGAATTTGACCAAATTATGCAGACAGAGCGAAGTAGGCTTAGAGTAATTTGAGCTGAATCAAGTTTTTTCTGTTTCTCACCCACCAATTTCTTTGATTCTCTGTAAAATGTTGATCTGATCATTGCCAAGTAGTGCTGCAATGTTAGAATAAGATAAATGCAAAAGATCCAGATGAGAACATTAGATACATAATCTCAAGTGTCATCTTTCCTTCGAGTACTGCCATCCTTGCCCTAATGGACCTCAGCTTATCTCGTGCATTAATAATATCTGTCTCTTGATATTCCAAAGCATCAGAGAGCTTATGCATTTCATCCATTGAACTTTGTTGGCCCTGAGTTAATCATATACTGAATGCTAGATGCAATGGGAAAAAATGATGGAAGAAATCATTTAACCAGATTAATAGATAGGATACAAACTTTCATGAAAAATTTATTCACTGGTACTTGTTCTTTTGGTAACAAAATAGCAGCATTATATTGTCTAAATCAAAGTCATAGAAATCTCAACATAAAAAACAAAAGAAATAAAGAGATCAAGTAAGGGTCTATTACAATTCTTCAATGCAAAGATTTGCGCTAAGGCTCCCCTTCTAAAAAAAAAAAACAGTCCGGTGCACGAAGCTCCCGCTACGCGGGATTCCGAGGAAGAATCTATTGTACACAGTCTTATCCTCCTTTTTGTAAGAGACTGTTTCCAGCAATACAAAGATTATGGATAGAAAATATTATATTGATTAATGAGATAACCATTATATGTATGAATATAGAATTCTAGAAAAAAAAAAAAAAAAAACCTTACATGAGACTAAACCACTATAGAATATCTTATTAACCCTGGTATCTCAATACTCCCCTAAACTTGGAGCATAATATTGTCTATGCCCAGCTTGCAACAATCATGAAAAGAAAACATATCTACGTGCAGAAGCAAAACTTATATAGCTAATTACGAGGATGCAGTCAATAATCCCTTTGGCCTCGATTAACAAAGTTGATGGAGCACACAACAACCCTTGCGTTCTAGGACCAACACAGCCAAAAATGTCTTCAACCTCAAATCAACACATTGTTAAAAAGAATGCGAAAGAGAGAAAAAGATGAAGAGAGATCAAAGGAACAAATCTCTCAAGTGAACCTCTCCTTCGAGTGGTAGTTACATTAGCATGTAATAACTAAGGGTGAGGACAGCGCTCAAAAATCCTAAAAGAAAGATGGATGAATGGATACAGATTGCATTATAGATAGAAACCACAATTTGATCTTTTGCTAAACTTTAGCAACATAACATCAAAAAAAAGTTTCGAAAGTCATTCTATTCTAATCAGAACGAATAAAGCATCCCGTGTTGCTTGCCCACCAACATGAAAAACTAGGTTGAGTCACCGAAACAAGCGAAGGAACTTCTCATTTTGAGGCGACTTCAATAGTGGCACTGCAAGGCAATGCAACTTCTTCAATTGTGACACAGCGAGACAAGGCAAGGCAAGGAGAGAGGCAAGATGAGATTAGAGCTAAGGAGAGACAAAAAGCAATCGAGCAACACAACGTGGGTAAGGTGATGAGCGGTGTGGTACAAGCGAGGCAGTGAGCAATTAAGCAACCCAATGCAAGTGTGGCAATGATCGATCGAGCAACACAACATAGTGAACACTTGTTTTTTCCTCTTGTGTATTTCCTCCTCCTCTTCAGCAGTTAGGTTTAGTACTCAGCATAACCAGTAACACTGGCACATCTTAGTTGGGCTATAAGTGGTGCATATGCAACACACGAAAAGGATAGAATAGAATAGAATGAACACTAGGTGACATCTTTTCAACAGACTTCTCCTTGCAGTGCATCAGCGGCACATGAAAAGCTGAAGAAAGAAGGAAATAGCTTGATGAGGATCCTAGGGTCAATAAAGACAAGATATGTTGAAAAACAAAAAAGAACAAAAATTAAAGTTGGCTGGAATTTTAAGTAACAAAAGAACAAATGTGTACAGAGTCCCCCTCGTCAACACAACTGACAAAGAAGAGTGATGAGACTGTACTTCTGAAAATAATGAAGCAAAGTATGCTTAATGAATCTAGAGAGGATGAACAAAGAATAAAGGTTACAAAGAATTATGTGCTACTTGTAATCTGATAATCAGAAAAAAAAAACTAGGGGAAAAAATTCAACAAGCAGAAACCAACAGAGTGAAGATAGTCAGAAAAGGAACTTGGATATCTGAATTCCAGACAGATTCGGGAGAAAGCAAGTGGCATTACTCTAATTTATAAATTATGCCTATATTTTTGTTCTCCAGTTGGCATTACTCTAATTTATTAATTATGCGTAAATAAGTGTGGTTACACAGCACACATATGAAAACAGGAAGGTTTCAGCTTCAACAAGTGGTGAACACCAAGTAGCACTGCTAGGATGCTAGGAAACAGTCTGAAACTAGGAGATTTACATTGTTGCAGTCTTTGCAGTGTAGTTCACAATTGTGGTTCACATGATGCTCAGGTTCCCTAGTTTGGAGCAGTTTCTTTTTTTTTTAGATAGTAAGGAAATTTTTAGAAGCAGTGTCTCCAGAAGACAAGAAATTCAAAATATTGGGAAGTAGCTCCCCTACATAATGCAGAAAGTCTCCATTTCAACTAGTAGTAAAAAATTACAATTTACACAACAAAAAAGGTGGAGTCAATAACATACCTCCTGAAAAGAAACATTAATTCTGGACCTAAGTAACTTCAGTGTTGAGGCAAGATCTGACTCTAACTGCTTAAAGCGCACGCCTATCTCACTATTGCCAAATTCTGAATCAATTTTGAGTTTACTCATTTCTGCTGAATTTTGAGAATGCTTATACTCCTGATTCTTTGTATCTTTATCTAAGACGTTGCAATCTAGTGCCTTGTTATTCACAGAATCAGAAGGAACCATATGACCAGCTGTTAAGGATGAGTAAGACCATAAATCATAATATATGATTGCTGTACAAACTTGAACCATAGTATTATACAGTGTTAAGCTATCATTAAATTGTAATAGTGTTTGACGGAGTTGAATATCATATCAATACAAACTGTTTAACTCTGTGATATCAAGGGATTAATTTCTAGCATTGCTACCAAATCATTCACCACTATAACTAAAGTAAATGTTGATATCATGAAGGTTCATCTACTTGGCCTTAGTGTAGCATACGAAGAAATAATAGATCAGGCAAGAAAAGCTAACAATGTGACTTATCCCATCTATATTGAACAAAAGAGATTCACCTCTGTCTAAGACATGTTTGTCATCTCTGGATGATGCCCTTCCAATCTCTTTGAAATCTGCTAAAGACAAAATTCTTAGTGTTTCCAGCCTCCTCAACATTCCTTCAATCCCTCCGCCAGTCGCAGCACTCTCTATTTCCCTTTCAACAAACCAAAAGAGAAAACCAGTTAAATCAAAGCGTGAAGGGGGAAAAAAACAGTACGTCATAAAACAGTTCTTCTCACGTCAATCTTCCTGAAGAAGAAGACACAGAAAGTTCCTCTTCAGACTCAAGAACACTATCCCCAACGGCGTCGTTCTCCCATGAACCATCAAAAATTACTTCTTGGACCTCGATGGGCACATACTCGCTGTGACGCCACCCAAAGGCGAGCCAACCACCGTGGAAGGAGATCGCTTCGACGAGATCCGACCTTCCCGCTGCAATCAGCTCCTCCCTAGTCGGGAAAGCGTCGAGATTCCCAGCCTTGCGCATGAACTCGTAAATCTGGGCCTCCAATTCCACCCTTCTCCGCATCACCCCGGACGCACCATTTTCGTCCCCAGTCGTGCACCTCTTTGACCATCGTAACGTATCAGAGAGCCATAAAAATGGAACCTTGGAGCCAAATGGATTCGGGGGAAGAAAATCCAGATATCTCCAGGACGAGGGCAACGACGACGAGGAGAAGGGGGAGTGCAGGAGAAGAGATGGAGATCCTTTGGGGCGGCTACGGCGCAAGGAGGCGGAGGACAGGACGAAGAAGACGGAGGGAATGGAGGATGCGAGGAAACTCATCCTGTGCAGCAGCATTCCGCCGAAGCCCTTGGGGTTGCCCCAGCGAACTGCTCGAACGGGAGGGAGGGAGGGACCATTTTTCTTCCATTCTTTGTGGTGCGTCTCGATAGAGGAAGCCCGCAAAAGGGAAAAGGCGGGGTCATATAATTAAGTTAAATTAAATTATCACAAAAAGTAACAAATAAGTAATTTTAAAAATTGAAAACATCTGGATTAATATTTTCTTATCTATAATTACTAAAAAAAAAAAAATCGTTTGCCCATCCCATTGGACAATATGAGACACTTATCCATGCACTTCTTATTTTAGTATTTAAAAATTAATTTGATGAGTACAAAATTAAATTAAATATTATTTTTTCACATTAAAAATAAATTTAAGGCTTATTAATAAATTTTTTTATTAATTTTTTATATAAAAATATATTATCATGATTCTATTTAGTCTCACATCTTAAGATTTGACAATACCATGAACAGAGAAGCTTTTATAAATATTTTGAGCCAACAGTACTAGAAAGTATACCTCCCTCGACCTTTTCACTAAGATTGAGTATCTAATATATAAATTAATTTTTTACGAAAAAGAGTCAGTTATAATAGCAAGCCGAGCGTCACCCTATATTACACATACAACATATGTATACGATGGCTAGCTAACATTAAAAATATGACAAAAATCAAAGATCTGTTTTTTGAGTTATCAGCGCTCCTTTTTTATTTTTATTTATATTTATATTTATTAAAAGGGTGTTCCACCCCACCATCCCTTTAAAATGATATAGTTGTCCTCGAATATATTGTTCAATATTATTATCTCCTATCAATTGTATAAATAAGATAAGTCTGTGTTATAGTAACTACAAAATCATAATTTCTATCACATGAATATTATTGAACAAGGCAAGTTCGAGTTGTATCAGTTGCGATTTGTAATAGCTACAACACAAATGTTAAATGAACATGTTACATATGTATTGTAACAGTTCTAAAATCATAGTTGCTATATGAATATTTTTAAGAATGTTAAGTATGTACTGTAGTAATTATGATTTTATAACTACTATAATATTTGTAGCAAGAGATAATAATATTGAACAGTATATTTAAAGATAATTATATAATTTTATAAGAGGATGGTGGACTAAAGCATTATTTTGATTAAACAAAGTTAAAAAGGAAGATATTTCAATAAAAAAAGGTAGGGTAGCTCGGTGTATAAAGCTCTCGCTATGTAGGGTCCTAGGGAAGGATTCATTGTACGCAGTCTTACCCTACTTTTTGTAAGTGGTTGTTTTATATGATTCCACTAAAAAGGATTTTTTTTATTGTTACCCTTGAAAATATTGATAATTAAGACTTAAACTTACTAATTAAAAAATAAATCACCTTCATTTTAAAAATCATAAATCAATTAAGAGTTTCATAACTCTAAAATTGCTAGTCAAGAGAGTTAATTTATTTTATGTACTACTAATTTTCATCTTAAAATTTATATAAATTGACAAAAGAAACACTGCTGATCTTAAGATAGGACCTAATAATAATTATTGGAAAGTATTCAACGACAATAAATTAATATTTAAATTGAAAATATATATATTTGTTTAGCAATATTATAAGAGGATAAAATTTTGCCTCTTAGATATATCTTCAATTTTGTCATTTTCATACCCATAAGTATTATAGGGATAATTGTCGTTTTCATATCCATGATTTTGTGAAGATGAGGCTACCATTCTTCACCTCATTATCTTCCATTAAACATCTGAAGCAATAAAAAAACTGAAAAAAAAAAAACTCAATTCCTCTGGTAAATAGGAGAAATAAAGTACGTTAATTTCTTAATAATTGAAGAGAATGATTATGACTATTGATTATACCCGAAAGCGATGAAGATAGTTAGTTAGAGATTTGATGAAGATAGTTAATTAGAGATGTGACTTTATGGTTGAATGTGTGAAGACTTTGTTTCATTATATAAAACTATAAGAACATTAGTGTCGAGTTAGGGAAGAAGTCTCCGGCGTTAGCCCTTCTATGTTCAAGTCAATTACCAACAATAATGAAGAACAAAGAAAACATTGAAGAAATTAAGAAAATAAAAAATTAATCATGTTATTGAATCCAAAATTGATATATAGAAATATAGAGTATAAAATCTTATATAATTAAATTAAGAAACCCTAAACTCTAAATATAAAAGGAAAAGACTAAATTATCCTAAAAGCTATAAACAAATAAATATATATAATCTAACATCCTCTCTCAAACTCACGATGCTATAACTAGAAACATTGAGAGTTTGTCAAATAAGAAACGAAAGTGTGAAGCAGAATGTGACTTGGTAAACATATCAGTAATTTGTAGCTTTGAAGGAACAAAAGATAATGTGATGGTGCTAATTTGAAGATGGTAATAAATAATGTGACAATCAATTTCAATGTGGTTTGTCAGCTCGTGGAATATTGAATTGCGTGTAATTTAAATAACACTCTAATTATCACAATATAACGGAGTGGATTGATGAAAAGAGATACCCCATATCCGCAAGTAACCAACGCAACTAAACTATCTCACAAGTAGTTAAGACCATGACGTGATATACTCAATTTATGTGGAAAATCTAGAAATAACATCTTATTTTTTACTCTTTCAAAAATGAGGGAATCATCAAGAAAAATGCATAAGTCAGTAGTAGATTTGCAATCCATTAGATCACCAACCCAATCCACATCAGAATATGTACACAACTCAAGAGATAAAGTAGAAGGAAATAAAATACTTTGAAATTGAGTCCCCGAAGAAACCTGAGAATACGAATAACAACAACCCAATGAACTGTAGTTGATGCAGCGACAAATTGACTAACTGTATGAACAACATACGCAATATCTTGATGAGTCACGGTGAGATAAACCAAGCTTCTAACAATAGTTTTGTATAAATTAAGATCTGGCAAAGGTGAGCCATCAGATGGAGAATATCTAGCATTAGTCTCGATAGGAATATCAATTACTCTATTATCAGTAAGACGAGCACTCTTAAAAATATCATATATATACTTTGACTGGGATAAAAGATAACCTTTCAGAGAATAAGCAACATCAATGCCCAAAAAGTAGCGTAGTATACCCAAGTTTTTCATATCAAAACAATGAGCCAACTCAAACTTCAAGGAAGCAATTCTATCAAAATCATTATCAGTAATAATCATATCATCAACATATAACGATAAAAGAATACGACCTACACTCGTATATCTAACAAACAATATTGAATCATGATTACTAGAATGAGACCAAGCGAAGTAATCACCGTAGAGAACTTCTCAAACTAAACACGAGGTGCTTGTTTGAGACCATAAAATACTTTACGAAGCCTGCAACATCAAGATAACCATATGAACTTCTTCATGAAGATAACCATTTAGACATGTATTCTTGACATCCATCTGAGATATTTTCCATCGCAGAAGCAACATCAATCAAAGTATGGGCAGTCATTATTTTTGCAACAGGAGCAATGTTTCCTCATAATCCATATCATACTCCTGAGAATAACCTTTAGCAACAAGACGAGTATTGTATAATTTGATAGATCCATCAGATTTAGTTTTGATCTTATATACCCAACGAGAACCAATAGTATTTTCCTAGAGGCAACGAAACCAAATCTCATATATGAGTATGATGTAAAGTAGTTAATTTCTCAGTCATAGCACTCTGCCAAAGTGGGTTACAAACAACTTCTCTATAGGATACTGTTGGTACCCCAAGATTATTTTGATGTTATCAAACAAGTAAAGTTAGGTCCTGTTGTGTTTAACCCTGTGTCTAAGTGTGTGAAAACTTAGGAAAACAGGAAGTCGACCAAAAGACACAACTAGCGAGAAGGACAGCACGGGAGAGAGCCAACGGGACCGGTGTGTCTGAGGGACGAGGTGTTGCGGAAGAGTACACTGGCGGGCGAGAAGGGAGCGTGCGATGTTTCTGAGAGACGAGAAGTTGGAGCGAAAGATTGGTCGGGGAGCGAAAGACGCAGCTAGGGAGAAAGTCGGCAGGGGAGAGAGCCAACGAGCTCGGTGCATCCGAGGGACGAAGTTGCAGAAGAGTACGCTAGCGGACGAGAAGAAAGCATGCGACGATTCCGAGGTACGAGAAGCCTCGAGGAGAAGGCAGGAAGTTGGATTCAGGTGAGCCCTATTCCGGATAGCCGAAATCACCCAAGCGAGCGGAGCCGGAGCGGAAGACTCGAACCGAGGCGAGCAGCACCGGAGCAGAGGACCCGGACCGAACGCCCGGAACCTCTTTTTATCCACATTCGACGTGGATGTTCACCGTTACGTTAGGGATAGAATTCTATCTGACTCCAGGCGTCTGGAACCCTTCCAGGTGTCCTGATCAAAACTATAAATACAGTATTGGTCCAGAAGCTAAAAACCAACAAGCATTTTGCAAACAACACTTATACACGCTTTAGTTTCTATTTAGTTTCTCATTTTCTGTGCTTCATTTATGTAAAAAGGCTTCTCCGCCTGAAGGAGATCTTTAGTGCACGTTCACTTCCTTGGATTAACAACCTCCCCGGTTGTAACCAAGTAAATCCTCCGAACCTCTGTCTTTCAGTTTATTTCTTGTTTTAATTAGTTTTATACAAGTGTTCTTTTAAAATCTAAGAAGAGTTTGTTTCATTTTTCTTTGTATTTGGGCAGGGGTTATTCACCCCACCCCCCTCTAGCTGGCCAATGGGTCCTAACAGATACAGCCTCAAAAAGATAATAAATAGATGCAACAACTGAAGTAAAAGAATGAAAATAACAAGAGTAAGCAAAATCTGGTAGTTTAGTAGACTTACAAATACAAGTGGATTATCGACGGTAGAGAGAAAGATCATCCACAACCTCAGGAGATGATTGGGTAGTGACAGAAGAAGGAACATGTGAAGCGGATATCTCGGGAACCAAAGTACTAGATTCAGTTGAGCTACTAATAGGAGTTGTAGGTGAAGCTTCCTCAGTGTCGATATTAAAAGGATTAATGCAAAGCACATCTAACTTTGTCATATTATACGAACCAGCTAGAATAGAAAAAAAAAATAGAATATGCTCAAGAAATACAATATGACGAGAGACATACAATTTTTGACTAACAGGATCAAAGCAACGATATCCTTTTTTACTAACACCATAACCCAAAAAAACACAAAGAGCAGACCAAAAGGCTAATTTATTATGCTCGACATGTGGACGATGGATGAAGTAAGTACAACTAAAAATACGTGAAGTGGAATAGAGAGAAGCATGCCCATATAATTTTTCAAAAGGTGACAAGCTTGAATTGTGTGAAGTTGGAATTCTATTAATCACGTGAGCAGCGGTAAGGATTACTTCCCCCCCAAATGGTACTAGGAACACTGGCCGACAATAAAAATGAACGGACTGTTTTAACAAGATATCTATGTTTTCATTCAGACACACCCTACTATTCAGGAGTATCTGTACACGAGGTTTAATGAATAATACCATCAGAAGCAAGTAAATATAAAAAATGATTCGAAATGTATTCACCCCCCAAATCACAACGAAAATACTTTATGACACTGGAATGTTGAGTTTTCACAAGAGTTATGAAGTTATTGAAAATGGTAAGATAATCATACGTGTGTTTTATAAGATAAACCCAAGACTAACAAGTGTCATCATCAATAAACAAAACATAATACCCTGACCCCCCCCCCCCTTTTTGTAGGAATAGGAGAGGGTCCCACACATCGGAATGGATAAGATCAAATGGAGCAGAAGAAAAAGAAAGACTTTTAGAAAATTGTAAGGACGAAAATTTGGCTAGTTTGTAACCATTACAACCAGAAATATCAAAACTTTTTAAAGATCCTAATACTCCTGTAGAAGCTAAAAATTATAAACGAAACGCTGAAACATGACCTAAATGAGAAGTACCATAAATAAAAATCAGAAGATGAATGACTTAGATGAAAAGATGATAAATCCACACTCGAAGCTATAACTTCTGGTACTTTGAGTTGATCTAAAACATAGAGTCCTCCTTACCTACGGGTTGTCTCAATCAGCCTTTGAAATTGCATGTCTTAAACATAACAATTAGATGAAGAAAAAGAGACTAGGTATCCTGACTCATATAATTGACTAACAGAAACAAGATTTAGAGTAAAACTTAAAATATAATAAACATCAGTAAGAGATAAACAAAATGTAACAATTAAACTAACACATACTAATGATATAAGAGTACCATAAGCAGTCGCAATAGATAAAGATGAACAAGGAGAAAAAGAAATAAAAGATAATAAATTAGATGACATATAATGGGAGGCACCAGAGTCCAAAATATACTAGGATGAAGATATACCTAAAATGTCATATAATGACAAACCTATATGAGAAGAAGTTGACATGGCAGAAGGTTGTGAAGTAAGGAACTATTGAAACTGCTCCAATATATACATATCAGATTTTCATGAAGCATATGCACGACCAGGTATGATGACAGAATGAATAATACTCAGAATAAACAAATTGTAAGGATACATATTTGTACGATACGTAAAAATTGGCGTTAGAATGACATGTGGTCACACAAAGAATTTGAGGCAGAAAAGGATGTCAAACGTAGAAATCGACAGCATAAGATGTCAGTGTCGAAATCAGTAACACAGGACGTCGACACCAAAATTGACAGAAAAGAGTGTTGACACAGAAATCAACAACACAGGACGATGACAAAATCGACATAAAAGAGCGTCAACGCTGAAATCAGCAAAAAAGAGTATCGATGCCAAAATCGGCAGGATAGGCCATCGACGCTAAAATTAACAGCAGTAGTAGAAGACAGCAGTGACAACAGGAAGCAATAATAGGGGGCGGCAGAAAAATTAAGTCAAAAAAAGGGAACTTAGTTCTGATACCATAAAGAAATATAAAAAAAAAAAAAAAACTAACCATGTTATTGAATCTAAAATTGATATATAGAAATATAGAGTATAAAGTTTTATATAGTTAAATTAAGAAACCCTAAACTCTAAATATAAAAGGAAAAATACCAAATTATCCTAAAAGCTTAACAAATAAATATATATAATTTAACAAACTGTAGCAGCAACAAGAGCGTAATCATAAATAATGCATACTTCCGTTGGTGCATAGATCCCCCTTTATATAGTGGTCTTATAACGTACGTGCATGTTTCTCAAAGCGTGTGCATGTTTCCCAATTATTCTATGAAAAGACAAGTCAGGAAAGTGTTCCTAACATGTTTACTTAACAGGGCATGCAAATCCCTAATGTGACAGTGGGAAGCTTTCATCGTACGATTTACCTATTGTCTATGCTTTGTTGTCAGCGGCACAAACTCCCAACAAGATACGATGAACTATACATGGGATCCCACTGTTGGCCGAGCGGGAGCCGCTCAGCTAAGACTCCCTACTTGCTTGCTTGGAGTAGTTCTCCTCTTGGGCGTAAGACTTAGTGGATTGTCACAATCCGGTCAGACAAGCAATCCGGTCAGACTAACCTTTATAGTTACCTGGTTTAGTAGATCGCCCTACGTTCGATCAGACAAGCTGTCCGGTTGGACTAGTCTTTATGTAGTCATCGTAGCTGTGAACATCTGGTTTCCTATCTCTGATCGCCGAAGTATCAAGGTACTGCCTTCGTCTGGGCGGACGAGCAGTCTGACCGGACAAGGCACTGGGCGACTATTTGGTTATGGGGCCTTCTTTCGTAGAGTGGACAACCATATCCGCTCAGCCTTTTGAAGTCTGATCAGCCAGTTTCTATTTGCTCGGTCGAATCTATTGACTTGTCGATTCTATGCCTATGATCATATTAACTTTGACCTCTACATCGACCACTTTTTCCATCTTTAACCCGTCTTTGGTGGCTCCCCTTTGCCACCGTATCAACTATAATAAAGATATTATTCCCTTAAATATGAAGATTTAGGTGGTGTTATTATGTTTCCTTGCCAATTAAAAATGGGAAAACTCATTGTGCAATTTAAAGTTAAAATTGGTGTAATAGCATCATCCTGCTTATTCATTAGATTGACTCTGACATCTCCAAAACAAACAAGAATGGCATTCCAATTGTCAAAGGTTTTAGGGTAAAGCAGAGAGCAACAAAAACATCAGAGTTTAAATCTCAAATAAAACAAATATCTTTGCGATAGACTTTTGCATGTCCACAAGTTGTGTTTACTCGGATGGAGAGGTCAACTATTTTGAAAATTAATTGGGAAAGCTCGGACGCATGGATTATAAAAATAAACAAATTCCAACTAAATCCCACAAAATATATATATATATATATATATATATATATATATATATATATATATATATATATATATATATATATATATAGCCAAAATATTAGGATATTCTAGATAAGAGTGATACTCAAGAATCTCAATAAGAAGTTATTGTAATAGACTCATTCTTTAAAAAAAAATTAATTTAACATATCAAATTTGATCTTAGTTAAAAAAAAATTAAAAAAAATATGTTTACTAAAATTGATCAGACTAAAATATTTATAAAAGTTTCTTTACTTATAGTGTTGTTAATATTAAGATGTAGAACTAAAGAAATTCTAAATTCATAATTGATTATTGAGAAATTTTTTTAATAATATGTCATAATTTTAAAGCCTAGATTTCTGATTAAATAAACTAAAATTTTTAATGTAATTTTCTTTTGGACTTCACCAAAATTAATTAGTAAAGAATCTAGTATATATATATAATCGATTTGAAAATTATTTTATGCATGATACTATAAGCTATCTTTAAACCCTAAAGTTAAAAATTTATTGATATAACCGAGCTTTAAAAAACTTTAAAAAAATATTGTTTCACTGGCTAGACTTCAAAATAAACTAAGCAAATACTACCATAACTAAAGAAAGAGATAAAAATATGGGTAGAATAAAAGAGAATGAGCAACGTTTTATAATATACTAATGCCTACGAGAATGAAAGTGGAAATCAATGGTAGGCATTTGCCATAGAGACTCCTCCCACACGCCAAAATCTCCAGCCTACCAACTCAATTTAGCACACACTTAATAAAGCAAAGCCCTATAACAATTAACAAATCCCAAAACCACCAATGATTTAGCTCACTCAACTGCAGCTACTTAGCTACCTACCTTCTGCTTCATGATCTCCCTTAAAGACGAACCGACGACATCAGGCATGGCGAATTCTATTTTCTTTGCTCTAGGACACCATCATTGATACATTACCAAAGCAGTAGTACTCCTCCCACACCAACCAATCCTTGCCCCCATAATATAATCTAAAGTGGAACTATGTTATCACTTTCCAACTGTAGGATTCTCCATAATATGGACAGCTCTGGCCAAAAGCATCAATGAGGGATGAAGAGTATGATAGGGAATAGAAGGCACAAGGAGCAGCAGCAGCTTGGCAAGAGGAGCATACATGGCTGCGCCAGGTGCTTTTGCTGCAGCTCCAGGCTCAGCGTCTCCTCCTGTGAAAGCAGCACCAAGAGCTCTGAGGACTCTGACCAGCTTGAGGCACTGTCTAGCCTTGCACATGGCATGGTGCAGGCACGGCTGGAGCAGATGATCGGCCAGCACAAGGGTCCAGGTGTTCACCGCCGCCGAAGAATGAGCTCTGTGGCAGGTGAAACAAGCAGTAGTAGGTGCACTCTGTTGATCGCCATGGACAGGAGGTCTTATGACCCCAAAGGGGACTTCAAGATGTCAATTCTGGAGGTTATCACGTCCAGAAGGATAGAGGAGCCAAACGAACTCCGGAGCCTCTTGAATTGCTACTTGTCGATGAACTCCTCAGACCAGAGGCCTGTGATCCTTGAAGCCTTCTATGAAGTGTGCTCCAGTCTTTTCCATTGTAGAGATCGGTAGAAGCCAGAACAGAGGCTTGTGATCCTTGAAGCCTTCTATTAAGTGTGCTCCAGTCAGTAGAAGCTAGAACAGGAATGTAGAGAAAGATGTAATCATCTGTGAAATAAATCCTGTCCAAGTAACTGTAATGAATGCTATGTTTGAGGTTGTCGATACTCTTACCATTCACTATTTAGCAGCATTATTGCTCACACAGGAATTACAAAGGCTTCAGCTAGGAAAATATACTAAATTGATACCTGAAGCAATAGAAAAATATTGAAGATCCAAAGATTCTGCACAATGTAGCTTGCATCTTCCTTCATAACACCTGAAGCATAATCTTAATGTAGATCTGCCAATAAAATACTGTAATAGGAAAATAAACAGCTCCAAACCACAAAAAGTTGAAAACAATACCAAGAAATAATGAAGCCAACTTCATGCTTCCAACAAAGAACTACAAGAACAATGTAGCTTGTAGCAGCTTCAAATACTTCAGCTATCTGTAAACTGTGTAAATAACATTTACTCGTAGCCTGAATCTTAATGATAACAAACATGTACACCAAGACACAATGCAAAAATATTCAAGATCGCAAAGAAAAAGAAAAGACATTCACCAATAGTATACATGAAAATTTCACCAATTTTTGTAGCCGCATATGTTTCAACAAGCACAAAAGAGAACAAATTGGGAAGCCTACTAAATATCATAGCATAAGGTATACTGTTTGAAGTTGAACCAAGGTACATGCTGGAGCCAATCTTAAATAACGAAGGTAATAAGAAAGAAAATGCACCAAAACTATGTTTTAGTATCACAACCAAAACTACAAGAAACAAGAGGTACCCATCCACAGCAGGCGCAACAATTATACTTTAAAAAGAAATGTCCAGACCATCACCAGTCTATTAAGGCCTCTAAGAGATATTCACATTCATCTTTGAACAAAAACAAAGTTTGAAAGAAACTTGACACCAGCGGCATCATCATATGACATTCGATAACAGGAAAAAGTGATAGAGAGCAAGGGTCCTAGGCTATTCTAAGGTCTTAAATTACATATATGAGACAATTGCATTTGTAAAATTGGTGCCCGTGCTCCTCCCATGTTCACCTCCACTGTTCCACCTGGAATAGAGTTGTATTGCTGCCTGCATCCAGGACAACGACCATCTGCCTCGAGAATTCTCTTGTGGCAGAATAGGCAAAGGCGAAAGCCACATGAACAGGGAAGAAAGTTTGAATCTGTCAGATCTAGATCCTCACAGCAGATAGGACAGGGAATTGGCAGGGGAAGGATGCCTTTTTGTTGTGAAATCCGATGGCCCCAGCCTGCATTCGCTGGAAAAATCCACTGTTTTGAGATCGTAGGAAGGCTTGGAGGACGAGATGTGTCGTCTGGCCTCCATGCTCTTTTGGTGTTATGGATGGGCTCCGGCTTTGTGGTGCTCCCTCCTAAAGGGGCCTCAACTGGGATACCAAGTGTGGCAGCTGCCTCAAAGGGAGTAATTTCTCGAGCAGAACGATGAGTATGGTTGACAGAACCAACATCCTTAGTCAAGGCGTCGGCAACTGCCTCCCAATCGTCCAAGACTCCGTTTTCTTCTTCTCTGTTTTCTATGTACTCTTCCTCTTCGCCATCGCTGGTGCTACTCGAGGTGAAATCCATGCTGCTACTTCTGCTGCTTCTACTAACGCCCGAAGAGATATTCCTTCTATGATGATTACCTACAGTCGGCTTATGGAGTGGGGAATCCATATCCCTGCATTCATGCATGGAGGTAATGCCATCTCGAAGTTCTTCTCTCGCCGTCCCTTTGGAAGTCAGGGGAGGAACTTGCAAATGAAGAGCGGTAGTCAAGTTGAAATCGTCATCCTTATCCTTACCTGATCCAGCATAGAAAAGAAGAAAAAGGGCATTTTTCAGGGGAAAAAAAGAGAGACGAAGATTCAATGTTAAAGATCGCCCATATCTCGATACCAGAACGCGTAAAAGAGGGGAAATCGGATCGAACCATGAGAGAGCCATTGCTCGCGTCGCGCATCGAGTTTGCATTGCTTCAGCTTGGCAGATCGATTTGACTAATGAAGAACGAACACAAAGATTTCAATCACTCACAATACGGAGCATTTCATTGGCATAACGAAAAGATCACCGATAAAAAACACACGACTTTAAAGTACCCGTTTCTTCCTGCCGGAAACCATCAAGGGAAGCGAAGAAACGTTAGCCATCGCGTCGTAACCCATCGATCGGTTCACCTCCCGAATCCTCCTTTTCCTTTTTTATTCGAAAACCCTAAAAACGGGCGAGCGCGAGTAACGGTAGCGGTTCCGCTTTCTTCCTGAGAATATGAACGTCCTATATAGATTTTCCGCCCTAAAATAAATGGACGAGATTAATGTTAAAAAAACCTAATTCCGACTAATGCAGAGCGAAATGCAATGACCAAAACTAATTCCGGAAAGGTGGTTTAAATTGGTAGCATCCTATTGACCACTTCTTCCGCCCATGTGGAGCCCAAGGACATCGTGCAGTCATCCGACCAGTAGGAATATGGGTGGGACATGTACGTCGTCGCTCACGTGATATGAAGGAGTTTTTAGATCGTGGATCCCATTAATATATATATTTGGTTTGTACGGATAATATTTGATTAAAATTGAAATGAATAAATTAATTTTTTTTTCAAGTTAATTTGATTTTTTAATTTGAAATAATCTGAACAACTCTCGAGGAAACAAGTTCAAACAATAACAATCCATGTCATTTTATTGATTGCTTCTGTTGTTTATCAGCAAGATAAATATCAATTCAACTGATTTAGATTTCATATCCATGACTCAATTATGTAGTCACGGAATTGACAATTCTAGAGAAAACTGTGAATAAGAAAATATTATACAGTGTTTTTATTTATCTCAAAAATTATTGATAATGACCTCAAAAGGTTATAAATATTAATCTACTAACAAATCTATTTGTTTGAAACATATAAAAAAACTTCACACAATCCTTTGATTACGTCAACATAACAAAAAATTTAGAGAGCAGTTTTCACGTATAACTGAAGAGTAGCTTCAATGTATAAAACACTAAAGTCAATCATAATATTAAAAAAATATATAATCTTAGTTAATCTCATTAATTATTCTGAGATGATTAATTGGTCCCATAAAAATTTTTCATCGATCATCAAAATAAATAGAAAACACATGTAGTGAATAGTCTAAGAGTCTAACATTCTTTGATTATAACTCCTATTCCACAAATACTTGAGTGACAATCTAAATATCTTATCATGGTATAATAACCTAAAAGACAAAGTCACTCAACATAACCATGTGTTCTTAACAATCCTTTCCAAATCAACCTGTAATATATAAATCAAACGGCTTAAGATCAATATTAATTCACCGCCACATATTTATTAAGGTAACAACAATTGACAGAGTGCCAGAAACCTTAGGTAGCTATTAGTTCGCAATGTTTGAGACGAATCGCCATATATTTGGCTATTCCTTTTGATATCTAAAAGATTCTAATATAATCCAAGAAATTAATGCCATTTATTTAACTTAAAAATTCTCATTAAATAAATAAATCCACACCTCCTCCATGAGCAAAAATATCTTCACTAAAAAAACCCAATGAATTAGGGACGAAATTATGGGATAAAAAATTTTCATCCTAAATCAATAACAAATTTAGCAATATAAAACAATTTCGTCCCAAATTAATAATGAACTTTGCAACCAAATAATTTCATTCCAAAATTAGCAACAAATAAATCTTTGTTGCAAATTTCGTTGCAGTTTGGCAATTAAAGTTAATTTTCATTTCAAATTCTGCAACAAATAAAATATTTATTGGTATTTTTACCAAATGATATTCGGCAGAAGCTTCATATTTTAATGAAGTCAAATCTGGGATGAATCTAGTATTCGTCCCTAAATCTGGGACGAATCCAAGATTCGTCCCAGAATTTAAAAATAGCAAAAACAAGAAAAAAAAAATCAAAAGTTCTAAATATGGACTTAGAGATGTTGAAATTTTATGAAACAAGTTTAGATGTGTTCGTACATTTCCCCTGATCATAAAAAAATCATCATCCATAATTTTAACCTAATATAGTGAGTGTGGTGATTTTTTCATTATCGAAACTGAAATCATATATTTGAAAAATCCTTAACCTAAGTTATCCATAGGTACAATTTAACGAGAAAAAATCATGTTTTAAAATGTTAAATATTAAATTTTAAAAATAAAATATATAATAATAAATGAATAAATTAAAAGTAGAACATAAAATGAGGGTGCTAAATTTAAATTGGATCAGATTTGAACTAAATCAAATTAGTAGACATAGAAATAATGATTATGTTGGTTTAAATTGGGATTGAGTTGGAGTTGATTTGGTCAAGTTACAACCAAACCACATTTAAGGTTTTTTATCAGTATTTTTTAGAATATTTCTCTTCTATTTTTTTTCTCCCTATACACACTGCAGCCTCTGTCGTGTTATACGCCATCGTTGATATAGGAATGCTAAATATTATAAGAAAATGATATCATAAATGATATTTTTACTTTCAGTCATAAATAAGTTATGCGAATCGACAGATTATTATTTCAATTAGCACGTAGGACTATGGTAGAAATTTTCAAATTTAAGTTCATTTTTGTTATCTTAAATTCAAAATTTAGATTTTAGATTTTAGATTTTAGATTGTGAAAATCGACCCTAAACTTTGAAAATCACCCTCCTAGTTTAAAATCCTAGCTACGCTATTGAATATATATGTATATATAATAATTTTTAAAATTATTATGGTAATCTAAAAATAGATTAATAAACTTCAAATGTGGATATTGCCAATCAAAGTCTAGATTCTCTAGTCCGTAATCATTGGTCTCTTTCGTAATTTGTGCATCGAATTGCAATCGAAATCCGACTAAAATTTAACTGCGATCTCCACTAGGTTTACCTTTCCATCTAAGTTATAATTTTAGGTCGAGTCAAGCGGCCGGAGGCCGCTGATAGTAGACAGATTGTATGGTGCTAAGCAGGGGCGGCCTGTCCATCGTTGGCAGCCTCCGCCCGCTTGACTCAACCAAAAACTATAACATAAGTGGGAAGGTGAATCTAGAAAAGATCGAAGTCAATTTTAACCAGATTCTTACCACAATCCGATGTGCAAATTTTTAAAAAAAAAAGAGAGATCAAGAATTACAAACCAATGCAATCTAGGAAGAAAGCTGTTTTAGAACTAATTTAATTTCTTCCATCTAAATTCTTGTTGATAAGAATCAAATTGATCAATCTATAAATATTTGTATGGTTAAAAGATTAACATTTATAATAAGTTGATCAATTGCATGATTCCTTACTTTGCTCTTTCCTTATATTTGTTTCCTTTTTATTTAAACTTGTGCAAAACTTTTATTTTCGTTTCCTTGATCTTAATACCATTTCTTATTCCCCATCAATATCGCTGATCCTTCCTATATAATTACTTAACACAGTTATAGAATGACTATGAATTAAAATATACCAAACATAGTGAAAAGTAACTCATGATGTCTCTCTTAGAATAAGATGCGCTAATTCTTAACATTTCTTATTCCCCATCTTATCGCTGATTCCACTATATAAGATGCGCTAATCCAACTTATTCTTGATCCCCAACTCCTGATAAATCACTAATAATGTCTCTCTTAGAATAATTATATTGTTCGTTGGATATTTCATAGAAATAACGCAAGCATGTGACCTTGATTTTTTTTTTTAACCCAATTATCCGATTCTTACTATCAACTAATCTTAGACCCGTCCAGCCTCACGAAAATTTTCCATCGACCATTAAAATAAATCAGAAAGTATAAATGGATCTTGATGAGACGGTCCAACATCATAAGTTTTTTAAACTTCTCTAGTGTAATATGTCTTGGATGAAATTTATGATAGAAGTTGTAAAACCTAAATTGCATGATCGTCTCTAGAAACCAAATAAGAACTCAACCTAGGAAATATAATAGTAAACATGAATCTTATTTCAATAAAAACATGACATGCATAGCAATTAAAAGCATAAATAAATAGCGATAAGGAATTTGATTAAAGAGTCATTATCCTTGTACTATAGAGTCGTCTGAAAGATTCAATCTTTGAGGAAGAATAAGAAGCGGAAGTAATAGGAAAAGTCTTCCAAGGAGATTGGCGTTGACAGCGTCGAATCCTCTTCATCAATAGAGAACAAAGAGACGTTTCAAAAATATAATACCCTAAACTCTTGGGGACCTTCCATTAGATAGGCAATCAATCTGTTATTAGCCAAGATGATAATGAATCGGTTCTACACATTCAACTTAGATCAAATAATCTAAAACTCAATAAACTTAAGTTAGATCACTTTATATGAATTTAATTTGTATTCATATGTATAACTTACAATTAAGCCCACTAAATAGATATAATATCTAATAATCTTTCACTTGAGTTATATGTGAGTTGTATGCAAAATACAAGTAAAATTTAAGTTGATGTCGAACTTTATGGGTACAAGATACCTTGTAACATTCTAGTTCGTTAACTTCATTGGTATAAGACTAAAGAGATCATAGTTACTATATATGTTTGCAACAAACCCAACAGTAATCATAATACTAATATCATTAATGACATATATCAAGATGTAGATGTGTAAAGTAAAAATTACATGAAATGTGATCAGTATATGTCAATTTTCAACTGTCCTGATTGATCCAAAAGGGTCTGATCATATTTGCTAAAACTATACTAGCAAAACATGATTTGAGCCTTACAATTCCTAACGAAATTCATATCATATTTACAAACACTAGATGTTAATTAATAGTAGTAAATCATTATACTTTATTTTAGAGTGTCAAATAAATAAACAAAATACCCATTAATGTTTTGAACTTTAAGTATATACAATAATCAAAATAAAATATTTGTCAAAAATTATAGAGCAATATAAATTCTGACTAGATGAGTTCTTCTATAATGACTTACATATCCACAACATACATATGAAATACCTTAGGCACCAAACTCTTGATGAGTAGATCTGTTAATTTGGAATCTATGTTGATGTGATCTATTATGACCTAACGACCTAAATTCTTTCTTTAACTACCAGAAACTTGATGTCAATGTGCTTGGACTTCGACGAATTGTGATTTTTCTTGGTATACAATTCTATGACTTTATTATCACAGTTGATCCTCAATGGTCTATCAATGTCATCAACAATCTATAATATTGTGATGAAGTTTTACAACCAAATACTATGATTGGAGGTTGTTGGTTGGTCCTAGGAAGATCGTACCGATTCCACTGTACTAACAACCTATTGTGTTATTTAGAAATTAAATTCGAAATCGCAAACGGAACTTAACACTATTGATTCCAAATTTAACTTATCTGTTCTTAATGGTTTATGTTGGTGCGGTTAGCACTAACGGTCTAACTCAGGTTTTGATGAATGACAAATCAGGTTAAGTTAGGTTTGTTGTGATCTAACACTCTGACCGAGTGTGCAGACGAAGTCCAGACAGGTCGACGGGCTGACCGGATGTCTGACACCAAGTCCAAGCGAGTCGACGGGCTGACCGGACGCTTGGCGAGAAGTCCAGCTAGGTCGACGGGTTGACCGGATAGCTGGCGAGAAGTCGAAGCGGGTCGACGGGCTAACCGGACGCTTGGCGAGAAGTCCAGACGGGTCGAAGGGCTGACCGGACGTCTGGCAGGTAAGGAAGGTAAGTCACTGGAGGGGAGTGACTGTGATGACGCATTCCCGGGAAGGGAACATTAGGCGTCGATCCGACTTAGATCCATTTCGGATATCTAAGTCGAGATCGTGACTAGATTCCGGTCTCGGAAAGACGGAATCTAAGTCATACTTTTTATATTAAAACTATAAACTGTGCTAACACTTTGTTTTGCAGAATATATCTTATCTATTTGCCTCGGACTAACCTTGTCTTGCAGGAAAGTTGTCTTCTGGAGAAAGGTGGTCCGGGCGCCCGGGAGGTGAATTTTATCCAGATTGCGCGTCGCCACGTGGAGCTCGTTGGTTGGACCTGCCACGTCTCACCAGGGCGCCTCGAGCCTCATATAAAAGGAGGGTCAGATGGAAGCTTCAAAACAACAACTGAAAGAAAGTCTTCTACTGCTTGCTCTGCTGCTCTGCGCTCCTGTGATGCTAACAAAGTTCCGACAACACGCTCCTTCACTTTTTGGTTAAATTCTTGTCGGTATTTGCTTTATTTCCATTAGCATTCCTGTACTTTAATTTGTAACAATTTTCGAACTGCTAGTGATTGCCCATCGAAAGCACCCTTGTGTGTGGGCCTTGGAGTAGGAGTCGACACAGGCTCCGAACCAAGTAAAACCAGCTTGTGTTAGCATTGTCCTTTTATTTCCGCTGCGTTTATACTCAAACGATTTTTGTTTATCGATATTCACCCCCTCCCCCCCTCTATCGAATCTCACGGTCCAACAAGTGGTATCAGTGCTGGTACCGCTCTGATTTGGTGCAACCACCAATCAGACAAGAGGGGATTTGTTTTTAATTTTTGTTCCTTTCTTTGGATTTCAGTTTTTCGTAAAATTCCAAACTGGTATAATTACCTTTTTTAGAAATCTCTTTCCATCGTAAATACATCTAAATTGGTGTAACACCAATTTAGCTATTTTTTCCTGCACTACTAATCCAAGACCAAGTCTTGGAACCTCTCTATTTGTTTTTGTTGTGCAGATCAAAAAATGTCCCAATTGGAAGGCTTCAGCACAGTACGTCCTCCCCTATTCAACGGGGATGACTTCTCGTACTGAAGAAAAGAATGGAAGTCTACCTAAAGACGGACTACGATCAATGGTTCAACGTCATAAAACCCTATCGAGCGCCAGTCGACAACTCCGGAAATCCACTAGACCTGGAACAGTGGACTCCGGACATGAGAAAGAAGACATCAACAGAGAACAAGACGATTAACACACTACACTGTGGATTAACAAGGGAAGAGCTGAACCGGGTCAGACCACATCAGAATGCAAAAGAGCTGTGGGACAAATTGATCGAGCTGCACGAAGGAACCAGCGACACCAAGGTAACGGAAAGGGATTTACTATTAAATAGAATATTTAATATAAAAATGCAGGAAGGAGAAACGGCGAGTCAGCTACACGCGAGGATCAAGGACATCCTCAACGGACTCCACGCGATAGGCCACCAGATGGAAAATAGGGATCTGATAAGGTACGCCCTAAATGTCTTTCCGCGTAATTCCTTGTGGGCATCTATCGTGGATGCCTACAAAATTTCTAAAAATTTATCAAAATTAAAACTAGATGAACTCTTCTGTGAATTAGAACTGCATGAGCAAACTAACGCCGGGGTCGAGAAAGGTGTAGCCCTATTTGCAAGTTCCTCAAAAGAAAAGAAGAACAAGACTGAACTTGAAGAAGACTTTGATCAGAACTCTGAAGACGAAGGAACCTGGTAAGGAAGATGTTCACCAGGAGAAAAAGGAGCTTCAGTAAAAAGGACCTTCAGAAGATCAACTCTCCAATCGATTCAAGGAGCGTGACATGCTTCAGTTGTAACAAAAAGGGCCACTACAAGAACGAGTGCCCGAAACTGAAGAACGACAAACCAAAGTTAACCAAAAAGAAGGCGCTCAAAGCAACATAGGACGACACTCCTCGGACGAATCGAAAGCCGAAGAACAAAAGAACCAGAGTTACCTCGCGTTGATGGCCCGCGAAGAAGAATCGGAGGATGAATCGGAAGACGGGTCCGAACCCGAATTGAGCCACGAGTCCGTACTCATTTCCGAAGGTTCCGAAGAGGAAACTTAGTGGATTTTAGATAGTGGTTGCTCCAAACACATGACTGGAGATCACACAAAATTCACTCAACTGACCTACAAAAGCCTAGGAACAGTTGCCTTTGGGAACAATTAGGGGTGAGCAAAAGTTCGGTTAAACCGATTAAACCGACCGAATTTAAAAATTCGGTTCGGTTTATTTGGAAATTCGGTTTTTTATTTCTAAAAAATCGGTTAATTCGGTTAATTGGGTTCGGGTTCGGTTTTGATTTTTTTTATTCGGTTAAACCGAATAAACCGAATAGACCGAATTTTTAAACCAAATCGATTTTTTAGACCATAAATTTTAGACCAAACCAAATTTTTATTAAGCTAAACCAAATTTTTAGAAAAAATCGGTTTATTCGGTTTGTTCGGTTTTATTGAAAATTCGGTTCGGTTCGGTTCGGTTTTTATCAAAAATCGGTTCAGTTCGGTTTATTCGAAAACAAATCGGTTCGGTTCGGTTAATTCGGTTCGGTTCGGTTCGGCTTTAACCGAATACTCACCCCTAGGAACAATGACAAACTCAAGGTAATTTGGTATAGGTAACATAGAACTAAAAATTGACTTTATTATTACAAATGTTTTACTTGTTGAAAATTTCAAATATAATCTCTTGAGTATCAATCAACTGTGTGATACTAGGTATAAGGTTAGGTTTTTATCTACAGAATGTTTAATCAAACACCTAGACAACCCTAACATAAGCCTAAAAGGGTTTAGAAAAGACAATATCTATGCAATCAACTTAACCACTTCTTCAATTGAGTATCACTTAACACAAAAAGAAGAAACCTGGTTATGGCATAGAAGGATGTCCCACACAAATTTTAGAAATATAAGTAAACTAAATGGATTAGTTAGAGGTCTACCAAAATTACCTAACTTAGATTCAATCATATGCAATACTTGTCAACAAGGTAAACAGACAAAATCTACCCATAAACCAACTAATCAATCATAAACCAACTCAATACTCAAACTATTACACTTAGACCTATTTGACTCCCATGGAGTCAAATCAATAAATGAAAGCCTATACTGTCTAGTAATAATAGATGACTACTCTAGGTTCACCTGAGTAAAATTCTTAAAAAATAAGGACGAAACTTTTGAAATCTTTACAAACTTTTGTAAACAAATTGAAAATGAAAAAGACCTTGAAATTAAAAGAATTAGAAGTGATAATGGGGGAGAATTCAAAAATCATAATTTCAACAAATTCTGTCTTGAAAATGGCTACCATCACGAATTTTCGTGTCCTAAAACCCCCTAACAAAATGGGATTGTAGAAAGGAAAAATAGAACTTTACTTGAAGCCTCTAGAACAATGTTAAATGAATACAACCTACCTAAATACTTTTGGGCAGAAGCTGTCAGTACAGCTTGCTATGTACAAAACAGAACAACACTAAATAAAATCCATAACAAAACATCTTTTGAAGTTTATCATAATAAGCAACCCAATATAAATACTTTAGAGTATTTGGGTGTCCCGTTTTTATCCTAAACACAAGAAAACACTTAGGAAAATTCACCTCCAAAGTTGAAAATGGAAGGCTACTCCCTAAATAGTAGAGGCTATAGGGTCTACAATAAGATAACCTTAAGAATTGAAGAAACTACTAATGTGAAATTTGAAGAATCCAAACAAAACCCAGAACAAACACAACTTCAACCAATTGATTTTGTTCAACAAAATAATAATTCTGAAGGAACGAACCAAACTCTAAGTCTTGAAGAAGAAGAACAACCTCAAGAAAGTCAACCCCCTAGAACTATAAGGGTCAACCCAAATCATCCAACTGATCAAATAATTGGTGAACCAGATCTTAGAGTACAAACTAGATCATCCTTCAGAAATCTAAGTCAAATATCTTTAATTTCAAAAATTGAACCCAAAACCATAGCTGAATCACTACTTGACCCAGACTGGGTCATAGCTATGCAAGAAGAATTAGCTCAATTTGAGCGAAATGAAGTTTGAGACTTGGTACCACCACCCAAAAATAAGAAAATAATAGAAACTAAATGGGTATTTAGAAACAAATTAAGTGAAACTGGAGAAATTACACGAAATAAAGCTAGGCTAGTTGCTAAGGGATTTAGTCAAGTAGAAGGACTTGACTACGATGAAACATATGCCCCAGTAGCTAGACTGGAATCCATTAGAATGCTACTAAGTTATGCAGCATACAAAGGGTTTAGACTATATCAAATGGATGTTAAGTCAGTATTCCTAAACGGACCAATAAAGGAAGAAGTCTACGTAGGACAACCACCTGAGTTTGAGAGTCTAGAACATCCTGATTATGTCTATAAATTAAAAAAAGCCTTATATGGACTTAAACAAGCACCTAGGGCATGGTATGAAAGATTAACATCTTACCTAATATCTAAAGGATTTAACCAAGGACAAATTGACTCAACCCTATTTGTCAAAACAATAAAGGAAGATATATTTATAGCACAAGTTTATGTAGATGACATAATCTTTGGTTCAACAAATTCAGATTTCCTTGATGATTTTACAAGCTTAATGGAACACGAGTTTGAAATGAGTCTGGTAGGCAAATTAACCTACTTTTTAGGGTTACAAATCAAACAAACAAATGAAGGTAACTACATTTATCAACAAAAATATACTAAGGAATTACTTAAGAAATTTGAAATGGAGAACACCAAAGAGATGAAAACACCTATGGCAGTAAACACAATCCTAGATGATGATCCCAATGGAAAACTAGTTGATCTAAAACATTATAGGAGTGTCATAGGTAGCCTACTATACTTAACTGCAAGTCGACCAGATATCTTATTTGCAGTTAGTATGTGTGCAAGATACCAAACATGTGCTAAAGAATCTCATCTGACTCAAGTCAAAAGAAACTTTAGATACCTTAAAGGGACAACAAATGTAGGCATTTGGTATCCTAGGACTAATAACTTTGAATTAATAGGATACTCTGACTCAGATTATGCTGGATGCAAGTTAGATCGCAAAAGCACAAGTGACGGATGCCAATTATTAGGTCCATCACTTGTCAGCTGGTTTAGTAGAAAGCAACATTGTGTTGCCCTTTCTGCAACTGAGTTAGAATATATAGCAATAGGAGAGTGTGTTGCACAATTATTATGGATGATGCACACCCTAAAAGACTTCAACTTGAACCTCACAAATGTCAAAGTCTTAGTTGACAACATTAGCTCAATCAACCTAACAAAAAATCCAGCGCATCATTCCAGAACTAAACATATTGAAATTAGACATCACTTCATCAAGGATCATGTTACTAAAGGGGACATTGAACTCAAATACATTGAGTCCAAATCCAATTTAGCTGACATATTCACAAAACCACTCCCTGAAAGTGAATTTAGCAATCTGCATAGACAGTTAGGAATGTGTTCAATAGACTATGATTTTCAAAATTCAAAATTGCTTTCAAATTGACTGTTTTAAATTCTAAGTCAAATTTGTTTTTATTTATTTTAAAACCTTCCAACTTTTTAGAATTTCAAAACAACTTTAGCCTTAGACTAGAAAAATCCCCTTAGAAATCATGTTCCCCCAGGACTAGTATTTGAGCATCTCACCAACACCCTAGGATTACCTTGCTTGTGATTGACAAGCTTAGAAAGGGGTGAGATGTATAGGCCAATTGCCTAGACTTAAGATGCTTATATCAGTGCATCGATATAAGTCTGGGCGTTAAATACAAAACCAACATTAATCAAGTTAAGATATTCAGTTTAGTCAACCACTAACTGATCACAATGAACTTAACTTGACTAACCAAGTGAAAGCTGCCATCTTCTGATAGTCAGTAAGTAACTAATTGGTTAGACAGCTATTTCAGATGTCAGGTTCAGGGGGAGGATTAATTAGTCTCATATTTTTCCTTTACTAAAAATTGGTTTTTGAAAAATATTTTCTTAAAAATATACTTTAAATCTATTTAACAAATCTGACTTATCTTTGTAAAATCTAATAAACTTGGTTTTGAAAATATTACTTTTGTAAAATTATCTTTATAAAACTTATGTTTAAATAGGTGTTTTAACTTTACAAGCTCATTTTGAAAATTTCAATAATTGGATCTAGCTTTAAAGTTTGATTTGAAAATTAAACTTCACCTCATTTTGAAAATATGGATTTTGCAAACTTAGACTTGAAAAATAAATTTTAATTAGTTTTGAAAAGTAGATTTAACAAACTCAGTTTTGAAAAATAGAGTTAGATTTGAAATTTTTTTCTGGAAACTTATGTTTAAGATTTTTTTTAATTCGCTTTTGAATACTTGCTTCTATAAAATAAGTTTTTTAAACTGATTTTGAAAACTGATTTTGCAAATATTTTTTCAAAACTACTCAAAATGTACTAAATACTAAGTTATGTTGCTAAATTAGCTATTTTCAAAATATAGTTATTATACAAAAGTTAAGAAACAAAAGCTAAATTACTCCCCCAAGTTAACCTAATATCATTTCCTACAGTTTTTTAGGCATTCTGTATTGTTGAATGGTTAATTTGTCTTCCTTATTTGATGAATGTCAAAGGGGGAGGGATAGGTGGTTAAGTTAGAAAAATAAAATAAAATTAAAACTAACTTAAACCTCATACTAGAACAAAATGTTTAAATTTTTTTTGACTCGCATATTTTTACTAACTTAACCAGGTTGTCATTCCATCAAAAAGGGGGAGATTGTTGGTGCGGTTAGCACTAACGGTCTAACTCAGGTTTTGATGAATGACAAATCAGGTTAAGTTAGGTTTGTTGTGATCTAACACTCTGACCGAGTGTGCAGACGAAGTCCAGACAGGTCGACGGGCTGACCGGATGTCTGGCATGAAGTCCAAGCGGGTCGACGGGCTGACCGGACGCTTGGCAAGAAGTCCAGCTAGGTCAACGGGCTGACCGGATAGCTGGCGAGAAGTCTAAGCGGGTTGACGGGCTGACCGGACGTCTGGTAGGTAAGTAAGGTAAGTCATTGGAGGGGAGTGACTGTGAGGACGCATTCCCGGGAAGGGAACATTAGGCGTCGATCCGATTTAGATCCATTTCGGATATCTAAGTCGAGATCGTGACTAGATTCCGGTCTCGGAAAGACGGAATCTAAGTCATACTTTTTATATTAAACCTATAAACTGTGCTAACACTTTGTTTTGCAGGATATATCTTATCTATTTGCCTCGGACTAACCTTGTCTTGCAGGAAAGCTATCTTCTGGAGAAAGGTGGTCCGGGCGCCCGGAGGTCCGGGCGCCCGGAGGTCCGGGCACCCGGGAGGTGAATTTTATTCAGATTGTGCGTCGCCACGTGGAGCTCGTTGGTTGGACCTGCTACGTCTCACCAGGGCGCCCGGAAGGGATCCGGGGCGCCCCGAGCCTCATATAAAAGGAGGGTCAGAGGGGAGCTTCAAAACAACAACTGAAAGAAAGTCTTCTACTGCTTGCTCTGCTGCTCTGCGCTCCTGTGATGCTAACAAAGCTCCGACAATACGCTCCTTCACTTTTTGGTTAAATTCTTGTCGGTATTTGCTTTATTTCCATTAGCATTCCTGTACTTTAATTTGTAACAATTTTCGAACTGCTAGTGATTGCCCATCGAAAGCACCCTTGTGTGTGGGCCTTGGAGTAGGAGTCGACACAGGCTCCGAACCAAGTAAAACCAGCTTGTGTTAGCATTGTCCTTTTAATTCCGCTGCGTTTATACTCAAACAATTTTTGTTTATCGATATTCACTTCCCCCTCTATCGAATCTCACGGTCCAACAGTTTAGACTTGGATCGCAAACGATGCTTAACATTATTGATCCAAATCCACCTATGTTATAAATTCAATTAAATATTAATTTCAGAAATCAACTTCCAGGTTAAACATGGCGAGGTACTAGGCCTTCTTGGATATGGGAGCAACCACCACTTCCTAGACAAAACCTTTCAATGAAATTTAATATTTAATTTCCTTATATAACCCTAGGTTTAACCAAAAGGAACAATCAAATCACAAACTCGAATCACAAATTCGAAACCTAGAATTATATGCCTATTGTGTTTGGAATTCATACAAAGAAAAACTAGTATGATATGGAAAATAATTACTAGTTATATCTTTTTTTATAAGCAACAACCTCTTGATCTTCTACTGTATTCTTCTTCTTATCTCGGGCGTTGTATGGGCAACGATCTACCGAGATGAGAACCACCCAAATCCTTCTTCTTCCTCCTTGCAAGTTTCGGCCAAGCTCCTCTCCTTGAGATGAAGAGTTTCTGCCACCACCACCAAGCTCCAAGGGATGCTAGAAACAAAGCCTCCTTTCTCTCCTTCTTCTCCTAGCTAGAATCAGCCACCAACAAGAGCTCCAAGAAAGGGATGAAAACCGGCCACTAAAGAAGAAGAGAAGAGGAGAAGAGCAAGGTCTAGGGCCGATCACTACCAAGGAAGAGAGGGAGGAAAATATAATAAAGTTGTTGTCTCATGAAGACACCCCTATCCCCTCTTTTATAATCCTTGGTCTTGGCGAATAAGGAAAATTTAAATAAAACTTTTCTTATTTTCTTTGCCATGAAAAGGAAAATTTAATTGATTAAAACAAATTTACTTTTCTTAAAACAGCATGGCCGACCATCTCATAGCTCCAAACAAGGAAAGTTTTAATAACACAAGAATTAAAACTTCCTAATTTATTTCCGGAAATTTTAAAAAAAAATCTCAAATAATTTTTCCCTTCATGGTTGGTTATAAAAGGAAATTTTATAAATTAAAATCTCTCTTATTAAAACATATGGATGACTTCTAAAAAGGAAAGTATTCTTTAAAATTTTTAATAATAAGAAAAGATATCAAATCTTTTCTTAATCTTTTGTAGAAACTTATAAAAGGAAAAATTTATAATTTTAAAACTCTCTTTTAAATCATGAACATTGTTACAAAAAAGGAAAGTTTTTCTTAAAATTAAAATCTTCCTTTCAATCTACAAATTAGGAAAGATATTAAATATTTTCTTAATCTTTTTATAGAAAGCTATAAAAGGAAAGATTTAAATTTTAAACTCTCTTTTAAAACCATGAAACCCACATAAGAAAAATTTTAAATAAAATAGAATCCACACCAAGCTTGGGTTCAAGCTAAGGTCGGCCACACAACTTGACTCATCTTATTTGCTTGGCCGCCCCAAGCTTGGGTTCCAAGCTTGCTTGGTCGACCACCTTAGGATGGGTATAAAGGTGGGTATAGGTGGGTATAATACTTTATAAATAAGAGATTACGATAGGGACTGAGAGGAGGAATTGGTTTTGGTCTCCCAATGAAATTAAGCTTCCCGTGTTCGCCCCGAACATCCAACTTAATTTCATCAATAATAATTCATACCACTAAAGAATTATTATTGAACTACCGCACCAATCCTAAATTACATTTTGGGCTCCTTCTTATTATGAGTGTGTTAGTCTCCCTGTGTTTAAGATGTCGAATGCCCACTAATTAAAAGAGTTACTGACAACTATATTTAATTAATATCTTAGTCCAAGAGTAGTACCACTCAACATTATTGTCATGTCGAACTAAGACCACTTGCAGGGTTTAACATAACAATCCTTATGAGCTCCTCTTGGGTACATTATTAACCTAGATTACTAGGACACAGTTTCCTTCTATAATCAACAACACACACTATAAGTAATATCGTTTCTCAACTTATAGGGCCTTTTGATTTATCAAGCTAAATCTCACCCTTTGATAAGTTAAAGAAATGAATACTAAATATATGTGCTTGTTATTATATTAGGATTAAGAGCACACACTTCCATAATAACTAAGGTCTTGTTCTTTTATTAAGTCAGCATGAAAAAAACTTACCTTAGATGGTTCTGCTTAATACACTCAGAGTGTACTAGTGTAATTTTATAGTTAAGATAAACTAATATCAAATTACACTACGACTATTCCAATGGTTTGTTCTTATCCATCTTAGTCGTGAACTACTATTTATAATTTATAAAGAACCGATAACATGATATTCTGTGTGTGACACCACACACCATGTTATCTATAATATAAATTAATTGAACAATTACACTTAACATATAAATGTAGACATTTTTTACCAATGTTATTCTTTATTTCAAAATAAATATTTACAAAAACTAGGCTTTTAGTATACACTCTAACAATCTCCCACTTATACTAAAAAACTAAGTTGTCATATCTGCTGCTATACATCTGATTCCCATCCCCTCCACATGCTGATCAAAAGCTTTTGGCAGAAGGGCCTTAGTGAAAGGATCTGCCAGGTTATCTGCTGATGCAATCTTGGCGACAACAACTTCTCCTCACTTGACGATGGCTCGTATCAGGTGGTATTTGCGCTCTATATGTTTACTCACCTTATGGGCTCGTGGTTCCTTCGAGTTTGCAACTGCACCACTATTATCACAATAAATTGTGATGATTTTGGGTAAACCAGGAATCACATATAAGTCCATTAGGAAGTTCCTAAGTCATACAGCTTCTTTGGCTGCATCAGAGGCTGCCACATACTCAGCTTCCATGGTTGAGTCTGAAACGCATTTCTGCTTAACACTCCTCCATGCAATGGCTCCACCTCCTAAAGTAAACACATAGCTTGATGTAGACTTACTATTGTCCCTATCTGATTGGAAGTCTGAATCTGTGTAACCCACAGGGAGCAAATCATCTGCTTGGTAAACTAGCATATAATTTCTCGTCCTTCTCAAGTACTTCAATATATGCTTTACAGCAGTCCAATGTCTTTGTCCAGGGTTACTTTGGTATCTGCTAACCATGCCCACGGTAAAACAGATATTTGGTCTCGTACACAGCATTGCATACATTAGGCTTCCCACACCCGAAGCATAAGGAACTGCCTTCATGTCCTCTATTTCCTTTGATGTCTTCGAAGACATCTCTTTAGATAAAGTTACTCCATGCCGAAAAGGTAAGAAACCTTTCTTGGAGTTTTGCATGCTAAAACGAGCAAAGATTGTAACTATATATGAAGTTTGAAATAGACACGACATCCTTTTCTTGCGATCCCTTATGACTTTGATCCCAAGAATGTGTGCACATTCTCCTAAGTTCTTCATATTGAATTGTTTGGATAACCATACCCTTACGTCCGATAACACTTTGACATTGTTGCCAATTAACAAAATGTCATCTACATATAGTACAAGAAATACCACCACATTTTCGTTACACTTCTTATATACACAAGACTCATCCGGACACTAAATAAATCCATATGACTGGATTACTTCATTAAATCAGATGTTCCAAGATCTTGAAGCTTGCTTCAGTCCGTAAATGGACCGATTGAGCTTGCACACTAGATGCTCTTTGCCTTTTTCAATGAACCCCTCTGGTTGCTTCATATGGATGTTTTCTTCAATACTTTCGTTAAGGAAATTTATCTTGACATCCATTTGCCAAATCTCATAATCCATATGAGCGGCAATAGATAAGAGTATCGGATAGACTTAAGCATGACCACCGGTGAAAAAGTTTCCTCATAATCGATTCCCTCTTTTCGAGTGTACCCTTTCGCAACAAGCCTTGATTTGAAGGTTTCTACCTTCCCATCTGTCCCTCTTTTCCTTTTGTAGATCCACTTGCATCCAACGACTTTTATACCATTTGGTGGTTTTACAAACTCCCAAACCTTATTAGAATACATAGATTCTATTTCAGAATTCATCGGACACTTGTAGAAGATGAATTCATAGGACACTTGTAGAAGACAAGACAAAGATGTCTTCGGTTTGTCATTAACCACACCATTAAATAATAAAAGATGAAAGGTCATCCAGAAAGGTATAAAAAGAGTTTATAAGTATGAGTAACAGGCAAGAAAAATATTTCTGAGTTCTACGATTCTCTACTTTCTTCTTACTCTCTTCCCCTGTTCTAACTTGCTCCGGCATTTGGTGCGTGTAGGTCATGCTCGCACACGAGACAACATTATTCAGTGCAATCCGGACCCTGGATTTGCATCCCCCTGCGCATCCACGCATGAGAGAGAGCCTCTCTCCATGCATTTGTCCACATCCTCAATGCATGTGAATCAATATAAACTAACCTATTTGCCTTGGAGCTCCTAATATGGGACTAAAGTCTCATTTACAATGGAACTCCATGCCTCTTCTACCTCTTCACTATTCACAAATCTCCAACATCATATTTATCTGATGGACTAATCAGGAAAAGTTAGGTTGCTAGCCAACGTTAAAACTATAACAAATATTTAATGAATAGATCCATTAAACTATTGTACTAATGTCAGGTCGTTCCCCAGAAGGAACACACTGCAGGGTCCGATTGTGTAACATCTCGGTAAGGACCGTTATATCTTCAGAACTAGAATGTAGTGCTAAATATACCAGAGTTCACGTTGCAAGGTCTGACTATAACGAATCGGCAAAGATTGCTACATCTCCATGAGAATTTTGGTGTATGGTTAAATATATAAGAGTTCTCACATCATAAGTTGGATAAGAACAAATATGATAGGAAAACTAATAATTTAAGATTTGGAACATGGAACATAAGAACTCTTACTGGTAAATCAACAAAGGTAGTAGATATGATGATTATGAGAAAAAATAATATTTTATGTGTACCAGAGACAAAATAAGTAGGCGAAAAGGTAAAGAATAACTAATAGTACCGACCCCACTTAGTGGAATAAAATTTAATTATTGTTGTACTAACTAGGAAAGGTACGTTGCAAATCTTTAAAATTAATTGGATAAGTAACACTCTACTTATATGGATTATAAAAAATAAAATTAAGATAAATGTTATAATAAAAGATGATTATATTTATCTTAAATATTTTTTACAATTCATCCATAAATAATGTAAAAAGAAGTAAATTATATGATTAATTTATAATCCATCGTTGAGAGACTAAGGATAAGAAGATTTTTTTGTCCTAGAGACATATATTTTTCATAAATTAATCTTGAAAATTAATAACAAATTTATCATTCTCCAGACGGAGACAAGTTTAAGCTTATGTGAGAGTAGATATGCTGCACATACCAACACAATGCCCGTTACGTTGTTCTTTCATCATTTAAATTAATTTTCGGCTCACTTTAATCTTATTTATTTGTTTGTAATTCCTTTAACGCATTGATCCTCAAGTTTTCATTTTTATCATCTGTCTCGTCCCTCATCCAAGCATTCTATTCTGATTTTTTATTACAGCAAATTGCCTAAAATCCTTTGAGGCTCCTCGATCCCTATTAGAAAAAATTTAGTTTCACTCCCTATGTACCGGTACTAATTTATCTAATTGTTTTTATATTTTTAGATAAAAAAAACCTAAAATGAGATATTTACTTCAAAATTTAATATCATTTAATTAAAATATAATATATTTACTATCAATTAAGAATAATTGATTGATTTATCATAAGAAAATAGAAATCCTTATTATTTTTATAGGTATAAAAAATTTAAAATAAGATTTAATTCTTTCTAAATTAAATATTATTAAATTAAAATTAAATATATTTTCTATCTAATTGAGTATGATTTTTTTTTCTATCTATTAATTAATTGAGAGTTATATCAATCAATTAATTTAAATTGAATCAATTGAAAACCTAAGTCAATCGATTATAATGAACTTTCATCAAGTGAAAAAAATACTTAATTTAATAGAAAATATAATATATTTTAGTTTGAACACGTTGAACTTAAAAGAAATTATATTTAATTTTAAACTTTTTTTAAAAGATTGAGAGCATTTAAATAAATTAGGAAGTTGAAAGAGGATTGAAGTAAAAAAAAAAATACAGAATAGGGATAAAATTGAGGGAATAAGTTGAATTTTTTTAGGGCAATTTACCCTAGTTATTATTTACCTTTTTATTATTATCTGCGTCTCAAAATGGACATCTAATTCCAGTGCACTAATGATTAATGGGACCTGAGCAATAAAAAAGAATAATGAAAAATTCACAGCCCCGGGCAACGTGCGGCGAACGGATGTTTTTTTTTTAAATTTCTTAAACATCTAAAATGAGTCTTAGCTGATGGATCATTTGCCAACAAATTTTATGATTAATCGATGTAAGTTGATGTCAACTTATTATAATAATAATAATGAAAAATTCACAAAAAATTGGAAAAAAAAAAACGTAAAAGTTAATCGTAAAATGGAAAGCAGAATGACAGTGCGGTTTTGGCAGCGGGCTCGCCTGCTGATACCAAATGCGACCCTAAACGTGTCACGGTCCACGTGGTCGGTCTTCATTGGACGATACACGTGTATTTTTGCCGAAGCCCCAAAAGTTTTCCCGTCAAAGGCTTTGGAGGATTATATGCGCTCGGCGATTCAGGGACCGTGTTGCTCTCCACGATCAGCAAAACAGTAGCAAATACAAATCATCGCGATCGGGAGAAATGTTGGATGCTGTCCTCCTCCTCCTCTTCTCGTCTCTCGCCTGCATCGGCGCGCCGGCGAACGCTCTCTATTCGCCTTCCTCTCCTGTCGTACAACTCAGTCCCTCCAACTTCAAATCTAAGGTTTATCTCCATCCATCTCTCTCTCTCTACGTGATAACGAATTTTCGTGTTTCGATCGCTGCCTCTAGTTCGAGTTTATTATCTGATTTTTTTTTTCGGGGTGACGAATCGGGCGCAGGTTTTGAATTCGAATGGGATCGTGCTGGTGGAGTTCTTTGCCCCATGGTGCGGCCACTGCAAAGCTCTGGCCCCTGCATGGGAGAAAGCTGCCACCGTTCTCAAAGGTGTAGCCACAGTGGCTGCTCTCGATGCGGATGCTCATAGTGCCCTTGCTCAGGTAAATATCATCGTGCCCAATTTCTGCATTCGAGATCGCTTTCGCTGATGATTTTCCCCTATAATTTTGGTAATAAGTTGGTGGATCTTGTCTGGTTGAAACTTGGTCTCTGGTAGTATACAACCCTTTTAGTTACACCATCGATCTATTTTTTGCATACAGCTCATTTGTTAGTGGCAATGCATAAAGCTCATTTCAAAATGACTGAAACTTGGTCTCTCCTACTGTATGATCATTTTTTTTAAAAATTATTATAGGCAGCAGGATAAGATATCAGATCTAATCTACACTTTGGATCCGAAAGCAAATGTTAGAGAAAATTTGGTGTCTCTAAGAGCATTTTCTCTCTCTCACATGTGGTCGCAATCTCTAGACTTCCTTTAACATAATATTAAACCAAGTAGTGAGCGAAGCATACATTCAAAAATTCAAAGCATCCATGAGAAATATGAGGAGGATTGAGAGTGTAATCTCACAAGAAGCCAAAGGTAATTGACTGGACTCACCCACAAGCCACGATTTAGACCTATTGATTTGTTACTCGGAGATGTCTCACGTCTCTTCCAAACCATGAGATGTCTCAAGCCACTTCAAGTTATGTTACAAGCCAATCCACACACAACAAAACATGTTTTCTCCACCTCCACCAAAACTTGTTTTCTTTTCCCCTACCCTCCGATATTGAAAACCAAAAACACACTTTTTTTGTTCTCTCTTCTTACCACATGCTTATGGCTAACTCTTTCCAATACCTACCAGTACCAAACAACTCAAAAGATATTTGCAACTCCCTTCCCTCATCTCTACTTTGACAATTTCTCAAAATAAGAATAAGGTTTAATGCTAAAAATCACTCCAATACCCAATAAGCTTTAGCCACACCAGCCTAATTGTTTTCCCACCCATCGAAGATAATGCATCAATGTTATAGTCACAGTTGTGATATCCCGTCTAGGAAAGACAAGGAGATGGATTATCCTCATCTAGATTGTTTGTGGTGCTAGAAGGAAGGCTCAAGGTTAGTCCTTGTTTTGGCTGCTATGTTGCAATAATGCAGACAAGAGGTGGGTGGATCAATATTCAGAGAGAAAGAGAAATGTGGTAACTAGAGAATTTGAGAGGAGTGATGATATACAAAAACTAGAGAGACAAAGATGTAAAAATTGGTAAAGAGGACACAAATGAGAGGAAAATAAATTGTTTTATCTCATGTCTTCTAATGCTACATCACGATCATTTTATTGATAAACTACATTCAGTCTTATTGAATTTGCCATTGCTTTATCTCATTCACATCAATGAGTTATCCAAATTTGTTTGTTTTGCCAGGTTTGTCTTGTTGAATTCCCAGTTTATTGATATCGATTTGGTTGTGCCATTGGTTGCTACTAGAATCGTAACAATCATATCAATAAATGCATCAAATTGGCAATCCATTCATACAAGTGTATACACAATTTCTCTTCTATCCAAGAAAAAAGACAAAAAAATAAAGAGCTTTTGAATAACCACACCTAACCCTCTCTATTTTCCCTCATCTTGCATGTCATTAAAGTACTTGTCTCCATTCTGCGATTTGTCCTCTAGATTAATGACTATTCCCTCCTTTTTTTCCCCATCTTCCATAGGTGAACTAGTCTACCTCTCTTGTTTGGTACGATCACACTTTTCTTTGCTATTCATCACACTTAACTCCCTCTATTTCCCTCCTCTTGCATGTTTGTGAGTATTCCCTTCCCTTTCTTTATCTTCCATAGATGAATTACTCTATTCTTTATCTTCCATAGATGAACTAGTCTATCTCCATCGTTCTAAATGATCTTACTTCTCTTCCTTCTTCCCTACATAAGTCTCTCTCTTGCTTCTTTTCTGCTGCAATAGTTCTCTACCATCTCTCTAAGTCATTAGCAACTCAGTTGAGGCGCATCAGCAACCCATAAATCATGTCCTCTTCCCTCCTCTCTTATTCTCATATCCTCTTCCAAGCATCATACTTCCTCTCCTGTTATAGTGTTGTCACTGTATGTGACAACTGCAGCCTAGAGAGTATCTAAAAGGGTAAATATTTTATAGCCATAAAGATTACTTCACTCCTATATCACATATTTGTTTTGGACATATTTATATTCGTTTGCAATAAACTTATGCAGCAAACATATATTACTTAATATTCCCATTGAGTTTGTAATCTATGCAGAATGTTTTTTTTGTCAGTTTAATATGCTTGAAATGCAATTGTCATTAATGAAGTGTTTTTGCATTAATAGTTTGCTGCAATACATAATTTGTATGTTTCACTTTACTATCTTCTTTTTTCACTTTGTTTGATATCTGTTGGTTGCACTTTTTTAGGAATATGGAATTCAAGGATTTCCTACAATCAAGGTGTTCTCACCTGGCAAACCACCAGTAGATTATCAAGGAGCAAGGGATGTAAAACCCATTGCAGAGTTTGCTCTCCAGCAGGTCTTATATTTTGTTCAGAAATTCGTTCTGTTTTTTTTCTTATGTGAACTTTCAAAGGGATTATGTATTCTATGCATTATTTTTCCTACTTCCAGTGCTTTCAGACAATGTTTTTACCATGAAGGGACCCACAAACACAGCTTCAAATTTATTTATGTGATGTATTCTTCAAAGGGGAGTCTTGGCGCAATGGTAAAGTTGCTGCCATATAGCCTTAAGGTCATGGGTTTGAGTCACGGAAACAGTCTCTTGCAAAATGCAAGTAAGGCTACGTACAATAGACTCAATGTGGTTCGACCCTTCTCTGGACCCCACATTGGCAGAAGCTTCGTGTACCGGGCTGCCCCTTTATTCTTCATCCTTGCTTGACCTTTTGTCATTCTATCATTTATGAAACATAAATTTAACTATTGCAGTAGTTTTCCACAATTGCGTGAATGCTATCAGTCATTCAAGTAAACTAAGTTTAATTTTGAACAAAATTGTATTTGGGAGATTTACAAACAGTTAATAAAGTCAATTTTTTTAATCATGCATGTTGTTCAATGAATACTATTTATTTATCCAATTATGTCATAAATAGCCAGTACATTCTGAAGGTAATAAGGTGTTATTAGAACCATATATCCTTTAGCATAAAGGGTAAACTAATGATAGGTAAGGAAGAAATAATTGTCATCATTTTCTTTGTAATTTGTATATTTGCATAAAAGCAACTACTTGCTTGTATACCTCATGAAGGAAAAATGATAGAAGTGTAAAAGTGAGATATTATATAAAACTTAAGAACATCAATCTTTGTTAATGAGGAATATTATCAAATGGGTGATATTTTATTTCTCTATGAAGTCATAATGAGGAGCAACCATATGCTATGATATAAAGATTAAAGGGTCCTAATCATATACTAAGTAAGAAATAACTGATATGTCTTTCATGCTGTGTTTTGCCAAGTTTGTATAAGTTATGTTTGCAACAAAATGAATGGCACATTCAATTGGCAGCCATTCTGTACAATGAAACATTACAATCACTGCACTTTAGTTACCTGAACTCTCTCATCACTTCATACATAAAATAGAGCAGTTTCAATAATTAGTTGTTTTCTCTTGATCCATTTAATGGGATGAGTCCATGTTTTCTTTCTCTAGATAAATTTCATGGTTTATGTTAATACAAAGTAATATTGTACATTGTTTCTGTTCCCTTAGCTTAAAGCTGAGTAAAAGAAAAATCTGATTATTGTAAATTATATTCTTTATACACCAGATAATCTTCAGAGAATGTCTTTTGACTTCATCATTGGTAGTAGTTATTTATTTGTTTGCTAACAAAATCCTTAGTTTTGTTCAAGGGGGCATTTCCAAATGCAAATCACTTCCTTTTTTTAACTACTAATAATTAACTTGACAGGTGTTTAATAGATTTATGTTTGTAGCTTCCAAATACTTCTCCCTATTTCATTTTCATTCTCAAAAACCATCCAATTTCTGCATATATTGTGATTGTAATGATGTGATGATTTCAGCAATATGTATTTGTTGAAACCTGACAGCTGTCCAATTCAACCAAACTAGTAGGTGGTAATCTCTGATCAGGTTAAGTAATCTCAACACAAGAATGCCTACACACCTGTTAAGACCCACAATCATAGGCATTTATTAAGATCCTGGAATACTAAATTTGAATGGCTACCAAGTTAAATTTCAAGAATGACTCAATCCAACCCAGTTTGGACAATGCAGAATTAAGTAATCTTTCTTTATTTTGTTTGATGAATATTACTTTATTTTGAAGGGGAAATTTCCATAACTCTAACTCGTGATTCTATGTCTTTTTATTTGACCAATGACTAAAAATTCGGAATTGTAAATATCCTTAAAAATTGATGGTTTTAGGTTCTTTATTTGAAATTTGGTGTGTCAATAATAAGCTTTTCTTATCACATAAGGGTGACTATACAATTATATGCAATTATCTTGGGTCCTAGATCTGCCACTACTTCCCCACTAACCATTGGGTCCTAGATCTGCCATGATTAGTAACAATGTTTTCTTACTTAACATTATAAAGAGCACCTAGCCCATAATGTTCATGAGTCAGAGTTAGTTGATTTGGAATTTATTTTCATTTAATTATTATAAATGTACCTACTTGCCTTAGAAAAGGAATAATTGGTTATGCTTACATTTCAACCTTATGGTAGGTTAAAGCACTTCTTAAAGAGCGTTTGAATGGAAAGTCATCAGGTGGTTCAAGTGAGAAATCTGAACCAAGTGCTTCAATTGCACTGAATTCTCAGAACTTTGATGAACTTGTCTTGAAAAGCAAAGAATTGTGGATTGTGGAATTCTTTGCACCATGGTATGTTTGTGCATGTGCTTACCCTAGTTTAGCTATAAGATACTTGTATTCTATAACTTTCTATTTTTTTCACTTAAATGGTTCAAAATTTACTATATCTGTGCTTTTGTCTGTATCTAAGAGAGGATTCTCAGACAAGGATGAGTGTGCTCAAGCAAATGATCATGAAAAGGGAATTTTTAACATTCAAAATGCCTTTTTTTTAACTGACTTTTTTGTGGCTGGTTTTTAGAAAGGTCAACCGAAGGTGGTGTTTCTTTAAACAGGCTGCAAGAAGTTTCCCTCACTCATGAGGTTCTCCTTAACTAATTATGGATTTGACAGGATAAAGTCAGAATCTGTTCATCTTTGATGCATTTAATTAAAATTAATTAGAAATTTGAAGTGTAAAAATTGCAACTACCATCCTAGAATGTTCAAGCATAATAATTGCATTCATTCGTCACTTTTTACTGAAGAAAGATAGGTAATCTAATAGGCAAATCATGACCAACTAGCTCAAATAAGCATTTTAATTATTGTAGTTACCAAACTGAAATTACTATGCACTTAAGATCAATTTGAAACTTCTAGATTCTGTATTCTATTATGGGATTTAAAATCAAATCATGGCATTAGGTAGTAAATTATGTACTATACTACTATTATAGAAGAATGTTCTTAAAGTCTATAGATGGAGAAGGTTGTTAATACCTTCAAAGTTCTTCCATCATGTAGCTTGTGAACGCTCTATATCAAAATCTTCTTTTCTTGGTAAATTGATACCTTATGTTTGATAATCTTGGTTGTCCTGCACCTAGAGTTTCCACATCAATGAATCAGAACTGTTAGAATTTGTACTCATTGTCTTTTGGTATTCAGGTGTGGACATTGCAAGAAACTAGCACCTGAGTGGAAAAAAGCTTCAAATAACCTCAAAGGGAAGGTCAAATTGGGTCATGTTGACTGTGATGCTGAAAAGGTCCGTAATATCACTTCAAACTGCTTTCTGTTAACTTTTCTTATGTTATCCTTTCTTTCTATGATTAGTATCCATAGTTTTGTCTTTTTGGGAGATTCATTGTTTTTTCCCATGCCAATGCCACAAGGACATGAGGGTCAACATATGAGTGTGCTGGCCTACTATGCATACTTCCTTCCCCAATAGCACAAATCCATGTGTTTTATTGGCTGGTCCATATGAAGTTAGTACACTATTCGTAAATGGAACAATGGTTAATACTTTGGCAGAATTCATTAAATTATTTTAAATGCTCATTGTGTTTACAAAGACAACAATGTTTACGTCCTTTTTAGCTAAAACATGAGCTGGACTATCAGTCAGTCAATTATAGCAGTAAAGTTAGCTAACTACAATCACATAGATGATAAATTAGAGGTGTACTTTGAAGTACAAATAGATGCTATCATATATGGTCATATTGCCTGAAGTACTGGAATCCTTTTTGTACTTCTGAAGTGATAAATTATAAATTTTATCTTATATGATAATTAAACCTGAATTATGTGGACTGCTCTAAAATGCAATCCGGGCAGTCATTGATGAGCAGATTTGGTGTACAAGGCTTCCCGACTATCTTGGTATTTGGTCTTGATAAGAGCAACCCCTATCCTTATGAGGGTTCTAGAACTGCTTCTGCAATTGAGGCATTTGGGCTGGAACAACTTGAAGCCAATCTTGGTCCTGCTGAGGTGTTTGAATTGACTGGTCCTGTGAGTATAATCATAGTTAATTTGTCATCATGCTCACAGTATAGTATTCTGGTAATGAATTCAACCTGTTTTATATTGTAGGATGTGATGGAAGATAAATGTGCTTCAGCTGCTATATGCTTTGTATCTTTCCTTCCTGATATCTTGGATTCGAAGGCAGAAGGAAGGAACAAGTACTTAGATCTTCTGTTGTCAGTTGCTGAGAAATTTAAAAGGAGCCCATACAGGTATTCGAGCAACTTCCTTTGGAGAGAGTTGTATTGCTCTATTTTATAAATATATTTTAAGAGCCTCTCTATTTGCCCTCTGTGTGATAATTTTGAATACCAAACAGAGAATGAAGCAAATACATAGTTCATTTTAAATCATTGAAGACTAACATAATTCAGATTGATTTTCTGATATCAAAATCTATTAAAGTGTTTGTCGATCTGTTTGATTGCTCGGTATTAAGATCTATTCAACTATTTGTTAATCTGGTGATTGCCAACATTAGTTGGAGTATTTACAAGGATTATTTTTTGATAATTCATGGTGTAATGGCAATTCAAGTTTTTGAAACCATCTCTTTTAGAAGATATAGTACACGTTAACATTTCACTGAGGTTGGGAAAATTGAACTTTGGTGGGTTGAGGAAAAAGATGTAAGTATATTGAAAATGTTTCAGCAGGTAGGATAAGCAATCAGTGCTTCATGGTTAGTTGGACTTAAAACTATAATTTTCTTAATTTGGTTTTTTCATAGTAGTATGAGCTCTTGAATAAGTGGCTCTCCAACTGAGCCTTGAATTATTTAGAATTGTTATCTTAACTAGGCAGACTACTAATTAGAGCTTCTAATATTTACCAGCATAACCAATGTTTCAGCGTTATTTGTTGTTTTTACCAACTAATAGTCTGAAGTCTCAACAAAGAACCTATATTTTTTTTTTTGTCTGAGATACAGCAAACAAAAATACTGCATGGGATAGGTGTATCTTTTGAGCAGTAATCCTACATCCATGATGCTAATGTTCTCCTTGCAGCTTCGTTTGGTCAGCTTCTGGCAAGCAGGCTGATCTTGAGAACCAAGTTGGAGTTGGTGGTTACGGTTACCCAGCTTTGGTAGCTTTGAACGTAAAGAAGGGTGCTTATGCTCCACTCAAAAGTGCTTTTCAGCATGACCAAATCATGTAAGTCCATCTTAGACGTTCTAAAATCGATGCTCATTTTCTTCCTATTAATTTACCATCGAAAGTTCCCCTACGAGACAAATATTTCACCTTTTCAAGAAACTAATGAATTGTTCTTGCAGCGAATTTATCAAAGAAGCCGGTCTTGGTGGAAAAGGCAACCTACCCCTTCAAAACGCTCCAACTATTGTTAAAATAGAGCCATGGGACGGTAAAGATGGAGAAATTATCGAGGAGGATGAGTTCTCCCTCGATGAGCTCATGGGTGAAGAGAACAGAGATAAAGATGAATTGTAACAGCGAGAAGCATGGTTTAGATGATTTTTGAATGATTCGCGAAGTTTAGTTGAGTTTCCTTTGTAATCCCCGTGGCAAATTACTTGGAACTAATCTCTGGAGATTTACATGGGGCTTAGCGTTTTGTGATTTGTAGTAGTCACCGTTTGCTGAGTGATCCACTCCCATTCAGGATTTGGACTTTATTTTATAAGTCATTGCAAGGCAAGATAAATTTGGTACTTAAAGTTTAACACTACTGGATATATTAGAAAGGCTTCTTGATAATATTGAGTTTACCTTCGATGATCAGCGGACGGCAAATGTGACCAACCGGGCAACCGGAATCTGACCGGCAACATGACCACAACTTTTCTATCGATAGAGTTAAAATTAAAAATTTCATATTGCCAAGATTTTTTTAGCGTTTATGATAATTTTTTTTTCATAGAAGTATTCCTACATTTTTTAATTTTATTTATTTTTATCGTAATAATAATGCTCTAAAACTTCATGAATTAACAAAAAGTAAGAGATTTTGTTCCTATTTTTTCCATTAAAATTGCAGTTAAGGCCGAGAGTTACCCAGCTCCTTACCGTCGGCTTGTGGTGATTTGAACTCCATCTCGATTCTAAAAACCAGGGCAGAGGAAGCGACGTTTCTTTTATTCTCCCCAGTCTTCCCACTATCGATAGATGGCGGTTGATTCGCCCACGGCTGACCGAAAAGGTACGACGATGCGCAAGGTGGAATTGGACAAAATTCTTCCTCTCCTCGTGTATCGTTTCTCTCCTGCTTTCTGATTCCTCTCCTTCCTTACTCGATTGCAGTGGTTGTTCATCTGAGGGCGACTGGCGACGCTCCTATCCTTAAACAAGCCAAATTCAAGGTACCTTTTTTGACCTTCTTGCTTTTCCTTTGTTATGCAGTCATCGAGAGAAGATCTTGTCAATTGAAAGATTTTCTTCTTTGATTATCTGAATATAGCCCAGACTAGGGAAGCAAAGTTACAGTGTGTTATTTTTGGGGTACGATATTCAGATCCTTCTCTCCTTCTCCGAGGTCCCTTTTTCAAAGATTTTCATTATCCCAACAATTTGGGATAATAAAGTCCTTTAGGTTGTTCCATCATGATTTTTGCTTCTCAAAGCTTGCCGTAAATTTAAGTGGTTTTGTTTTGCTGTTCATGATGGAGCAGGGATAGCTTTTCTTATGGACTTAGTTACAGTTAGATTTTAGCCCATCTCAACTAAGAATTTCATATAATTCTTAAAGGTTATTTGCGGGCTACTATTGGCATTGTTTGTTTTATGTGGTACCTAGCTTGCCTACCGGGACAGAAGTCAACTACTATGATGCTGCATTGCTGTTAACAACTAAGGGTTTACTATTCTGAAGCTCAATACAAATGTTACCTTATTTTTGTTAGTATGTTATGCATAATTCCTTGCAAAGGTTCCACATGCAGTTTTTCTTAAACATAAGGATTAGATTCATTGCTGATATCATGGAATTTTAGCCATATTTATGATGCAAATTGTAGACAATTTATACTAATTGAATTCTTTGAGCTCATTTACATACACTGGAGAATCAATTGGTTTGAATTATGAATTAGGTTCCAAGGTCTTAGAAATTGTTGAAAATTGAAATCATGTTTTTGCTGCTCTTTATGATAGACTACCTCGAAGAGTTAAACTGTTCTCCTAAGAAAAGGTGCAAATATAGCAATAGTTTGCTTCAGTACATTCTTTGGCAAGATTGGACATCATACAGCAAGTTGAGCACACAAACTTGGTGCTTTACAAATGCCATTATGTCAGACAACCATAAGATTTAAGGATTTTCTCATCATAAAACATTGAACAGTCACACTGAAACCTAGCATATCTCACACGGTACATGATCAAGGTTAATTTTTGTGCTTGTGAATCCAATTGTGAGCATGGGTATACTATCCTGCTGTTCCTATTGTTGCCTGGAAATCATTGTTCTGTTCAAATCTCATCATGTTCACATTGTTTTCAAAACCAGATGATCAAAATTGGAGATATCCAATTTGAATCAGGATACATCACAACTGCTCTGGCTTTGTTCGAGCAATCAGATCTCAATCCAAAATATATTGCAAACTTCTTGTCCGTCCAATCATAAACAGAAATATAAAATCAGAGCAATTTTTTTTTTCAAGAATCAGCTTGAGATGATCTATAATTGGATGGTACTTTTAAGGATTGACCAATCAAACCATATATATCCAATCTCAAGTGGATGGAGCAAATAAAAATGGAAGAAGACTGGAGAATATGTGAGATGGTCAGAGATGGCAAATGAAACCCGTTGCTGCCAGACTATTGCAATTTCCATTATCTGATGCTTACCAGCTTGAATAAGAAGTCCACATACAAGGAAGATATAAGTTGTGGGCATGTTTTGAGAAATAGGAGCAATATTTCTCTTTTTTATTAATGGATTAAATTTCTGATAAAAGTAAGGACAGTAAATAAGCTAAAATATTCAATAAGTAAGATGTAGTGCATAATAAGCAAAAATTAGTATAACAAATAAAGATTTAATTAAACAATTTAATTTCAATATTAATAATGATATATCCTTCATTGAGCTTAATGGAGGATAAGGTTGGTCCCAAATGGTTGAGACAAACACCACTTAGTGATAAATCTTCAAATTTTGACTAATTAATCTGGGTGACAATTTTGACTAATTTAAAATGCCAAATTTTCAGAAAACTCATGCAATACCTCCCCTATATGTTCTTGATGTGAAAACCTTGTGATAGTTTTTGTTTACATATGAAAACACATTTCACAACTAGTGAATAATACTTTGAAACCTTTGAAGTCCCAGTTTATTGTCAGGTGATGATCTAGAACTTACCAAACCAACTTCTAATCCTTTACTCAATTACCTACAACGAATCTGGAGGCAAATAGCAAAGAGTCAAAATAAAGAGCATCGTGTGGGAGTGCTACAAGTATGCAACCACTGTTAAATCTAAACATTATGTTTAATTATTAAGAAGTGCAAATAAAAACTTAAATTCATGCCACAACTAAGTTATATGCAGTATCAATATGATGATCAATGTGTTAAAGAACACTACTATAACCATGAGCAAGAAACAAATCATTGTTTCAACATGCATTCACTAGAAATAGCACTCTATGCTTGCTCAATAAGGGTACACCCATATTTGACAACTTGACATTGTTGTGTTCAACATTGACACCATACGAGAGTGAATAAAACCAGTATGTATTGCTTGTGAAGACACCAACGGCTTTAAAAGTTTCAAGGTTTTATCAATGAGTCATTGAGTGTTGTAATTTATTTAAACCTTCCATTGTGTCGCTTTGTGATGTATTGTATTTTGGTATTTATGTTGTATGAATCTTCCACTGTGCTACCATATGTAAGTTTTTTCCTTGTTAGTTATTCAATATGAAGTTTATAATTTACAACCAAAAAAATATTATTAATTATTTAAGGTAAATACAAAAACTTGATTGGCGGTTAGTCATCATAGTATATAAGCAATGGTTGCCCATGCAACATCTGTTCACTGGTACTTAACATGAAGTGGAGAGGTAGGGAAACAATCTAAAGCAAATTTCTTTTTCTTTGTAGATTTCCGGAAGCGACAAATTCTCAAAGGTCATTGAATTTCTCCGCCGACAACTTCACCGCGATACTTTGGTACCATGATTCTCTTTTCTCATACACTTGGCAGCTTATAATGTTGTTTGTGTTACCTTTCTAAAGATTATCTCATTTGTAACAGTTTGTATATATCAACAGTTCCTTTTCACCAAACCCAGATGAATTGGTGATTGATCTCTATAATGTAAGCATATTTCTTCTATCACATTATGTTGCTGATTTAGTTCCGTATTTGATTTTTTCAGAGCTTAACAAATAAAGACCCGTCTTCTAATTAGAAATTTGATGTAATGCTTTAACTGTTTACTCGAGTTGTATCGCTTGTAGTTCCAACTCCCTGTCTCTTAGTTACAACAGAGTTTATGACAACAAAAACTTCTGCTGCAGGATTTTATATTAGAAATATGTCAAGTTGGGAAATCGTTTCCTTTATCACATCACAAAATAACCTGTTGCACAACTAAATGATTAGACTTTTTAGTAAGTACCTTTTTGTTTTGTTGTAATGAAGTAATTAACAAAATTGTTGTCTGGCCAAAAAGTATAGTTCTCACGCTCTTATGAACGATGTGGCAAATTAACATACATGGAATATGATGTTAAGCATTTCATTATTTTACTCAAAAGGATTTTTACTTATTTATTTCCACATGTCATACGACTATAATGAAAGAACTCTATACAAAGAGCTTGACTCTTATACCAAACAGTTGGCTCAGGCAACTATATGAATGTAATACTTTAAGGTTGGCATTCCCATTAATCATTGACACAGCATAGTGATAGTGTTACAAGAACTTGCTATTCTAGCCACCAAGATCTTTCCCTCTCTTTTTCATTTCACTAGTGTGATAACGTTTTAAAAGTATGTGAAAAAGAGTGGAGGATTTTGGTGGCTGGAATAGCAAGTTTTTATAACACTAAATTTTGTATGTATTGTGTTCATATAGTTGGGTGCAAGTATATCAAGATACTTCCTATTTGGAGAGCAAACTAAAAGTGTCCCTACTGCCCCTTGCAATTCGCATGTGGAACGTCAAGGTTTGAACTAATGGATACGTATTTCATGGTTGCCTTTGGGTTTGCAGAACTTTGGATTTGACGGTAAGCTAGTTGTTAACTATGCTTCTTCCATGGCATGGGGCTGAGCAAGATCTGCTGCTATATCAAGACAAGAAATGCTTAGTTTTAGCATCCCAAACTTGATGAAAAGATCGTTGGCAAATATTGTTTTAGAAGCTTGGGATTCTTGTAGTCTTGTGTCAGAATTGCGTTTTTTTTTTTTTGGGATATTTCTGTTTTCGATTTTATTCGTTATTTTAGCCTAATTTGTTTTGGTTGGTAACTTGGTAAATGTTGTCATAGTTGTGTAAGAAAGCTTCATGATTTGTTAAAATGGGTAAATATCTGGAATTGGCTACTCGTTCTTAAAATATCTTTATAATAAACAATTCGTTCTTGTTTAGTTTGTTCGGATCATTTGACTTGCTTGAAGACATAATTCTTCAAATCGTAACAGAAGTATTGTTGGAATGTAAATCATATTTGAAACAGTCTGTTGTTTATTTCTATTTGTTTTCCACGTCTTCACTCAAACTTGGAAGTTATACCGTTTGTTTTGACAGAAGTTTTTTTTTAAAAAAAAATTAAATAGTAATAGGGTAATAAAATTTTAATTAATAAAAACTAGAAATTTAGTGATTTTTTTTTATTAATCTTCGAATTGATTAATCCTATCCAAGAAGAGATCGATTTGGTCTTATAAAAATTTATTAAGTACATATGGATTTTAATAGATGGGTCAACGTCACAAGTAATTTATTAGGTGAGACATTCCAATCCTTGCATAGAAGTTCATTTTATCTTTTATCATTGCATTAAGGTTACGTTTGGTAGGATCTAATCTGTCTTGTAATGTAATCAGGATTACATTACAAGGTTGATTATTTTGTTTGGTTTAATTTTAAACTTGTAATATAATGTAATCTGGATTACAAAAGGTAGTGAAGTTTTGTAATCTGGATTACAAAGTAAATACTATGTAATCAGATTACATTACGAGGTCACCGTTTAACCAAAATTTAAATGTCGAATATACCCCTAGTCCATCGTGGGCGCTATCCACTGTCGTCGGCTGCCGCTGCCCATCGTCGTCGGCCCCGCCTGCCGATCGTCGTTGGCGACCACCGCCGTCCACCACCGGCAACCACCATCGGCCGCCACCGGTGACCACCCCCGGCCACCGACGACCACCGCCGACCGCCGCCGGCGACCATCGCCGGCCGCCACCGGCGACCACCGCCGGGCGACCACCACCGGCCGCCACCGGCCACCGACCAAACAAAAGAATGTAATCATCCTTGTAATCAAATATTACATACATTAAATTATCAAACGTAGTAATGTAATCAAGATTACATTACATTACATTACAAATTTGATTACATTACACCCAACCAAACGTAACCTTCTTAGGAGGTAAAAATTAGTGTTTATTTTTTTATACTGATACGGGTTATGATAGATTGGTCGAGCGAGTGAAGGAGGGGTTTAGGTCCAGAGAGATAGGAAAGGTATATAACCGGTCGAATAAAGACCGAGCGAGCGCCCCCGCGCTCATATATGCTCGGTCGGGCAAAGTCCGCCCGAGCATAAAGGCATTTAGTCTTATATAATATTCTCAGCCTAGTACCGATTGATCGCAGGCGGAGCTAGCATCTCCGCGCTTATATATGCTCGGTCGGGAAAATCCCACCTGAGCATAAGAACATTTAGCCTTATATATAATTTTCAGCATATTGTCGACCGACCGCAAGCCGAGCGAACACCCACTGGCTTATATGTGCTCGGTCGGGCTCGAGCATAAAGACATTTAGCCTTATACATAACTCTCAACACATCACAAGCCAACCGTAGGCCGAGCGAGCACCCACGTGCTCATATATGCTCAGCCGGACAAATCCCGCCCGAGCATAAAAGTATTTTGCCGTATATATAACTCTCAGTGTATCACCAGTCGACCGCAGGCCAAGCGAGCACCCACGTGCTCATATATGCTCGGTCGGACAAAGTTTGCTCGAGCATAAAAGTATCTTGCCTTATATATAACTCTCAGCATATCATCGGCCGACCGTACGCCTAGCGAGCACCCACATGCTCATATATGCTCGGTCAGGCAAATCTCGCCCGAGCATAAAGGTATCTTGTCTTATATATAACTCTCATCATATCACCGACCGACCACAGGCCGAGTGAGCACCCACGTGCTCATATATGCTCGACCGGGCAATGTTCGCCCGAGCATAAAGGTATATTGCTTTATATATAACTCTCAGCATATCACCGGCCGACTGCAGGCCGAGCGAGCATGCACTCACGTGCTCATATATGCTCGGCTGCGCAAAGCCCGCCCGAACATAAAGACATTTAACCTTATATAATATTCTCAGCCTAGTACCGGCCGACCGCAGACCGAGCGAGCGCCCACGCACCTATAAATCCTTGGTCGGGCAAAGCCCACCTGAGCATAAAGACATTTAGCCTTATATAAGATTCTCAGCATATTGTCAGCCGACCACAGGTCGACCGAGCACCCCTGCGCTCATGTATGCTCGGCCGGGCAAGGCCCGTCTGAACATAAAGTTGCTTAACCTTATAATACATTCATAATATACGGCCGGCTTGAGTGACCGACCGAGACATATTCGACAGGAGACATTCTTAACAGTATATACGGTCGGCTTGAGCGACCGGCCGAGACATATTCAACAGGGGGCATTCTTAACAGTATATACGGCTGACTTAAATGACCGGCCGAGACATATTCAGCAGGAGACATTCTTAACAGTACATACGAGCGACTTGAACGACCGACCGAGACATATTCAACATGAGGTATTTTTAACAGTATATATGACTAGTTTAAACGATCGGCCAAGGCATGCCTAACAGAATATTTGACGGGAAATATCTTCTAGAAGCTTCTTTAGTTATAATGACGTGCCCCCATTATAAATACAAATCATAAACGACAAAACGGGTACATCTGGAGTACATAAAAGATTCCTCCAAAGGATTATTGCACGAAGTATAGAAGATGACTTCATCTCCTAACAAACTCTAATGAATCGGGAACCACTTCACGACTACGGAGGTCACGTGAGGTAGTATAAAAAGGGGAATCCTCTTCGTTGACAAGGTACGCAAGTTCTAGCATCTGAACTCTGTTTCACTTCAGTTGTCGTTCTTCTTCTTATTCTTCTTATTCTTTTTCTTCTTCTTCCATCTGTGAGAGGAACTGACTTGAGCATCGAAGGGCCTAGCCAGGGATCCCCATCCCGATCTTAGGTCACTAATGTATTATTGGCTTGTCTCACTGTGTGCAGGAACGTTGAGGAGTTTCTTCGGATCTTCGAAGTTCATCTTCATCGGAGATCATTGTTATTTATCGAAGTCACTCATCTTTACAGATTTCAGATAGGATCATATACCAATTATTCAGATGATACAATCCAATTAATCGTCTCATATTCTACCGATCAAGTAAATTCAAGAAATGATTTCTTGACAAGGTGCCTTAATTTCATAAATAGTTCAATTGTCACATGTGTATCGATATGTGAAAATTGAACGATAATTGTTTGAAAAATATACCTTATTTTTTACCATCATATCCAACAAGGATAGTAGATTAGTTAAATATTTATGAATTAGTGGATTTTTAAAACTCAAGAATTCAACATCCAAATTTGGATGCTGGATTTAGCATAATTTTTTTTTTAAAAAAAAAATTGTTTGGTGACGATCCGACATGTGTTGCCTAACATCACTTTATTTTTTTTATTTATTTTTTAAATTTCTTATTTAAATTGGAGTTAATTATTATATATTAATTATTAAAATAAAATTTATTAAAAATTATTAAATTAATAATTTATTATAAATTATTAAATTAATAATAGATTATTAAATTAATAATTTATTATAAATTATTAAATTAAACAAATATATATTATTAATAAATTAATTAATATGTATATTATAACTATATATTTGTGATAGTATATAAATGAATATTATAAATAAAAATAATAAATAAAAAATATAGATAATGATATGTGAAGTAGTGGGATTCAATATAAAATTATTTTTTAAGTTTATGATTGTGGAGAGAAGTTTATAAGAGTTATAAATTTTTTTATAATGATGTAGCATAGTAGATCGCATAATAAAATTAGATTTATAGGTTGAGAATTATGGTTACCCATAAATTAAGTTAATAAATTTAAATACATATCCATAAACATAAATTAAAGTTAATAATTATAAATAAATTAAAATTTATAATATCAAGCTTATTTAAAAATGTGAAATATAGACAATCAACCGAATAAGATTAAATTAAAAAAGCTTAATAACATTAGAACAAATAAAACTCAAGCCAATAAAACCAAGCTATTGCCCCCACCGGCCGGCATGACACAGCAGTGAAGACGTAACGGAGAGAAATCGCAGTTCGATTATTTGGTAGATTCAGTATTGGACGATATTATAGGGCGGAGAAGACCGTACAACTGACAACTCACTCTAGGAATTAATTGTATGTAAAAATTAAATATCTGTATTATAAAAATAATAATAATAAATAAATAAAATCAAGCTATTATTTACAATTTAAGTAGCTTCGGCTGGTTTAATTCCTAAACGCTCAAAATCGGGAAAACCCTCTTTGCAGCCCTAGTCCTCTCGAGCTAATCGCGGGCCCCGTCTCCAACAAGATCTAGGGTTCGTCGCCGTCTCCAACCAGCTGTGCCACCGCGGTTGCGTCCCCAGCCGTGATCAAGAAGTTCCCCCAGGTAGATTACGGCAGCCTCTTTGTGGGTTCGTCTTCCGCACGCTCCAGCGTACTAGCTTACAGCGTGGGCTTCCTCCTTTCCGCAGGCAACAGCAACTCGCGCGGCCGATCTCGTCTCTTCGCCCGTCGATCAATTGGAGCCAAAGATTCGCTGGCGTTGATTCCACTGCGAAGGAGAGGAACCAAATCAAGCGAACATGGGGGAACGCAAGGTCTTGAACAAGTATTACCCGCCGGACTTCGATCCGGCCAAAATCCCTCGTCGGCGGCAACTGAAAAATCAGCAAATGAAAGTTCGGATGATGCTTCCGATGAGCATTCGCTGCGGCACCTGTGGTACCTACATCTATAAGGGCACAAAGTTCAACTCACGAAAAGAGGACGTCATTGGAGAGGTGAGATGGTTTTCCCTTTAGCTCTTCTCGGCTATATCGCTTTTTCTTCTTTCTTTTTCCACAGTGGTAACTTTGGTTATGTTAATAATCAAATGAACATGAGATCTTGCAATGCTGATCCCCCAAAACTTAGTACGTATTCTGGTATTTTTTTTCTGTTTCCTAGATTTGACTCAGCTTTTGTCCTAGAAATGTTAGTTAATTTTGATCCAGATGCGAAATCTTAGACATTAGGAAATGGCTTAAATTCCAAGCTCGGATTACAGTGATACTCATTTTCTTCGATTTCCCCCCAGACACCATGATTTTGATGCCTGGACTTTGGGGGTCGTGTGTTATTTCGGATGTTCACGAATTTTTCTTCCACATGTAAGTTGTACCCTTTAGTGCCTTTTTGCAATGAAAAAAATTCTATGGAATCAAAATTCTATTTATAATATTGGACCATATACCTGATACTGTCTGGGAAACAAGAAGGTGAAATTTAGAATTCTATTATCCAAGAATTGGGATTTAGGATCCAATGACATCTAGGTGGTTATATTTTTGTGTTCTGAGATTTTCTGTAAACATGACTGTAATATGTTATAATACTAAACATTCTTATTGTATGATTTCAAACAGAATAAATGAAATTCTGATTCCTCACTCCATTTCAAACTTAAAATTTGCAATTATGATTTTTAGGGACCCTTTTCTTGACATGGAATTAAAATTCTTTCTACAGGAATTGGTTTCGGATAATTTGCTAGGCCTTTCTGTTCCACTATCAGCATTCAATTATCATTATATAGTTGAGCTGACCAATTTCCTTTGTTTGCCTGATTAGTTCAAGCCCGTCATTTTTGTTAAAATAAACTATCAGGCTCAGTAACTCTTCTGTTGTAAATTTGATTCCTGTGGGAAAATTAGCCGTCAATATATTTCATTCTTTGCAGACTTATTTGGGAATTCCAATATTTAGATTCTACATCAAGTGTACTAGATGCTCAGCTGAGATTACGTTCAAGACAGATCCTCAGAATTCTGACTACACAGTTGAATCTGGTGCTTCCCGTAATTTTGAGCCTTGGCGTGATGAAGAGGAGGTGAATGACTGCTTTCTTGCAACTTATTAGTTTGTACTGTATTCTGTTGTTCAACTTTGTAATTTTATATTCTTACCAGGTTGTTGACAAAGAGAAGAGAAAAAGAGCTGAAGAAGAGATGGGTGATGCTATGAAATCCTTGGAGAATAGAGCTATAGATTCCAAACAAGATATGGACATACTTGCTGCACTCGAAGAGATGAGATCCATGAAGGTACTTAAACTTTTTCTTCATTTATGATTTATGGATGACATTTTGAAAATTAGCTTTTTCAGGAAACAAATGGAAGGTTGTCCTAACCACTTTTGTTCCATTGTGCAGTCTAGGCATGCAACTGTTAGTGTTGATTTGATGTTGGAAACGTTAAAACGGTCAGCCTATGAAAAGGTAAATACTTTTATGATTCCTGTTTCTATCTCTCTCTTTTTTTTCTTTAGTTTGCTTCATGAAAGCATGCACATTTGTTTTTGGTGATATAATCTATCTCACTAAAAATTGGATCTGTATATAATGCATGTTTAATCATTATTTAAGACTCTGTCTCATGACATCGAGCACTGTTTTGGAAAACCCAAATCAGTGAAAGGATATTGTATGGCATTATAATTTTACAAATATTAGCGACTTCCTATATTTGGTGAGATTTTCTCCCTTAAGGATGACATGTCACTCATATGATCACCTTCAAGTTTATGCAGCAAGTAATAATTCCTATGAGATGAATAAAATTGTAAAACTAAATAGATTCTTCTACTTGCAGTTTAAAAAGAGTTCCATACAATAGAAAATTTCTTAGATGGTATGGTATGAAAAAATGATGTTGATTTTGTAAATGTATTCTGTTAACTGTGACATCCTATCTAGTAATGGTGAGTGAACTTAAGTCACAACTTGAAGATAGTAGATATTCACTGTGTGGCTATATATTTATGCCCAGAATCTGCTAGAGTTCCTTAAAATTTCTATTAGTATATCTTTCTTAAAAATTTTTGACATCATCTGGTATTTATCAGTATAAAGAATTGTATTATATTGGCAACTAATTGTAAGCTTATACTTTGATTTTGAATCACATCAGTAATTGTCTTTTTTATTTCTTTTCTTTCTAAATAACCATCTTCTCCACTGACAGGAGAGAAAAATAATGGAAGAGCTAGATGAGGCAGATGAAGCACTCATTAAATCTATAACTTTCCATGTAAGTATCCAAGTATGGTTTCTATTTTGTTATTGCATTTGTAGTCGCTATATGTTTTCTTTTTCTAGGTGCTAAAGTTTTATAAAATCCATATGCCAAATTGCTATTATAGGGTTCAAAAGATTTTGTTCGAAGAATAGATGAGGATGAGGATGAGGATGAGGATGACATTGAGGAGCTAGGCAAGGCATCTTCTAGTCTAAGTGAAAGTTCAAAGGTATTTCATCATTATGTTTATCACTTGTTGTTGTTCTCTTTGTGCTGTCAATGAAGGTTTCTAGCATACTCTTGCAATATTTTTGTTTTAGTGTTCTAGCCTTGGAAGTTTCAGTTGTAAATATGCAACTAGTATTCAATGGTTGAGCTGGCACCAATATGATTTGCACTTCTTCATGTCATTCTGCATTCAGTCAGTTTCAACACTTGTATTCTTTTGTGGGATGGGAGATCCACAAACCATTTTGTGCCAATCTCCTTGTAGCTTGAATCTTGGCTTAGGAACTATAGAAGAGTGCCACAAACCTAAAATACATATAGGTGCACTCTGAGAATGTATGATAATGCTTTTTTTGCATTCCCAACTTGAGCAATGACTGACTCTAAGATAATTTCTTATATATATTTTATAAATAATTTACTTTGAACACCAGTCATTGTGTACTTATTATGCTGATTTTATAAGGTAGGTTTGACAACTTGGTGTTTGGGGTCTGTTATGATTTTATGATATATTCTAAATGATTGGTTTCCCCATTGCTGCGTCAGTAGTTAGAGCCACATCACATTTGTTTGTAGTGTTTTATGATTGTGGTTGAAATTGAGGTTGAGCTCATGCTTATTTATGTAGGGGAAGATTACTTTGGAGCCTCTAGCGAAGATGGAAAAAGCAACAGATTCTCTAACCAAAAGTACTGTTGCTGATTATGCTAGAGATGGAGGTATGCTTTAACTACTAGTAAAAGTTTCAGACTGGAAGTTCAACTTAAGAAGCTTCTTTGTTGCCATTTAAAGCACGCTATTTATAAATCAAACTCATAATTTGTTGAATAAAGAGGATCTTCCTTGTTGAATCGCTGGTAAATATATATAAAATCCAATATGAATATCATAAGATATGACCGACTAACTCCCTTCCTATGAGGCAAGGAAAGAAATAATGGTAGGGAAAGTGTAGATGTAACCCACCTTGATTCTCTCCTAGTTTCCCCTCTTTGAGGAAGCACAAATGCATTTTCTCCCTGCTCTTATTTTCTCCTCTATCCTTTCGTTCATAGGAAACACAGCCTAAAGTTCCATTTGTTTCATAAAAAGCTGGTTTCAAAAAAATGCTTTCTATATTTTTTTTGGTATTTGGCAAAAAGAAAATGCTCTAGTCTATAGGAAATGAATGTGCAAAATTGTAGCTCAACGTGTGGATATTGACTTTCCTCTTGAAAAGCCATTTCTTGGGTCAACATGTGACATCATTCAACCTTACACATTTATTCTTCCTTAGGGAAAGCATTTGATGGAACCCCGTCCAAGTGCATATTCTAACTTTCCTGGTACTTCCCATTTTATTTCAAAACTGTTCACTTTATGTCTGTATATGTTGAGATCTGAAATTGAAACTGAAGCTCTCGTTTTTTTGTTTTGGTTGTGTTCCATTGCCATCAACTGCCAGTAACATGTAGGTGAGCATTGTTTGTCGTGTTTTCTTTCACAGGCACAGCTTGCAATTTTTTTATCATCTTGCTTCTTCCTTGTTTCCTGAAAAAATATTGAAACAATTATTAGTGCAAGCTAAACCAGATATTTCAAATAAAAATTTGTTTGCATTAGCTATTGATATGAAAATACTTCAGATTATGCTTTTTGTACTAGTTGCTGTAATTCTACAAAATCACCAGAGAAGATATTATTTCTTGCTGACATTTATGAATTTTTCTCGAGTGATTTTTTATGTTTATGGGGTCTAATTATGATTCTTTTATCTCTGTTATGGGAAAACTAGGTGGATCTGTGAAACGAAAGTTTATAGTGAAACCCAGATCGACTTTGGAGGTCACTAAGAAGCCTCAAATTGCAAGTGAAGATTCTGGCCCATCAAATAACGACGGAGATGGTGGTGAAAAGCATGATACCAGGGGAACCCAGTCAACAAATGGACTTCAATCTCTCTTTCAAAACTACGGCAGTGATGACAGTGATTAATAGTTGCTTTCAAACTGGTTTATTCTTTTGACACTATACATATTTATACAAAATACATAGTAAGCTGTGTTTATTATGCGTAAAGGATTTGTTTAACAACAGTAGTGTAAACAATAAAGGAATTGATGCAGAGTTGATGCTGTATGCTTGTAGTGGTAGTACGTGTAGTCTTTCTTTCTCAGGAGTCTTCTTTGGCTTTGGTTTTATGCGGAAGAGAATTAAAAGGATTAATGCTCGAGAGATTAATGGAGGTGTTGGGGAGGGAAAAAGAAATGAGAAGTGGTCTAAAGGAGATGAGACTTTGATAGTGGAGATAAGGATGGGCACAATGGGCTTGATAGTGTCAATTTCAAGCAATTAGATTGTGGTTTAAACTTGAGCGTGATCCAAGTCAGGTTGGACGTGAGTTTGATTGTGTTTTTTAGATTCTCGTGACAAATTGGCATCATGTACCACAAATTATCAATTCATCTCTTAGACACCAAAATATTTAATAAGGCGCAGTGTTCCTATTGACCTTTTGTTGATGCAAACCACTAATGCACGATCCTTGTTCAACCCTTCCATAGAGTTTCCACGGAGAATTATTATGGGTGAGCCAACAAATAATCAATGCGTTTTCCTAAACATTTTGACCAATTACTTCTTAGCTAGTCCTTGGTGTTGTACTCGCTGTCTAATGTAATCTCAAGATTATGAAAGAGAATATCATAATATTATCCATTCAATTCGTAAAGTGTCTAAGAATTTTTTTTCTTTAGCAATAAATTCAGTGGGTATAAAATATTTAATTTGATGTTTAATCTTTTTTATGTAAAGAGTTGCTATATTAAAATAAAATATTCTTCGTAATTTATCTATCTATATTTAGTCAAGGGTTGACAATATTAGGCCGCTTGGTATAAATGTTACTATTTTGAAAAAAAAAAAAGAATTTTTTTTTATCTTTTAGTCACTTGATGGTCGATCTTTTTTCCCATGATGTGGTGATGATGAAAGGCTCCACCTCGCTACCACAGTGGAGGTCAAAGTCAAGGCGTAGATGGTATCGACCGGTCGGACGAAGAATGCCCCGACCGGGGAGAAGGCTCCGACCCGCCGTTGCCTTCGACACGGGGAGCAATCAAACAAACGACGCTCAAGGGAGACAATGTGCAGAAGCCGAGCCAAGCGGCTACCCCGGTAGGCCAGACATCAAAGATGTGTAGAGTTCAACTTCGGTCGGGCGACTACCCCGTTCGGCCTGGCGACTACCCCGCTCGGCCTGGCGACTACTTTGGCCGGGCGGCTACCCCGCTCGGCCTGGCAGCAGGCTTTGACAATAACACAGTGGACCTTCGGTCGAGCAAATACACACGGAGAAACAACGAGTTTCCGGTCGACCAGACGGGGCACCAGGGCGGCGGAATTACCCCAGTCGACAGAAGCGCCGATCAGAAGTAAATTATGCAATAGTAAGACTCACCCCAGTCGACATCTGGGTGTGGCTATCCGCAAGTACCCCCGGAGGCATCACCGTCGCACGGGCTCGGACATCTTCCCATATTTTGGCGAGTAACCCCTGGATGATGATTTGGTGCTCCAGAGCTCGGGACTCGATGCTGGATTCGCGCCATTCCTCGATCGACAGGTGCAAAATCATCGTAATGTGGCGTTGGCCGCTCAGGGCTGATTGTGCAGAAGTGGTTCTCCTGGACGGCCGTGATGAAGAAGCCGGCTGGATACTCGACTTCTGGTCTTCGACTTTAGTGGCAGGAAGGCCACTGGTGGCGTGCAGACCGTCCCCTAAGGTAGACCGGATAGAGAGGGTGTCCGATCCGATGACTCAGGGGCAGTGGACTCTTGGACGGGAGCAGGGGTCGACGTCTCCACCCGTTCGGTGGATCACACCCCGAAAGTGGCGGAGCACGATGAGGGCTCCGCCCGACACCTCTTGCGCTTGGTCAGTGCCTCGTCCGAGGAAGCTGAGCCCGAATCCCCCTCAACTGGAATGATCGAGCGTCATTTGGAAAGAGGTTGGGAGCCACTGGTCGCTCTGCCACTTGCCCGGGCAGGAGCCGTCTCGCTCTCATCCTGCGGCTCCTCTTATGAGCCGACTGACTGTAGGCCTCGGCTCCCCAGTTCTTCGATAGCGGTCGCGTTGATCGCGGTGTCTGCGAGCTTGGCCTTGCCGGCCAAACGTGCGCGCAGCATGACTTCGGCTAAACGAAAGGAAGAAAAATCAATTACAATCAAAGAAAGGAGTAAAGTGATCGCATACCTAGGCTGAACGGAAACCGGGTGCGGATTGGAGTCAAGGTGAAGATATACAAGACACCCTCCAGTAGCAACTTGTGGATGTCGTATTTTTGACCGGCCAACATCGAAGCTGCGTTCAGGTAGTCCAATCGGCTCTTGTACTTCTTTAACGGAGGCTGAGCCACCACGTCGAGCTGCCAGTGTGTTGGGAAGTCCGGTCGCTCGGGAAAGCACACAAAGAAAAAGTATTTCTTCCAGTGTTTGTTGGAAGTCAACATTTTATCAAAGAAAACCAAGCCCACTCAGGCTTGGAAAAGAAAAGTCCCTGACTCAGACGACTTGGGATAGTAAAAGTAATGGAAGAGTCGGGGAGTGAGTGGAATACCATGCAGTCGAAAAAGAACAACCACCCCGTGTTAGGACCAAAAGTAGCTAGAGGGGGGGTGAATAGCTCGTCGCGTTCGCTCGTTGCTTGGCGTTGCTTGGCGTTCCTTGTTTCTTCAAGAATATGCAGCGGAAAATACAGAAACAAACACACAACGCTAACACGGTTGATTTTACTTGGTATCCACCTCACAAGAGGTGACTAATCCAAGGATCCACACCACGCACGCACCCTCCACTATGAAAACACTCCTTTATGGTAACTACCAAGGGCGGAGAAGCCCTACAAGACTCAATACAAGAAGAGAGGGAAAGGATACAAGAAATACAAGCTTACAAGCTTACAATGAGTATAAACCCTAACCCTAGCTTCTCTTCTTGCCTTTGATCCGCCTCTTGACTTGGAAAGCTTCCAAGATCCTTCAAGAACTGGCGATCTGATCTTTGAGAGCGCTGTGGAGGAGCTGGCGAGTAATCTGGAGTGAATCGGAGAAGCGATACCGCAGCCATCGAACGCCTGCAGCTATAAACGATGTCAACGGTCGGATCCCGATCGATTCGAATATTCCCAATCGATCGGGGAGGCTTTGGATCGATCCACGGATCGATCCAGAGCGTCTGATTTCGCCCGCTGGATAGATCCACGGATCGATCCGGCGCATTAGCAGCGTCCCAATCGATCCATCGATCGATTGGGACCTCTGGATCGATCCACGGATCGATCCACGGATCGATCCAGCGGCTCTCTGTTCACTGGGACAAGTCTGGATCGATCCACTGATCGATCTAGCACTTGATTTTTGTCCAAAACCAAGTCCCAAACCTCCCAAACCAACATCCGGTCAACCTTGACCTGTTGGTATGTCATGCCTAGCATCTAGTCACTCCCTTGACCTGCTAGGACTCCCTTACCAAGTGTCCGGTCAATCCCTTTGACCCACTTGGACTTTTCTCTGTGCCAAGTATCCGGTCAATCCTTTTGACCTACTTGGACTTTTCTTTCATGCCAAGTATCCAATCAATCCTTTGACCTACTTGGACTTCCCAGCACCAGATGTCCGATCATCCTTGATCCATCTGGATTTTCCCTGCCTGGCTTCACTCACCGGACTTTCACCTAGCTTCACTCACTAGGGTTTTCCATCCGCCTAGCTTCACTCACTAGGACTTTCACCGGCTTCACTCACCAGATTTCCATCCGCCTAGCTTCACTCACTAGGACTTTCACCGCCTCACCAGGATTTCCATCCGCCTAGCTTCACCACTAGGACTTCCTTACTACCCACCTGGACTTTTCTTGCCCGGCTTCACTCACTGGGACTTTTCTTACCTGCTTCACTCACCAGGGACTTTCATACCGCCTAGCTTCACTCACTAGGTCTTTCATTTTGCCTAACATCCCGCTTAGGACTTCCCATCAAGTATCCATCAACCTTGACCTACTTGACTCTTCTTCAATCAATATCTTATTGTCAAACATCTAAACCCAAACCAAGACTCAGCTTGGTTACCCAGGTCAACCTTGACCTGAGGGATATTGCACCAACAATCTCCCCCTTTTTGATGTTTGACAATACCACAATAACACTTACAATCCCATATGTAAGTTAGGCTAATCCCATAGCCTCCTTCTTCATGCCACTAGGTAATGAAAGCATAAATTAAGCTCTTCATTCTCCCCCTAAGAGGACAAACTCCCTCTAGATAATGAAAGCCTAACTTACTCCCTTTCATGAGTCCTTTCATTCTCCCCCTATGACCTTCCCATAGGTAATGAAAGCCTAAACTTAACCATACATTCTCCCCCTATTGACACACATCAACCCATCGTTGGACACACATCAACCTATGCTCCAATTCTGGGCACACTTCAACAAATCCATTTGTTGAAGACTCTCCCCCTGAAGAGTTGCTCATCGTTGTTCACAACATCACTCGTTGTGATCAACACGATAATGAAGGTCCCATACCCTTCATTTATCCTTAACTTCTCCCTCAATGTAGACAACTACCCAACCTTGAGCATTATCTACCACTTGAGTGTCCACTTGAGATAATGAGGATATCCACTCCCCATTTCTCCCCATTTCAAGTTTAAATGCTCAACCTTGAGCAAGTTCACAACAGAAGGTTAACCACCTTCCAAGGTTCATGAAAAAAATAATTTTCATGTCTTTAAAGAGTCCCTCCCCCTAAAGACATGGTGGTAACTTCTGTCATTGCACCAACAATGACTTGGAATCCCTAAAACATTAGGAAACCCAAATTTAGAAGTTTTGAGGTTCAAATATTCAAAATTTGAAACAACCTCAACCTAAACTTCTACTTAGTTTTCGTTAACCAATCCATCCTTGTTTTCAACATGAAAACACCCTTTGTATGTATACAAATGTATTTAAGGGGTTTGGAATGGTTACCTAGACTCAAAGAGGTTCAAAGATGCTGAAATCAAGCCTTCCCAGCCAAAATCAGCAACTTGGATCGATTAGAGTTGGGTTCCAATCGATTGAACCTTTCTGAATCGATCCACTGATCGATTCAGACTCCCTGGATCGATCGGCTGATCGATCCAGCGAGCTTTTGCTCGCGGGAATTGCCGTTTGAATCGATCCATGGATCGATTCAGGAACTCCAATCGATCCATGGATCGATCGGAGCTCTGATAGTTGCTGAAATTCCATTTCAGTCAACTTCAGAAACCCCTAGAAAATTCTACAAAAATCCAAAAATTATGAAATTTCGTGTACACATTATTTAGGGCATACTTAATCATGGAAAAATAGCTTTCTATGAAAATACATCATATTTTCAAAGATTGACACAAACTTGAGAACTTGCAAAAACTTTAGTGTTTTTCTTCAAGTTTGTGTCTAACTATTCAATGGTGATTACTATCAAAAGATAGCCTTCACCAAGGTTTTCCAAAAATATTTTAAAAACATTTTCAAAACCAATATCCCATCATGTTCCTTGGGCATAATGCACATGACTTGTACATTAGCTTTCCCAATGATGGGAAAACACATAACTATGTGTTTTGATGAATTTAAAACTCAAAAGAATGCACTAAATCAACATCTTGAGTTTTGTTCATCATCCTAACATCTCACTTGTATATAATATGGACAAAACACATACAAGTCACCTTATAGTCTTTGTGAGATGTAGATTTTGGTTTTTGCCCTAATCTAGGGATCATGCATATTTATCTAGGCATTTTAGAAATGTTAGACATCCACCTAGGATGTCACTTGTCAATAAGTGTCGTTAAATGCCATTCGTCCTTAATTACAAGGAATTAAACTAAATGCATGATTATGTTATGGCATACATCAACAAAAAATAATTTTCAAAAGAAAATATCCTATTACTACATGATTATGAATGTCATGACATGATATTTTTGGATTTTCCATAATAAAACATGAATGCAAAAACTAGACATGATGTCATGGTATATGATGGGCAAACAATCATGGCAAGATTTAGCATAAATAAAATATACCTAGATTAACTATCTAAGTATCCTTAAAGTCTTAGCTAAACTTACACCTAAACCTAGATTGCCCTAAAGTGCTACAAGAGAATGTCAAAACCTAAATTGGCATTTCTAATTTCCTTGATTTAATATATGTCAATTGAAAATAAACATGTCCTCAAATGTTGGCATATTCCATTTTTCTTCAAGAGTAGCACTTTTAAATTTAAAGCCCGGATTGCCTTAAATTGCCTAAGAACATACCAAAATCTCAACTTGATAGTTCTTATGAATTTCCCAATATGTGCCATTTAAGATTAAAATCAATTCTTCCACTATTAGGCACATTTTTACTCTTTCAAGGAGTAATCAATAGTTCCATTTCATTTTCAAAGGTTAACAAAAACCTTGAAAATGCTCCTTGAGTGTCAATTTCTTCAAAGTTGGGTTAACTACCCTTCTAATCGGAGTTGACACTCTCTAACCCATCTATGGGGTAGAAAAGATGCTCCTAGGAACCCAACACCTATTGGTGCTCCTTGGATGCTCTAGGTACTCACTAGGGATAACTTCCCTAGATACCTTCCTAGTGACCTTGTTGGGCTTCTTAGAAGCCTTGGTCACATTTTCTAGGTCAACTCTAGGGATAACCTCTCTTGTGACCTTGTTTGTGACTTTCTTAGACTTCTTAGAAGTCTTAGTCACATTTATTGCAAAAATACTCTTAGAGATGACTTCCCTAGTATTTTTGGCTTGACCACTAGACCTAGGGTTTGTTCCATAACTATATGGAACTCTATGGTAAGAGGACATATCCTTCTTAGCCTTTGGCTTGTATCCCAAACCTCTATGGCCATTGGATGACTTTTGTACCCCTAAACCTAGGTTATGCTCATTTTGCCCTAATAGGATATTTTCCATCCTTTTTAGGGTCTTTTCCATTTTATCAAGTCTTGACCTCAAGACTTGATTTTCTATCACTAAGTCCTTAGTTTTAGATTTTTCATTTGATTCATGAGCATATTTGTTTTTGGGCTTGTATCTAAAATCTTTAGAGTTATTGCCCAAGTGTCTATCTACCTTCCTAACCTTAGGTTGGGTAGTTTTGGCATGTAGGGCCACATGTTTTTCCTTAAAGCCCTCATGCTTTCTATTCTTATGGTAAATTGCATTAAAATGATAAAAGTTAGAACTATCATGCTTTTTACCATAATGTAAAGGGGTAGGCTCAATAAATGTTACCTTCTTCTTTACCTTAGAGACTCCCCCTTGACTAGAGCTTCCTCCATGAGCCTTGACCACCTTCTTCCCCTTAGGGCATTGACTTCGGTAATGCCCCTTTAGATTGCAAGAGAAGCACACGATGTGCTCCTTGCTCTTCTTTGTTCCGGGGATGGTCTCCTTGGGCTTCTCCTTGCCCTTTTGTGCCACTTGGCCCTTCTTCTTGGCCAATTTAGGGCATTTGCTCTTGTAGTGCCCACTTTCCCTACACTCAAAACATATTATATGATTTTTATTTTTAATTGAAACATTTATACCTTCTTGTATAGGGATGGCACTTGCTCCTCCATTTGATATTTCTTGAATTTCGGAGGTGGCACCATCTTCTTCTTCTTCACTTGACCCGGATGTAGAAGCTTCTCCTTCTTCTTGATCCGGCGTCACCAAGGATTGCTCCCCCTCAATCCTAGAGGTGGAGGCTTCATCATCTTGAATATGAAACAAGGAGTATGCTCCCTCCTTGTTCCCTTCGTTGCATTCCCTTGAGGATGAAGCTTCTTGGATCTCCTCTTCTTCGGAGGTTGAGCATCTCTCAACCTCGGAGTCCTCCTCTTGGTCTTGATCCAATGAGTCGCCCTCTTTGGATTCTCCTTGATTTGATACAGTGGAAGGGATCTCATGAATTCTTGCCAATTTGCTCCAAAGCTCCTTGGCATCTTCAAACTCTCCAATTTGTTCCAAAATGTTGCTTGGCAATAAATTGACCAAAAGCTTGGTCACTTTGTCATTGGCCTCACATCTTTGGATTTGGTCTTTGCTCCACTTGCTCCTTTTGAGTACTTTGCCCTTGGAATTTGTGGGAGCTTCAAAACCTTCCATGAGAGCAAACCATTGCTCTATCTCCATCATAAGAAAATTTTCGATTCTTGATTTCCAAGAATCGAAGCTTGTAGATGAATATGGTGGAGCCACCCTAGTGCCCGACCAGACAGGGCACTAGGGCGGCGGAATTCAAGTCAAACGGGCAACCCGCTCGGCCTAGCAGTACACTCCTGATGATATCCAGTGATATCCTTTTGGGAGTTGCTGTCGCCGACACCGAGCATGGACTGCTAGAAGATCATACGACGGAAGCTTCTACTATCACTTCGGAGATATGCTCGGTCTGTTAAGGTACTGTGTCAAAGACACTTTACTAACAAGTCTTTTCAAGGAATGCTTTGAGAAGCGTGCTCACTTTGGAAAGTGTGCACACACGCTACCGAATCTATAAAGGAGGATCCAAGTATCGGCGGAGGTATGCGATATTCACTGTTTGTGCTACAATAATATTCTTGTTGCTCCGCTTTCCACTTCATCGTCGGTATTTAACTTGAGCGTCGGAAGACTAATGTGTACCGTCGATTAACCTGGGGTAATTTCATAGATAGTTCAATTGTCATATGTGTACCATAATTATTTGAAAAATATACCTTGTTTTTTACCGTTATATCCAACACGGATAGTAGATTAGTTAAATATTTATGAATAAATTTTATATTTAATTTAGTAATAATTTGTTTATGTTTGCGGGTTAAATAAATAAATTCAAACAACTAACTGCAGTACTAGGTTTACAAAATCCAAGAAGCTTAATTTGTCAACCCAGCAGCATTACAAGATTATTGGGTTTTTAAAACTCAAAAACCCAACATCCAAATTTGGATGCTGGGTTTAGCCTTTATTTAATGGCAGCCCGTCATGTGTTGGCTAACGCCGTTTTTTTTTAAAAAAAAATTAAATTAAGTTAATTATTAAATTAATAATTTATTAAAAATTATTAAATTAATATTTTTTAAATAAATTAGTAATTTATTTAAAAATATTAAATTAATAATTTATTTAAAACATATTAAATAAAACTAATGTATATTATTAATAAATTAATTAATATGTATATTATAAATATATATATTTGTGATAGCATATAAATTAATATTATATATAAAGATAGTAAATAGAAAATATAAATAATGATATGTGAATTAGTGAGACATAATATAAAATTATTTTTTGAGTTTATGATTATAGGGAGAGGTTTATAAAAATTATGAATTTTTATTTTTGATGTGATAAAGATGAGGTGTGGTAGGTCCCATAAATAAAGTTGGATTAATAAATTCAAAATTACGGTTATCCATAAACTAAGTTAACAAATTTAAATACATATCCATAAACATAAATTAAAATTAATAATTATAAATAAATTAAAATTTATAATATCAAGCTCATTTAAAAATGCGAAGTATAGGCAATCAACCGAATAATATTAAATTAAAAAAGCTTAATAACATTGGAACAAATAAAGCTAAAGCCAATAAAACCAAACTACATCTGGACCATTTTTTACAGTCCAGAGGATGCTTCCTTTACCTGTATTTATAGAGATAGATGGTCCCCACTTATTTTACGAATGAGGACCGTCTATTTCTACTAATATATGTAAAAGGAGCATCCTCTGAATCGTAAAAGTGGTCCAGAGGATCCAGACCGACCGACATGACACAATAGTGAAGATGTAACGAAGAGAAATCACGGTTCGATTATTTGATACATGATATGCCGAGGTTGAATTTAATGGAAAATATTTAATGGGATGGTCGCGGACCGAAGTATCCATGGACGAAAAACAATTCACGATTGTTGATGAGTTGATTCAGTATTAGATGATGTTATAGGATAGAGAACACCGTACAAGTCGACAACTGACAACTTCTTGTAGGAATTAATTGTAGTCCCCATTGGGAAAATTGAAAAAATTTGCATGCAGTCTCCATTAGCAAACATAACTTTACATGCAGTCCCCATTTACACAAATCTTTGTTTCCACTCCCTAATCAAATATACTTACCTAATTGACTATGATATTTTAAGTATAAAAAGTTTAAAAATGAATATAATTTCTCTTAAATTCAGTACATTAAATTAGAATCTAGTATATTTTTTTATCAAATTAAGGAAAAAAAATTTTCACACCTCAATTGAATAGAAAATATACCAGATTTTCTTTAAATGGTACTCAATTTGATGGAAAATATACTAGATTTTCTTTAAATGATATTGAATTTAGGAGAAATTATATTAAGTAGGAAAAAAGTCGAGTTCAATTTAATAGAAAATATACTCGATTTAATTTAAAGTGCTGAATTTAATAGGAATTATACTTATTTTTAGACTATTTATAACTAAAAAAATGAGGGGCAATTTTAATAGAAAATATATTTGATTCTAGTATAAAGTGTCGGCTTTAAGAGGAATTATATTCATTTTAGTATATTTTCTATCAAATTGAGCAAGATTTTTTCCCCACCTCAATTGGATGAAAAATATACTAGATTTTTTTTTTAAAATGATACTCAATTGGATAAAAAATATACTATATTTTCGAATTATATTAAAACATGAAAAAAACTATGCTCAATTTAATAGAAAATATACATTCTAGTGTAAAGTGCTGACTTTATGAAGAATTATACTCATTTTTTTTGGACATTTTGTAACTAAAAAATCTGAGGGGCAATTATGTAACAATATTTACATGAGAAAGTTGAAACAAATAAAACTTTAAATGTAGTGAGTGGAAACAAAGTTTTCTATGAGTGGGAATTACATATAAAATTAAAATTGTGATTGGAAAATTTTCTCTACTTTACTTTTAATTTAATTGTATGTAAAAATTAAATATCTGTATTATAAAAATAATAATAATAAATAAATAAAACCAAGCTATTATTTGCAGTTTAAGTAGCTTCGGTTTGTTTAATTCCTAAACACCTATGATCCAGTGGTAAGGCCGGGGGGCCCTCATAAGGGAAAGATCAACGACACGTGGAGGTCAATAGTCAAAGGGAGGTCAACCCCATGGGCTCGACGAGCGGGCGGGACAGGCCAATCACTAGGCAATGACCTTCATCCAAGAGAACAACCATCTGGCCGTGAATCCAGATTTCCAATGAAGAAGATCATATGGCCGATTGGATAGTCTGCTCGGCCGCGGTGCAAGGTTAGAGTAAAGGCCGAGCAGTTTGCCCGCTCGGCCAGGGTGTCAGGCTATGAGAACCGATCAGGCGACGACCCTGAACCTTCCCGGACGGACGACCACCTACGCCAGATCAAAGGCGAATGTTCTGGCTGAGCGGCTTGATGGTTGATCCGGGAAGAGGAAGTCAAAAAGTGTGGGACAGTGGGGAAGTCATCTTATTAACCCCTGTTGCTGACAACAAGCATGTTCGAGGACCAGGCCATACTCAGTATCGTACGACAAAGGATTCTGCTGTCCCATCAAAGAGACGCTCAGACTGTAGCAGTATGGCGTCAGACATGCTCTTCTGGCAAGCCCATGCTGCGGTATGGTATAGGACACGTGTACACCTCGATTTGTGTGCACCAAGCTCCCGTAACTCTATATAAGAGCCCTTAGACTTCACCGGAGGTATGAAATCTTCAATCCTTGGAGCCACTTTCTTGTTTTTCCCTCACCTGACTTGAGCGTCGGAGGATCGTCGCCGGGAACCCCTTCTCGGCCCGATTTCTTTGCAGGTTCACCGGAGCTCCATACGGTCATTCAGATAGCCCCGTCATCGGGTGGGAGAGCGCCACGTGCCCAGCGTCCATCGACTCAGCTTTTGGACATGATCAGCCTATAATCGGGGAAACCCTCTTTGCAGCCCTAGTCCTCTCGAGCTAATCACGGGCACCCCATCTCCAACCAGATCTAGGGTTCGTCGCCGTCTCCAACCAGCTGTGCCACCGTGGTTGCGTCCCCAGCCGTGATCAAGAAGTTCCCCTAGGTAGATTACGGCAGGCTCTTTGTGGGTTCGTCTTCCGCACGCTCTAGCGTACTAGCTTACTGCGTGAGCTTCCTCCTTTCCGCAGGCAACAGTAACTCGCGGCCGATCTCGTAGGTTAGAAGTTCGTCTCTTCTGAACCCACAAAGAGGCTGCCGTAAAAGGAGCATCCTCTGAACCGTAAAAGTGGTCCAGAGGATCTAGACTGACCGGCATGACACAACAGTGAAGATATAACGAAGAGAAATCACGGTTCGATTATTTGGTACATGATGTGCCGAGGTTGAATTTAATGGAAAATTTTTAATGGGATGGTCGCAGACCGAAGTATCCATGGATGAAAAACAATTCACGATTGTTGATGAGTTGATTCAGTATTAGATGATGTTATAGGACGGAGAAGACCGTACAAGTCGACAACTGACAACTTCTTGTAGGAATTAATTGTAGTCCCCATTGGGAAAATTTACATGCAGTCTCCATTAGCAAACATAACTTTACATGCAGCCCCCATTTACACAAATCTTTGTTTCCACTCCCTAGTCAAATATACTTAACTAATTGCCTATGATATTTTAAGTATAAAAAGTCTAAAAATGAATATAATTTCTCTTAAATTCAGTACATTAAATTAGAGTCTATTATATTTTGTATCAAATTGAGTAAAAAATTTTTCCACCTCAATTGAATAGAAAATATACCAGATTTTCTTTAAATGATACTCAATTTGATGGAAAATATACTAGATTTTCTTTAAATGATGCTGAATTTAGGAGAAATTATATTAAGTAGGAAAAAAGTCGAGCTCAATTTAATAGAAAATATACACGATTTAGTTCAAAGTGCTGAATTTAATAGAAATTATACTTATTTTTAGACTATTTATAACTAAAAAAATGAGGGGCAATTTTAATAGAAAATATATTCGATTCTAGTATAAAATGCCGACTTTAAGAGGAATTATATTCATTTTAGTATATTTTCTATCAAATTGAGTACGTTTTTTTTTCCACCGAAAAATATACTAGATTTTTTTTAAATAATACTCAATTGGATAGAAAATATATTAGATTTTCTTTAAATGAGGAATTATATTAAAATAGGAAAAAAAATTATGCTCAATTTAATAGAAAATATACATTCTAATGTAAAGTGCTGACTTTATGAGTAATTATACTCATTTTTTGGGCATTTTGTAACTAAAAAAAATCTGAGAAGCAATTATATAATAATATTTACACGAGTAAGTTGAAACAAATAAAACTTTACATGTAGTGAGTGAAAACAAAGTTTTCTATGAGTGGGAATTACATATAAAATTAAAATTGTGATTGGAAAATTTTCTCTACTTTACTTTTAATTTAATTGTATGTAAAAATTAAATATCTGTATTATAAAAATAATAATAATAAATAAATAAAACCAAGCTATTATTTGCAGTTTAAGTAGCGTTGGTTTGTTTAATTCCTAAACGCCCGTAATCGGGGAAACCCTCTTTGCAGCCTTAGTCCTCTCGAGCTAATCGCGGGCGCCCCATCTCCAACTAGATCTAGGGTTAGTCGCCGTCTCCAACCAGTTGTGCCACCGCGGTTGCGCGGTTACGTCCCCAGACGTGATCAAGAAGTTCCCACAGGTAGATTACGGCAGCCTCTTTGTGGGTTCGTCGTCCGCACGCTCCAATGTACTAGCTTACTGCGTGGGCTTCCTTCTTTCCGCAGGCAACAACAACTCGCGACCAATCTCGTAGGTTAGAAGTTCGTCTCTTCTGAACCCACAAAGAGGCTGCCGTAAAAGGAGCATCCTCTGAACCGTAAAAGTGGTCCAGAGGATCTAAACTGACCGGCATGACACAATAGTGAAGATATAACAAAGAGAAATCACGGTTCGATTATTTGGTACATGATGTGCCGAGGTTGAATTTAATGGAAAATTTTTAATGGGATGGTCGCGGACCGAAGTATCCATGGATGAAAAACAATTCACGATTGTTGATGAGTTGATTCAGTATTAGATGATGTTATAGGACGGAGAAGACCGTACAAGTCGACAACTGACAACTTCTTGTAGGAATTAATTGTAGTCCCCATTGGGAAAATTGGGAAAATTTGCATGCAGTATCCATTAGCCAACATAACTTTACATGCAGTCCCCATTTACACAAATCTTTGTTTCCACACCCTAGTCAAATATACTTAACTAATTGCCTATGATATTTTAAGTATAAAAAGTCTAAAAATGAATATAATTTCTCTTAAATTCAGTACATTAAATTAGAGTCTAGTATATTTTTTATCAAATTGAGTAAAAAATTTCTCCACCTCAATTGAATAGAAAATATACCAGATTTTCTTTAAATGATACTCAATTTGATGGAAAATATACTAGATTTTCTTTAAATGATGCTGAATTGAATTTAGGAGAAATTATATTAAGTAGGAAAAAAATCGAGCTCAATTTAATAGAAAATATACTTGATTTAGTTCAAAGTGATGAATTTAATAGGAATTATACTTATTTTTAAACTATTTATAACTAAAAAAAATGAGGGGCAATTTTAATAGAAAATATATTCGATTCTAGTATAAAGTGCCTACTTTAAGAGGAATTATATTCATTTTAGTATATTTTCTATCAAATTGAGCATGATTTTTTTCCACCGAAAAATATACTAGATTTTATTTTAAATGATACTCAATTGGATAGAAAATATACTAGATTTTCTTTAAATGAGGAATTATATCAAAATAGAAAAAAAATTATGCTCAATTTAATAGAAAATATACATTCTTGTGTAAAGTGCTGACTTTATGAGAAATTATACTAATTTTTTGGACATTTTGTAACTAAAAAAATCTGAGGGACAATTATATAACAATATTTATATGAGAAAGTTGAAACAAATAAAACTTTACAAGTAGTGAGTGGAAACAAAGTTTTCTATGAGTGGAAATTACATATAAAATTAAAATTGTGATTGGAAAATTTTCTCTACTTTACTTTTAATTTAATTGTATGTAAAAATTAAATATTTGTATTATAAAAATAATAATAATAAATAAATAAAACCAAGCTATTATTTGCAGTTTAAGTAGCTTCGGTGTGTTTAATTCCTAAACGCCCGTAATTGGGGAAACCCTCTTTGCAGCCCTAGTCCTCTCGAGCTAATCGCGGGCGCCCCATCTCCAACCAGATCTAGGGTTCGTCGCTGTCTCCAACCAGCTGTGCCACCGCGGTTGCGTCCCCAGCCGTGATCAAGAAGTTCCCCCAGGTAGATTACGGCAGCCTCTTTGTGGGTTCGTCTTCCGCACGCTCCAGCGTACTAGCTTACTACGTGGGCTACGTCCTTTCCGCAGGCAACAGCAACTCGCGGCCGATCTCGTAGGTTAGAAGTTCGTCTCTTCTGAACCCACAAAGAGGCTGCCGTAAAAGGAGCATCCTCTGAACCGTAAAAGTGGTCCAGAGGATCTAGACTGACCGACATGACAAAACAGTGAAGATATAACGAAGAGAAATCACGGTTCGATTATTTGGTACATGATGTGCCGAGGTTGAATTTAATGGAAACTTTTTAATGGGATGGTCGCGGACCGAAGTATCTATGGATGAAAAACAATTCACGATTGTTGATGAGTTTTTCAGTATTAGATGATGTTATAGGACGGAGAAGACCGTACAAGTCGACAACTGACAACTTCTTGTAGGAATTAATTATAGTCCCCATTGGGAAAATTGGGAAAATTTGCATGCAGTCTCCATTAGCAAACATAACTTTACATGCAGTCCCCATTTACACAAATCTTTGTTTCCACTCCTTAGTCAAATATACTTACCTAACTGCCTATGATATTTTAAGTATAAAAAGTCTAAAAATGAATATAATTTCTCTTAAATTCAGTACATTAAATTAGAATCTAGTATATTTTTTATCAAATTGAGTAAAAAAATTTTCCACCTCAATTGAATGGAAAATATACCAGATTTTCTTTAAATATTACATAATTTGATGGAAAATATACTAGATTTTCTTTAAATGATGCTGAATTTAGGAGAAATTATATTAAGTAGGAAAAAAGTCGAGCTCAATTTAATAGAAAATATACTCGATTTAGTTTAAAGTGTTGAATTAAATAGAAATTATACTTCTTTTTAGACTATTTATAACTAAAAAAAATGAGGGACAATTTTAATAGAAAATATATTCGATTCTAGTATAAAGTGCCGACTTTAAAAGGAATTATATTCATTTTAGTATATTTTCTATCAAATTGAGCCTGATTTTTTTTCCACCGAAAAATATACTAGATTTTTTTTTAAAATGATACTCAATTGGATTGAAAATATACTTGATTTTCTTTAAATAAGAAATTATATTAAAATAGGAAAAAAAATTATGCTTAATTTAATAGAAAATATACATTCTAGTGTAAAGTGTTGACTTTATGAGAAATTATACTCATTTTTTGGACATTTTGTAACTAAAAAAATCTGAGGGGCAATTATATAACAATATTTACATGAGAAAGTTGAAACAAATAAAATTTACATGTAGTGAGTGGAAACAAAGTTTTCTATGAGTGGGAATTACATATAAAATTAAAATTGTGATTGGAAACTTTCTCTACTTTACTTTTAATTTAATTGTATGTAAAAATTAAATATCTATATTATAAAAATAATAATAATAAATAAATAAAACCAAGCTATTATTTGCAGTTTAAGTAGCTTCGGTTTGTTTAATTTCTAAATGCCCGTAATCGGGGAAACCCTCTTTGCAGCCCTAATCCTCTCGAGCTAATCGCGGGCGCCCCATCTCCAACCAGATCTAGGGTTCGTCGCCGTCTCCAACCAGCTGTGCCACCGCGGTTGCGCGGTTACGTCCCCAGCCGTGAACAAGAAGTTCCCCCAGGTAGATTACGACAGCCTCTTTGTGGGTTCTGTTGGTGCAACATTCCTCAGGTCAAGGTTGACCTGGTTGACTAAGCTTGAGTCTTGGTTTGGATTTCGATGTTTGACAATGCAAGGTTGATTGAAGAAGAGTCAAGTAGGTCAAGGATGACCGGATACTTGACTGGGAAGTTCTAACTGGGATGTTAGGCAGGAGGAAAATCCTGGTGAGTGAAGCCAGGTGAAAGACCTAGTGAGTGAAGCTAGGCAATTGGAAAGTCCTAGTGAGTGAAGCTAGGCAGGAGAAAAATCCTGGTGAGTGAAGCCAGGTGAAAGACCTAGTGAGTGAAGCTAGGCAATTGGGAAAGTCCTGGTGAGTGAAGCCAGGCAAGAGAAATCCAGATGGGTCAAGGTTGACCAGACATCTAGTGAGAGTCCAAGTAGGTCAAAGGGATTGACCGGATACTTGGCACGAGGAAGAAAAGTCCAAGTAGGTCTTAGGGAGTGACCGGATACTTGGCAAGAAGAGAAAAGTCCAAGTGGGTCAAAGGGATTGACTAGACACTTGGTGAGAGAGTCCTAGCTGGTCAAGGGTGACCGGATGCTAGGTCTTATGTACCAACAAGTCATGGTTGACTAGATGTTGGTTTAGGGGGCTTTGGGCTTGGTTTTGGGCAAAAATCAAGATCTGGATTGATCAGCCGATTGATCCAGCAGGTTTGGATTGATCCGTGGATTGATCCAGCAGGTTTGGATCTATCCGTGGATCGATCCAGCAGATCTGGATCGATCAGTGGATCGATCCACCGATCGATCCGGTGAGTCCCCGCGAACAGAACCCCTTTGGATCGATCGGTGGATCGATCCAGAGGTCCCAATTGATCAGTGGATCGATTGGGACGCTGCTGCTTCGCGCGATAAGCGCTGGATCGATCCGTGGATCGATCCAGAAGTTTTTCCAGAGCACAGAGGCGCTCTGGATCGATCCGTGGATCGATCCAAAGCCTCCCCGATCGATTGGGAGCATTCCAATCGATCGGGATTTGACCGTTAGCGTCGATTTAAGCCGCAGGCGTTCATTTCCTTCGGCATCACTTCACAGATTTATTTCAGATCTTCACCAGCTCCTCCACAACTCTTCTCAAGCTCGAGATCGCCAGTTCTTGAAGGTTCTTGAAGGCTCTTCCAATTCAAGAGGCGGATCAAAGCAAGAAGAAGAAACTAGGGTTAGGGTTTGTGCACTCATCATAAGCTTGTAAGCTTGTATTTTTTTACTACCCTTTCTTCTTCTTGTATTGAGGCTTGTAGGGCTTCTCCGCCCTTGGTAGTTACCATAAAGGAGAGTTTCATTAGTGGAGGGTGCGTGCGTTGTGTGGATCCTTGGATTAGTCACCTCCCTTGGAGGTGGATACCAAGTAAAATCCAAGTGTTAGCGTGTTTGTATTTGTTTCTTTGTATTTCCGCTGCGCATCCTTGAAGAAGCAAGCAACGCCGAGCAACGAGCGAGCGAAGAGCTATTCACCCCCCTCTAGCTACTTTTCGGTCCCAATAAGTGGTATCAGAGCGAGGCCGCTCTTCACCGGAATCATCGCCGGAAGGGTCAAGCATAACAAGAAGAGCTAGAGGGTGAAGAAGTTGAAGCAAAATTGTCAATGTCAAAGAAATTCAAAAGCTCAACTTCTACAATGGAATTCCGAGATGAGCTCGGATTCGACACGAGGGTGGCTCCACCATACACTTCCACGAGCTTCGATTCTTGGAAATCAAGAATCGAAAATTTTCTTATGATGGAGATAGAGCAATGGTTTGCTCTTATGGAAGGCTTCAAGACTCCAACAAACTCAAAGGGCAAAGTTCTCAAGAGGAGCAAGTGGAGTCAAGAGCAAGTCCAAAGGTGCGAGGCCAATGACAAAGTGACCAAGCTTTTGGTCAATTTATTGCCAAGCACTATCCTTTGTAAAATTGGAGAATTTGAAGATGCAAAGGAATTGTGGAGTAAATTGGCCAAGCTTCATGAAGAGATCCCCTCCACTGTACAAAAGCAAGAAGAATCCAGAGAGGGTGACTCTTTGGAGCAAGACCAAGAGGAGGACTCCGAGGTTGAGAGATGCTCAACCTCCGAAGAAGAAGTCCAAGAAGAAACTTCATCTTCAAGGGAGTGCAATGAAGAGAACAAGGAGGGAGCATACTCCTTGTTCTATGTACAAGATGATGAAGTCTCCACCTCTAGGATTGAGGGGGAGTGTAGATCAATGAACCCGAAGCAAGAAGAGGCCTCCACATCCGAGTCAAGTGAAGAAGAAGAAGATGGTGCCACCTCCAAAATTCAAGAAATATCAAATGAAGGAGCAAATGTCATCCCTACACAAGAAGGTATAAATGCTTCAATTAAAAATAAAAATCATATAATATGTTTTGAGTGTAGGGAAAGTGGGCACTACAAGAGCAAGTGTCCCAACTTGGCCAAGAAGAAGGGTCAAGTGACACAAAAGGGCAAGGAGAAGCCCAAGGAGACCATCCCCGGAACAAAGAAGAGTAAGGAGCACATTGTGTGTTTCTCTTGCAATCAAAAGGGGCATTACCGAAGTCAATGCCCTAATGGGAAGAAGGTGGTCAAGGCTCATGGAGGAAGCTCAACTCAAGGGGGAACCTCCAAGGTAAAAAAGAAGGTATCTTTTATTGAGCCTATTTCCTTGCAAAATGGTAAAAAGCATGCTAGGTCAAATTTATATCATTTTAATGCTATTTACCATGAAAATAGGAAGCATGATAGCGTTAAGAAAAATCATGTAGCTTATCATGCCAAAACCTCTCAATCTAGGGTTAGAAAGGTAGATAGAAACTTAGGTAAGAACCCTAAGGATTCTAGGTATGTATCTAAGAAGAAGAAAAATCATGATTTTAGTGAAAAATCTATGGTTGAGGGATTATGGAAGGAAAATCAAGTCTTGAGGTCAAGACTTGATAAATTAGAGAAGACCCTTTGAAAAATCACAAATATGACACAAGGGTCTAAGGGTAAAAATCTAGGCCTAGGAGTATCAAAGTCATCCAATGGCCATAGAGGTTTGGGATACAAACCTAAGGCTAAGAAGGATGAAATTTCGTACCATAAGGTTCCATATAGTTATGGAACTAACCCTAAGTCTAGAGGTCAAGTCAAGGATACAAGGGAAGATATCCCTAGAAGTATCTTTGCAACCAAAGTGACTAAGACTTCTAAGAAGTCTAAGAAAGTCACTAACAAGGCCACAAGGGAGGCTATCCTTAGAGTTGACCTAGAAAATGTGACCGAGGTTTCCAAGAAGCCAAACAAGGTCACTAGGAAGGTATCTAGGGAAGTTATCCCTAGTAAATACCTAGAGCATCCAAGGAGCACCAATAGGTGTTGGGTTCCTAGGAGCATTTTCTCTACCCCATAGATGGGTTAGAGAGTGTCAACTCCGATTAGAAGGGTAGTTAACCCAACTTTGAGGAAATTGACACTCAAGGAGCATTTTCAAGGTTTTGTTAACCTTTGAAAATGAAATGGAATTATTATTTAATCTTTGAAAGAGTAAAATGTGCCTAATGGTGGAAAAATTGATTTTGTCTTAAAAATGGCATAAATTGGGAAAACCTAGAGAAATACCAAGTTGGGATTTTGGTATTCTCTTAGAACCTTAAGGCAATCCGAGCTTTAATTTAAAGTGCTACTCTTGAGGAAAAATGGTATATGCCAACATTTGAGGATATGCTTGATTTTTAAGTGGCATAAACAAATCAAGAGAAATAGAAATGTCAATTTGGGTTTTGGCATTTTCTTGAAGCATTTATGGCAATCTAGGTTTACCATTTTAAGTTAAAACAAGTGGTATATTTTGAGTTAGCTAAGTGGTTAAGGATACTTAGATAGGTAATCTAGGTATATTCTGTTTATGCTAAACATTGCCATGATTGTTTGCCCATGATATGTCATGACATCATATTTAGTTCTGTATTTTGCATTCATTCCTTTATTGTGAAAAATATAAAAATATCATGTCATGTCATACATACATCATGTAGTTATAGGACTCTTTCTTTTGAAAGATATGTTATATTGATGTATGCCATAACATTAATCATGCATTTAGTTTGATTTCCTTAAAATTAAGGACAAATGATTTAACCAACAAATGGTATAAACAAATGACATTTATATACAAGTTATACCAATAAGTGGTATATCAACAAGTGGCGTACCAACAAGTGGTATTTATACACAAGTGGTATACACAAGTGGAATCAACAAGTAACATCCTTGGTGGATGTTCACCACTCAAAATGCCTAAATAGAGATGCATGATCCCTAGATTAGGGTAAAACCAAATTTACATCTCACAAAGGCCTATAAGATGACTTGTATGTGTTTTAGTGCACATTAGATACAAGTGAGATGTTAGGATGATGAACAAAACTCAAGATGTTGATTTAGTGCATTCTTTAGAGTTTTAGGTTCATCAAAACACATAGTTATGTGTTTTCCCATCATTGGGAAAGCTAATGTACAAGTCATGTGCATTAAGCCCAAGGAACATGGTGGGATATTGGTTTTTGAAAATGTTGTTTAAAATGATTTTGGAAAACCTTGGTGAAGGCTATCTTTTGATAGTAATCACCATTGAATAGTTAGACACAAACTTGAAGAAAACACTAAAGTTTTTACAAAGTTCTCAAGTTTGTGTCAATCTTTGAAAATATGATGTATTTTCATAAAAAACTATTTTTCCATGATAAATTATACCCTAAATAATGTCTACACAAATTTTTACAATTTTTGGAATTTTGTAGAATTTTCTAGGGGTTTCTGAAATTGGCTGAAATTGAATTTCAGCAATTTCAGGCCTTCAATCGATCAGTGGATTGATTGGAGTGCCTCAATCGATCAGCCGATCGATTGAGAAGGCATTTCTCGCGAGCAGAAGCTCGCTGGATCGATCAGTCGATCGATCCAAGAATACTAAATCGATCAATGGATCGATTCAGCAGGGTTCAATCGATTGGAACCCAACTCCAATCGATTGAAGATGCTGATTTTGGCTGAGAAAGCTTATTTTCAGCATTTTGAACCTATTTTAGTCTAGGTAACCATTCCAAACCCCTGAAAATACATTTGTATACATAAAAAGGGTGTTTTCGTGTGGAAAACAAGGATGGATTGGTTAAGGAAGGCTAAGTTGAAGTTTAGGTTGAGGTTTGTTTCAAATTTTGAATATTTGAATCTCAAAACTTCTAAAATTAGGTTTCCTAAAGTTTTGGGGATTCCAAGTCATTGTTGGTGCAATGACAGAAGTTACCACCATGTCTTTATGGGGAGGGACTCTTTAAAGACATAAAAATTATTTTTCATGAACCTTGGAAGGTGGTTAACCTTCCGTTAAGAACATGCTCAAGGTTGAGCGTTTGAACTTTAATGGGGAGTGGATATCCTCATTGTTCAAGTGGTTTCAAGTGGATAATGCTCAAGGATGGGCATTTGCCTACATTGGGGGAGAATGTAGGGTTAAGGTTAATGAAGGGTATGGGACCTTCATTATCGTGCTGATCACAACGAGTGAAGTTGTGAACGACGATGAGCAACTCTTCAGGGGGAGAGTTTTCAACAAGTGAATCTGTTGATGTGTGCCCAAAAATGGGGCATAGTTTGATGTGTGCCAATAGGGGGAGAATGAAAGGGAGTAAGTTAGGCTTTTATCACCTAGAGGGAGTTTGCCCTCTTAGGGGGAGAATGAAGGGCTTAACTTATGTATTCATTACCTAGTGACATGAAGAAGGTTTAGACTATGGAATTAGCCTAACTTACATGTGGTATTGTAAGTGATAGTGTTGGTATTGTCAAACATCAAAAAGGGGGATATTGTTGGTGCAACATTCCTCAGGTCAAGGTTGACCTGGTTGACTAAGCTTGAGTCTTGGTTTGGATTTCGATGTTTGACAATGCAAGGTTGATTGAAGAAGAGTCAAGTAGGTCAAGGATGACCGGATACTTGACTGGGAAGTCCTAACTGGGATGTTAGGCAGGAGGAAAATCCTGGTGAGTGAAGTCAGGTGAAAGACCTAGTGAGTGAAGCTAGGCAATTGGAAAGTCCTAGTGAGTGAAGCTAGGCAGGAGAAAAATCCTGGTGAGTGAAGCCAGGTGAAAGACCTAGTGAGTGAAGCTAGGCAATTGGGAAAGTCCTGGTGAGTGAAGCCAGGCAAGAGAAATCCAGATGGGTCAAGGTTGACCAGACATCTGGTGAGAGTCCAAGTAGGTCAAAGGGATTGACCGGATACTTGGCACGAGGAAGAAAAGTCCAAGTAGGTCTTAGGGAGTGACCGGATACTTGGCAAGAAGAGAAAAGTCCAAGTGGGTCAAAGGGATTGACCAGACACTTGGTGAGAGAGTCCTAGCTGGTCAAGGGTGACCGGATGCTAGGTCTTATGTACCAACAAGTCATGGTTGACTAGATGTTGGTTTAGGGGGCTTTGGGCTTGGTTTTGGGCAAAAATCAAGATCTGGATTGATCAGCCGATTGATCCAGCAGGTTTGGATTGATCCGTGGATTGATCCAGCAGGTTTGGATCTATCCGTGGATCGATCCAGCAGATCTGGATCGATCAGTGGAACGATCCACCGATCGATCCGGTGAGTCCCCGCGAACAGAACCCCTTTGGATCGATCGGTGGATCGATCCAGAGGTCCCAATTGATCAGTGGATCGATTGGGACGCTGCTGCTTCGCGCGATAAGCGCTGGATCGATCCGTGGATCGATCCAGAAGTTTTTCCAGAGCACAGAGGCGCTCTAGATCGATCCGTGGATCGATCCAAAGCCTCCCCGATCGATTGGGAGCATTCCAATCGATCGGGATTTGACCGTTAGCGTCGATTTAAGCCGCAGGCGTTCATTTCCTTCGGCATCACTTCACAGATTTATTTCAGATCTTCACCAGCTCCTCCACAACTCTTCTCAAGCTCGAGATCGCCAGTTCTTGAAGGTTCTTGGAGGCTCTTCCAAGTCAAGAGGCGGATCAAAGCAAGAAGAAGAAACTAGGGTTAGGGTTTGTGCACTCATTGTAAGCTTGTAAGCTTGTATTTCTTTACTACCCTTTCTTCTTCTTGTATTGAGGCTTGTAGGGCTTCTCCGCCCTTGGTAGTTACCATAAAGCAGAGTTTCATTAGTGGAGGGTGCGTGCGTTGTGTGGATCCTTGGATTAGTCACCTCCCTTGGAGGTGGATACCAAGTAAAATCCAAGTGTTAGCGTGTTTGTATTTGTTTCTTTGTATTTCCGCTGCGCATCCTTGAAGAAACAAGCAACGCCGAGCAACGAGCGAGCGAAGAGCTATTCACCCCCCCTCTAGCTACTTTTCGGTCCCAACAGGTTCGTCTTCCGCACGCTCCAACGTACTAGCTTACTGCGTGGGCTTCCTCCTTTCCGCAAGCAACAACAACTCGCGGCCGATCTCGTAGGTTAGAAGTTCGTCGCTTCTGAACCCACAAAGAGGCTGCCGTAAAAGGAGCATCCTCTGAACCATAAAAGTGGTCCAGAGGATCTAGACTGACCGACATGACAAAAAAGTGAAGATATAACGAAGAGAAATCACGGTTCGATTATTTGGTACATGATGTGCCGAGGTTGAATTTAATGGAAACTTTTTAATGGGATGGTCGCGGACCAAAGTATCCATGGATGAAGAACAATTCACAATTGTTGATGAGTTTTTCAGTATTAGATGATGTTATAGGACGGAGAAGACCGTACAAGTCGACAACTGACAACTTCTTGTAGGAATTAATTGTAGTCCCCATTGGGAAAATTGGGAAAATTTGCATGCAGTCTCCATTAGCAAACATAACTTTACATGTAGTCCCCATTTACACAAATCTTTGTTTCCACTCCCTAGTCAAATATACTTAACTAATTGCCTATGATATTTTAAGTATAAAAAGTCTAAAAATGAATATAATTTCTCTTAAATTCAGTACATTAAATTAGAATCTAGTATATTTTTTTTATCAAATTGAGTAAAAAATTTTTCCACCTCAATTGAATGGAAAATATACTAGATTTTCTTTAAATATTACATAATTTGATGGAAAATATACTAGATTTTCTTTAAATGATGCTGAATTTAGGAGAAATTATATTAAGTAGGAAAAAAGTCGAGCTCAATTTAATAGAAAATATACTCGATTTAGTTTAAAGTGTTGAATTAAATAGAAATTATACTTCTTTTTAGACTATTTATAACTAAAAAAAATGAGGGGCAATTTTAATAGAAAATATATTTGATTCTAGTATAAAGTGCCGACTTTAAGAGGAATTATATTCATTTTAGTATATTTTCTATCAAATTGAGCCTGATTTTTTTTCCACCGAAAGATATACTAGATTTTTTTTTTAAATGATACTCAATTGGATAGAAAATATACTTGATTTTCTTTAAATGAGAAATTATATTAAAATAGGAAAAAAAATTATGCTCAATTTAATAGAAAATATACATTCTAGTGTAAAGTGTTGACTTTATGAGAAATTATACTCATTTTTTGGACATTTTGTAACTAAAAATATCTAAGGGGCAATTATATAACAATATTTACATGAGAAAGTTGAAACAAATAAAATTTACATGTAGTGAGTGGAAACAAAGTTTTCTATGAGTGAGAATTACATATAAAATTAAAATTGTGATTGGAAATTTTCTCTACTTTACTTTTAATTTAATTGTATGTAAAAATTAAATATCTGTATTATAAAAATAATAATAATAAATAAATAAAACCAAGCTATTATTTACAGTTTAAGTAGCTTCGGTTTGTTTAATTCCTAAACGCCCGTAATCGGGGAAACCCTCTTTGCAGCCCTAGTCCTCTCGAGCTAATCGCGGGCGCCCCATCTCCAACCAGATCTAGGGTTCGTCGCCGTCTCCAACCAACTGTGCCACTGCGGTTGCGCGGTTACGTCCCCAGCCGTGAACAAGAAGTTCCCCCAGGTAGATTACGACAGCCTCTTTGTGGGTTCGTCTTCTGCACGCTCCAGCGTAATAGCTTACTGCGTGGGCTTCCTCCTTTCCGCAGGCAACAACAACTCGCGACCGATCTCGTAGGTTAGAAGTTCGTCTCTTCTGAACCCACAAAGAGGTTGCCGTAAAAGGAGCATCCTCTGAACCGTAAAAGTGGTCAAGAGGATCTAGACTGACCGGCTTGACACAACAGTGAAGATAAAACGAAGGGAAATCACGGTTCGATTATTTGGTACATGATGTGCCGAGGTTGAATTTAATGGAAAATTTTTAATGGTAAAAGGAGCATTACTTATGCAAGAAGGACAACCATTAGTTTTTACTAGCAAAGCACTATCTCCTCTACATCAACAAATGTCAATTTATGACAAGGAAATGTTGGCCATCATATATGCCGTTACAAAATGGAGACCCTATCTTCTTGGCCGATGCTATCAAATACGAACTGACCATAAGAGTCTTAAGTTCATCTTGGATCAACGTATCTCAAATATGGATCAACAAAAATGGATCAAGAGACTTTTAGGATATGATTATGAAATCGTTTACAAGAAGGGGACAGAAAATACAGTAGCTGATGCTTTATCTCGTCTTCCTAACCAAATAGAGTTTGCTGCTATATCTTTAGTAACTTGCAAAAACTTGGACGGCATAAAAAGAGAGCAAAAGGAAAATTCAGCGGCACAGGCTCTCATCCAAAACATATTACAAAATTCATCGCCAGAACCCCACTATTCTTGGGATGCAGAATTTTTACGATATAAAAACAGAATTTTTCTTCCAACAAACTCAGTTGAAAAGGAAGTAATACTGGAGGAATTTCATTGTTCACCAATTGCAGGGCATTCTGGCTTCCTACGCACGTATAAACGGATTACAAGAGCTTTCTATTGGAAGGGAATGAAGAAAGACATCAAAAACTTTGTCGCTGAATGTGATATATGTCAAAGAAACAAAGGAGAAAATGTAGCAAGTCTAGGTCTTCTTCAACCCCTTCCCATACCTGAAGAAATATGGACCGACATTTCCATGGATTTCGTAGATGGGTTACCCACTTCACAAGGACAAACTACTATCATGGTGGTCGTTGATCATCTGACAAAATATGCTCATTTTTGTACATTATCGCATCCTTATACAGCTGCCCGTGTTGCTCAAGTATTTGTTGACATATAATCAAACTACATAGTCTACCAAGATCTATTGTCACTAATAGAGATCCGATTTTCACAAGTAAATTTTGGAGAGAATTATTCCAATTGCAAGGCACTAAACTTAATTTTAGCACCTCCTACCACCCACAGTCTGATGGACAAACATAAGTGGTTAATCTATGTTTAGAGAATTATTTACGTTTCTTAACTGGTGATAAACCCAAGGAGTGGGTTCGTTGGCTTCCATGGACAGAATGGTGGTACAATACGACCTACCACTCAGCTACTAAGATTACCCATTTGAGGTCGTTTATGGATGCATACCACCCTCAGTTAACTCATACACACGTGGATCAACAAATGTGCATCAAGTTGACCAAAACCTACGCACAAGGGACCAAATATTGCAACTTTTAAAAAACAACTTATGCAATGCACAAGCAAGAATGAAGCAACTGACCGACAAGCATCGTTCGGAAAGAGAATTTGCAATAGGAGATTGGGTTTTTCTAAGACTTCAACCATACAAACAAGTTTCAATTTGTGCTTCAACCTCTATGAAGTTGTCATCGAAATTTTATGACCCTTATAAAGTGATAGAGCGTATTGGACCTGTTGCTTATCGCTTGGAGCTTCCACAAGATTCTAAAATACACTATGTATTTCACGTATCTTGTTTAAAGAAGAAATTAGGCGATAAATTTACTCCTCAATAACACCTTCCTGAAGTGAATTCAGATGACGAAGTTAAATTTCAACCTTATGCTATTTTAGAAAGGAGACTTGTGAAAAAGAACAATCAAGCGACGGTTGAGCTATTAATTCAGTGGGACAATTTATCTATCGATGATGCAACATGAGAATTATATGATACCATTCAAGAAAAATTTCCAGAGTTTATTGATAAACAACCTTGAGGACAAGGTTATTTTGAAGGGCGGTGGAATGATAAGATCCTTTAATGGATCTATTCAAATAAAACCTTTAACTTATTTCTTTTTCTAAAATAAGTTTTAGAGTTTTTCTTTTTTTTAGAATAAGACATTTCTTTTGAAAAGGTAGTTTATGTCTCTATTTAAAAAGACGTTATGTAACTTTGAAAAGGTAAGTAATTTTATTTTTAATTAATCGATTTTATTTGATTATCGGAGGCGATCCCCTTTTCGTCTATCTCTTTTGATTTTTCCGGGCCCCCGGGTTCCTATCAAGCGTACTAGCTTACTTCCTCCTTTCCGCAGACTCGCGGCCGATCTCGGTTAGAAGTTCGTCTCTTCGCCCGTCGATCAATTGGAGCCAAAGATTCGCTGGCGTTGATTCCACTGCGGAGGAGAGGAGCCAAATCAAGCGAACATGGGGGAACGCAAGGTCTTGAACAAGTATTACCCGCCGGACTTCGATCCGGCCAAAATCCCTCGTCGGCGGCAACTGAAAAATCAGCAAATGAAAGTTCGGATGATGCTTCCGATGAGCATTCGCTGCGGCACCTGTGGTACCTACATCTATAAGGGCACAAAGTTCAACTCGCGAAAAGAGGACGTCATTGGAGAGGTGAGATGGTTTTCCCTTTAGCTCTTCTCGGCTATATCGCTTTTTCTTCTTTCTTTTTCCACAATGGTAACTTTGGTTATGTTAATAATCAAATGAACATGAGATCTTGCAATGCTGATCCCCCAAAACTTAGTACGTATTCTGGTATTTTTTTTTTCTGTTTCCTAGATTTGACTCAGCTTTTGTCCTAGAAATGTTAGTTAATTTTGATCCAGATGCGAAATCTTAGACATTAGGAAATGACTTAAATTCCAAGCTCGGATTACAGTGATACTCATTTTCTTCGATTTCCCCCAGACACCATGATTTTGATACCTGGACTTTGGGGGTCGTGTGTTATTTCGGATGTTCACGAATTTTTCTTCCACATGTAAGTTGTACCCTTTAGTGCCTTTTCGCAATGACAAAGTTCTATGGAATCAAAATTCTATTTATAATATTGGACCATATACCTGATAGTGTTTGGGAAACAAGAAGGTGAAATTTAGAATTCTATTATCCAAGAATTGGGATTTAGGATCCAATGACATCTAGGTGGTTATATTTTTGTGTTCTGAGATTTTCTGTAAACATGACTGTAATATGTTATAATACTAAACATTCTTATTGTATGATTTCAAACAGAATAAATGAAATTCTGATTCCTCACTCCATTTCAAACTTAAAATTTGCAATTATGATTTTTAGGGAACCTTTTCTTGACATGGAATTAAAATTATTTCTACAGGAATTGGTTTCGGATAAGTTGCTAGGCCTTTCTGTTTCACTATCAGCATTCAATTGTCATTATATAGTTGAGCTGACCAATTGCCTTTGTTTGCCTGATTAGTTCAAGCCCGTCATTTTTGTTAAAATAAACTATCAGGCTCAGTAACTCTTCTGTTGTAAATTTGATTCCTGTGGGAAAATTAGCCATCAATATATTTCATTCTTTGCAGACTTATTTGGGAATTCCAATATTTAGATTCTACATCAAGTGTACTAGATGCTCAGCTGAGATTACGTTCAAGACAGATCCTCAGAATTCTGACTACACAGTTGAATCTGGTGCTTCCCGTAATTTTGAGCCTTGGCGTGATGAAGAGGAGGTGAATGATTGCTTTCTTGCAACTTATTAGTTTGTACTGTATTCTGTTGTTCAACTTTGTAATTTTATATTCTTACCAGGTTGTTGACAAAGAGAAGAGAAAAAGAGCTGAAGAAGAGATGGGTGATGCTATGAAATCCTTGGAGAATAGAGCTATAGATTCCAAACAAGATATGGACATACTTGCTGCACTCGAAGAGATGAGATCCATGAAGGTACTTAAACTTTTTCTTCATTTATGATTTATGGATGACATTTTGAAAATTAGCTTTTTCAGGAAACAAATGGAAGGTTGTCCTAACCACTTTTGTTCCATTGTGCAGTCTAGGCATGCAACTGTTAGTGTTGATTTGATGTTGGAAACGTTAAAACAGTCAGCCTATGAAAAGGTAAATACTTTTATGATTCCTGTTTCTATCTCTCTCTTTTTTTTCTTTAGTTTGCTTCATGAAAGCATGCACATTTGTTTTTGGTGATATAATCTATCTCACTAAAAATTGGATCTGTATATAATGCATGTTTAATCATTATTTAAGACTCTGTCTCAGGACATCAAGCACTGTTTTGGAAAACCCAAATCAGTGAAAGGATATTGTATGGCATTATAATTTTACAAATATTAGCAACTTCCTATATTTGGTGAGATTTTCTCCCTTAAGGATGACATGTCACTCATATGATCACCTTCAAGTTTATGCAGCAAGTAATAATTCCTATGAGATGAATAAAATTGTAAAACTAAATAGATTCTTCTACTTGCAGTTTAAAAAGAGTTCCATACAATAGAAAATTTCTTAGATGGTATGGTATGAAAAAATGATGTCGATTTTGTAAATGTATTCTGTTAACTGTGACATCCTATCTAGTAATGGTGAGTGAACTTAAGTCACAACTTGAAGATAGTAGATATTCACTGTGTGGCTATATTTTTATGCCCAGAATCTGCTAGAGTTCCTTAAAATTTCTATTAGTATATCTTTCTTAAAAATTTTTGACATCATCTGGTATTTATCAGTATAAAGAATTGTATTATATTGGCAACTAATTGTAAGCTTATACTATGATTTTGAATCACATCAGTAATTGTCTTTTTTATTTCTTTTCTTTCTAAATAACCATCTTCTCCACTGACAGGAGAGAAAAATAATGGAAGAGCTAGATGAGGCAGATGAAGCACTCATTAAATCTATAACTTTCCATGTAAGTATCCAAGTATGGTTTCTATTTTGTTATTGCATTTGTAGTCGCTATATGTTTTCTTTTTCTAGGTGCTAAGGTTTTATAAAATCCATATGCCAAATTGCTATTATAGGGTTCAAAAGATTTTGTTCGAAGAATAGATGAGGAGGAGGATGAGGATGACATTGAGGAGCTAGGCAAGGCATCTTCTAGTCTAAGTGAAAGTTCAAAGGTATTTCATCATTATGTTTATCACTTGTTGTTGTTCTCTTTGTGCTGTCAATGAAGGTTGCTAGCATACTCTTGCAATATTCTTGTTTTAGTGTTCTAGCCTTGGAAGTTTCAGTTGTAAATATGCAACTAGTATTCAATGGTTGAGCTGGCACCAATATGATTTGCACTTCTTCATGTCATTCTGCATTCAGTCAGTTTCAACACTTGTATTCTTTTGTGGGATGGGAGATCCACAAACCATTTTGTGCCAATCTCCTTGTAGCTTGAATCTTGGCTTAGGAACTATAGAAGAGTGCCACAAACCTAAAATACATATAGGTGCACTCTGAGAATGTATGATAATGCTTTTTTTGCATTCCCAACTTGAGCAATGACTGACTCTAAGATAATTTCTTATATATATTTTATAAATAATTTACTTTGAACACCAGTCATTGTGTACTTATTATGCTGATTTTATAAGGTAGGTTTGACAACTTGGTGTTTGGGGTCTGTTATGATTTTATGACATATTCTAAATGATTGGTTTCCCCATTGCTGCGTCAGTAGTTAGAGCCACATCACATTTGTTTGTAGTGTTTTATGATTGTGGTTGAAATTGAGGTTGAGCTCATGCTTATTTATGTAGGGGAAGATTACTTTGGAGCCTCTAGCGAAGATGGAAAAAGCAACAGATTCTCTAACCAAAAGTACTGTTGCTGATTATGCTAGAGATGGAGGTATGCTTTAACTACTAGTAAAAGTTTCAGACTGGAAGTTCAACTTAAGAAGCTTCTTTGTTGCCATTTAAAGCACGCTATTTATAAATCAAACTCATAATTTGTTGAATAAAGAGGATCTTCCTTGTTGAATCGCTGGTAAATATATATAAAATCCAATATGAATATCATAAGATATGACCGACTAACTCCCTTCCTATGAGGCAAGGAAAGAAATAATGGTAGGGAAAGTGTAGATGTAACCCACCTTGATTCTCTCCTAGTTTCCCCTCTTTGAGGAAGCACAAATGCATTTTCTCCCTGCTCTTATTTTCTCCTCTATCCTTTCGTTCATAGGAAACACAGCCTAAAGTTCCATTTGTTTCATAAAAAGCTGGTTTCAAAAAAATGCTTTCTATATTTTTTTTGGTATTTGGCAAAAAGAAAATGCTCTAGTCTATAGGAAATGAATGTGCAAAATTGTAGCTCAACGTGTGGATATTGACTTTCCTCTTGAAAAGCCATTTCTTGGGTCAACATGTGACATCATTCAACCTTACACATTTATTCTTCCTTAGGGAAAGCATTTTATGGAACCCCGTCCAAGTGCATATTCTAACTTTCCTGGTACTTCCCATTTTATTTCAAAACTGTTCACTTTATGTCTGTATATGTTGAGATCTGAAATTGAAACTGAAGCTCTCGTTTTTTTGTTTTGGTTGTGTTCCATTGCCATCAACTGCCAGTAACATGTAGGTGAGCATTGTTTGCCGTGTTTTCTTTCACAGGCACAGCTTGCAATTTTTTTATCATCTTGCTTCTTCCTTGTTTCCTGAAAAAATATTGAAACAATTATTAGTGCAAGCTAAACCAGATATTTCAAATAAAAATTTGTTTGCATTAGCTATTGATATGAAAATACTTCAGATTATGCTTTTTGTACTAGTTGCTGTAATTCTACAAAATCACCAGAGAAGATATTATTTCTTGCTGACATTTATGAATTTTTCTCGAGTGATTTTTTATGTTTATGGGGTCTAATTATGATTCTTTTGTCTCTGTTATGGGAAAACTAGGTGGATCTGTGAAACGAAAGTTTATAGTGAAACCCAGATCGACTTTGGAGGTCACTAAGAAGCCTCAAATTGCAAGTGAAGATTCTGTCCCATCAAATAACGACGGAGATGGTGAAAAGCATGATACCAGGGGAACCCAGTCAACAAATGGACTTCAATCTCTCTTTCAAAACTACGGCAGTGATGACAGTGATTAATAGTTGCTTTCAAACTGGTTTATTCTTTTGACACTATACACATTTATATAAAATACATAGTAAGCTGTGTTGAGTTGATGCTGTATGCTTGTAGTGGTGGTACGTGTAGTCTTTCTTTCTCAGGAGTCTTCTTTGGCTTTGGTTTTATGCGGATGAGAATTAAAAGGATTGATGCTTGAGAGATTAATGGAGGTGTTGTGGAGGGAAAAAGAAATGAGAAGTGGTCTAAAGGAGATGAGACTTTGATAGTGGAGATGAGGATGGGCACAATGGGCTTGATAGTATCAATTTCAAGCAATTAGATTGTGGTTTAAACTTGAGCGTGATCCAAGTCAGGTTGGACGTGAGTTTGATTGTGTTTTTTAGATTCTCGTGACAAATTGGCATCATGTACCACAAATTATCAATTCATCTACACCAAAATATTTAACAAGGTGCAGTGTTCCTATTGACCTTTTATTGATGCAAACCACTAATGCACGATCCTTGTTCAACCCTTCAATAGAGTTGCCAAGGAGAATTATTATGGGTGAGCCAACAAATTGAATCATGTACAACAAATAATCAATGCGTTTTCCTAAACATTTTGACCAATTACTTCTTAGCTAGTCCTTGGGGTTGTACTCACTGGCGCCGTTTGATAGGGGTGATAGGATTAAAATTATATTTTCAAAAAGTAAATAATATGTTGTTTGGTAGGGTGGGTTAGGGATAGGATTAGGATGGATTGGGAGTGTGATTCATAATCCCTAGACATAGGGAGTGATTATTAATCCATCTCCAATCCTATTTTATCTTCCCATTTATAATTCTATCACCTCTACCAAACGGAGCCACTGTCTAATGTAATCTTAAGATTATGCAAGAGAATATTATCCATTCAATTCGTAAAGTGATTCATAAATTCTGTCTAAGAAATTTTTTTCTTTGAGGTCAATTCTTAGTGAATATAAAATATCTAATTTGGTGTTTAATTTATTTTATGTAAAGAGCTGTTATATTAAGATAAAATTTTCTCCTTGATTTATCTATCTGTATTTAGCAGAGGGCTAACAATATTACTATTTTGAAAAAAAAAAGAAATTTTTTTATTTCTTAATCACTTGATGATAGATCTTTTTTCCCATAATATTGAAACATAGGGTAAAGAATGCCTAAATGAAAGTAATCATTTTTTTATTACAATGCAAGGTATATTGTATTGATGACAAAAGACGAATATGTTTGTCCCAGCGCTCCCGTCAATCTATCTCAGGACTAATACGAAAGAGATAAATCACATACAAGGTACATTGTATGGACCTATTCCAGGTGGAGTTCAATCTTTATTTGGTCAACTTTAACGAGTTTATGTTCGGAAATAAAAATCATTCTACCTCAAAATTTATTCGCTTCTGCTTTAACCCTATTTTTAAATTCTTTATGGTTACTGGAATTTATCAAAAAAGAAAGAATCTTATTGGATGAAGCAGTGCAATTTTGTCTTGATGACTTGTCAAGTCCCACTCGCAAATAATTTGGAGCGATGACATCATTCTTTTCCTTTTTTTTTTTTACAAAGCAAAACTACAATTCCAACGTGGCTATTAGAATATCCACATCTTCCATAATTAAAGTTGAACCCGACTGCTTTTCCGGCCAGGTTAAAGGAAGAAATCAAGCGGTGCACTCCTGCAGTCCTACGATACCATGCGAACATCGCCCTCAACAACGACTCCTGTTTCAGCGCTGTACACGACTAGTGGCCACTGATCAATAATAATATTAATTATTATTATTATTATTATCAATCTGTTTTTTTTAGTTCAATAAAAGGAATTCAAACATATTTTTGAAGTCCTTTTTAATATAAAATTTCAAGGCAAAAAAAAAAAAAGGAATCTAAAGGATTCCACCACCGCGGTCTCATTCATGATTCCTTCTAAAAAAATATTAATCGGTTAAGGCATGACATCTTTGTACAATGAGTCGTAGGGTCGAAGGTCCACAGACGTACATTGGATGAATAATCTGGGCCGGCTATGTTAAATTCCGTAGACACCATGCTTTATCCGGGTCAGCATTCACCGCTGATTTAATTCCTCCTAGAATCTCTGTGAGCCCCGGCCTAGGGACTGCTGGGGTGGGACCCGCCTTTTGCACAATGATTCCGTCTAAATACAGATCCTGTTTTATTTGCAGATGAAGAAGCGAGGATGCTGCAGCACAGCACCAACGCTGCCTCCTTTGCGGCTCGCCCTCTGCTTCCGCGATTGAAGGCCGGCCGGAGGCGGCAGCATGGTGGCGGCGCAACCAGCCATCTTTATGCATTGCCAGGCTTCCTCTCTTCTTCTTCTTCTTCGGAAGAGCCGTCGCCTTCTCGCTCATGGATCTGCACGCCCTCGCCCCGCCCGGCCGTCCCCAAGCCCCCGATCGTTCCCACCACCGTGGCTAGGGCTGCCGAAGATGCCGCTCTGGCCGCCGGGGGCGAGGAGAGCCTGCCGAGGCCAGCGACGAAGGTCTCGAGTTCAACGAGCGGGCTGGTGCACAAGTTACAGTTGGGATTTCTATTCGGCCTCTGGTATCTCTTCAATATCTACTTCAACATCTACGACAAACAGGTCTGCTTTTTCTACTTTCCATCATGACTACTGGAATCTTTGGTTTTCTTATTAAAATAAAAAAATTGATCCGTGAATCCTGTGCGAGGTAGATTCTTCTTTAGATGAATAGGGAAATAAACAGTAAGAGGTAGATTCTTCTTCGAAATAGAGAGGAAAATGATATGCATTTATTCGAGTAAAAATTGTAGAGTATCTTTTGTAGAGGATGTATGAAACTATGTTTTATTTTGTCGTTGCTAAGAACAATCTAGCCTTTTTTTTTTTTTTTCTGAAATCTTACTTGTTGACAAGGAGCTATTTGACTTTTATGTTTGATCTTCTCCCCTCAGTTAGAGTTACAGTTACTATGATAAGTTTTGTTTTTTTTTTCCTACACGAACTAAACCTGTTCATATACAGAAACAAGGACAATCTCTAAAACTTGTCCTTTTTGTGTGCAATCCAGGATGCTTAAATAAAAATCACTCTTTATGCAGGAATCTTTTTTATTACTCTATAATTCTTATGTTGTCTTAGATAGAAGAGATTGGTCGAAATATACTTTACTTTGTTGAATATGGCATTTTTAGAATCTCCAAGAGAGATTGGTTGTTGCAGGTTCTGAAGGTGTATCCGTTCCCAATGACCATCACTGCGTTTCACTTTGGCATAGGGACTGTGTTTATATTGTTGATGTGGCTCACTAATATATATGAGAAGCCTAAGATCTCTTCCAAACAGGTGCTGAACATTAAGATTGTAGATCTTGCGTTATTATGGCCTATATGTCCTTTACAGCCACAACTATCCATTGGCAGATCGTTGCAATTCTTCCCTTGGCTATTGTGCACACTTTGGCAAATGTTTTTACTAATATGAGTCTGGGAATGGTAGCTGTTTCATTCACTCATACAATAAAGGCGAGTGAGCCTTTCTTCACAGTAATTCTGTCTGCCTTGTTCCTTGGGGAGGTAATTTTCTCATCCAATCACTCTCAGTTTTGCCAACATGAAGCCTTGTATCTTTTCTGTTCTTGTATTTTCCTGGTAATCTTCTAAAGACTTGTCTTCTGACCTCCCTTGTGAGCTTGATGAAGTTCCTATATACCTTTTTCTGCATGTTAAGTATTGTTGATTGTTTATTTATTAATTCCGCTTTGTGCTTGGCAAAAGTATCCAAAGATGTAATAAAGCATTTCGATCTTTTATTTCGTCTGCAGTTTCCTTCCTTTTTGGTTCTGATTTCTCTTGTGCCAATTGTCGGCGGTGTTGCTTTGGCATCTCTGACTGAAGTTTCTTTCAACTGGTAAGCATCTCCAAAAATAAATAGTTCATGAAGTAATTATTTCTTTGTTGATTTCATTTCCTCTCATCCCTCCTTTATTTTCTTCCTACTATTTGACTATTCCAAATCCAGCATACCCTATTTTTATTTATCAAGAATTTATCTATCACACTCACATTTCCTTTAAAATCTTAAATAGGGCTGGATTTTGGAGCGCCATGGCTTCAAACCTTACCAACCAATCTCGCAATGTGCTCAGCAAAAAGATAATGACCAAAAGTGAGGTACTCTAACAGAACTTCATAGTTCTCATTTGTGTATTTAATGCTTAATGATTTGTGTTGGAATTTGGAATTGTACAACATGGAAATTGAATGGTTGAACCCAGAAATTTTGCTTAATGTACAAGCCTGAAACATGAATCTATCTGATTTTGCAGTTTTTTTTTTCCATAATGAGTCAAACAAAAGGATGAGCACGTGAATCTCTTGAAATCTGTATAATATAAATTCCATCAGTGAAATTTTGTTGTTGACTAATAATTTCTCATCAATCAGGAATCTCTAGACGACATAAATCTCTTCTCGATCACTACAATCATGTCATTTTTACTGCTAGCCCCTGTAACGATACTCATTGAAGGAATTAAATTCACTCCAGCATATATGCACTTTGATGTAAGTAAACTCAATGAACTTTTTTTTCTCCTTCCTTCTCTAATATCTATATTGGCATATTCTTATTTATTGATGATTTTAACTCTTGTAACTGTAGGGACTGAATATTAGAGAGGTGTTCGTGAGGTCATTCCTTGCTGGTGTTTGTTTCCATGCTTATCAACAGGTCAGATATTGTTAAGCACATGCAGATGTTTGCTAGTTCTACCTACTAATTCTTGCTCGATGTGTTAACTCAATTATAAAACACAAATGCATTCATGTAAATGAGGACTACATGAATGCAAAAGAAAGGGAAAAAAGATCTAATCTAGTGGAAAAATTAATAGGGAACTCAAAACAATCAGAAATAAGAGCTTAGATATTGAATGCTTGCTATTCAAAGAGTGCCAATTTGTGATAGCTTAATCATATTTGATCACAATTTTGTTCTTGATGGAACTCGTGCCCAATATATCCAACTATGCGCAATCGATAACCATTGCGTAAAGGAAGCATTTTATGAATTATGACCAAGCACAAGAATGGTTAATTTTCAGATGCAAGATTTAGGGAGAATCTATCTGAATCGAGCATGGGATATATAAATTGTTGATAATATAGGTAGTATTGCAGTTAGACCAGTAGTATGTCCTCTTCTTTCTAACTCCATGCTATGTAATACAGATAGTAACCTAACATTTCACATTTGGTAAGTTTCACAAACTATACTACTGTTCTGTTACAATATCGCTATTTGACTGTTTTGAGTGTTGTTAGTACCCCGTAAGAAGGCTAGTCATGTTGCTTTGCACAATGACAGTGGTCAAAACAGCTATTGAGACATGAATATATAAACTGGTTGCACTCTGAGACTAGCTAGGATTTGTAGGATGGTAAAAGAAAAATATACTAATCAATCCACTTTGAAATTGAGAACCAAGATGAATATACAAAGTTATTTCTATCTGGAGTCTTAAACATATTAGCAAAGCATCCAATATCATGGATGCTTTGAAGATGAGTAAACTTATGTTACCGAAAAAATTTAGATAAAGATCCTTAAACAAGTGCAAACAAGACTTCCATTTCTGTTTAAACATCACTTCATCTTATTTATTCCTTTTCCTCTGAATCATTTTCGGATTCCATGTCTGATTGATTGTCTGAAACTGGCAGGCTGCATACATGATACTCTCCAGAGTATCTCCTATCACGCATTCTGTCGGCAACTGTGTGAAGCGAGTGGTAGTCATAATATCTGCAGTTATCTTTTTCAGAACACCAGTTTCACCTATTAATTCCATTGGTAAATCCTTGCTCTTCCTCGACTGTTGAAAACTTGGTATTTCCATCAGTTTTCAAATCCTCTATTGGATTTTGATTGCAGGGACTGGAGTAGCACTAGTTGGAGTCTTCCTATATTCAAGAGTGACGAGAGCCAAACCCAAGTCTGCTTGAGACTTTTAGTTTTTTTTTTTCATCCAATTCTCTTTGAATAGTTTGGAAATTGGTCAGGATTTACTCCTTTGTTACAAAGACATGTGATAACCCTCACCCCAAGCCCCTTCCAGGACTGCCCATGCGATCTGGAAAGGAGGTAAATTAGGGATTTCACCCAACACCAAAGATTTACTCCTTTGTGATACAACCATTGCTATAGGCAGGTTTTCTTGTGTAACTTCATTTGCTCCCTACCAATAACATTTTGACCTTTTGAAGTTTTCTTACAAACGTTTATTTTGTAGAGCTGTAAGATCTTTGATTTAATTTCATTTGTAGCAATTTCCTTCATATCTTTGTGTCAACTCTCTTCATTAATTGCTGATGATCCTGTCCTAAAATAGTAAAGACAGCTGGCTAGGGATGTGGCCCAACAGTTGACCTTGTGAAGACTCCTCTCCGTTTTGCAAAACCAAAAACGCCAGTGCCAAGCTAAAAAAGGGGTCCCGACATTGACCCTCCGATGCTCAAGTCAGTCATCGGAATAATACAAAGACGGTAAAAAACTGTAGCAACAATAGGGCTCAAGCACAAACAGCGCATACCACCACCGGTATATGGACCCCCTTTATATAGTGCTCCAGTAGCAGACGTGCACGCTTCTCAAGGCGCGTGCATGTTTTCCTAACTGCCCTATGAAAAGACATATGAGAAAAGTATCTCTGACATCATTCCTGTTAGCATGTAAATCTCTGACATGATAGTAGAAGCTTCCATCATACAATTTGTCTGTAGACCAGACCATGCCCTTCTGTACACTGACTCTCAGAAGGATATAATGAGCTACGCGAGGGATCCTACTGTTTGGCCAAGTGGGGGAGTTGTTCGGCGAGTATACCCTGTTAGGACCAAAAGTAGCTAGAGGGGGGGGGGGGTGAATAGCTCGTCGCGTTCGCTCGGTGCTCGGCGTTGCTTGTTCCTTCAAAGATGTGCAGCGGAAAATACAGAAACAAACACACAACGCTAACACGGTTGGTTTTACTTGGTATCCACCTCACAAGAGGTGACTAATCCAAGGATCCACACCAACACACACACCCTCCACTAAATAAAACTCTCCTTTGTGGTAACTACCAAGGGCGGAGAAGCCCTACAATACTCAATACAAGAAGAGAGGGAAAGGATACAAGAAATACAAGCTTACAAGCTTACAATGAGTACAAAACCCTAACCCTAGCTTCTCTTCTTGGCTTTGATCCGCCTCTTGACTTGGAGAGCTTCCAAGATCCTTCAAGAACCGCGATCCGAGCCTTTGTGGAGGAGTTGGCGAGCTCGAGTGAATCGAGAGTGCTTGCAGCCCATCGAACGCCCGCAGCCTATAAACGATGTCAGCGGTCGGATCCCGATCGATTCAATGTTCCCAATCGATCGGAGGCTTTGGATCGATCCACGGATCGATCCGTGGATCGCGATAAGCGCTGGATCGATCCACGGATCGATCCAGCGCTTATCGCGCAGGGCCCCCAATCGATCCATCGATCGATTGACCTCTGATCGATCCACGGATCGATCCGAGGCTCGATCATTGGGATTGCGGATCGATCCACCGATCGATCAGAGCCTGATCGATCCATCGATCGATCCAAAGACTTGGTTTTTGTCCAAAACCAAGTCCCAAACCTCCAAACCAACATCCGGTCAACCTCGACTGTTGGTATGTCATGCCCAGCATCTAGTCACTCCCTTGACCTGCTAGGACTCCTTACCAAGTGTCCCAATCCTTTGACCCACTGGACTTTTCTATGTGCCAAGTATCCGGTCAATCCTTCGACCTACTTGGACTTTTCTTTCATGCCAAGTATCCATCAATCCTTCGACCTACTTGGACTTCCCACACCAGATGTCCGATCATCCTCGATCCATCCGGATTTTCCTGGCTTCACTCACGGGACTTTCACCGCTTCACTCACCAGGATTTCCATCCGCCTAGCTTCACCACTAGGACTTTCACCGGCTTCACTCACCAGATTTCCATCCGCCTAGCTTCACCACTAGACTTCCTTCGGCTTCACCACCAGGGACTTCCTCCACCGGCTTCACTCACGACTTTTCTTCCGGCTTCACTCACCAGACTTTCATTTTGCCTAACATCCCGTTAGGACTTCCTCAAGTATCCAACAACCTTGACCTACTTGACTCTTCTTCAATCAATATCTTATCAAACATCTAAACTCAAACCAAGACTCGGCTTGGTTACCCAGTCAACCTTGACCGAGGGAATATGCACCAACAATCTCCCCTTGATGTTTGACAATACCACACTAACACTTACAATCCCATATGTGTTAGGCTAATCCCATAGCCTCCTTCTTCATGCCACTAGGTAATGAAAGCATAAATTAAGCTCTTCATTCTCCCTAAGAGGGCAACCCTCTAGGTATTGAAAGCCTAACTTACTCCCTTTCATGAGTCCTTTCATTCTCCCCTATGACCTTCCCATAGGTAATGAAGGACTAAGCTTAACCATACATTCTCCCCTATTGGCACACATCAACCCATCGTTGGACACACATCAACCTATGCTCCATTGGCACACTTCAACAAATCCATTTGTTGAAGACTCTCCCCAAGAGTTGCTCATCGTTGTTCACAACATCACTCGATCAACACGATAATGAAGGTCCCATACCCTTCATTTATCCTTAACTTCTCCTCGATGTAGACAACTACCCAACCTTGAGCATTATCTACCACTGAGTGTCCACTTGAAATAATGAGGATATCCACTCCCATTTCTCCCCATTTCAAGTTTAAATGCTCAACCTTGAGCAAGTTCAACGGAAGGTTAACCACCTTCCAAGGTTCATGAAAATAATTTTCATGTCTTTAAAGAGTCCCTCCCCTAAAGACATGGTGGTAACTTCTGTCATTGCACCAACAATGACTTGGAATCCCTAAACCATTAGAAACCCAAATTTAGAAGTTTTGAGGTTCAAATATTCAAAATTTGAAACAACCTCAACCTAAACTTCTACTTAGTCTTCGTTAACCAATCCATCCTTGTTTTCAACATGAAAACACCCTTTGTATGTATACAAATGTATTTAAGGGGTTTGGAATGGTTACCTAGACTCAAAGAGGTTCAAAGATGTTGAAATCAGGCCTTCCCAGCCAAAATCAGCAACTTGGATCGATTGAGTTCCAATCGATTGAACCTTCTCAATCGATCCACCGATCGATTCAGACTCGGATCGATCGGTCGATCGATCCAGTCAGTTCGATTGCAAGCCGTTGAATCGATCCATGGATCGATTCAGAACTCCAATCGATCCATGGATCGATCGAGACTCGATAGTTGCTGAAATTCCATTTCAGTCAACTTCAGAAACCCCTAGAAAATTCTACAAAAATCTAAAAATTATGAAATTTCGTGTAGACATTATTTAGGGCATACTTAATTATGGAAAAATAGCTTTCTATGAAAATACATCATATTTTCAAAGATTGACACAAACTTGAAAACTTGCAAAAACTTTAGTGTTTTTCTTCAAGTTTGTGTCTAACTATTCAATGGTGATTACCATCAAAAGATAGTCTTCACCAAGGTTTTCCAAAAACATTTTTAACAACATTTTCAAAACCAATATCTCATCACATTCCTTGGGCTTAATGCACATGACTTGTACATTAGCTTTCCCAATGATGGGAAAACACATAACTATGTGTTTTGATGAACCTAAAACTCAAAAGAATGCACTAAATCAACATCTTGAGTTTTGTTCATCATCCCAACATCTCACTTGTATATAATATGCACTAAAACACATACAAGTCACCTTATAGTCTTTGTGAGATGTAGATTTTGGTTTTTGCCCTAATCTAGGGATCATGCATATCTATCTAGGCATTTTAGAGATGTTAGACATCCACCTAGGATGTCACTTGTCAATAAGTGCCGTTAAATGCCATTTGTCCTTAATTACAAGGAATTAAACTTAATGCATGATTATGTTATGGCATACATCAACAGAAAATAATTTTCAAAAGAAAATACCCTATTACTACATGATGTATGAATGTCATGACATGGTATTTTTGGATTTTTCATAATAAAACATGAATGCAAAAATAGACATGATGTCATGGCATATGATGGGCAAACAATCATGGCAAGGTTTAGCATAAATAAAATATACCTAGATTAACTATCTAAGTATCCTTAAAGTCTTAGCTAAACTTACAACTTAAACCTATATTGCCCCAAAGTGCTTCAAGAAAATGTCAAAGCCTAAGTTTGCATTTCTTATTCCCTTGATTAATTTATGCCAATTAAAATTAAGCATATTCCTCAAATGTTGGCATATTCCATTTTTCCACAAGAGTAGCACTTTTAAATTAAGGCTCGGATTGCCTTAAATTGTCTAAGAACATACCAAAATCCCAACTTGATAGTTCTTATGAATTTCCCAATATGTGCCATTTAAGATTAAAATCAATTCTTCCACCACTAGGCACATTTACTCTTTCAAAGAGTAAGTAATAATTCCATTTCATTTTCAAAGGTTAACAAAAACCCTGAAAATGCTCCTTGAGTGTCAATTTCCTCAAAGTTGGGTTAACTACCCTTCTAATCGGAGTTGACACTCTCTAACCCATCTATGGGGTAGAGAAGATGCTCCTAGGTACCCAACACCTATTGGTGCTCCTTGGATGCTCTAGGTACTCACTAGGGATAACTTCCCTAGATACCTTCCTAGTGACCTTGTTGGGCTTCTTAGAAGCCTTGGTCACATTTTCTAGGTCAACTCTAGGGATAGCCTCCCTTGTGACCTTGTTTGTGACTTTCTTAGACTTCTTAGAAGTCTTAGTCACATTTGTTGCAAAAGTACTCTTAGGGATGACTTCCCTAGTATTTTTGGCTTGACCACTAGACCTAGGGTTTGTTCCATAACTATATGGAACTCTATGGTAAGAGGACAAATCCTTCTTAGCCTTTGGTTTGTATCCCAAACCTCTATGGCCATTGGATGGCTTTTATACCCCTAAACCTAGGTTATGCTCATTTTGCCCTAATAGGATATTTTCCATCCTTTTTAGGGTCTTTTCCATTTTATCAAGTCTTGACCTCAAGACTTGATTTTCTATCACTAAGTCCTTAGTTTTTGGTTTTTCATTTGATCCATGAGCATTTTTATTCTTGGGCTTGTATCTATTATCCTTAGTGTTCTTGCCTAGGTTTTTACCCACATTCCTAGCCTTAGGGATAGTAGTTTTGGCATGTAGGGCCACATGCTTTTCCTTAAAGCCCTCATGCTTCCTATTCTTATGGTAAATCGCATTAAAATGATAAAAGTTTGACCTAGCATGCTTTTTACCATTTTGCAAGGGAATAGGCTCAACGAAAGTTACCTTCCTTTTTACCTTGGAGGCTCCCCCTTGACTAGTGCCTCCTTGAGCCTTGACCATCTTCTTCCCCTTGGAGCATTGACTTCGGTAATGCCCTTTTTGTTGACACAAGAAGCACACAATGTGCTCCTTGCTCTTCTTTGTCCCGGGGGTGGTCTCCTTGAGCTTCTCCTTGCCCTTTTGTGCCACTTGGCCCTTCTTCTTGGCCAATTTAGGGCATTTGCTCTTGTAGTGCCCACTTTCCCTACACTCAAAACATATTATATGATTTTTATTTTTAATTGAAACATTTATACCTTCTTGTATAGGGATGGCACTTGCTCCTCCATTTGATATTTCTTGAATTTCGGAGGTGGCACAATCTTCTTCTTCTACACTTCACCCAGATGTCAAAGCTTCTCCTTCTTCTTGATCAGGCGTCACCAAGAATTGCTCCCCCTCAATCCTAGAGGTGGAGGCTTCATCATTTTGAATGTGAAACAAGGAGTATGCTCCCTCCTTGTTCCCTTCGCATTCCCTTGAGGATGAAGCTTCTTGGATTTCCTCTTCTTCGGAGGTTGAGCATTTATCAACCTCGGAATCCTCCTTTGGTCTTGCTCCAAAGAGTCACCCTCTTTGGAGTCTTCTTGGTACAGTGGAGGGTCTCTTCATGAAGCTTGGCCAATTTGCTCCAAAGCTCCTGGCATCTTGAATTCTCCAACTCGAGCCAAGATGTGGCTAGGCAATAAGTTGACCGAAGCTTGGTCACTTTGTCATTTGCCTCGCCCCTTTGAATTTGTTTACTCCTTTTGAGAACTTTGCCCTTGGAGTTGCTTGGAGCTTTGAAGCCTTCCATTAGAGCAAACCATTGCTCTATCTCCATCATAAGAAAGTTTTCGATTCTTGATCTCCAAGAATCGAAACTTGCCGAAGTGTATGGTGGAGCCACCTTTGTGTCAAATCCAAGTCCATCTTGGAATTGCATCTTGAAGTTGAGCTTGATAGAATCTTGAACTTGAAGAATTTGCTCCAACTTCTTCACCCTCTAGCTTTTCTTGATATGTTTGCCCTTTCCGGTGGATTCAGAGCGACCTGCTCGATACCACTTGTTAGGACCAAAAGTAGCTAGAGGGGTGAATAGCTCGTCGCGTTCGCTCGGCGTTGCTTGTTCCTTCAAAGATGTGCGGCGGAAATACATAAACAAACACACAACGCTAACACGCTTGGTTTATTGGTATCCACCTCACAAGAGGTGACTAATCCAAGGATCCACACCAACACACACACCTCCGCTAAATAAAACTCTCCTTTGTGGTAACTACCAAGGGCGGAGAAGCCCTACAATACTCAATACAAGAAGAGAGGGAAAGGATACAAGAAATACAAGCTTACAAGCTTACAATGAGTACAAAACCCTAACCCTAGCTTCTCTTCTTGGCTTTCGCCTCTTGACTTGGAGAGCTTCCAAGATCCTTCAAGAACCGCGATCCGAGCTGAGCCGGAGGAGTTGGCAGAGCTCGAGTGAATCGGAGAGTGTTGCCGCAGCCCATCGAACGCCGCAGCTATAAACGATGTCAGCGGTCGGATCCCGATCGATTCAATGTTCCCAATCGATCGGGGGCTTTGATCGATCCACGGATCGATCCGAGCCTCTGATTTCGAAGCGCTGTCGATCGATCCACGGATCGATCCGGCGCTTATCGCGTGAGGGCCCCCAATCGATCCATCGATCGATTGACCTCCGATCGATCCACGGATCGATCCGAGGATCTTCGCTGGGATAGGTGCGGATCGATCCACCGATCGATCCAGAGCCTGGATCGATCCATCGATCGATCCAGAGCCTGGATCGATCCACCGATCGATCCAGCACTTGGTTTTTGTCCAAAACCAAGTCCCAAACCTCCCAAACCAACATCCGGTCAACCTCGACCTGTTGTATGTCATGCCCAGCATCTAGTCACTCCTCGACCGCTAGGACTCCCTTACAAGTGTCCGGCAACCTTTCACCCACTGGACTTTTCTCTGTAAGCATCCCCAATCCTTCGACCTACTTGGACTTTTCTTTCATGCCAAGTATCCAACAATCCTTCGACCTACTTGGACTTCCCAACACCGGATGTCCGATCATCCTCGATCCATCTGGTTTTTCCTGCCCGGCTTCACTCACGACTTTCACCGGCTTCACTCACCGGATTTCCATCTGCCTAGCTTCACTCACTAGGACTTTCACCTGGCTTCACTCACCAGGATTTCCATCTGCCTAGCTTCACTCACTAGGACTTCCTTCTGCTTGGCTTCACTCACCAGGACTTCCTTCTGCCTGGCTTCACTCACCAGGACTTTTCTTCTGCCTGGCTTCACTCACCAGGACTTTCATTTTGCCTAACATCCCAGTTAGGACTTCCCAGTCAAGTATCCAGTCAACCTTGACCTACTTGACTCTTCTTCAATCAATATCTTATTGTCAAACATCTAAACCCAAACCAAGACTCAGCTTGGTTACCCAGGTCAACCTTGACCTGAGGGATATTGCACCAACATACCCCGCTCGGTCACTCAAGACTATTCTTCTCCATGGTCGCTGGACTTAGTAGGTCGTTCCTCGCTCGATCGGACAGACGATTCGGTTAGACTAGCCTTTATTTGGTCAAATTTGTGAGCATCTGATGTCCTCTCTATAGTCGTCCTAGCTGGACGAGCAATCTACTCCGATGAGCCTCCGGGCTGATCAAACCCTTCAGGTCCCCTCGGCCTGTTGTCATCTGCTCGGCTGACTTTGGTGAACTGACAATTTCCTGCCTTTGGCCGTTTTGACTTTGACCTCTACATCAATTGTTGTTTCCGTCTTTGACTCATACTCGGTGGCTCCCTTTACCACTATCAGCTGACAAAGTTGATAATAACATACATTATATATTATAAATTGATTTGTAAATTGGTTTAAAAAATTAAGAAATTTAATGACTTCACATTTGTCAACAATATAAGCACGAATCGAATCTAGTATAATACTAATTACTATAACCCTATAATAGTCATTAAATAGCTACTGAAATAATTTTAAATATATACATATTTTTTTACTATGTCAAAATAATTTTGATAAGTAAAAAAATTATTTTCATCTAATTAAATTAATTAATTTAATATGTTGTAGTAAGGGCATCTCCAACAAATTTGCGGTAAAAGAGGATTTAAAATTGTGAAATTCAATTCGGTACTGTTTTTTAATACAGAAAAAGTAAATTATAGATGACTATTGATCATTAATATAAGTGATCAAGATATAAGAAAGGATATATTTGAACGGATGGAGTTTTGTGTAGGATCGAAAGCACTAGAGGGGTGGTGAATAGCGCTCATGACTTTCATGTTCGTTAGAGTAAAACACACAGCGGAAAACAAAATAATACACGAACACCAAGAGTTTTACTTGGTTCGGAGCCTGTGGCGACTCCTACCCCAAGACCCACACTCGTTGAGTGGTTACTTTGGGCAATCACTATCAATTCGGAAATATTACAAAATAATACAAATTAAAGCACTATCAAATTTTATACCGACAACAAGGAAATCTGAAATTGAAAACTTCTGGTCGTCGGAGTAGAGTTAGGACTTCGCTGAATCGTCTTGTTAGCACACACGGAAGAAGGATTGCCAGATTCTTGATATCCTCAGTTGCTGCTTGAACCAGCCATAAGTAGCCCATTGAGGGTGCCTTCTACCGCATGGAGGGTGCCCTCAACGCCGCTGAAATCGCAGCGTCGATAAGCCCTTCATCTTCGTTGCTTATTCGCCTGAGGGCGCCTCCAAGCTCCATGAAGGGCGCCCTTCATCCAGCGTCCAGGGCCCCTCCAAGCTCCATGAAGGGCGCCCTCACGCCTTGCTGCGAGGTTGTCGACCAGGACACCCGAGGCGTCTCCAAGCTCCATGGAGGGCGCCTCAGGACTGTTCATCCGAGGCTTTTCTTGTGCGATTTCCGTCATGCAAGGCATGTTAGTCTACAAACAAAGTATACCCTGCAAAACAAGATTAGTACAATAAAATAGAATAAATAGAAAGTTATTTTGATAGTCTCCGGACTGTCCGGTTCTGACTTCGGATTTCACCTCCGGAAATATTAGGTCAAACCGATGCCTACTGTTTCCTCACCGGGGAACATGTCCTCACCTACTCCACTCAGGAGAGTTTACCTATTTGCCAGATTGATCCTCCAGACCAACTGGACTTTTGTTCAGCATCTGAATCTCCAGGACTTTCTGTTGGACGTTCGTTCCACGACCCATCCAGTCTTCCACCCGGTTCGCGACACTAAGATTTTAACCTAGAGTCCCCGACTCTAGGGTTTTTGCCTGAAGTCTTCGACCTACCAAGACTTTCCGCCTAGGGTTACCACCCCCTAGGACCTAGGGTTACCACCCCCCTAGGGTTTTCCACCTGCCTAACCTCAACTAGGACTTTTCCTCACCTAGGGTTACGACCCCCTAGGACCTAGGGTTACCACCCCCTAGGGTTTTCCTTCATGCCTAACCGTAGCTAGGACTTTTGCCTAAGTACACTTAGGACTTTTCTGTAATCTCATTAAACCTTATTACATAATAAGACAACTTAATTTTGAACCCTTTGACATAATCAAAACACAGGTTTGATCGTCGGATGCTTCCCACATCAACAATCTCCTCTTTTTTTTTTATTATGACAACACGATTCAAAGTTAAGTAAAACATAACAAAATAATTAAGGTATTTAAGCATGAGCATAACTAAAATAATTCATAAAAAAATTCTTATGCTCTCATTTTCATAAAAATTATGTTTAAATTCTTAACTTTGACTTTACTCTCCCCCTTTGACGTAAATAAAAAATAAAACAATGATATGCTCAAGGAAAAAATCTCAAGGAAAAGCTCAAGGATAGACACATAAATTCATGACCCACCATTTCACTTTTTGTGGGCCCCATGAATTTATGTGTCTATCCTTGAGCTTTTCCTTGAGATTTTTTCCTTGAGCATATCATTTTTCTAAAAAAATAATACTAAGTAGAGAGAAGATTGTAAAGATAGACAAATTTTTAAATCTTTAGCTCTCCCTGAAAGGCTACACTTTGCTTTGAAAATAATTTTTTTGAAAAACAATTAGCTAAATTAGAAATTCTGTGAAAATACTTAGTTTTTTCAACAAAAACTTAGATAAACTTAAGCTTTGAAAATTACTTAGCTGAATATAATTTTGAAAACACTTAGCTTTTTTAACAAGAACTTAGCTTTAAAAGGATTTTGATAAACAGTTAGGTTTGAAAAAGATGTTGATAAAAGCTTAGCTTTAATAATTAGTTTTATGAAGGTTTTGAAAAAGGCTTAGTTAAAAGTACTCAGCTTTAAAAAGGATCTTGATTAAACCATAGTTTAAAAAAAAATTGATAAAAGCTAAGTTAAGTACTTAGCTTTGAAAATACTTAATTTTCACAACAAAAACTTAGCTAAATTTTGAAAATAATTATTTTGTTAAGTACTTGACTTTTATAACAAAATTTGATAAAACTTAGTTAAGTACATAGCTTAAAAAGCTTTTGATAAAAACACTTTAGCTAAAAATATTGTGAAAAGAACTTAGCTTAAAAAATATTTTTAGATAAAAAACACAGTTACAAACTTAAATTTTTTCAAAAATTTTAAACTTGCTTTTTCAAATAAGGTTTTGTTTTAAAAAAAAAAATAAACACTGAACTTCTTTTAAAAATTTGAAATAATAAAAATAAAATTAATGACTTAACCTTCCTTTCACTCTCCCTTAATTAATACAAAAAATGAGTGTTTTAAGTTTTAGGATATTCTAGAGTCCAAGCATGAGTAAATCAAAAGCATAAAAGTTATTTTTCCTGATTTTCTATCTCACTCATTCTAGGTTATCAACCATGTTTAACTTATGAGTATGTGTGAAACAGAGTTAAGTTTATCAATATTTTAAAAATATTGAAATTGAGATTTTAAAATATAAGTTTGAATTTTCAATGAGTTTGAATTTCAAATTTTAAAATATAAATTTAATTAGATTTAAACATTTGACAATAATTAGAATTTTGAAGATTTTAAAAATATATTGATAATTAATTAAGTTTGAAATTATAAACTTACATATTAATTATGATTTTAAAAATTAAATAGATTTTGAAATTAATTATGATTTGAAAGTAATTAACATTTTGAAATTTAAAAATAATTATAATTTAATTAAGATTAATAATCAAATAATCAGGATTTTTGAAATTTATTATGATTTTAAATAAATTTTGAAATTAATATTGAGATTTTGAAATTAATTAGATAATATTTTGAAATTAAGATAAAGATTTTGAAATTAATTAGAAGTTGCAATTAAGATTAATTAAAATTTATTAAGATATATTAATTAAGATTAAATTCATTAATTATAAATTTTACTTAAATCCTTCTCACCCTTTTCTAAATTATCAATCAGGGATCCTTATAGGTTTTTGTGGGATGGTAATTTTATTTTTGATTTAGATTATCATCTAAGCATTGATTTATATTTGAGTTAGACTCAGGTTTTACAATCAGTCCATTAAATATTCATTTCAAAGATTGTCTTCCAGAATGTGACAAGGCACTATGTCTTCTTGGATATGAGATCATCCACCACTTCTGGACAAAATCTTTCAAAAAAATTGGATATTTAAATTTTTTTTTGAAACCCCTAAGTCTAACTAGTCAAGTGTAAATCATGCCTAGGACCTTATCTATCCTAATCTAAGTATGAATAAAAAGCAGTAAATCAAGCACCGGACAATTCTATTTTATAATAAAAATGATCTTTTTATTGACTCCCCTAGATCATAGTCTCGATAAGGTCTATCAAGGTAATAAATTTGATCCTTAAGGATCCAACATTAACCAAGTCCAACTTGATTAATCAAGTTCGACTTGGGGACCCATGCTTGGACTAAGTTTCTATTTGAACGTTTTACTAGAGACAAATAAGATCTGAATTTATGTTTATGTTTAAATCCAAGTCCGGATCGGTTGTAAACATCTCTTTGTTTTCCAAGAATCAGATCAAGATTCTTGGAACCCAAGGTAAACCGTTCCAATGTGTCCTTAAGTCTTTTAACTTGAGGCCTACCGTTCCCTCACCGGGAAACCCGCCCTCACCTACTCCACTCAAGAGACTTTACATGTTTGCTAGATTGATCCTCCAGACCAATTGGACTTTTGCTCAGCGTCCGAATCTCTAGAACTTTCTGTTGGACGTTTGTTCCACGACCCATCTAGTTTTTCACTTGGTTCGCGACACCAGAATTTCAACCTAGAGTCCCCGACTCTAGGATTTTTGTCCGAAGCCTTCGGCCCGTCAAGACTGAAGCCTAGGGTTATCACACCTAGGACTTAGGGTTACCGCTCCTAGGATTTTCCACCTGCCTAACCTCAGCTAGGACTTTTCCTCACCTAGGGTTACCATCCCAGGATTTTTCCACCTGCCTAATCGTAACTAGGACTTTTGCCTAAGTACATTTAGGGTTTTTCTACAATCTCATTAAACCTTGTTAGATAATAAAATAACTTAACTTTGAAACTTTTGACATAATCAAAATACAAATTCGATCGTCGGATATTTTCCACACTAACATTTTGTTCCTGAAATCTTATATAATAATATCCCATATTTTAATCTTTTACCGCCCGGACGGTGTTGTTCTTTCAGCTTTTGGGAATTTCGTAATTTTACAATTGCCGTAATATTATTGTAATAAAAGTATTTTTAAAATAACAAATATGATTTTATGTAATCCATCTCTTATTATTATCCTCTCACCACTCCTACGTGGCTTCTACTGAACGCGACAGTGGCTTCTCACCAGATGGTTGTTTGATGAAGAACTAAACTAAAAAGACTCTCTGCACATGCCGTCACGAGCCACCGCCCCTCTCTTCGCCCTCGCCGCCTCTCCTCTGACTACCCTCTAGATCATGCACTAGCAGCTGATTCTGCCCTTCCCTGGTATGCAGCTGAAGCAGTTCCAACCCTCCTCAAATCTCCTACCCAGATCAGATCTCGTCTTCTTGCGGACGGGGAGTTGCGCATCTCCACGGGTCGAGCAAGAACATGTCTTCTCTGATTTCTTATGGAAGTGATCTGGAAAGGAAGATAGAGAGATCTAAGAGGGGGCCGCAGAGGAACAGATGAAGCGGAGGAGCTTTTTGCCGCAGCATCGGAGCGGCAGATGGAGAATCAAGCTGCTGCTGATGGTGCTCCTCTTGTTCTCCTGCTTCTGCTTGCTGATGCTTAACCATTACTCCTTCTCCCGAGTATTCGAGCATAGTGCGGCTGAAGCCCCACCTGTCGTCGACACGCAGAAGCCCAAGATCGCCTTTCTCTTCATAGCGCGCAATCGGCTTCCCTTGGAGTTCGTCTGGGATGCGTTTTTTCAAGTATTTTTTTTCTTTTTTTTTCCCTTCTATTTTTCTTACTTCGTTCAGCTCCCTGTCCCCTCCATTTTATTTCTGCCGCACACTTTTTTCTCAGATTCTGTCATTGTAGGGTGAGAAAGAGGGCAAATTTTCGATCTTTGTTCACTCCAGGCCCGGGTTTATACTCAACGAAGCCACCACACGATCTGCCTATTTTTATAATCGTCAAGTCAACAACAGCATACAGGTTAAATTCCATCTTCTTTGCTTCTACAGTTGTACGAACCATTTTTGTTGTTTGTAAGGAAAATGTTCTTTCATGTTATCCTCCTGTGCACATTTAGAGATTGTACTGATATCAGTCTGCTGAGATTGACCAACCATGAAATTTGGTACGACAATACAACATCTACTGAGAACTGAGAAGCCATGAATAAAATTATCAGCTGGTAATGTTGGTTCTTGTCTGACCGTTACTTTCCATGAAATATTTAGGCAATATTAGTTGGTAAACATTGGATTGAAATCGACCACTTCAATGCTCAATATTCTTCATTCATTTCTTCATCTTGGGTCAAGAAATATGCTGCCACATTTCTACAATGCATGAAACAACTAACATCATTTTGTAGTTGGCATTAGATTGCTATTGATGGCTCGTTGCTATATTAGCAATATTGACTTGGTGAGGTTTTAGCCAAAATGCTTATTTATTACCATAGTTGTGTCTGTTTAGCCTTAGGTGCTACTCAACTGCATAGCCTTTATTATCGGCATTATATTCATGTCAATATGTAAAAATGAACTGCTTAAATTGTTACTATTTCAAAGCTCCTTCTTTTGTTTCCAGGTAGAGTGGGGAGAGGCTAGCATGATTGAAGCAGAGCGTATTTTGCTTAGAAATGCGATCAAGGATTCTTTTAATGAGCGATTTCTTTTTCTGTCAGACAGGTGCCTTTTTCTTTGTTTGATTTTAGTATTTGTTGATGCTTAAAGTTTAAACAATGAAAATGAATTCCTGGTTATGATGCTATGCAAACTATATTAAACAGATAGGTGGTGGTTCTTGGTATTTAATCATTATTTATGATTTTGTTACCCTGGGATTGGGTCCATTGACTTACATTCCTTTATCTTGCAAATAACTAATATTTTATATTGTGCTCTTCTAGGTGATTCATATGAGAATCTTTTCAATGGTGCTCCTAGGATTTGATATTTTGATAGCCCTTAACAAGCATTGTAAATTTGTGCCAAAACTCAAAAATCTCAGTAGCATGGTCTTGACCCTAAAATTCAATACATGATAATTCATATATCTAACTTTAGATAGATGGGACTCGGTTTATTGTTGTCGTTGTTGTTAGTATGCATGGAACTCCATTTCTCCATATGTTAAGTGATTAATGAGTAAGTATAGCTACTTGGTATTAATATCACTCTTGATCTCATTATGCTTAACATTAAGGTGTTGGATTAATCTTCAAAGAGTTCTATATTATTGACATATCAAAGTTATTTTGTTGATATAAATATGTTGAAAAATTGTCTCTAGGCAGATGTTAAAAATTCTGTTGTTATTAATCAATAGATTATGAGCATGTGTAAGAGCATGCCTTTGCTTAGCTCAATTTCTTTTACCTTGTGCACAGCCTCTGAATTTGCAATAGCCATGAAGTTATGAAGTTGTGTTAGTCTCAATTATTTTGAGTTGGGTACATCTATCTTGTCCTCCATTGTGTGATGCTAGGTCACTAGTAATGGAACTTGCAATAGTGTGCTGATAAAAACAGTGACAAGATCTTAAAACATGACTGAGTTTTCCAGCTCTCCCAATGCTATGCTCTACTTCTATGTTACACAGACTCATAATCATGAGACATGGGTGTGAATCTTTCTATGAGATAGATTCTGTGAATTTTTACACATGATCAAGGGTGTCAGTTCAAGTCGCAGAAACCACCTCTTGCAATGTAGAGTAAGGCTGCGTACAATAGACCCTTCCTTGGTACCTCACATTGGCGGGAACTTCGTGCATTTGGCTGCCCTTTATCAGCAGGGGTGTTAGTCTCTCATGAGTTCACTTTGAGTACTGGTGTCAAAATGGTCCTATTTGTAACAAAGGGGATAAATGATGAGTTTAAATATCAAAGCTCCACTCTAAGTACATCTTTGAAATATTCAATTCCTGTATCTATGCCCTAAATATTGTCAGTGTATTTTCTTCTAAATGAGACATCTGTTGCTTCAGTTTTTAGGAAGATCCTTTCCATATTTGTTCATATCTGGTAGGTTTTCATGATGATTTTTGAACTTTTTGTCGCTGCCATGCACACATACACAACACACACACAGAAACAATTTTTTTAACTTGATTAGATGTATCTTTACTGCTCTCACCTGCCATCAACTAGTAGCTGTTTGACCTCTGCACGTCTTAACAATGACTTATAATACTTCTCTTTATCTTGCCAGTTGCATTCCATTATATAACTTCAGTTACATCTACAAATACATAATGTCTACGACAACTAGCTTCATAGACAGGTAACATTCCTCTGATCCTGCTTGTCATGAACAATTTTACACACTATTTGTAGGTCTCTGCAATCTCAACGTTGCATTAATATTGTTTGCTTTTCTTTGAACAGTTAAAAGGGTTTATCAATACAAATATTGCTAAACTAACTTTTTGTGTCATATATACATAATAAATTCCTATTTTTCGTTTTGGTTTAGTCCAACATTGGTGGTTGGATAGTTCAGGATAGTGTTGGTTCACAGGCCTTGATAAATCTATGCTCATTAGCCTCATAAGGGAACATAAAGCTCCATTTTTGAGCAGTAGGGGCATTGCTTCTACACCTCCAGCAGAGCAATTTCTGCCATCAATTGATTCAACAATTTTTTCAACTGCATGAGTCAAGGTTTAGAATTAATAGCAATGAAATGAGAAGAGCAAGTGTAGAGTTAATTGTGTCTTTCACTGAATTCTTGGGAACCGTAACATGTTGGTGAGTGGTAGAAGAAATGCACCATGGGAAGTGAATCCTTTTGCATGAGTATCAAGTGCTAACTCTACATTCCTTTCGTGTGCTTCATCTTCGGTAGTAGTGGCTTAGGTATCTCAGTTGACTCCCTTGGAACTCCAAACCCTAGTGACATTTCTTGCATGTCCTCAATGTGAAAACTCTTTTGTCTGCAACAGATGTTACCTGGTGACAACTCTATCATCTCTAGATCTGTAAGTGCAAGGTCAATATTTTGGCATAAAGGGTCACATCAGCTTTGCAATATCTTCTTCCTCTTTGGATGACCACAGCTGGCACCATCGCTATGCTTTATAATAAAAGCAAGATCAGGTCACTGACGATCAAAGCCCCAGTGAATGGAGGCTGTAAATAATGTTCCTAAGGTAGCAAAATTCCTTATTGGCTAAGTTCCGTTCTACATGATAAGCCATTGTCTTGGCTTCTCTTTTAGTTCCTTATTGGCTAAGTTCCGTTCTACATGATAAGGCATTGTCTTGGCTTCTCTTTTAGTTGACCTGTCCAATTGAAGCACATTCAAATTGCTAGACAAAAGCAATTTGATCAATCACAGAAAATTGTATCCTTAATCAATTTGCATTTATTATTATGCTTTCCCCACACACACACTCAGAACATATGCACACTTACAAAGAAACATAGATTTCAAATGAGGAGACTTAGCTATAAATTGCAGAATATATCTTTGTAATGGCCTCAAGGTTCTAATAGTATCTGATCATACAATACTGGAAGCAGTTTTGCTGATACCAAAGAGGGTCGTTATAATCCACGAATGAACCCAGTTATTCCTGTCTACAATTGGAGGAAAGGATCTCAGGTACTGACTAAGATTTCTGAATTTGGTTTATTTCATGTCCGTACTCTGTATGATACTAACATGATGTTGTGCGGCTTTTTTAGTGGGTAGTGTTAACAAGAAAACATGCTCAAGTTATGATCAATGATGATGCAGTCTTACCAGAATTCGAAAGGCATTGCAGGGTATGATTGCCTATTCTACTAAGTTCATCATTCAACTTAGTATAGAGTGTCCCTGTGGTCATATAAATCTTATTTGTCCCTTTTTTTTCCTCCATGCCTTGTATCTTAGAGAATAAGGGACAGGCTTTAATCATCTGAAGTAGAGAGTACTGATGATTCTTCACTGTTAATAAATTGAGCAACTCTGAATGATAAAACATTCAAACTGATTTTATGGATTTTATGATCATTTAGTCAGGGCACCATCTTTGAAGACCTCCCACATTGTTTAATATTTTGCATCCTAGTCCACTAGTGTCTCCTTTTCAGATGAATTTTAGGTCACTTCCTCCTGCAACGGGTTGGCTTGCATTTTAGTTTTTGGCTATTGTTTGATTTAAGTACCAGTGGACAGCTAGATAGATTGACTTTGATACCAAAGGCAAAAGTGGTGTTTTTTCCTTTATTTCATAGTATGTGATCTCATGATATTTATTTTTAGTCTAATAAACATTTATATTTATTTGACAAGTGTCTTTGTAACTGTTTCTAGAGGAAGTCTTTACCAGAGTTTTGGAGGGATCATCCTTTTGTAAGTAGTTCTTCCCACTCAGTTTTAATTACTAACATTCTTCTTTGTTTTGTTTGAGTATTTTTGAGAGATCTACTCATGAATAGTTGAGGCATGCAGCAATTTTTGCTAAGATTTCAGCATTTCATTGTAGCACAGTATAGCAGATCAATTGCAGAATCAGTGAGGAATAGACTGACCTCATTATAACTTGCTAATTGCCTACATTTTGACTTCGCAATTGATCAAAGGGAGTATGTAATCTGGTCGATCAATGTCACCAACAGAATATCATATTTTTTGAAGTCTTATACTGTTTTGATGAATGAAGCCTAAATTCTTCTCTCCTTTTTTGATGTGAAATCTTACCGGCTTATCTTCCTGACGTTAAATGAAAGAACAATAACATAAATAGCACCTTTTAGTTTTTTCCAGTATGTCTACATACTTCTGGTATTTACTCCTAAACCACGCTGAGACTTCGACTTCTTTGTGATGAATCAACTATGATTCCTTTCCATAGCTTTGAATATGACTCCTCTCAGTTAATGAAAATATTCTTGGAACTATAGCTTTGACCTGGTTGGTATAGGTTTTACTGACTCCTTCCCAGATCTATACCTACCAGCTACGCATCAAGCCTTCTGGAGAAAATCTACCAGTTTTGTCATTTTGCAATGAAACCCTACCACTTCTCAATCTTTCCAGAGAAAGGTGCATGCCAAATTTTTTAATTGAATTGATGGCACAAGCTGAGTTTTTGAATATATACTCATGCAAATGGTATGGTTTGAACAATATTGTTATCAGGACATTGTGAACAATATTGTCTGCCAAAACCTTTGTTATACTTCTCTATCCTTTCTTCATGCTCTGCCAGTCTTAAGGTACCTTTGTAGAATTCTTCGAGAATATGTAGAAAATTATGTTTTAACAAGTCCCAGAAATTGTGATAAAACTCATTGGCGAATTTATTAGGGCCTATAAATTTTTCCTTCCCTATTGAATGACTGCCAACTTGATCTCCTTGATAGAGAACAAATCCTCCAGATTCATATGCATTTCTTGGTTGAATAAGATAACTTTTCCAGGATTTGATCTAGAATGAAGATGAAAATGTCCTTGAAAGCACTTGCATTCTCAATATGCTCCAATATGTGCTCATCTCAAATTTGAAGGCAGGTAAAAAGGACTTTCTGTCACCAATTTTGACCTATTTGATCTCTGCTTTCTTTCTCAAATAAATGTCTTCGATATTCAGGCGGTTGTCAAAAGTTTATAGGAAGTATCTTTTATTCCAGTTCTTTGGTTGTGAGATTACGAGATTTTTCAAGAGTTGAAGAATTCTTGCATGTGGTTATGCATCATTTCCCCTTATTTGAGTCCCTTCCCAAGTCTTCCTTTCTTCCTCAATGGAGTGACAATTTGCATTACTCCAAAATCACGAGACTAACAGCAGCCTTGGGAAAATGTGGAAGGGGGCTATCCACCATCTTTGGTCTACCATTACCAGTAAAGAGTTAGCTATCACCAACTTTGAGATTGATTGTCTATTTTCCTGGCTGCCATAAGTCTAGATACCGTAAAGCTGCTTCACAAGGGGCTAGGTGAGCTTTTAAATATATTTCTAAATATTATTACACAACTTGTTAAGATAAAGATTGATGAGATATATAACTCAACAGTGTAGTTGATAGTTCTCATCACAATTTAGATAATTTTTACAATTAGTTTTGTCATCATCAAATGGGATTATGATTATTTGATAAAGGAGTCTCAGTTTATGCCACTGACAAAAGTTGGGAAGATTGGTTTCGCAGTTTATATACTATTTGAAGCAACAGGCTGCATTATAATTAACAATGCCAATCAAGTGAACTAATTAGCCGTGCAAAAGGTTTTAAAGAGCCTTTTTAGATATCATTTGGGTGCATATGATAAACATCTATATTTCAACAGTTTTTTACTGAACCACATAGTAAACTTTTTAAAATACCCAAATCATGTACCTACTTTCAAAATTACTAAATCACGTACCCAATACTCATTTTACCCCTTCTCATTTATCCCAATTGATTGGGGTTAATTTGTTTTTAAATACACAGATTTTTTTTTTAGAAGACCGATTTATGTTTAAAAAATTACTGCTCTCAATATATTATGTCAAATTGATGTTTGAGGATATATATATAATCAGAAGAACTAGACGAACACATAAGATTTGATTTCATGTCATTCCGAGTTCTTTAGGTTTATCAGCCGATTTTGACTAATATATTAAGAGGAGTAATTTTTAAACATAAATCGGTCTTTTAAAAAAAACATATACGTATTTATAAAAAAAAAAACCTCAATCCACTGTAGCAATCTATTGGGATAAATGAGAAGGGGTAAAATGGATATTAGGTATGTGATTTGGTAATTTTGAAAGTAGGGTACATGATTTGAGTATTTTGGACTGCTGATATTTCAATGTCAAAAAGGAAATTCAGATGCAAAAACAATTAAAGTTTCATGATGAATAACATAAAGCTTCATGGCTCACACATTGATGAGCATGATTGCAGTCGTCTTTAGGGAGTTGTCTAAGGAAATAACATCATCAGAATTCCATAGTCCCCTTTGTCTTCCATAAGAGATGAGGAAATAAGGAAGATGAAGGGTTAGGTCAAGAGGCCTTCTATTGTTGATTGTTATGGCTTATGAACTTTGCTTTTGGTTATGTATTGAATGCGTTTTGGGCAAGATATAAATTTGGTTATGAAGATCTGTTTGTCTAATCTGAGTAATGTATCTTGATTGTCCTCAGTCCATCAAAAAAATTGATTTGAACTGTTGTGCAAGCTTTTGTCTAATCTAAGCACTTAATTTATATTTTTTGAGTACAAGAATTGATAAAAATGAGCTAGTTTGACGTAGCTAACTTAATCATTCTTTTGCAGCCTGCAGATCCATCCAAGGAGCACAATTGTATACCAGATGAGCATTATGTTCAGACACTGATTGCAGTAAGACTCTGTGTTTGTTTATAGACACTCTTCTTGTTCATTTAAGGCTAAATTCATGCAGATTGGCACCCTTGTGCTAATATTTGATTCAATATTGGATGCATTTTCGGTATATAAAAGTGCAGATATGAAGGTTTAAAAAGAAATAAATTATTTTATAGCATGTAATCTATCTGCATTTAATGGACGCAAAAGATATCTGCAACAAACATTACAATTTTCATTTGAGGATGCGGTCACATAAATGATTTGAATTTGGATCATCCTAAAGCATTCCCACAATATGTTGCACAATCAGGATATATGCAGTATGCTGCTTTTGCACTATGTCAATTGTAAGAAGTATGGAAACACTGGATTATTGCGTGTACGATCTTCAATTCTTCTAGTATTGGCATTAAAAAAAGGGCGACAAACATTTTTTAGCTCTCTTCAAGCATCAAGCACTTGAGCTAAGCTTCCATAGCAGTTGGGTGCCAGGGCTATGAGGCATGTTCCGGCTAAAATACAGTGGATGGTCAAGCCACCAGTCAACGAACCTGCTAGCGTGCGTTACTCCTTGAGATCTTTCGGGAAGATGAAGAAAATGTTGGTACAGCCGGGGCCGGCAAGAGTGGGGTGAATTGCCTGCCAAATGAAATTAACCCATTCTCGTTCTTTCAACTTAGATTAGTAGGCATAATTAATTGAAATATAAAAATGAACAACTAAAAGAAAGAAGGCTAAAAATTTACTTGGACAACCTAGGTGGTTGTTAATCCAAGCCTTTGAAAGTGCTCCACTAGAATTCTTCTTCGTTGCAGGTGGAGAAGCCTCTTACAGAAGTTGACAGCTCAAAAGAATGACTAGGAGAGAGTGCAAGATTTGTTGTTCAAGTTATTGAATATTTCCTAGCTCCAAGGGCCTTTTTATAGCTCTTGGAAAATCCTATCCGAGGGTGGAAGACGCCTTCAAGAGGGTTCAAGGTACCTTTAATCAGTTAAGTTTTATCGCCGAAGATAAAACTTTATCTTCGGCAAACGGTCAATTGAAGGCGCCTTCCAAGCCATTAAAGGCGCCTTCCTGAGGCAGATCAACTAAAGAGGGTGATGCTCTGGTCAACCGGAGTTGAGTTTACCCGAATTCAACTCCGACCTTCTCCTCTAGCAGCCTTCCTCCCCGACTTCTTGTCTTTCGGTCCACCGCGTGCATCCTTCTCATCTGATGGTGTACTCTTCCGCAGCACCTCGTCTTTCGGATGCATTGAGTCTGTTGACTCTCTTCCGGTGTCATCCTTTTCGCTGGTTGCGTTTTTCGCTCGACTTCTTGTGTTCCTAAGCTCCTACACACTTAGACATAATGATCAAATACACATGACCTAACTTAATATGGATGATTACATTAAAACTAACCCGGAGTACTTATAGAAAAGACCTATATTCGCGGGGGCCACCAATAAGTGTCACTGATGTTAACGAAGTCGCCATGACCTAGTGGAAGATAGGGCCGAATTGTCCTCTGTGTTGATGGAGTCGTTGTGAGTTGGAGGGAGGTGGGTCATTGAAAGTTCTTGTGGAGTTGTAGAAGGGCGTCATCGTGTTGCAGGGAGAATCGAATCGTCTGGGAAGCCTACGGGGAGTAGAGGAGCGTAGGAGAGGGTTAGAATGGAGGCCGGGGTGCACGCTCAAGTTAGTCTCGAGCAAGGGGGATGAAGAATGTGAACCGTAGTAAATGTGTGTATGTAGTTGTACGTAAAAGTATGTGTACCTTGCCCGCAGGTTTGAGAGTTTTTCATAGCACGAAGGAGTGGAATATGTGTCACGACGTCCGAACGGCAGAGCCAATCAGAGATAAGTTGAGCGCTGAGCCAGAAGTAGAAAGCACGGAGCTAGCAGTCAACTAGGGGGCCAATCGAGGGCGTTGAGACGAAAGTAGGAGGCACAGAGCTTGGGGCTAACTGGGACAGTCAAGGGCGCTGAGCCAGAAGTAGGAGGTACGGAGCTTGGGGGTGACTGGGGCCTGAGCTGGAAGTAGGAGGTAAGAAGACAAGGAGCTGAGCCCCAGATGCTGGAGTCGGAATTTGGAGTCGGAGGGCTCGGAGAAGTGAAATATGACAGAGCACGCGCAACAGTGAGGGCTTGGAGGTTGGGCAGGGATCCTCTGGTCCAGGATCCCTGGACCAATCCTGGACCCTTGCATGTTCATTGGATGGGTGGACTGTACCCCACTTGTTAAATAGATGGAGTCCAGTTCATCCCACCAATGAACATGCAGGGCCTCCTCTGCTCCAGAAGATTCTGGACCAGAGGATCTAGCCTCTTGGAGGTTGGAGGGCTTAGAGGCTGAGCACGACTAGAGGGAGTTGCAGGGTGGGGCCCTGTTGCAGGGTTGCAAAAGGGCGACGTGGTTGTGAGTGGAGAAGCTTAGGCGAGAAGGACGAAGATGAGGGCGGCAAGAGCAATCTAGAATGGGGTGGACCAGTCACGTTCGAAGGTGGTCTGACGGCGCAAGAGATGGCAACGGAGGAGTATGCTATCTGGTTTGGTGGCGCGAGATCCGGTGGTGGCGGTGAGAGAAGAGGTGACGTTGCCACAAGGTATCAGGCGCCACTTTGATTTGATTGTGGTAGCCATGCAATGTTATTTCCTAATCTTAAATGTGCTGCTAGCTGACATGCTTCCGTAGGCACTTCTGTTGCTATCCCACGTTAATATGACAATTATTTATAAACAATTCTTATTTGTTTTGTGTTCAATTTTACTGGCCATGAGATCTTATTAAAGAAAAATATGCTACTTGGAGTCAATGCCCATACGAACTACTGCGTGATTGTCTTTTGTATTTCTATTTTCTGAGGCTCGTGACCATAGATTAACAGTTTCTATGATGTGTATTGTAGTCTCATGTTTTTCATATCATTGAAGCCATTAATAGTCCAATTTCACTATCTAGCAAAAGGGCCTTGAAGGTGAAATTACACGGAGAGCATTGACACATACATTATGGGATCTTTCATCTTCCAAAGATCGCCAAAGGCGAGGATGGCATCCTGTCACATACAAGCTTTCAGATGCTACACCCAAGCTTATCAATGACATAAAGGCATGTGATATTCAAGTACTAGTAGTATATTCGCTTTTTAGTCTTGTAGAAACGTTGGAATTTGATAATCACATATCAAATTCCATCGTTTCTATACTATCAAATTCGCTTTTTAGTCAAGTACTAGTAGTATATTCTCTTTTTAGTCTTGTAAGATAAAACGCTTCACTGCAATAATGAGGTTTAGTGGCTCAAAAAGTTTGAACTATAGAAACGTTGGAATTTGATCATTAGTAAATGATTAAACCAAAACCAAAGGATTTTGGTACAGAAATCTTGGGATAATCAGTATGCCTTGATTGAGTTCATATCTCAAATGTCTTCGAAATGCAGGGCATAGATAATATATACTACGAGACCGAGTACCGGAGGGAGTGGTGCAGAAGCCAGGGAATGCCATCGAAGTGCTTTCTCTTTGCCAGGAAATTCACACGAGCTGCTGTCATGGGGCTTCTCAATTCGGTAATGCAAGACTCACTATATATCTATCTTGTTCATTTACTTCATATGCACATGTACATGACATGTTCGATCAATTCCTGTTCCCTAAGCATAAAACTTGTTTCTCACTTTTCAGTCAGTGCTAATTATAAATTGAAGAACAGATGCGTTTATTCGACAGTTCATCTACAAGTCTGAGGAGCAGGTAAAAATCGTAAAACTCTCTCCAAGAATCCTTCACATAAAATTGTTGAGCAGGCAACAAATATATCAACTGTGAGCTGAGCTATGGATGTGAATGATAAAGCAATAATTCCACAATTATAGATTCTGGAAAGAATATGTATAGTTCTTCCTTTTAATTCTTTTCGACCTCTGCCGTTTTGATAATTGTTGACCTTGTCAAGTTAGTTTAATAAGGGCCACGTAGACCAAGGATATCTGTTCTAGGTTCGGCCAAAATTCTTGCTGGAGAATATTTATCGACTGAACTTGTTTTCATGTTAGACAATAGTTCTTGCCGGGGAATGTTATCTTTATCAGCTATTGACCTTGTTAGATTGAACTTGTGCTTGAGTTGGTAACAGACCAATATTACGCCTACTAAGAGTGCAATTTGTGTGGAGAAGAACGGACACGTGTTAGATGCACTCCCCCCTTCACAAAAAATCACATTTTTGTTTAAACTTTGTAAATGTAATTAACACACATTAAATTACTTCTACTTTTACGTGGTGCTCTTGTATTCCTATTAATGCCACAAGTGATTTCTTGCTATATCCTTTCACTGACATAAGAAACGTCTTTGAATTATCTTACCATTTCTAGCCATGGACAAAAGAGAGAGTAGTTGAAATGTCATTTTCTATGCCAATTAACAATCAATGCCTTCATGCCCATTCACTTTTTTCTCAGGAAAAAAACTAAGGGGGTGCTTGGTTGGAGGGAATGAGAGTGGGGAATGGGAAAGGGATTGAAAGTGGATGTTTGGTTGAGAGGATTAGTGATGGGTCCCATGGATTCATTACCCCAAACATGGGAATGAACCATTCCCTAGCAAAAGGAGGGGAATGGGAAACCCCCCATTCCCATTCCCACTTCTATCACTCCCATTCTCATTCACATTCCCTTATGTGAACCAAGCACCCCCTAAAGTCTATCCCCTCTTCACATCTAAAATCCCATAAAGAGAAGCTCAACGACTGTCACATTGGTAGGGATGTGCTAACTGCTATTTCCTCTTTTTCAGAGTTCTAAGGTAATAACAAACAAATTGCTTCTGTAATAGCAGATTGACTGCATAATTACAACCTGTTGTGCTTGCCGAGCATCAAAACTGCAATTTTTTGACCTTTGGAACTAAGAGCCTGGAGAATTAACACGCCTTTCATCAAAAGAGGGGCCAGTCACCTCCAGTGCTAAGTTACCACCCAACTCATAGATAGTCTTCTCCAGCATGGAGAGCATATCTGTTTATGCCAAAAATAAATAAAATGAAATTACTACTTTTTAATTCATTTGATCTGACATGATACAACCTAACATTAGAGAGAACGACAAACGATAGTAAACGTTTCTAGCAATGCATGTAAAAAGGGCTCAGAATGGGTAGTAGTAGATGAAAATGGCTTACCATGAAAAGTAGCATCTGACATGCACTGCAAAGCTAGCACCAAAAGGTATGAGTGGGCAAAACAAATACATAAACAGCAGCAAGTTAGAGAAATATAATGTACCTCAATGTTGGCCATGATGTCACCTTCTTCCATTGATCCAAGCTGCTCAGGTGCAGCTACAAGTCGGACCAAATGAAGTGAAAAACAATTGGAAAATAGAATGAGTTCATCCAACACGATACTTTCAACTTAAATACCTTGTCGTAGAGGATTCACCAGGTACTCCTACACCAGAATTGATTTAGTGATTTGTGGACATGCTAATGGAGCATATGATTTTCAAGGACTTAGTGAAATGTACCTGAGCATGAGATCCAAGATCAGGTTCACCTATATGAACTGTTTGATCGATAACTGTTGATGAACGGAAATACACACCTTCATTAGATAAAGATAGAAGCCGAAAAGTCTTTGTTGGAACTTGGAACAAGATTTCAGAATAGTTAAACCTATACAACCTTTTTCAGTATTGTCGCTCAAGCAATTGTTTAGAAGCTCCGTAAAGCTGTGTGGAAGCTCAGAAGAAATCGATGGAGCACTGCTAAAGAGCATTGAATGTTGTGATAACTCCGGCTCTTTGTTGTCATCAGAAGCTGGAATTCCCCCATCATTCATTGGCATAGGCTCTTCAACACTTAATTCACCATGCAAAGGGATTCATTATCATTTGTAAATATTCTACACCATTAATAAAGTAAAAGGGGAAAAAACACGGAGATCCATACCTAGTATAAAGGCCAGCCGGGGAAACTATTTCAGAATGAGATGAAATTTCACATTCATGAGGAGTATCATCCACCATCTCCTTTGAGAATATTAAAATATAAATAATCTATATCAGTTTACATCGAACAGATATTTCTTCATGGGTTACCATTATAAATATGCTTCTTGGGCTACTTTCCTTGTCAATTTGCTTAATTATAATTTATGCAATGTTTTTTTTTTGTCAGAGTTATACAAATTCCTGAGAAAACAAGAGCTTTAAAAAAATGAAGGCATTACTACTTCATACAGGCGAATATGTAAAACAAAACAAGATATAGAGGATTGTGCTTTCACCAGGAATAATTTAATAAGAAAAGAAGAATGAGGTAACATGTGTTGACTCAGCACCTTCACAAAACCAAGGAATGATTCTGCATCAGAACATGTCGAGAACCGCATAGCAAACTTCTGAAGCTGCAATACTCACAAGATCAAAAATATTTTTCTTTTCAACAATGAAGCAAGACATTGAAATGCCATAAACAATGACAGGGAGCAAGGACCTAACATCATAGGAACTTCAAATTATCCAAATAATAAGATAGCAAATCCTAGACGCCACATACAAAAGGTGAAACTGTCACCTTAGCGGGGTGTCTCCATACTTTTTGAAAGGGGATAAATTATAGGGAACTTTATCTAACAACAGTAGTACATGCAGAGAGGGTTGAGACAATAGCGGATATTACACATTCGCTAAGAACTGACTCCGGATTTATCTGTAGCAACACCCCTACATGAATCATTTGCGCTAGCCCGTGGGGGCAAATGAAAACAGTTTGTTCAGGTGAGAATAGATGATCTAAGGCCAGATAATCTTGGTTGTACCAATGCCCAAACCAATAGTCTGGAAAATTGAATACCACTAAGATATGTAGACGCTCAAAGAAAACCCTGCTTACAAAAACAAATTCTATACATCGAAAACAACCGATTTCGGAACTCCATTAGATTTCTTCTTCTTTTTTTTGACAGAAAACAATCTATAAGAGAGTGGAAAAAACGATTACACTTGCCTGGATGAATGAATCCATGTAACTTGCAAAGACCACCCTGCTGCCTCTAACTGGGCATTGAGGAACGCAAGACACTTGCGGCCATGAGAAGTTGAGATTTGAAACATAGTGTTCCTCCTAAGGAGAAAATTGGCTGTCAGTTCAGTATTCAATTAAAAAAATAGTTAGGGTTTGCTAAAATCATGAGCCACTGGCGCTATTAGACTATAGCAATGATTTTCATGCATATCAAAGACAAGACCGGAAGCTCTGAGAACAGAGAATTAAGCCAGCTACAATTTTAGACAAAAACGGTGCAGTTTCTGTGGTAAAGCTAAATAGCAAATAAATGACAAGAAAAAAAACAAAAGAGAGTTTACAATGAAATCATAACCCTAGACATCAATGCAAGACGAAGAAAATAGAAGACGAACAAGAGCGCATGCTAATGCTGGAACGGTGAGGGAGAGGACCGGAGCGGAGTTCGGATTTGGCTTGTGTACAAGGAGAGTGGCTAAGGACTCCGAGGAGATCCATGTTCCATTGGAGCAATATCTCTTGCCCTTCGGGAGGGACCGGAGACCGGGCGGAGGGGCGGACCGCGTAAAATTGAAGAAGCGCGCTAACTCCACCTCCCATTGCATTCGCCGCTGCGCCGCCAGCTCCTCCGCCTCCATCTTCGTGGCCGCGGAAGGGGATATCAGCAATCCATCAGTAGAAGCCATTTGCATCGAATGCAGAAGCGACCAAAATGAGTGAAGCTTTATCAATGCCGGTGACCGTTTCTCTCTCTCTCTCCTCTCTCTCTCTCTCTCTCTCTCTCCCAAAAAATCACAAAAAGTAGGATCAGTCCTCAGGGTACAGAGGATTCCCTCAAAGCATCATTTGAAGGTGGTCTCGTAGAAGAGGCTTCGGATTCAGATATCGCATTATGAACCATTAAAGATGAAAACACTATATATTGCTAAATTGTTTGTCGGATAGTACCGTAAATAAGTTTAATATATTATATTAAATAATTTATATATATATATATATATATATAATATGCTTCAGACCTTGTGCTGGAACTCGTGCGTCTCACTCGGGACGCCTGAATTCATTCAGTCATACGTTGACGCTAGAGTTTTTATTTTTTTTAATTTTTTGTTTATTTTTTTTTTGTTTGGGTTTAAATCAATTTGATTTTACCTATGTTCAAACTAAAAAAATTAAGTACTCACGAGATATAATATACGAGGTATAATATATGTATTTAGATGTTTCGGATTTAAGATTTATGGGTGCCTCGATCAATCGGACCGTTCCGCAACGAATGGTCCGTAGTATATCAGTAAAATGATAATTTGTATATTCGTTTGGTGCATATTCTTGGACGACCTTCACGTGTTTGGATGCATAGATGTCCATTCAGACGCTCGATTCTTAAAAAGTAAATTAAGACATCCCAAGATGCATCCGGATACCTAAACTTATCAGCGCATCCTAAAAATATACATCAAACAGAGATACAGTCTAAATTTTCTCTCCAAATATATATCTCTTACGAGTGATAGTTCTTAAACCTTAGTATAATTTTTTTTAAAATTTAGAATTTAGAGTTCATACTATAGTCTTTTTTAAATAAAGAAATTTAAAAAATAAATTTTAAAATATAAAAATAAATAAATAAATAAAAATTAAGACTACAATAATATCCAAACAAATTAAACTCAAATTGAATTTGAGGTCAAACTTATAAAAAAACATCTAATTAAATTTAAATATTTATTTTAATGATTTAATTTATTTTATAATTCACCTATTTATTTAGGATATAATATTGTAAAAAAAAAAAAAATCCTCGGTTATCAGTTCATCTATTTATTTTTCTTATATAATTTAAGTACGGATTAAGACGAAGGAAACTAATCACCTTTTTACTAGTACAAAACTGTTCCCTTTTCTCTCCCATGTTAGAAAAATAGCCTATTTGTTTTTTGTCTGTCTCAAAATTTCTATGTTCATGGGTTATTTTAATTCGTGCATGTTAGTATGTATCATATCCCACGTAAGAGCATTTAATCAAATACTTAAAATATACATTTTACTTTAAATTTTACATTTTACCTAAAAAAATATCTTATATTATCCTACTAGTTCCCTAAATTTAGATTCTATGAACAGTAACTCTCTAAATTTAGAGAATGAAAATGCTACCCTAAACATTAAATGAATAATAAAAAAGTATAGAGGAGAGAGAAATAATAATAAATAAATAAAGATATGATAAATTATAGAGTAGTTGATGTACCATGTATTGAAAAGAAATTCTCTAAATTTAATAAAATTGATGATTTATCTTAAATTTTAGTGATATTGATAGGAAAATGATGTGGATGCTCTAAGTGTGTAGTTGTAAATTCTATTCTTCCCTTGAATGTAGGAGTGAGGTATGATTCTTGATAGATGTAAATATTGTCCTCGGGATTATGGTATCGTGGTAGTACATCTAGGTTACCACTCAGGTGGGTTGACCGTCACGTGCGCTTCCCGATTTACCTTGGTGACTGATGGGAAACTTCCGTAGGATCGGACCGGTCATCCTCAAAGATAGTCAATTGGGTTGGGATTATCATTATTTTTTATAGATATAAATATTATTTCGAGTTATCTCGTATCTCTTTAGGAAGGTTATTTGGCTAAAGTTAAATGAGTCCCATAATTTATCTCCTTATAGAGTACGTGGGATCGTCCTAGAGAGATAGTTCAGATGACGACTTCACTTTTGCCATCAGAAAAGAAGGCGAGTAGAACATCTACGTTCAATTTTTTGATTGGAATTCAAGATATAGAGTTCCAACTATCCGATAAATCCAAAATAAATATAGAATCATCGAACACGAAGTGAAGGTGCTAATTTAAAATTGGATTGGTCTCCGAGACTATGGTGTTGCGTTAGGACATTTAAGTTGTCACTCATGCACCCGCGGTTTAATACCTAGCTATGATATATTTACAGTAATTTTTCCTCCAAATAGAGGACACAATCAAAGGATGCTAGGCTTCTTCCTGATTTACTCTGTTGATCGATAGAAAACGGGTCAATGGAAAACTTCTTAAATTAAAAAATTCAGGAATAGATGATCCCTCATTTTTATTTTTATAGACTCATTATTTTATATATCTATAATTGAAAATTTCCTTCAGATTTTTCTCTTTGTAAATCAGATGCTAATCTGCTTTTTTATTTGATCTCTAACTATTTGTTCAATTTTAACAGATGGTCATCTACAGCTAACTTTTTGGATCGTTTAATTTTAACAGGAAGTGCAGGCTTCTCAGGTCTTTTGATACCATTTGGGCATTGTTTCAACTCTCTAGATTTGACATCTCACTATTTTTGGTAAAATGTTTTTACGGTTTTTATTTTTTTATTTGACACCATGTTTTCAACTTATATCGATTAATCCTGAGATAACAGATCTGATTTTATGAAAATTTTCTATTAATCACCGAGATAAATTAGAAAATACTCGTAAAGAATGGCCAATTAGTCTGGCATTTTTAGGTCAAATGTCCATTAAAAAATGTTATCCATTAATTTACTGAAGAGACTCAATTTTTAGATGTCTAGAAAATTAAGAAGGTATTTTGCCGTTGCACTATTATCCCGGAGGCAAAGAGTAAGTGCATGAGTGGCGTAGCTAGGATTTTAGACGAAGAGGGACAATTTTAAAAATATAAATATTAGTATAGATCAATATTTTTCACTCTCTAACAGTATAAATTTTGAATTCAATGAGTTAAAAATGAACTTAAATTCAATTTTTTTTTTTAATTTTGCTCTTGATTTTAGTTGAAACAACGATCTGTCGACCATATCTATGAGTCAAAGTCAAAAAATCATTTAGATGGAAAAGGAAGAGAAGAAGGATGTAGTGGAGGGGGAGATGCCCTATTTGAAGTAGGTATATCTCATATTTTCTTAAAATATCTCGACATTCATATTTAACCTAATTTATTATTAGCATAATATTTTAGACATATAATTACTTAATTTAATGACTAGCATTTTTCCAACCATTCAAAAATAATAATAAAATTGATAGTAAACCTGACTAACAAATAAAAACATAAATATGAAAAATTGACACCATATTTTTTTTAGCACTTAAATTTGTAACAAAAAAGATCAAATAAGAAAATTTCACCATAATCCAAAAGGTGTTTGCTATGGATAATTGGTGTAGTGACGATGACGATACTCGTAGCAAACAACGGCAGCTGCCAATAATATCGTGTAGTGACAATAATGTCAACGGTAGTGAAGAGAGGAAATCTTAAGGAAAAAATAAAACACGATATTGAAGACAAATAAAAAAAAATAGGAGAGAGAGGAAAAAGAAACTCAGAGAGAGAAAAAAAATAAAACATGGTCGAATTTTCATTGGATTTTTTTATGAAAAATTCCATAAAATGTTAAAATTTATAATTAAGTTTTTTTATTTTTTTTCCAATGTATAATTTTTTTTCTCAAATTTCAGGGGGTGCGGTCGCACCCCCAAAGCTCCACCTAGCTACGCCCCCTGTGCATCATAAGAATTTTTCAAAGGATCATCCATCCTAATACCGCTCTCACCCAAGAATTTCAAACAAAGAAAAGGAGTTGGAGGCATGCAGACTTACGATTTGAACATGAAGCGATAACTGATAGCTTCTGTATGACATGATATACGACTGATTTATTCGACCAAAACATAACTAAATCAAGGAAGTAGAAATTTGAACAGATGCTATGTGCTTGCTTGAAAATCTTGCTACAACTTCTAACTTAAATAAAAGATGGTACCATAATATAGGTAATACTTCTTTACTCAACTAGTAAAGACTGAAGATGCATTATAAAAAAAAACCATTAAATATGCTGCGCTGGTATCGTAAGAATGCTAACTCAAAGAAAAGCCAGCAGCATTGTTGGAAATTAAGTTCTTTCTCCATCCACAATGATGAAAATAAACTCACCAACTTTGGAAACCTATCTGTTCATTTTCCCCATTGCTTTAGCACACACCATTGTTCCATGCAAATATTCTTAAACCCTTCTAGTGATCCTATTAGTTCGACTTCAACAATGAGGGATTTGTGCTTTGCACGAATGTACAAGTCTTTCTTTGATGCCAGAGCAGTGTTGCACAATGCTCAATGTTAATACAAGGATATAAGGATGAGCATTGAAACAATGAAACCTTCATCAAGTATAATTTATTGAAAACAGAAGCAAATAGTGTATTTAGTTTATAATTATTCACATCGCAAAAAATACTTGCTTAGGACAATACAATATGATTTACAGTAAAGGTCATGACTTAGATACTCAACTCAAACTTTGGATCAGTCTCGCAAACGTAAGTGACACTTAATGTACACTCTGGATGTTTATGGTGACAACTTGTTAATTCAGATTCATGCTTTGTTTCAGTAGACCAGAGTTTTTTCCTTCCAGCAAAATGGATTCTGCAATTGAGAGAAACAGAAGTAAAAGATCAAGAGAGGAGATAAAGAGAGTGATGTTTCCAGAGTAGCTTCACAATCCTGGCTTTGTCCTTGAATAAAATATGCACCCGAAACTAAAAAATAGTCACACTTACAAACTTCTTTTTCTTCTTTCTCTTCTCAACATAAGCAAGAAGCTCCTTCTGTTTCTCTAGAGTATCCTCAAGAGCCTGAAAAACATCATAAACTAGAAGCATTAGATAATTGCATCTTTTATTCTATGTTAAGAGCCGTTTTTAAACATAAAAGCCAGTAGAGAACTCATAATCTTTGGATCCACGATGAGTACACAAATTGGGGGAAGATCGCTCATCTAGAAAACAATGACAAACATATGAAATTAAGCTGATACCTTCTTTGTTGCTGCAAGCTCCACCTCCAAAGCATCCACACGCTTAACGGCAGCATTTAGTATCTCTTCCTTCTCAGGTGGCATCTCAGTGGGCTTATTGCTGAGAACAGTTACCTTCTCTTCAAGCTCTCCCAGGCGTCTCAATGCACATGAATATTCAACTGCTGAGACAGGCGATGCTGGTAGCTGTCTCTGGTGCATTTTGCCAGAACAGTTATCGATCTCTGCATCAACAATCTTCCGTGTCATGTTCTGACCAACACGGACCATGGAGAGAATTCCCATGACAATCGTTATGGCTCCAGATAAAATCTGATTACTAAATCCATCTGGACCTTTGTAAATTTCAGAGACATCATAAGAACCTGTAATGCAAGTGGATTGTAAATTTTGGAATAACAGTAGATTGAAAGCTTTAAGTTCTGATCTTGCATCAGCAGGTATGATATGGACCTTTAGAGACGTCAGACTTTTTGCTCCAGTTAGTATCCACAGCCTTGTCCACATATGGATCAAAACCGCCATATGAACACGGTGCAGGGAATTCTTCACGAGTAATCTGTATGTGCAAAATTCTTGTGTTTAAATGCTAGTGTAGCAAATTTTCATTTATCTTGATGTCGAGTCCAGTAGAACTACAATAGTTTTTATTTGTACTCTTTGATTTCTTATTCTCTGGTGGCAAAAGGTGAAGCTGTCACCTTAGCTCTAAGGTCCTTCTAGACAAGGGGCACGAGATAACCCGAAATAGTTTTGATTTCCTATTCTCAAATATAGAATAGGTTTGATTTGTTTTCTTCAAGGTGAACCATTGAGGATATATTTCTCAATTAAAACCTAAGCTAAACCTGATGATTGTAACAATTAGCAATTGAAAATTTTGCATATTCAAACATCATGAATATGAAGTTACCTGACATTTTGTACTGTCTACTTCCCGTACAGGTGACATCTGTGGGTGCTCAATAGTGCTCCTTGGGGGGCTGGGAGAAATAGAACACTTATCATCTGCTGTTAAGTGTGCTTCGGGAGAGAAGGATTCATGCTTCTTCATTGAACAAGAATCATTTCAGTATCACCAATTCCAGGAAGACCAAAATTTACAGAGAAAGTAGAGAAGCACAGGGGAAAAGATGATATCATCGTCACCTTAGAATACAACACTAGCTACTTCAGAAATGTTTTTTTTTTTCCTGAGCACCATTTTGAACAATCTACTTTGTCAATTTTTCAAAGAGTGCTGATGCTTAAAATATGGATAAGATTCTCTGTTTAAACTTTTGATGCAATATCATATAAAAGGTTGCAAGCAAGAAAATAGAGAATGAGCAAAAATGGATGCGAACAACCACCTTGGAGATTTCAGCATCCTGCCATGGACCTTTATCCGATCGAAGGCATCCACCTTCACAGTTGCAAGTGCCACCAAGGAACTCCGGCAATTCACTTGTCAATCAGCCCACGAAGTTAGAAGTTGTAAATAAGCAAATTATTTAGAGATCCTAAATCTTCCCAAACTCTAGACAAAAGAAGATACCTGGCATCAATTACTTCTAGCAACTTACTCTGGTATTTGTTTCCTAAAACCTGCAAGAAAATTTTTTAGATGATAAATTCCTATACTGTGCTAACTCCATTTAGAGGCAAAAATTCTTACATGGATTTTAGCAGTAGTTTTGGGATCTAGGAAGGACTTTATGGTATTCCAAAGCAGTCTGAATCCCTGGCCTGCATTGACGATGAACATGCGGCACAAGGTCTGAAGTAGATCAAACAGTTACACTCGATTGGAGATTCTAATAGTATAATAATCTGTTAGAATTTATTTATCTCGAATACTTAGGGTACCTCAGGATAATTGTCACCATCAATTTTTTGAAGACGTCCTATAAGATCTCTTGCTGCTTTACTGAATTGTTTAATACCCTACATTATTAGAGCCAAAAGTGATATCAGAGACATGAAGAGAGAAAAATGAAACATTGACAAAGGATGAAGACTATGATATACTTGAAAGGTAGTGAAAAGTCATGTCATGCATACCACTCCCTGAACATCAATGATGGTAGTGCTCTGGTCAATGTGTTGTTTTGCTGCAATTGAACAAGCCGGAAACTTGACAGCAAAAGTCCTCTCAAACTCTTTTACATGGTACTTAACATATCGATCCATCGTTGTGACTTGCATCAGCTTGTTGGCATCAACTTGACCCAACCTTTCAATATAGACAGGTCTGCCGTCTTTATCTACACCATGATGACCTTGTGGATAGTACTCTAAGACTTGATCAAGTTCCTTGAACTCAAAGTCCTAATGTACAATGGAAAGAGGAAGAAGAATGTGTTATGCTGAAATGCCACTGGCGAATAAACATGTAGCAAAGAAAAATAAGTATATAGAATCAAGATAACAATTGAAAATTAATTACCAAACTAAAAGTAAGATGAGCATAGTTGATTGCAAATTAATGTTTTTAGGTTCCGTGAAGTATCTTTTTTTAATATGAAATTGGCTTTAGCAAGCTACGACACTCAGAAATGTGCTACACTGTGTTGCACATGGTCCATCATATAACTTACCTTTTAACATAGACAGAAATAACTCCAGGAACAGAGAAAATTTATCAACTAAAAAAACTTTTTTAACCTCTAAAATTGTATCAGCTCCAAATTCCTTCCTCCAATTGAGCATATCTGCCCACATTTGCTTTGTTTTCTCAATGTCAAATTTCCTGGCCTTGAGAAATCTGAGTCACATGCATTTTGCATTAACAAGGCAGAATGAAGGAAATACAATAAAAACTTGAAGGATTAGCAACCGAAAATGAGTTATTTGAAAAGGAACAATTCAGAGCTTGATTCTCAAGCTACCGGAAAAAATCAGAAAAATGAGTCATTTCAAAATAAAGATTAAGCAAGTGACAAGCCTGAGCATCGTATGATAGTCATCATGCTTAGAAGGAAGCATCTCTTCCAAAATGAGAATCTGCCTAAAGGCCTCAACAGCTTTCATTTCCTCAGCATCGCGAACATCCTCAATGGAGACAGACATGACCCTGCTACTTCTCCTACGCCTTTTTGACAAAGACCTGAACTTTGTGGAAGCGTCATGTGCCTTCTTCTTTAGCGATTCAATCTTAGTTCTCCTATCATCCTCAGAGATCACATCAAGACCTGAAAATGGAAATTATCATGATTTTAAATATTTCAGCAAAGAGCCCCATTAGACTCTATATTTATGTGCGTGTGTACCTAGGAATAATAGACTAGACCAAAATCATCATTTTGAAAGTTACAGAATGATATGTAATGCATTCATATTTCTTTGTGCCATCTACAATCTTGTAATGTGTTAGTCACTAACAGAAGGCACCAAGCTTCCTGAGTTGATATGAGATTTCTAGATTGACCATTGCTTATATTTCTAACCTAAAGTATCCAAATCCTAGGGTGGTATAAATACTCCTGTGAAGACCTACATTATCGAGATAACTAAATTCCTCTAGACTAACCTTAAACTAAAATGCACTACAGATTGGGGTTGATCACATGCCTTGCAATTGTTATTGCAACTTCCATATTCTAATGATAGGAATCAAACTACAATTCAAGAACAAGGAGATGCTTTCATCGATGAAATTAAAATCTATTCATAAATTTCCAGGCAAATCCAACGGCCACATGGTTGCATCCTGAAATGCTCTAATGCTTTTACTGATCTAACAAACAAAATTGGATGAGGAAAATATACAAACAGATGAAACACGCCAAATCTCGTCTTTTGTATACCATGTTTGTGAATCTGGTTCAGCGGTCCCGGCATGACTTCACACATTTTTGGTGCTTGCAAGTTCAACCTGATTCAAGATATCAGAAGGCAGAGTAAAGTGGTCATGCGAAGAGCACCAGGCCGTCAACAAGCACCTGAAATGTGCAACTCAATAACAGTAATTAAACAACAATAAATTATCAGGGAAAGAGGTATGAGCTACAGATGTAATATATTTTGAATCTTTCTATTGATTCTTCATCGTCAATTTTGTTGAAACAAGAACTCAAACCCAATGCGAGCTGTCATGGAAAATGTCCGGAACTCAAGAAATAGTAAATGGATCCTCCAACTGTTGCTGACACGAATAAAGTCAAATGGCATTGCAGAAGCCCTTCACAATCACCACAAGGGAATCGACTTTCTTCTCAAAGATCATATTTTTTTGCATGAAATGGGGGAGGGGAAAGAAGCATTACCTGTGAATGGGGGGCTACGGCGAGACCAGCAATCCGGCAGTTAGAGAAGAGAAAAAGGGCGAATGGGGGATCGAGCAGCTTAAGAAGACCTTGCTGATGGGAAGGCGAGAGCTACACCAAGGCAACGATGCGATTGCAATTTGCAAGCTGTAGCTGAAGCAAAAAATAAAAAAATCTGTCCTTTTTTTATCGGATGGCGTTGACTCTGTCTTCGGCCGTGTGTTGGCAAACGGCGATAGGGAAGAGGGAGGAGGAGGAGGACGACCGAGCGCCGAAATGCACGCCACTCCGTTCTTTGTCAACGCTTTTTAAAATTTGCAAAGAGTCAACCTGTCGCATTGCACACACCGATGAATCAGTAGCATCTCTACGATGAACAATCTCGATCGAACTAATTAAACGACATAGGAGCAAGCAAACCTTTATGCAAAAAGTAAAGTAATTATCAAATCCACATAAAATTACAAGTCATATGTTCCAACGACTAGCCCTCAGCATTGTCGGCTCGTCCAGTACTGGAAGATTTGGGTGCTCCATTAAATACCAACTATGTCAACATATAGAGGCAAGATTTGGGTGTTTTGAGAACTACGGAGAAGAGCAAGGAACTATGCAGAAGTGAAATTAAGAGGGTGACCAAAGTTAAGGGAAGAAGTCATTTTTTTTTTTTAAAAAAAAAAGCACATTTGTTTAAATAGTCATGAGGAAGGACGCTTCTAAAGTAAGTATAGTAAGCTGAAGAACAAAGAGAGAGCAATGAGACCTACATAGAATGATACATCATCCGTGGGTAGAGAAGAAAAAAACCTGCAACTACTTGGCTCTAATGACAAATGATGATTTCAAGCGATCATCAACTATAATGATGAAAATAAGGTTAATTCACCTTAGGATAATGGTACGGCTATAGAGTGTCTTTTTAATTTTATAAATATTAAGAATTCAATTTAAGTTTCCATGAATTAATAAATAATTTTTTTTAATAGATGATTGACATAGGAATGTTAGGTTGATAGATCATCTGCTGTAAACGCTTTCCAATTTACTTTGGTGACCGGTAAAAAATATTCGTGGGGCATGACTGATCACTATTTTTTTAATTATGCCTAAAACAAAATGAGAGGCATGGACCCTAAATGACCGCTAAACTTATTCTCACGGCTTTGAGGCACGCAACGATGCACGACACTTATTTGAATGTAATTTCTTCTCTAGTGTTGCTCTTCTTTGCACGTGATTTATTCTCCAACGTTCTTTTCTACCAATGCATAGATTCACTGAACAAGAGGTAATCCTAATCTTCTTTTTTGACCATCTTCTTCGTCTTGCAACACGCGGCACCAATTATATCATAATCATGCAACAACAGTTGTTTGTGCGACCTAATCAAGTCGATTCTCACAGTGGCTATCTCATGCAACACGGGCTGGTGGTTGGCCTTTGCTTATGTAACCTAATTGCATGGCGTGGTGGCTGTCGCATGCTATCCCGGTCGCTTGTGTGAACGACAACTTAATTGTATGGTGGTTACTACTTGTTACCTTGCTACTACCTGCAACTATCGCATTAGTCTCAGTGTTATAGGATACACTAAATGAGCTATCAATGTTATAGATTGAGAAAGAAATAGTTCGACAATTGGATTATTAAGATTTTATAAATATTTTTACCTCTAAAATAGCTAGACAAGTAATGTTTATAATAATATATTATTTTTGATTTATTTACGTATTTAGTATATATATATTTTTATAAATTGAACTTTATCATTATTTATTGTAGTAAAAGGATCATTTTTTAGTATGCGCTTTAGGCCTTCAAATACAAGTATGGCACTAGCTCGGCATCTTGTCAAGACGATTACGATTCCAGACCCTAAAAAATCGATGGACCATCGGTTAATCGCCAGTTCGACCCACCAATTCCAATTTTTTTTTTTTTATATGTATCCATTGTTGTTCCCAAGATACAACGACGGTGCTAACGGATAGCAGCAATTCATTCCCCACCTTTTTGATCAACGGTTACCATCTGTTTGCCCAATCAACAGTCCAGTCATCTCTTCTTGCCCACGTGGATGTCACATAGGCATTGCCATGTCAGATACGAGCCTGATACGTCACCTGAGTGTCACGTAGGTACTGCAATGTCCTCTGGAACTGCGAAGTGCAAAGTGCGCCTACAAAATGCCCATTGCGCACGTGGTGGGTGGCGGGCTCACAGGTGTGAGCACCTACTCCTGGTCTTTTTCTGAGTTAACTCCATTAACACAGCATCATTAATAAGCAAAGAATGCACATCGAAAATTTCCGATGTGGGACTATTCTCTCATGCATTTCCTTATATATATCATTAATGAATAATTAATGTTTATTTGGGCCGACTTTAAACAATTAATTTCTCATTCACCTTTAATCGGTTTTGAGCAAATTAATAGTCTAAGTTTATCTACTCGAAACATAGATTTCAATTTTGAAGTCAATTACGACTTTTATCTATTGATGACATTTCGATTTTTCCACAAAACCGTATTGGTCCATTAAGGCCTCAATATCCAACAATCCCCCACATGAATGGAAATTAATGCAATGCGTGTATGCATGCTGACACTTTACAAGAGTCTAATCGATAAGTCACTTCATCGGGAGAGGTAGCTTATGGCTTTGAACATTCCGTAGTGGAATGCTATCGAGTATACTAGGCTGCGTAGTGAACATGATGTTTTGAACTGCTTAGCTGTAGGTGTATACTAAGACAATAACACCCACACAGAGACCTATCTCACCTACTTTAGGTTCTCATGGTTGGTTCCGTTTCGGCCATGGACACCATCTTGGATTCATGAGTGTTTCATTGAAGCGGCCTGTCTTCATACTCATATAGGTGACACTTCTATCAGGAGTATCCTACCATACTCCACCTTATAAGGTATAAAAGTCACTAAAAGCATAAGCTTTACCTCACTACATGAGGTAGGACAGCACAAATTCATCCTAGGATTGGGATAGAGATAAAATATCTCATGTGCTGGAACACAACTTTCGTAACTTCGTTGTCCCATTGAACCAAGATCTTGGGATCTCCAGTCAACAAGGTTGGGTTACCGCTACAATCATTTTTTAGTTGTAGATTTTTAATCTCATTCCTCTTGATGAGCAGTATACTTGATCTCGACTCAACCCTTTCGTAAGAGGATCTGCCAAATTATCTTTGGACTTAACATAGTCGATTGCAATCACTCAATTCGAGATCAACTGCCTAATGGTATTATGTCTACGATGAATATGTCGTGACTTCCCATTGTACATATTACTCTGTGCCCTTCCAATTGCCGATTGACTAGCACAGTGGATCAGTACGGCAAGCACAGGTTTCATCCAGCTCGGAATATTTTCCAAGAAATTTCGCAGCCATTTAGCTTCCTCATCTGTTTTGTCTAGTGTTATAAACTCGGATTCCATAGTTGACCGAGCAATGCACGTCTGCTTAGTGGATTTCCAAGATACTACTCCCCCACCGATCGTGAAAACATATCCACTAGTGGATTTGAAGTCTTTTGTATCTGATATCCAATTAGCATCACAATATCCCTCTAGCACAGCGGGATATTTTCCATAATGTAATCCATAGTTCATAGTATATTTCAAATATCTAAGAACTCGCATCAATGCTTTTCAATGGGTGTCGTTTGGATCACTCATAAAACGACTCAACTTGTTGACCGCACAGGCAATATCCGGACGTGTGCAGTTTGTGAGATACATCAAACTGCCTATTATCCGAGAATATTCCAACTGCGATAAGGTCTTACCATGGGTTTTCACTAAGTGTTGACTTAGATCCATAGGTGTTTTTACTGTAGAGAGATCTACGCATTGAATCTTTTCAATACTGACTCTACATAATGGGATTGTGTCAGAACTATCCCTTCTGATGTCCTGAGAATTTTAATTCCCAATATAACATCTTCTTGACCCATATCTTTCATATCGAAATTTTTTGTCAACATTTTCTTTGTAGTCATGATTATATCATGATTGCCTATTATTAGTATATCGTCTACGTATAGACATATGATTACATAACCTTTAGGTGTGTCTTTGACATAAATACATTTGTCACATTCATTTATTCTGAACTTGTTTGATAGCATTACCTTGTCAAATTTTTCGTGCCATTGTTTAGGTGCTTGTTTAAGTTCGTATAATGACTTAACAAGTCGATACACCTTTTTCTCATTTCCTGGAGCCACGAACCCCTCGGGTTATAAATTTCTTCTTCCAACTCACCATTTAAGAACACAGTCTTAACATCCATTTGATGTATTTCAAGGTCATACTGTACTACAATGACTATTAGCACTCGTATGGACGTAATCCTTGTCACTGGTGAGTAGGTATCGAAGTAATCAAGGCCTTCCTCTTGTTTGTACCCCTTGGCTACAAGTCTGGCCTTATACTTGTCAATTGGTCCATCAGCTTTATACTTGCGTTTTAGTATCCACTTACAACCTAATGGTTTATTACCAGAAGAAAGGTCTACTAATTCCTAAGTATGATTATTCATGATGGATTCGATTTCACTATTGACAGCTTCTTTCCACATTGGAGCATCGAGACTAGAGAGAGCTTCACTTAATGTTCTTGGGTCCATTTCCGACATGAAAATCATGAAATCTGGCCTGAACGATTTCTCAGCTCTAGCCCGTTTGCTACGACGTGGCCCTTCGCTTTGATCGTCAATAGTCCTTTTATAACAGCTAAGTTCGATAACGTCATTTTCGTTTGAACTTCCGTTGTTATCATTTTCAACGTTTTCCTTCTTATTTGGGAATTCATTTTCAAAGAATATCGCATTCCAAGATTCTATGGTTGTTTAGGGCTGTAAACAAGCCGAGCCGAGTCAAGCTTTGGGGTGTTCAAGCTTGTTTGATAAGGTAACCGAGCCGAGCCGAGCCGAGCTTAAAATGAACCAAGCTTTTGAAATGAGTGTTCAAGCTTGGCTTGGTTTATTTTTTATGAGCTTGAGCTTGTTTGAAGCTTGGCTTGAGCTTGGTTCGTTTAGATGTTATCAAGCTCTCAATTCAAGCTTGGCTTGAGCTTGGTTCGAGCTTGGTTCGAGCTTGGCTTGAGCTTGGTTTGAGCTTGGTTCATTTAGATGTTATCGAGCTTTCAATTCAAGCTTGTTTGATTGTTTGAAACTTTTAGTTATTTGATTGGTTATTGAGCTTGGAAATTTAAATTTATTTATTTATTTTATTTTATTTTATTATTTATTTAGCATATTGAAAAGAGTTTTATTAATGAATATGGTTCGTGAACATTGTTCACGAACGTTGTTCACGAACGTTAACGAGCTGAACACATATGTGTTCAAGCTTGTTTGTTTACCTTAACGAGCTGTTCAAGTTTGTTTGTTTAATCAATCTTGTGTATATTGAACGAACATAAACAAGCTCTTACCAAGCCGAACACCAAGCTTGTTCACGAACGTTTGGTTCATTTACAGCCCTATGGTTGTTCCCACATGAATATCAGGAATGTCTGATTTGTGAACTAGGAAACGATATGCACTACTATTATGGGCATATCCGACAAATACCGCATCGAATGTTTTAGGTCCGATCTTTACTTGCTTTGGTTTAGGTACTTTGACCTTTGCTAAGCACCCCCACACTTTCAGGTATTTGTACGATGGCTTGCAGCCTTTCCATAATTCGTATGGAGTTTTATCACTTTTCTTATGAGGGATTTTGTTGAGAATGTGATTTGCCGATAATATTGCTTCCCCCCACAAGTTTTGAGGTAAGCTTGAATTTATCAACAAGGCATTCATCATCTCTTTTAGTGTCCGATTTTTACGTTCAGCAATACCATTCGATTGAGGTGAGTAAGCGCCGTTGTTTGATGGATAATGCCAGAATCTGAACAAAATTCATCAAACGGTGCACCATATTCTCCACCTCTATCGCTATGAATTATCTTAATTCGTTTGTCAAGTTGATTTTCAACTTCTGTTTTATAAGTTTTGAACGCCTCTAAGGCTTCGTCTTTACTTCTTAAAAGAAAGACATAACAGAACCTCCTGCAGTCATCGATAAAAGTAATGAAATACTTTTTACCTCCTCTAGTTTGCACAAATTTCAAGTCACATAGATCACTATGTATTAACTCTAGAGGAGTCGTTGACCTTTCCACTGAATGAAAAGGTAGTTTCGTCATTTAGCTTCTACACACACTTCACATTTATGTGTTTCGTCAACATTGACATTCGGTAATAAATTTAGTTTGATGAGACGTTTCAGAGTATTATTATGCACATGTCCAAGTCGATCATGCCACAAATTGAAACACTCAACCACATAGCTGGAAACAATTATTTTATTACCATCAAATTTTCGGAGTACAGTCATTACAACCATTTTGAATAGACTTTGTTCTAAGTACCCCTTTCCTACGAAGACACCATTCTTCGTAAGGACAAAGTTGTTGAACTGGAACACTAGTCTAAACCCGGTCTTAACAAGTGTCGATCCAGAAATTAGGTTCTTTCTGAAGTCGGGAACATGGAGCACATCAATCAGAGTTAGCTCCTTTCTAGACGTCATCTTCAGAACAACTTTTCTGAGTCCGACGATTGGAGATGTCATGGAATTACCCATATAGAGCTTCCTTCCATTTATCGGAGTATACTTGGAGAACATCGCCTTATCTGAACAGATATGACGAGTTGCTCCAGCATCGATCCACCACTACTTCGGGTTATCCTCCACTGTATTGGATTCAAACACGACCGCAGTGAGATCCAAGTCCTCGAGAGAGGTTGTGACGTGGTTTGCAACATCTTTTGGCCCCTTGGTTGGCTTCTTCGGGTGTCTGCAGTCCTTTGACATGTGTCCTGACTTTCCACAGTTGTAGCAAAAGAGCCCTTGAACTTCTTTACTTGAGCCTTCTTCTTGAACTGCTTCGGCTTTTTGGAGTTTGGCTTGACCAGGTTGGACATTTCGTCAATAGTCCGCTTGGTTCCTCTAGAGTCGAATAATTTTCGATTATCCTCCTCTATTCGTAGCCTTAGGACCAGGTCTTCCAGTTCCATCTTCTTTTGCTTGTGCTTGAGGTAATTCTTGAAGTCCTTTCATGACGGAGGGAGCTTCTCAATTACCGCAGCTACTGCGAATGACTCGTTCAGCTTCATGCCTTCGACGTCCAGATCATGCAGTATTAATTGCATATCTTGGACTTGAGCTGAGACGCTCTTAGAGTCCACCATGCATCTTGAAATCCAGAAATCGACCGACGATGAATTTCTTCAATCCGACATTTTCGGTCTTGTATTTCTTCTCAAGTGATTCCCACAAAGATTTCGCTGTCTCCAATGAACAATACACGTTATACAGCGTGTTGTCCAAGGTGTTGAGAATATAGTTGTGGCACATGAAATCTCCGTGTGACCACGCATCGCAAGCAACCTTACTACCTTCCTAGCGGCTGGCGGGTTTTCCTGCAAAAATCGTACAAGGTTTAGCGTCGTTAGATAAAACAACATTTTCTGCTGCCATCTTTTGAAGTCGGCTCCGCTGAATTTCTCCGACTTTTCTCTGTGCGGAATTGATGTTGGCGGAATGGCGATCGGAACGTCGTTGGAAGTAGTCATATCAGTTTGCAGAATATCGTTTACGACTGTTGTTCCCGGTATCTCCCGGATTGCGCAAACTAATACTGATCGTCGAGGCTAGTGTTCAACACTATCTCCATAAACGATATTGTTCCGCTACGGTGCTAACGAATAGCAGCAATTCATTCCCAAGATACAACGACGAACATCTCGGAATCGTAGCACTCTGAATTCTGAGACTAGCGAACCTTCTCGTATTGGTCCATTAAGGCCTCAATATCCAACATCCATTGGAACTGTTGATTAATTGGCGGTTCCTAGTCGTTGGGGGGATGATTTTTTTTGGATATTTTTTCAAGGGTTAAAATCATTTGACCATTTTTTTTATCAATGACTATGATTTATTATTCGTTACTATCCAAACTCTATAAATAGAAAGTTCATTTTATCATTGTCACATTCATCTTCTCTACTCTCATTTTCAATTTCGTATTCTCTATATATTTTCAACTCTAACTCCAAGTCTCCATTTATATGCACTTTCATTTCCAACTTTCAACTACAATGGAAGGAGGTTGTGAAGGTTCATCATCTCAATCTTAGAGGAGAAAGGAAATAGTGAATTCCCATGGAGACCTTAATATTCAATTCACCGATGATGAGACCGAACACCTTCTGACACCCGAAACATAAGGAAGCATCGATGTAATTACTTCTAAGGTTCGGAAAATTTCTCCTCTAAAATCTTCTATTTTCACTAAGCATTTTGAGAATGTCACGATTCCCTTGAGAAAATTACGTGCAAAATATTAACACTGCAATGCTTCCTAAATATTCCAAGTTAGCTATAGATCATTGAAACAACACGTAGAAATGAAAATATGATGAAATATGGACAATTAGTCAACAATAGTACTAATTCTGGTTTATTTTTATATTATGATAATAAATTAAGAGAATCATTAACTAAATTTATTTTCATAAAACATCTTTCTTTTAGTTTTGAATCTAAATGCACATTTGAAGATTTTTGTAAAAAATTTCTTAATCCATGTACGCTAAGCATGTTCCTAGGATTACATTTACTCGTATAATTAAAAAAATTAGTAAACCAAGGAAAAATAATTTAATTAATGAATTTATAAATTAAATAATAAATTTTTTTATTACGATATTTGGAGTGATCATTGGTAAACACAGTTGTATATAAGTATTACTTGCCATTATATCGATAACTCTTGTAACTTCAAAAAAAAAAAATTTTGTTAGTTTATAGAGTTTTGATGAATCACATATTGCTAATAACATTACACAATTATTATATTTAATTTTAGAAGAATATAGATTAACTCATAAAATATTTTAATATTATTAAATAATGTCAGTTCTAATACTGTTTGTATAGAAGATCTAAATTTTGTTTGTCAACCTGTTATTAGTGGTTCATTTTTTCATATTTATGTCATATTTTAAATTTATGTGTTGAAGATGGATTAAAATTTTTAAAAAAATCATATTAAACCAATTAAAATTATATTTTCTTATTTGTGGCCACATTTATCTATAATGAAATACTATGGTAGGTTTTGTAAAATAAATGGAATGGGACCTAAAAAATTTAGGTACTGTTGGAATTTAACATATCAATTATTACATGATTTATTTCAATATAAAGAATTATTGTGTTTATTTTTTTTACATAAAATACTAACATATATTTATTTATTTTCACAATGGAATATTTATAATAGTATTTAGAAATTTGAAAAGTATTTAACGATACAATCTAATAACTTTCTAGTGTTTATTATTCCACTGCTCATTCAGTTTTAGAGAATTTTCCTAGTATAGTATTAGTTTAAATGAACATCTTATTATTATTTAATTAAAAATATGAACCTTTAATAACTAATTTTGGTGAAGTATAAAATTAAATTACGTTAATGTCCTTTTTTCTTTTCACACTTAAAATAACTTTAAGACTTATTAGTAATTTTCTCTAGTTATTTTATATAAAAAATATGCATTGTCATTATTTTTTAAGTCTCACATCTTAGGATTGACAACCCTTTAGTGGAGAAGCTTCATGAAATACCTTGACTCTGCGACGCTAGAAAGCATATCTTTCTTGGCTTTTTGGCTAAGATCAAGTGTAGTATTTATTCTTATAAGTTTAATATCTGATATAAAAAATTAAATTCATTTTTTATGAGAGAGAGTTCGTTATAGTAGCTTACTGCTGGGGTTCTTGAGTTGCCCTTGCGTTACACTACTGCATGGGATTGGCGTCGCCCTTGTGTTGCACTACTTCATGGGATTGACGTCGCCCTTGTGTTGCACTATGGGATTGACATCGCCCTTTTATGGGTCTGATGTACTAATTTATGTGTATTCATATATTATATTACATATACAACTCGTGTGACCGATGACTAGTATTAATAATGAGTTTTATCTTTTTTTATATATTAGTTATGAAAACTAAATAAAAAAATATTTTTATTTTATATATAATATTAGAATTTATTTATATGATATTTATAATCAATATTATATAAAATATGGAATACAAATTAATGTTTCTGAAACATAATAAACTACTATTAGAAATCTAAAACTTATAAAATCACAACTTTTATTAAAATAATGGACGAAACGTTCATGAGGATCCTCAAGTTTCACACAAGAATTTGAGAATTATTTTATGACTTCTTTTGATTTTAATGAAGCAGATTGTGAAAATTTCGATATCCTATATAAAATGGTGGTCACAGAAGGCTTAATGCTTTCTTATCGTCTCTGTGATCACCAAAAAAATTTTAACTTGTCTGGTGTTAACTGTTATTGTAGAGCAGACATTCGGTGTTGACGACAATATATTAGATGGACAATGATCGATGATCCTGTCCGAACCAGGGGTCAACGAACGCTGGGGATGTGGCGCTCCCTGCTGGATCCTCGAGTCCTCCGGCAAACCTGCAACAAAACCGGGCCGGGAGGGGTGTCCCGGCGACGGCCCTCCGACGCTCAAGTCAGGCGAGGGAATAGATGAAGAGGTGTTTCAGAAACAGAAGACTCGTGTACCTCCGGTGAAGAAACGGAGCCCTTATATAGACCTCTCCAAGGAGCCTGGGCGCGCCAATCGAAGCAATCTACTGTTTTCGACCATGCCCAGGTATGGGTCTGTCAGAAGGACTATGCCCAGATATGGGTCTGTCAGAAAGACGTCCATAAGGCCATACCGCTACTGTATCAACCTCTCCATGATGTGACGGAGAGATCCTCCATCGTGCACTCTTGTGTACGGCATAATCATCAGACATGCCTTTGCTGACATCCCATATTCTGAGCCGAACGGATAGGCCGCTCGGCTAACCTTTGTACCCTCGCCCTTGTCCTGGCCGAACGGACCACCCGCTCGGCCCTTCGGTCCCAGCCGAGCAGACGCCCTGCTCGGCCATTCGGTTCTCCCGCCTTGGTGTCGGAAACCCCAGCCCATGACTGGGTTATCTTTGGTTCCGCTTGGACCTACTCAGCTGCTCGGTATTGGTGCAACATCCCTCAGGTCAAGGTTGACCTGGTTGACCAAGCTGAGTCTTGGTTTGAGTTTATATGTTTGACAATAAGATGTTAATTGAAGAAGAGTCAAGTAGGTCAAGGTTGACCGGATACTTGACTGGGAAGTCCTAACTGGGATGTTAGGCAGAAGGAAGTCCTGGTGAGTGAAGCCAGGCAGAAGGAAAATCCTGGTGAGTGAAGCCAGGTGAAAGTCCTAGTGAGTGAAGCTAGGCAGTATGAAAGTCCTGGTGAGTGAAGCCAGGCAGATGGAAAACCCTAGTGAGTGAAGCTAGGTGGAAGCCCTGGCGAGTGAAGCCAGGCAAGGGAAAATCCAGATGGATCAAGGATTGATCGGACATCTGGTGTTGAGAAGTCCAAGTAGGTCAAAGGATTAACTGGATACTTGGCACGAGGAAATCCAGATGGGTCAAAGGGATTGACCGGACATCTGGTGGAAGTCCAAGTAGGTCAAGGAAGTGACCGGATACTTGGCATGACGAGAAAAGTCCAAGTGGGTCAAAGGGATTGACCGGACACTTGGTGGGAAGTCCTGGCATTAGTCAAGGGAGTGACCAGATGCTAGGCATGATGTACCAACAGGTCAAGGTTGACCGGATGTTGGTTTGGGAGTCTTGGAACTTGGTTTTGGGCAAAAACCAAGTGCTGGATCAATCAGGGGATCGATCCAGGAGCTGGATCGATCCAGGCTTCTCCCAGCGAACAGAAAGCCTCTGGATCGATCCGTGGATCGATCCAGATGTCCCAATCGATCAGTGGATCGATTGGGACGCGGCTGCTTCGCGCGATAAGCGCTTTTCCCAGAGCACAGAGGCGCTCTGGATCGATCCATGGATCGATCCAAAGCCTCCCCGATCGATTGGGAACATTCGAATCGATCGGGATCCGACCGTTGGCGTCGTTTATAGCTGCAGGCGTGCGATGGCTGCGGCATCTCTCTCTGATTCACTCCAGCTCTCTCATCAGCTTCTCCACAGCTTTCTCCAAGCTCGTGATCGCCAGTTCTTGAAGGTTCTTGGAAGCTTTCCAAGTCAAGAGGCGGATCAAAGCAAGAAGAAGAAACTAGGGTTAGGGTTTTGTACTCATTGTAAGCGTGTAAGCTTGTATTTCTTGTATCCCTTTCCTCTCTTCTTGTATTGAGTCTTGTAGGGCTTCTCCGCCATTGGTAGTTACCATAAAGGAGAGTTTTATTAGTGGAGGGTGTGTGCGTAGGTGTGGATCCTTGGACTAGTCACCTCTTGTGAGGTGGATACCAAGTAAACCAACCGTGTTAGCGTTGTGTGATTTGTTTCTTTGTATTTTCCGCTGCACATCTTTGAAGGAACGAGCACCGAGCGAACGAGCGGAGCTATTCACCCCCCCTCTAGCTACTTTTCGGTCCTAACACTCGGCGCGGCCATTAACCGCTTAGCCCTCCATCTGTCCTCAAGCTGAGACCCTTCAGGAAGTGGATCCCCCATTCTTACCGCCGGATCAATCGACTTTGTCTTCTGACTCATTAGAAGTCGAAGCATTACTTGACGATTGGACCAAAGCGAGAAAAGAATCTAAAGAATACTTTCAGATGATGAAGTTGAAGATTTTGATACCAAAGGAATAAATCCGAACGGAAAATGAAAGTGAGTAACAATGCCACTAAGTGTAAAAATGTAAAAGAACTTAACTTTGATTTCTCTATATCCTAAGGGATACGTAGCCAACTTAAATAAGTGCAAGCCCTTTTTCTTAAAATAAATTTAAAATTTTTTAATATAATAATTTTGAAATATGGTAAATCATAACGAACCATGATGAACCGTAAACTGACGGTTTCAAACTGTGAATTGTAATCATCTTGAGCTATTAAAGTTAATAGTTGATCTGTCAGAAATTGTCGAACTATCGGTTCTGAACCGTCAAACAGTTAGTTTCGAAGTATTGTCAAGCCTAAATAAGGTCTTGGGTAAAAAAAACTAAAAATAAGTGATTATTAAATAGTCAAAATAGTGAAATATAATAAGTGAGACTATGATTTAGGTCTAAATCTAAAGGAAAAAAATTATTTATTGATTCTTAGGGGTTAATTACAGTTAAAAGAATAAAATTAACTAAATCTCCAACTCAGTTCATTTAGATATCAACAAGCGTTTAATTCTAGTTTACTTTATTGTTTAAAATTTTTTATAAACTTTTTATACGGAACAGAAGAGCTAGTGACGCTGATGCTAGGATTGAGTAATCAGTTAAAATTGAACCGATCAAATCAATAGTCAAACAAACTGAATTTGTTTCGAGTGGACTGAAAACTTTTTAGATGGAATGGATAAAACATGTGTTAATTCAATTTTCAATGAAAATAATTAAAAATTTTATCCAAAATTGAATAAACAATCAATTCCGACATCACCAATTGATTGAGAATAAATATGTCTTCAATTATTTCCCCAATCGGTTGGGGAAGTCCCCAATGGATTGGGGATATATTGGGATTGAGTTTGTCAGGGTCAAGAAACTCACACCAATCAATCGATTAGATATCGATTCAACTTATAATATCAGTTTAATCGATTTAACTAAATTTTAATTTTTAAAATAGAAAATTAAATATATATAACCGATATTTTAAAGGGAAAAAATAAAAATTTTAAATTAACCAAATCAAATTTTTAATTGGTTCGATCAATTTAATTAAACTTTTACTTACACGGAGAGAATGATAGTTAATTTAAATTTAATATGATGTGTATATATAAAATTATTAATATAGTTATAGACTTATAGGTAAATGAGTATTTTATTTTTTTGATTATTAATTCTGTATCGTTAATTTTTAAGGACACCCTAAATCACATTCTTCCCAAATCAATTCGGCTTATGATTCTTACACTAAAATATTTGGGATGCAAAGTACAAGGCGGGCTTTTCTAATCGACAATAACATAATTAAAGAGAGAGAGGGGGAAGGGAAAAGGAAAGAAAAGGAAAAAAACCCTCTTCCCTTCCTATTCCGGCGCCGCCTTCCACATCTTTCCACTGGCCGCCAGTCTTCCTCTCTTTGCGCAGTGGTTCCAATCGGATTGTGAGTCCTCCATCAAGGATATCCTATCTCATCCATGCCCTCGTCGCCTCACGCCGGACAGATTCTTTCTCCCTTTCCCCTTCCTCGCACATGTTCTTATCTTCTCGCCTATTGACTGCCTCGAAGAGCACAGGTAAGTTACACTCGGTTCAAGTTTACGCAGTCAAAGATTGTCTTCGAACAGTGTTTCCCACTTGCATTGCATAATCTCTCTTTGTTTTTTTTATCATTTCACGGCTCAGGTGCTGCCTTCTTCTGTAGAAGTTGTCGGTTTGATACTGGAACTTTTGGCAAAGTGAATACTTTTACTCGTTGTCTTAGAGTTCTGGCAATGGAGGGTTCAAATCGTGCTGCCCATTTTGATTCTAAGAGGAGTTATCAAGTTGTTGTTGCTGCCACCCGCGATCTGGGTATTGGGAAAGATGGGAGTTTGCCATGGAAGTTGCCATCTGACCTGAAGTTTTTTAAGCAAATCACGGTTACAACTTCAGATCCCACAAAGAGGAATGCAGTGATTATGGGCAGGAAAACATGGGAAAGTATTCCGCCACAGTTCAGACCTCTTCCTGGACGGTTGAATGTTGTGCTGACTCGTTCGGGAAGTTTTGATATTACAACATCTGAGAATATCGTTGTATGTGGAAGCATGGATTCTGCTTTGGAGATTTTGTCAACAACCTCGTATTGTTTGTCTATTGAGAAAGTGTTTGTCATAGGAGGTGGCTCAATACTAAGGTAAAATCGTATCAAAAGTGTCTTTTATCTGTCTACAAGATAGCATTTATAAATTGCGTTTGCTTGCAGGGAAGTGATTAATGCACCTGGATGTGAAGCCATTCACCTAACAGACATTGAGGCATCCATTGAATGTGATACTTTCATGCCTCCAATAGATTCTTCTGTATTTCGGCCATGGTACTCATCCTACCCCATGGTGGAGAATGACATCAGATATTCATTTGTGACATACGTTCGGGCACAAAGCTCATCTACTGAAGTTCATGTTTCTACTGATGGGGATATGAATGGTGGCCATTTAGCTATGGATAAATTTAATGTTCAGGATTTCTCGTTTCTTCCTGAATTTATATACAAAAAGCATGAAGAATATGTTTATCTTGGACTTGTTGAGGATATCATACACAATGGTGCTCAGAGAAATGATAGGACAGGGACTGGAACATTATCTAAATTTGGTTGTCAGGTAAATTTAGATATTTTCATTAACTTCTCTTGCTGATACTTTGTTTCCTTTAGTACTTCACGGGCATCCTAACAATTTGTATCGGATATAGATGCGATTTAACTTGAGGAGATCATTTCCATTGCTGACAACTAAGGTACCAATGAGGACCTACTTATATGCTTTTGCTTGATTCCACCCAAACTCTGTCAGTGTGTTTGAATATGTATGCATACTTGTTTAAAAATCTGCAACAGAATATTGGCAATTAAAGAACATGTGTACTTTTGATTTGAAAATCCTAAATGTTTTATGTAAGATAAATTAGATCCCTGAAATATGTTACTCGTGCATTTGTTGGGAACATATAATATTTCCATAACATATGCAACTACCTTTTTATCTAGTTCACCTATTTTGGCTGACAGTTATAATATGTTTATTATATCAGAGGGTCTTTTGGCGAGGTGTTGTGGAAGAACTTCTGTGGTTTATAAGTGGTTCTACTAATGCAAAGGTATTGTAGCTTGGTTAATGCATATGGAAGGCCTTTTTCCTTATACATTTTATGTAAATATGAAGATGCTTTTCTAGTATTGTAATGTCAATATTAATATACCGTAAAGTAAGTTATCTTTTGATAACTCTCTCTCTCTCTCTCTGAACTGTATAGACTATATTTTTTCATGAATAAAATTATACAAGAATTATTTGTTACAAAAATTTCACGTTGTTGAAACTAATTCCTTTTTGTGAGCTAAAAAAAGTGATTGTATCTTCTCAGGTTCTACAAGAAAAGGGAATTCACATATGGGATGGCAATGCATCAAGAGAGTACCTTGATAGGCATGCACTCGTCTTGCTACATTTTGCTGCTAATTTCATATATCAACCTTGCAAATCTGATGATCATGTACTTTTTGTTTCCAGTATTGGCTTGATTGATAGGGAGGAAGGAGACCTAGGACCTGTATATGGATTTCAATGGAGGCACTTTGGTGCTGAGTAAGAGATAATTATGAAAATATCTGCAATAGCTATTTCTATCAATTTCTCCTTTTATATTTTTCTTAACCATGCATGGATATTCTGCAGATACACTAACATGTATGCTGACTATACTGGAAAAGGATTTGATCAGTTACTGGATGTAATAGATAAAATTAAACATAATCCAGACGACCGCCGAATAATTCTATCAGCATGGAATCCTTCGGATCTTAAGAAAATGGCTCTTCCTCCTTGTCATATGTTTGCACAAGTCAGTGGTCATTCAAAGTTTCAAGTACTATTGATTGAATCATAAATTTATATTTTGCAACCAAACTTGATTGCTTGAGCTATCATTTTTAGTTCTAGTTCTCTTTTTGCAAAACTTCTTTTAATTTAATTCATGTTATAAGTCAATCTGATTGATGAAAATTATGATGTACCATATGCTATGACTTCCATGTTTTTTCTTTTTCTATTGAGCAGAATTGTTCTTTTTTTTTCCCTTCAGTTAAAACAGCAAATATAAATAGCAAACAATGTCAGCAATGTATATCATATATATATTATCCATTAGTTATCACAGTTCATTTGCTGAAGTACACACTTACGTTCCTGTGCAGCAAGAGTAAACAATTTTATACATTATATATAGAGTTGTTTCTGTTAACAACCATAATATATGTGTATAAATTATCTTTTGTTTTTTTTTTAATTTATCTCAATCTTCTTCAGTTCTAGCCTATTTGTTAATTTCATCTTATTACATGTTTTTCAGTTCTATGTGGCTAATGGGGAATTATCATGCCAAATGTACCAACGGTCTGCAGATATGGGTCTTGGTGTGCCATTTAACATTGCATCATATTCACTTTTGACATGCATGATTGCTCAAGTCTGTGGTATATTATTCTCACTCTTTTATTTTTTATTTTTGGACACTGGAAAGTATCTTCTGTGTTGTGCAGTGTGATCTTCATTCCTTGTGCTCATATACCTTTCTAAATGCTGATTAAAAATCTGGCTAACTAAAATTTGACTTCACTGTATTGGTATCAGTTTATAATTGAAGAATTGGCTCCCAAATGGCACATGGATTAAAATTGTCATCCGTAACTTATAGATATTCTTATTACAATGAGTGAAATTGATTAGCAGAATAATCAGTATGCACTAGAGGAGAGCATATTTAGTAGCTGAAAACATAAGCTAGAAGAAATAAACATGCACGAGTCCATGGGATGATATACTGATATTATGTCCAGCCACAAATATTCCATAAGAAAGAAATATAAATTGCAGAAGCATTAGTAAATGGATCTTTGAGAATAAAATATCTTAGGGAGAGTATAAAATTTGAAGGAAAATGTAAATAACTAGAATCTAAAGATGACATTTGATACGGGTTGTAACGAGTGGATCCGGAAATGACTTGACAATTAAAGTCAAAGTAACCTGACAGTCAAAGTCAAGGTGACGTGGCAACCAAAGTCGGGATAAGAGTGTACTTCCCATCTAGCTTCGTTGTTCACCCGACATCAAGGCTCTTGGGTCTAACTTGATGGATTACAAGTCGTGGGGGAGGGGGCCAACCAGCCAGAGTAAATACTGGCAGGGCCTAAAGTACTTAGCCTCATAAATCCCTATGGGCATCCGACTGGATGAAATACCGGCCGGGCCTAAAGCACTTAGCCTCATAAATCTCTATATGCACCCGGCTAGACAAAATATCGGTTGGGCCTAAAGCACTTAATCTCATAAATCTCTATGGGTGCCTTAACCTCATAAATCTCTATGTGCGATCGGCCGGATGAAAGACCGGCCGAGCTTGAGGCACTTGACCTAATAAATCTCTCCATATGCGCCCTAGATGAAGGATTGGTTGGACTTGAGGTATTTAACTTCATAAAGCTCTTCATGCACGACCGACCATAAAACTGGCCGGAATTAAGAAACTTAGTTGCATATTTATTTCTAAATGGATTTTTGGTACACACAGTTTATTATATGGTTGCTTAAAGCGGATTTATAGCATGACCAATGTATCATATAAATCTCTGACCGGATGTATGACATTATTCAATACATAACAAAGCAACTTAATACAAGGACAGACATAAGGGCGGTCGGCCTTGTTAGCCGACCGAGATATATTTCGCAAACAAGCAATAGACAACATTTTAACAACCTATCAACATTGCTGGGGAATATTCCTTTGGGACCTCCTTCAGAGGTTATCTTGTTTCCTATCAGTCGATCATTTATGACAACATATTCCTTCAACGCTTCATCAAAGGCCTAAGGTATAAACGACAAAAGAGGTACATTTGTGGGTAGATAAAAAATTCCTCGGATACTCGTTACACAAAAAACTAACAAACTCCGACACACGATGTCACCTCATGATAATGGAGATTATGATATGTGGTATATACAGGGGTTCTCTCCGTTGGCAAGGTACGCAATTTATATCCTCTGCGCCTTATTATCGTGTGATCACCTCTCTTTGCGCTTCTTCATTCCTTCATCCAGGGCCGTACTAACTTGAGCGTCGGAGGGCCTTGTAAGGATTCCTTTATATGGTTTTGGTCACTAACCCTTTGTTGGATCGTGGGCGTGTGCGCAAGATCGCAAAGAGATCTTTCCAAGAAGGGAAAAGTCTTGCTCCAGTCATCCATCTGACCATCGTCACCAGCGAGCCATTTCTCCAACTTTCAGACATGATCAACATTATTTTAGCAACCATATATTTCTTCAGCTACGCTAAAGCTTTCCCATTCAGAAATTAGCTATAAGCCTATAACCACATCCTTAAAGCCCATCATAGAGAAGCAAGAATGTTTAGGTCTTGAATATCTTGGTGCCCAATATTTGATATGATTGGGGCATCAATCTCAACTGGCCTGTGGTGCCCACAGAATCCATTATGTTTTTGTCACTAAATCTGTATGCCATCCACAAACATCAAAAATCAAAGTATAGCATGCTATTAGTGAACGTACTTGCCCGTGTCTAATCTTTAGTATATTGATTGGAAAATGGTTCGTATGTGTTTGCTTCAAATTTGTTTTCTATTTAAAACAAAAAAAAATATTCATCAACCTCTTTTTACAGATATATAGTATTGTGTTGGGTTGAATTTGAAGTCTATGGCATTAGTAGGAATATGATATGCTGTGTTTCTCATTTTCACAAGTTGCATATGGTTTAATGTTTTAGATCTCTCTCCTGGAGATTTTGTCCATGTTATTGGAGATGCTCATGTTTATAGAACTCATGTAAGACCTCTGGAGGAACAACTTCAGAAGCAACCCAAACTTTTTCCGGTGAGTAATGCAATGGAAAAGGTCTTCAGTATAAAATAAACTTCACAACAGTTTTGAACACTTTTTATTCTCCCAACACAGGTTCTAAAACTTAACCCTCTGAAGAAGGACTTGGATTCGTTTGTTGCATCTGACATCAAGCTTTTTGGCTATGCTCCCCATAACAAGATAGAAATGAAAATGGCAATCTAGAAGCTGTATTTCTTTCACTACAAAAGAAGCTGATTTCAGTATCCACCATCATCTTTCTTTTAATTTCTTGTTTTTTATTTTTATTTTGTTAATGAGGATGTTTTGTACTACGTAATTTACTCGTGGACGACTACTTGTTTATCCTATTCAATTGTCTGAAGTTTAAGCTTTTATGGATGTAGTTGCCATATAATTAAATTATGATCAAATCCACAAGGGCTTTTATATTCTTTCAATTCATCCTATTTTTAATAGCGTACGGCTTGATTGTTTTTATGTCAATTTATTCCATATAGAAGCACTTTCAACAAAACAATCTTAAATAATTGCAATTTTGTGTTTACAATTAGACCTGTGTTGTGCATGTACCTTCAATATAGAACAAAAATTTCCTGCAATGAGTTTTTCTGAAGGAAGCTATGTGTTGTTGTTTTATTTATTTTTATCAAAGAGCACGATATGTTATTTTCTTTTTTTAAGTTGTCATAGTTAAAAAATAATATTAATTTAAAATTAAAAAAATGTTTTTATCTAAGAGGATCTTTTATTTTGTGTTTTTAGCTATACTTATATACTTTAACTTATAAATAAAATTAAAAATATGTGCTTTAATTTGATAAATTATTTTGTATTGACTTGATTAGAGATTTGATAAACCAGTAAATGTCGGTCCTATGGTTAGATATAGATAAATAAATTATGATGGATATTTTTCTCTAATCCAGTGGTTATTTGTATGGAACTAATATATTATAAATTAGAGTAAAATATGGTGGTTATTTGTATGGAAGTAATATATTATAAATTAGAGTAAAATATGATATAAATTAACGGTCCAAATCAAGTCTAAATGAATCAAGTTGTTAAAATGATGGCTCAAGTCATTAAAATGATGGTTCAAGATTAGTTTAGTTTCTTTTTTATTAACTTGAGCTTAATTTGAGTTTAGTTTATTTAAATATTATTAAACTCTCAATACAAGTCTTAATTCAAATTTATTTGATTATTTGAAATTTTTATATTTTTAATTTATTATATTAGTTATTGAACTTGATAAAATAAATTTATTTGTCCAGTTTCTTTATTCATTTAGTATGTTGATGAGAATTTTATTAATGAATATGATTCACGAATATTATTTACGAATGTTATTCACGAACATTATCACGAACGTTATTCACGGATATTAACAAGCTTAAACACATTAAATAAGTTATTCAAACTTATTCATTTAATGTATGTATATTGAACGAATATATATTAAACTTGTTCATAAATATTTAATTTATTTATAGTTCTAAGTATAACAATCTTTGGTTAGAAAGATGAGACGACCAATAAAATATTTTATATCCATAATCTTAATATTTATGGAAGTAAACACCTAAATACCTATGTCAATCCGTAGCGCCGTAATATATTATAAATAATTGCTTAAGTAGATGCAAATGACTAATCTTATTATTTTATTAAAAATCTCTCTCATTTACTAACTAACTTTGGTGAAGCCTAAAATGTATTTACGTTAATGTCCTTTTTCTATTTACACTAAAAATAATTCCAAGGTTTATTAGTAATTCCACAAGCGAAACAATCAGTGATCTAGAGTTCGAGACTCAGCTACAGCGTATTATTATGAATTTTTCTCATCATTAATTTTCTCTAGTTGTTTTATATAAAAAAATATAGTTTTCTTTAGTCCTATATCTTAGAATTGAAAATACTATGATCAAATAAGTTTTTGTAAGTATTTTAGGCCGACAATGTTAAAAAATATATTTTTCTTATTTTTTTTTACTAAGACAAGTATAATATTAAATTAAAATAATTTTTTGCATAGGAAAATTTGTTACAGTAGTTTACTGATGGGATTTTCTAACATCACTATTGTATATATAATTACACTAATATATTATAAAAGATTTTGTAGGTAGTAGCAAATGACGCAATAGCGTGCGTAGGAACAAGGAGAAGTTTCTCGTAAAGACAGAGAAAAAGAAGAAAAAGATAAGTAAAGACAGAAAAAGAAGAAAAAGATAAGTAAAGAGAGGACGACAGAATTCGAACAACAAAAAAAAGTTGATGTGGAATTTGACAGAGAAATTAAGGCACCAAACAAATTGGATGTTTAGTTGCCATCACGATTCTTTTTTTTTTTAAGTTAAAATTGTTGACCATTGAAATTTCGTGTTACAGGTGCTTTTGTTTTATTTTTTTCTTTTGTAATTAAGTAAACTCATAATTAAAAATTTAAATTTATTATAATAAAACAAGAAGAAGTTGACTAACCTAATAGAATTATTTTAAATAATATTAATAATAACTAATATTAATTTAAGATAATCGTGATTTGCATTTAAAATATGACTTTAGAATGTGCCAATCATGCACCAAAAACGGTACCAAACGTGTTTAGTTCTTGAGTATTTTCGGAAATTAAAATTCAAATATATATCATACATCGTGTTACAGGGAGCTTATTCTTTTCAGAATCGAGGTGAAATTTGAAGAAGAGGCTTCAAATTACTAACTTTTGGATGCAGACGGGAAGAATTCAGTGTTGTATCGCTAGTTCAGTTTGCAACTATGGAGGACGACGGTCTCGATGGAGAGTCCCGGGCCGAAGGCCAAAAGCACGCCCCAGTCGAGCCCCTCGCCGGTGGTGGCGTGGCCGTCCGCGGCCGAGCGTTTCCGCATCTCGTCCAGGATGAACAGCACCGTGGCGCTCTGCATGTTGCCGTACTCGCTGAGTACGTGCCGCGTCGCGGCGAGCCGGTCCTTCTCCAGCCCGAGCCGCGCCTCCACCTGGTCCAGGATCGCTCGGCCGCCGGGGTGAACCGTCCAGAACAGCTGGTTCCAGTCCGACAGCCCCAGCGGCGAGCACGCCGTCGTCAGGCTCTGCTCGATGTTGCTCGCGATGATCGACGGAAGCTGGCTCTTGAGGTGGAAGGTCAGCCCAATTTCGCGGAGGTGGCCGCCCACCGCCTCTTCGCTTTCCGGAAGCATCACCTGCGGCGCCAAAGATTTGATTTTTAAACTTCGTTCGATATCAAAAGATCAGATTTTGCTTAATTTCGACGGGATCAGTGATTACTTGGGACGCCGAGGCGATTTCGAAGATGGGGCGCTCGACGCCATCGACCGGGTCGGACCCGACCACGAGCGCGGCGGCGCCGTCGCCAAACAGTGCCTGCACGAAGAGGCTCTCGATGTGGGCGGGGTGGGGGCCGCGATAGGAGAGCACGGTGACCTCGGAGCAGACGGCGAGCACCCGCGCGCCGCGGTTGTTCTCCGCGAGGTCCTTGGCGACGCGGAGGGCGGTGCCGCCGGCGTGGCACCCGACGTTGTAGAGCATGACGCGATTGACGCACAGCGGGAGCCCGAGCAGCTTGAGGAGCTGGAGGTCGGAGCCGGGCATGTCGATTCCGCTCGCGGAGCAGAAGACGAGGTGCGTGATGTCCGATTTGGGGCGGCCCCACTCCTTGATCGCCTTCTCCGCCGCTTCCTTCGCCAGCTTCGGCACCGCCTCCACCACGATCTGCTGCCGCGCGTCGAACGACGGCGCCATGGGAGCCAGCAAGCTTGGATTCTCCCGCAAAATCTCCTCGGTCAAGTACAAGTGCCTCTTCCTGATCGCCGCTTTCTCACCTACACATTTAATCGAACAGGTCAGACGCGCCCACCTAAACCCACCAAACCACCAATTCCCAACACAATCATCGATCATTCTGCTCGAATTACAAGCAATCGGATTCAATCAAGCTACATAAATCTTACAGATGCGCCTAAACTTGGCTTTGAGTTCCTGCAGATGCTCGGAGTTGGTGACCCGGAAATAGAAGTCGGGATAAGCGTTCTGATCGACGACGTTGGTGGGGTTGGCGGTGCCGATGGCCAAGATCGTCGCCGGCCCGTCGGCGCTGTGAATTATCCGGTACCCGTTCACTTCCATCGCCGGCGAGAAGCTCACAGAACCGATGCGTTTCTTAGTCGGCGAAGAATGACGCGTGTTACCCTGTCAGTAGAGACCTCTCAATTGTTAGTTATATAGAGACAATTGGAAACGCTGGCTGGCGTTGGCGTTATTCCGAATCGGTCGGACCGGACCGGACCGATCCGGTCCATCAATCGGCTCTTGACAGCTGCGGGGTAGGTGAAGACGACGCGAGAAAGAAATGCAATGCCTAAACATTTTTCAAACGTAATTTGCAATGCGCGTACGGCGGCCACTCGATTAATTTTATCACTTAAACCGAATCGTCCGGTTGCAAGAGAAGCGCTCCAGGTGGGTACCACCTTCTCGGTGGACCAACCATGTGGGATTCCGGTCTATTTTTGACGTTTGATCAGCTGCCGTTTATCAGTCACGGTCCGGGTATACCTGAATAGCAATCCTCCTGGGGAAAGTTAAGTAAGGCCGTGCTAAATCTCCCAATTAATTGGGTTTAAGTAAGTCATTACCGGATGCGACGGGGCTGACGGACGATGTCTCAAACAAATCCGTCATGCGTCATCATGACGCAAGCCTGAGGTAATCTCGGCTCGGATTGTATCCTATTTTGCTTTTCCTTTTTCTTGTATTTATAATATTTGGCCAGGGGAAACTATTTTTTTTTTTTTAAATGTGATCTTGAAAAATTAATCTGAATGAATGTGCGAATGAAGGTGACACGATCCATTAGGTCGTGCTTTAGTTATCTCTATCCGCATATCTTCAAAAATTAGTATAAGATTCAAGGTTCTTAAATATTGGACAAAAATATATTAAAAAAACATCCATAATTATTAAGGTTCATCAAAGAGTCAACATAGATGACAAATTAGTACAGGAGGATAAGGATTTCAACTACCATTACAGGATTCTCATATGACAAGAACAATTGGCCCGAGATGACTTACAAGGACAAACACTATTAATTAGACATAATAGGTGTCACTAATTGTGCAAGCCACGCAAGGAGATTTAATGGAGGGTTTGAAGATGGTTTTCGTTGTTTTATTGACTATACTCCCTATTCTGTAAGAAAGGCAAGGCAACCACTCAAAGATATTAGGGGTGCAAGTCTAATTAATTATATTTAAGACAAACCAGCGAAGGGTGACATCGGCGGTCGGCTCTTTTTATCGACAGTATAATCCATAATATTATGAGATTCCATTAATAAAAAAGAAAGATATAGTTCTTTATTCCGCGTAAAAATTAGTCCTGCCCAACTCAAATAATGATTGCCCCTCTGTATTTAAATTCTTGGATAAACAAACTATTCAGAAAAGACAGCAGGCAGTTAGGGCAGTGCATTAACAATTGAGGAAGATATCAGTATATTTTTATCTTCTATAGTACAATCGAACTGTTTGAATTTCTGTAGTGTTTAATATTTGAATTTATTTCTGATATGAAAACTGATTCAGAGTACAGTCGCAAACATTTGTTTAGTGTATAGTAGTTTAAATGTGTGGTCAGCAGATAATGATGAGTCTGGGCCTGGGAATATCGCTGCTCCTTTGGAGACAATGCCCTTGTCTGTCAATTAGTTGGTTACAACTCACGTGATAAATGAGTGGTCTGTCTGTTCTAATTGTTTTCCATCAAAATGAAACGATTTAATCATCAAAATGAAACGAGGAAATCATGATGATTCTATCAAGAAATTTTATTTCTCAAAATGTTATTTTTCCAAAGATTTAATCTCTATTTTTACGTGACAATCGAACATCTAAATATCAACTTCGGATATGTCCGTGGGGTCAGTTGTTATGAAATAGATGGCAATGAACTGTGCTGAGATTAAAATAGGACAAGTCAAACATTTTTTTTTGGAAAAAAAAGAAACGAAAAGATCATCTTGCATCATCATGATGCAAGACTGAGATCATCTCACTAGTGCCTTTCTATAGAAGCAATTGTTGTTGTGTTTTTTTTGTTGCAAGTCACTGTCCTCCCGCTTGAAGAAGCATTTATCTTCTCCATCTATAATAGTAATACAATCCTAAATCACTCTATTTACCTGTCGATAAATTTTTTTTTTATAGAGTTGATCCAGTTACCTTTAAAATTAGTTAGATTGTAAGAATTGAATACATGATTTAACTTTTTTTTTAAAAAAAAAATCCTAAATCAACTCTTTTCCCTTTTAGAAATAGAATGACAATGAATGATGTTTTCATTTATACATCTAGTGATGATTGAATGCATTGTGTTGTCATGTGAGTGTCAATTAAGGCGATTTTTCATTAGGGCTGTAAATAAGTTGAGTCGAGCCTAATTTTGAGGTGTTCTTGTTTGATATGATAACTAAGCCGAGCCGAGCCGAGCCGAGCTGAGCTTAAAATAAACCAAGCTTTTGAAATGTTCAAGCTTAACTTGGTTTATTTTTTATGAGCTTGAGCTTGTTTGAAGTTTGACTTGAGCTTGGTTCATTTAGATGTTATCAAGCTCTCAATTCAAGCTTGACTTGAGCTTGGTTCGAGCTTGGTTCGTTTAGATGTTATCAAGCTCTCAATTCAAGATTGTTTGATTATTTGAAACTTTTAGTTGTTTGATTGATTATTGAGTTTGATAATTTAAATTTATTTATTTATTTTATTTTATTATTTATTTAGCATATTGGGAAAAATTTTATTAATGAATATGGTTCGTGAACATTGTTCATGAACGTTGTTCACGAACATTGTTTACGAACATTGTTCACGAACGTTATTCACGAACGTTATTCACGAACATTATTCACGAATGTTAACGAACTGAACACATATGTGTTCAAGCTTGTTTGTTTAGATTAACAAGCTGTTCAAGCATTTTTGTTTAATTAATCTTATGTATATTGAACGAACATAAATAAGCTCTTACCAAGCCGAACACCAAGCTTGTTCATGAATACTTGGTTCATTTACAGCTCTATTTTTCATATTTAAAATTTAATTTCCTCCTTTAAAAAAATTATATAACTACTTATTCTTATTTTTTTTAAAAGAGTTATGTGATTATTTATAATAAAATTTATGTCCTCGAAAATTTAATTGAGCCAGCCCAATAGCATGCATGATAGCGACCCATTAACCTAGACTGGGCCAGATGATGCAACTCTTTTAACTGAACAATGAGATTCTCCCAAATCTTATCAATCTACCTACAAAAGGCTAGTTGTGACATTTTATTGGTGCAATCTGACTAAGAAATGTAATTTTTGACGATAACCCATTCGAGAAAACCTAATACTTATATTCATGATCCATAGGATCCATCCTGATTTTCTACCCAGTATATCATCCTATTTATTATATAATATAAAATTATTTAAATCTTTTGGATAGTTGTTCTTTGTCAGGGTGCAAGAAATAAAAAATTTAACATCAATTTTCTTGGTTAAAAAGAAAAAAAGCAACAATTAACATAATTAAAAAAAATCAAATTGTTCATGGACAATGGACGATATTGGGCCAGAGGCTTGCGCATGCAAAAGTAGAACTTACTAGAACAAATTCTAATCTACTCGGTCATGTAGTTTTTAAATTTAATTTTCTAAAAAAATATAATACTTTAAATCAATTTTTTAATTAAATTAATTAAAAATTTCAATTTGATCAAAATAATGCTATTATTATTATTATTATTATTATTATTATTAATTAAGTGTTATACGGTGTTACAATATTATAATAGTCATTAATTAATTACTATATTATTGCAGTAATTATTTAATGACTATAATATTATTATAATGATTATAATCATTTTAAAGTGATTTTTATAAGTTTAAATAATTTTAATTATTTAATATAATAGTATTTTTATAAGTGATTTTTTATGTTTTAATTAATTTAAAATAAACATATTTTTGATATGAAAAATGAGCTTCTTCCCCCACCTCACACGGATAGAGGTATAAATGAACCAAATCGTTCATGAGCTATTCGAAGTTTTGTTTGATAAAAGTTTATTTAATGAGACTCATTAAGATAAATAAATCAAACTCAAGATACATAATAACTCAAAGTTCATAATACTCAACTCGTTAGCTTGTGAACATATTAGTTAGTAAAATCATGAGAATTAATTTTTCAAATGAAAAAAATAATAATTTTAATATTAAATTTATAAATTTTACATTCTATTTATAAAAAAATATAAATAAATTTATTAAATTTATTTATTAGAATAAAATTATAAATTTTAATAAGAATATTATATATTTTTTAAAATATATAATTTAATTTTTAATAAATATTTAAATTTATAATTTATATTTACTAAATTTGTTTAGGCTCGATAAAAATTTGAATAATTTCTTTAGCCATAAATATATTCATTAAATAAACCTCAATTCGATTATAAATCAGTTAAATTCAAATATTCAAGAGTTAACACGAGCAATTAGAAGGACAAAGAAAGATAACCATGGAATTCAAACAGATAACACACATGATTACATGAACATGCGATTTATTTGCATACATAACTACTGAAAAGCGACAATGTTCTACATGTTCTTAGATAAAACGATTCAGGTATTCATCGACAGAAGTATATTTGACATCGGGGTAGAGTTCCGAGGCCTCCACGCCGAATGATGGTTCGATCTCGAAGTTGGTGTGGTCGCCCTTGATGAAGACCGAGTGATGAATTGCATAAACCACGTTCAATGGGATAGGAGATTCTGTAAGAGAAAAGGATAAATATGATGGAATAATCAATTAAATCACAAGGCAAAAAAAAGAAGAGAAAAGTAAAACCTTGGATCTTCTTGAGAACTTCTTCTTCAGAAACATAGACCCGCTCGAAGGTCTTGCCGACTTTCTTTTCCCACAGAGAAACGAGCTCGTTGTGCGATAGGATGTTGCTTGGTGGTCTCAGATACAGGACCTTGTTCAATGTTCTGGGATCATCCACTGCTTTCACAGTGTATGTTCCGATGTCATCTTCATCGACAAACACAGCTGTTGAATTGGGGGAAAAAAGGGATAGAAAATCACAATTAAATACTGAAACAATAATGATTTTACATTTGAATTAGATTAATGAGTTACCTTTGACGTTCCCATCACCCAAAATGACTACTTTGTCGGTTGGAAGACCGGCAACTCCAGCCTGCCCGAGCGATGGGAGGAAGTACCCGGCGAAGAAATTGCTGGACACGTAAGTGTAAGGGATCCCTGAAGCCTCCACGGCCCTTCGGATCTGTACCTTGATGTCGAAGGTTGACTTGGCCGGCTCTACGGTGTTCACTCGATCGACATCGTTGCCGAACTCGGAAGGTAAAAACCTCTGAAAATTCAACAATTGGTTTCCAGTGCATAAGTTAGGCGGCTAGATTGGAATTTGGGCGAGGAAGATCACAGACCTTGATGTGGGTGCCGGAATCTTTGATGGCGTCGATGATCTTGGTTTGATCCTTCAACTGCAAAAAGCCGACGGCGGAGATAACGACGTCGACTTGCTTGATGGCGCTCACCAGGCTCCCGTGGTCATACAGATCCCCCTGTTTTAATTTCAAAAAAAAGGAAGGATTCAAGGGAGAGAAATTGAAAGTTAGGGCAAAATCAAATTGAAGTGTTCTGAAACTGAAATCGTGTAAATTTGCAGATAAATAAGCAAGCAATGAAACTTGTACATGGACGAGCGTGACGCCGGCTGCCTGGAAGTCTTGGAGGAGCTTGGCCTTGGCAGGGGGCTGGTCGGCGGCAGCGGCGGCACGGACGAGGGCGAAGGTGGAGTGGCCTTCCCTGGCGCTGGCGAGAGCGATGTGCTTGCCGATGTATCCGGTGGCGCCGATCACTAGAATCTTGCTCTTCGACGCCATCCCTCGTTCGTTCGATCTCTTCTTCCTCGTCGTCCGCTAGAGCTTTCTCCTAGTGGAATAGGACTATAGGAGTGTGTGGAATGACTTTACTTAGAGCACTGGCTTCGTCTTTGGTGTTCACCAACCACATCCGGGACACCGTGCGGACGCTCCCAGCTGTAATGAGAAATGTTAATTTAACCCCTCAGAGTCTAATTTTTTTAAAAAATATTCTTATAATTTTGCAAGTAGTTTATTGTTGGTTCATCCTGAAGTACAATCACTGAAGATGGAAATTAACAAAAATATCAGGTGAAATGATAATAATGAATTATAAGGGGTAATTGTGACATAAGCAAAAATCCTTATTACACGGAAATTTATCTTAAATAATTATTGCGTGGGGCCGGTGATTGAAGATGGAACGGAGGTGTCGAATGAACTTGGACGAAATCACGGCCGGTGACTGAACGTGTTCCCATTCATAGCCAGTTAATTATGGAGCGGGCAAAGCATCGAGCTGTTTGTTGACCAAATGGTGCCAAAACGAAGGCCTAGAAGGCACTTTCCAATTTTGCAAAATTATGCATTTTTTTTTACCAAATTTTTCAAAGGGACTAAGAGAGCAATTATTTATATTTTTTAATTATTCAAAAGTCATTTTATGTTCGGATAAAATACATCAAAGTTTCAGTTTAGTTCATTATTATTGATGCGGTTAATGATCTAATGGATGAGGATCGTTAAAAGAGATCCATATTGATGTTAATATGTATGCTTTTATATAAAAAAATTTAAAAATAAAAAAATTAGATATAAAAAATAAAGATAAAGGAGTAGACACGGATTATAAATAATAAATATTAATATTAAAATAAATATATGTTAATAAAAAAGAAGCATTAGTATAATGAGTATGTGATATTATTAATTTTTTGTAAAAGATGACATACATTTACGTTTAAATCAATATGGATGCCCTTAGTATTGCCAATGATATTATTAGTTGAGAACTTGTCACCCTATCAGCTCATCAACATGTGGAGTACAATGACACTACCATAAAATCATTAACCATTGCGCACACGTATTGCGTGTGTAATATAATGCATAAATACATGTAAATTATATAAAATGAATATTTATTGTCAAATAATTAAATAATATTATTCAATGCTAGTATGATTTATTCTATGAAAATCTTAATCTGAAAATAAAGTAGAAATTAGGTTATTAATCATATCTCAAGTTATGTAGTGAGAATGTCTTATATCACTCGAAGAACCGATGAGATACAGAGATGGATAGATGCGATTATGATTTTTCTCGAAGCATCGATGAGATACAGATGGATTGATGCGGTTGTATCGTTATGCAGAAGAGTCGAAACAGATGGATTGATGAGTTGTGATATAAAAAAGATAAGAACAAGAAAACTGTAGCAATAATTGGAGAGAGAGAGAGGAGGAGAGAATGATGAAAAATCGATGAGGATTGAGAAGGTGAGAAGAAGGGATGTAGATAATAAAAATTAAGTTATGCGTCTATAATTTGAAAAGGATAAAAAGTTGAAATTACTAATAAGCCTTGAGATTGTCTTCGCTAGCTATTGTTTTGGTTTTTTTATATTACTATAAAGATTTATATAGCTAGATCATATTGTAGATACATTCTTTAATTCTTTATTGATGTATCATAATTATAACTAATGCAGCGATAAGGAGGGGCCCACGTGGCACCCTCGTAGTCCGGGTCGATGGCCACGGTGCAGGTTAAAGTCAAGATGGTCAAAGCCATGGCGAGAGGTTTAGCCGTTGAATCCGAGTGCCGCTTGGAGAAGATCGACCAGACACCTGCTCGCCTCGGAGAGGGCCGACTGGACACCCGCCCGGTACGATGCATGGCCTGGAACAAAGGGGAAAAGGAAATCAAATAGAACACTACTTCGTCATTAAATGAAGCCAAAGCAAAGGAAAACACTCCATCAATGAATGCAAGGAAGTCAAAACAAAGATATCTTCTGTCAAGTAATTAATACCATTAAACAAGAGGAAGATAGAGGAGCACAAGGAAAGGTATAAAAGAAAGGGAAGTTGCATATTTGAGGGGGAGGATTATTATCATTTTGCACTGCTTTCTCTCTCCACTTATATTCTTAACTTGAGTGTTGGAGGACCAACGACAGGGACCCCTCCCCTGGTTTGATTTTTGTTTTGCAGAGAGCAGGGAAGTGAGGATCAAGGTCTTCTACCAATCAGTAAGCCACGTCATCCCTAGTTTTCCAGTTTCTTGATATCGGACAGGATCATTTTGGCATTGTTTGTAAGAACATCACCTGTATCTGAGCTAGAAAATGGAAGATGCTGGACGATTAACAACGATGGCGCTGATGCAAGAAGAACTTGATATGCTGATACAAGCGAGAGTAGAGAAGATAGTGGAATAGCAACAGTGGGCGCAGGCCGAGCGCCAGGTCGCCATATGGAGCAAGGGGGCCGAGCGGAATAGGTTTCTACTCGGGAACGGAATAAGATGCTGATTGGTGTCTATGAGGAGGCTCATCCTCCAAATCGAGTGCCGATCTGGGCCCCACCAGAAGAAAAGGCTCGAGCGAATAGATACTGGGGATCATCCTTGGATGAGGCACTCGCCCGGGCTGCACGGAAGGGGAAAGCGCCGAGAAGAAGCAACTCGCCGGAGTAGGTCAACCGATAGTTCTCGCAATGGATTCTGGACGACACGCTACCGAAGCATTACAACCCCGTGGCAATCGGGGAATATAATGGAATGATTGACACAGATGATCACTTGGCCAAATTCGATAATGCAGCCACACTTCATCAGTACACCGATAGAGTAAAGTGTCGGGTCTTCCTCACAATTCTATCCGTATCGACACAACGCTGGTTCAAGAGATTACCGAACGGATCGATTCATAGCTTCATAGACTTCCGAATGACCTTCCTATATACTTTGCAAGCAACCACCGCCACCAGAAGATGAGCGTGAACCTGTTCTTGCTCAAGCAAGGACCTAGGGAAGTATTGAGGGCCTGTATCCAGCGCTTCAATCAAATAGCGATGGACATTCCGGCCGTCTCTTCAGATGTACTGGTGAATGCCTTCACTCAAGAACTCACCGAGGGAGAATTCTTCTGGTTGTTAATTCGAAAGTCATCCAAGTATTGGGACCGATTATGTAGCTAGAGGGGGGGGGGGGGGGTGAATAGCTCGGCGCGATCCTTGTGCTTGACGTTGCTTGTTTCTTCAAAGATATACAGCGGAAATACAAGAAACAAAACATACAACGCTAACAAAAAGGATTTACTTGGTATTCACCTCAAGATAAGGTGACTAATCCAAGGATCCACACAGTCACGCACCCTCCACTATGAAAACACTCCTTTATGGTAACTACCAAAGGCGGAGAAGCCCTACAAGTTCACACTACAAGAAAAAGGGAAAGGAAACAAAATACAAGGTAAAAGCTTACAAGTTAGCACAAGAAAACCCCAACCCTAGATTTCTTCTTCTTGCTGTAGATCCGCCTCTTGACTTGGAAATGTCTCCAAGAACCCTCAAGATCTGGCAGTGAGAACTTTGTGGAGTTGCTGTGAAGATCGCTGAAAAGAAGAATCGAAGCCGTGGAAGTTTTTCTAAGAGAACAGCTCGCCAGCAGCTAAATACTGTTGGATCGTGAGAGTTCGATAGAGGGGGGGGGGGTGAATATCGATTCAAAAAACAACGTTGAAAAGAGTTAAGCGCAGCGGAATTTAAAAGAACAGACACAGTAATTTTACTTCGTTCGAAGCCTGTGACGACTCCTACTCGAAGGCCCGTACTCCGTGAGTACTTTCGTTGGGCAATCACTATCAATTCGAATGATGATTACAAAATAATTAAGTACAAGAATTGACAGAAATAAAATACCGACAAGAGAAGAAGAATTAGACTTAAGAAAGCGCTTTGTCGGAATAGCCTCGTGGCGTCGCAGGAGCGTAGAGCAGCAGAGCAAGCAGTAGATTCTCAGTTGATGTTTTGAAGCTCCCCTATGACCCTCCTTTTATATGAGGCTCGGGGCGCCCCGGATCCCTTCCGGGCGCCTTGGTGGGACGTGGCTGGTCCAACCAGCAAGCTCCACGTGGCGACGCGCGAGTTTGGATGAAATTTGCCTCCCGGGCGCCCGAACCTTGTTTTCCCGCAGAATCCGTCCTACAAGACAAACGTTAGTCCGGAGGCAAATAATAAGTATGCCCTGCAAAATAGTTTGTTAGCACAGTTATATTGATAAGCAAAACAGAGTATGACTTAGATTCCGTCTTTCCGAGACCGGAATCTAGTCACGATCTCGACTTAGATATCCGAAATGGATTTAAGCCGGATCGATGCCTAATGTTCCCTTCCCGGGAACGCGTCCTCACAGTCACTCCTTTCCAGTGACTTACCTTTAGTCACCTTCTAGACGTCCGGTCAGCCCTTCGACCCGTCTGGACTTCTCGCCAGCTATCCGGTCAGCCCATCGACCTAGCTGGACTTCTCGCCAAGCATCCGGTTAGCCCGTCGACCCGCTTGGACTTCTCGCCAGCTATCCGGTCAGTCTGTCGACCTAGCTGGACTTCTCGCCAAGCGTCTGGTCAGCCCGTCGACCCGCTTGGACTTCGTGCCAGACATCCGGTCAGTCCATCGACCTGTCTGGACTTATCCTGCACACTCGATCAGAGTGTTAGATAACGACGAACCTAACTTAACCTGATTTGTCATTCATTAAAACCTGAGTTAGACCGTTAGTGCTAACCGCACCAACAATCTCCCCCTTTTTGATGGAATGATAACTTGGTTAAGTTAGTGATAAATATATACAAAAATCAAGCATGATTTTCGAGGTTTTTAAGGTTTTAAGTTAGTTTTTCAAGTTTGCATTTAGTTGCTCTAACTTAACCACCTATCCCTCCCCCTTTGACATTCATCAAATAAGGACATAAGCCAAGTAATTTTGGAATGCAGAATAAGTAAAACTTGTAAAAAAAATGTCAAGGTAACTAGGGGGAGTTTAAATAGTAATTTAGCTTTTGTTTCTTAACTTTTGTAAAATAACTAAGTTTTGAAAATAACTAATTTAGCAACATAACTTAGTATTTAGTATATTTTGAGTAATTTTGAAAGATAATCTCTGCAAAATTAATTGACTTTGTAAACTTAAGAGAAATTTTTAAAAGCTAATTTTCAAGCTTAAGTTTAGGAACGCTAAGTTTAGATATTCTAATTTCCAAACATAGGGTTATAAGTTACAAATTTTAAGATCAAATTTTCAAAGTAAGTTTCAACTTTTAAAACACTTTTCAAACATGTGTTATTAAAACCAAAATTTCAAGGTTTAAATTTTCAAATACATTTCATCTTTGAAACACTTTTCAATCATGAGTTTTCAAAATCAAAGTTTCAAGACTGAGTTTGAATAAATTTACTTTTCAAGACTGAGTTTGTAAAAGATTCAATTTTCAAAACCTTAGTTTATAAAATCAAATTGAAGAATTTAGTTTTATAGAAACTAGTTTTCAAGAATAGGTTTATAAAGATAAGTTTTCAAGATTAAGGATTTCAAAACTAGGTTTAAAAAAAATCTACTTTTCAACACTGACTAAGTTTGTAAAAACTTTAAATTTGAACATCGAAATTCAATTTCAAAACTAAAAAAATATGTTTAAGGTGGAGAAAATAATTTAGGTGCTAAATGTTGATTTAATCCTCCTCCTAAACCTGATATCTAAAATAAAGCTTTTGAAAATATTTGCTAAGAATATTTAATATAAGATTTTCAAAGTAATTGGGATAGAATTTTCTAAAGATATTTTAAAGAGAAAAAAATAACACTTAAGGAGATTAACAAAATAAACCTCCCCTGAATTTGATACTCCCCATAATTTAATATCTCCCCTTAAGTTAATACTAAGGTTTGGTTATATTAAATTTTACAGCCTCAATACATTTTTGTACCTAAGTGTTTTGGTGGATGCAGTGTTAGTAACACTTATGTTTATGAGTATATTATTTATATAAGTATTTTTATATACTTGGTATAGTTTTTTTTTTATAAGAATAAGATGAGTAATCAATTATTCTTAATAATAAGTAATAAGTAATTTATTACAAACTTAATAATAGTTAATCATTATCAATATTTTATTAATTAACTTTTATTTTACTTGACTTATCTGTTCGTATTAATTGTCTTAATATCAATGGATAATAGTTATAATTTATCTTTTATTTTCATTTACTTAATCTTTAAGTTTTGATAAAGTAACCTAAGTTACGTTTAATTTGACTAACGTCAAAATTAAGATTGATTGAGTTAAATTAAGGTCATATCTAATTTAAAGTACAATGACTACAATTAATGTTTGAAGTTTTTTACTTTAATTATTTACTTTTTAATTATTTGTTAAATTTTCAGTTTATATTTTATTTTTAATTTAAGCTTCAAATTTTATTTTAAGTTAGTTTAAATTTTAAAGTTTTAATTAACTTAAGTGTCTTAGTTTTAGAATGACTTTTAGTCTTTTAATTTGTAAAAAGAATTTTAAAATAATTTTTAAAAGTTTCTTTTTTCTAAATGATTTTTAAAAGAGTTTTTTTTTAAAAAAGGGTTTTTTTTAAAAAATAGTTATTAAAAGAATTTTTAAAATAAATTTTTAAAAGATTTTTAAAGTGAATTTTTAAAATATTTTTTGAAATAAGTTTTAAATAATTTTAAAAAGAATTTTAAAATTATTTTTAAAATAGTTTTTAAAAGGATTTTTAAAATAATTTTTTTTCAAAGGATTTTTAAAAAGGATTTTTTTAATGGATTTTTAAAATAGTTTTTATAGAATTTTTAAAATAATTTTTAAAATAATTTTTTAAAGAATTTTTCAAATAGTTTTTTTTTTAAAAAATTTTGAAAATAATTTTTAAAATAATTTTTTAAAGAATTTTTCAAATAGTTTTTTTTTTCAAAATAATTTTTAAAAAATTTTTAAAATAATTTTTAAAGAATTGTTAAAATAATTTTTAAAGAATTTTTCAAATTGTTTTTAAAGGATTTTTAAAATAAATTTTTAAAGAATTTTTCAAATAGTATTTAAATAATTTTTAAAATAATTTTTTAAATAAATTTTCAAATTGTTTTTAAAGAATTTTTTAAAATAATTTTTTTTAAAGAATTTTTTAAAATAGTATTTAAAGAATTTTTGAAATAGTATTTAAAGATTTTTTCAAATTGTTTTTAAAGAATTTTTTTAAAATAATTTTTTAAAGAATTTTTAAAATAGTATTTAAAGAATTTTTAAAATAATTTTTTAAAGAATTTTGAGAATAATTTTTAAAATAATTTTTAAAGAATTTTGAAAATTATTTTTAAAGAATTTTATTTAAAATAATTTTTTAAAGAATTTTTTAAAGAATTTTTAAAATATTATTTAAAGAATTTTTAAAATAATTTTTAAATTAAAATAATAATTTTTAAAGTTTAAATAATTTTAAAGATATTTTGTTAAGTTAAAATAATAATAATTTTTTTTTAAAATAATTTTTAATTTCAAATGATTTTTAAAATAATTTATTAAGTTAAAATTTTAATATAACTTTTAAAGTTAAAATAATTTATTAAGCTAAAATAATTTTTTTTAAATAATTTTTAAGTTAAAATAATTTTTAAGGTAATTTTTTTAAATTTTTTTTGGTTTTAGAAAACTAAGTTTAATTTTAATTTAATTTTAATTTTAATTTTAAATTTGAATTATTTTTAAATTTAATTTAATTTAATTTTAAATTTAATTTAATTTAATTTTAATTTTAAATTTGAATTTATTTTAAATTAAATTTAATTTTAATTTTAAATTTAATTTAATTTAATTTTATTTTAATTTAATTTAATATTAGTTTAATTTAATTTAATTTAATTTAATTTAATTTAATTTAATTTAAATTTAAATTTTATTTTATTTTAATTTTAATTTTATTTTTAATTTAATTTAATTTTAATTTTAATTTTATGTTAAATCTTTAGTTATCTCACCCGATCTATATTTTCAATCAAGGAATTTTATAATTTTGTGAGATGAATTCGGTTCAATTTTAGGGTTTGTTTTTAACTTGTGTTAGATTCAGGTTTAGCTTTGGGTTCAACAAATAGACATTCTCTGGATAAACTTCTGGGCTATGGTGAGTCACCTGGACATCATTAGAGTAACCATGCCTTCGAGGTTTTCCAAATAGTCCTATCCACTGAACTTAATACAAAACCTTAGTCTAACTAGTTAGGATCTGTAAGGGGTAGCTTCGGCTAGTTCCACTTAGGCAAATGCACCAGGTCGAAGCCATATCTTCCTAGACATGCATAGACTAAGCTTCCCTAACGTACTATCATCTAAAACTTCACCAGTACCGTGTGTCAAGTTAAACTTGGTCCCTTTCTAATTAGTCCTTGTTACCCTACCGGGTGGGTTGGTTTGACTTACCCTGTCGGGTATGTTAGTTTTGGAGGTGCCAGCTATTTTGGAGCCTCCCCCTGAATTATTGGTTTTTTTTATTTTAAGATTTTTGTATAATTAGAGTTGGTTTTAGTTAAGTTTTAATGTTTAATTAAATTTAAATTTTTAATTTTGAATTAATTAAATTGGTCAAATTATCTTTATTTAAAAGAGTATATTTAATATTTAAATTTTCTTTCAATTTCAATTTTATTGGGTTAATTGAATGATCTTTCTTTAATAGATTATTTTTAAAACTTAAATTTTTATTTATTTTTAAATTTGAATTAATTAGATTATATTTATTTAAAGGTTTATCTTTTAATCTGTTATTAGCTGTTAATTTTAAAATTTCAAAATTATCTTTGTTTAACATGTTATCTTTAACATTTAATTTTAGGTTTGTTAAATTCCGTTTTGATTTTATCAAAGTGTTTGATTTTATCCTTATATTTTCTTTGTCTTTTAAATTGATATGGTTGATTGAATTTATTAATTTTTTATTAATTAAATTATGTTGGTTTTGGATAGCATTTTCTAGACTGATTTTATCTTGATTATTAAATATTTTATCAAGGTATTTATTGATTTTATCCATTTTCTCATTTTTAGCATTTAAATTCAAATTTATTTTAATGTTTGACTTATTTATGTCTAAATGCTCACCTAATTTTAAATTTTCTGAATTAATTAAATTATTTGAATTGATTTGGTCATTGTTCTGTTTGACCAAGTCAAGGTTGATGCCAAATTGATCAGAGTCTTGGTTGACTTGATCAGAGTCTAGATTATTTTGTGATTTTGAATTTAAATCATTTAAATCTAGATTATCATGCACCATACTTGGACTAATTTCATACTTATCATCATGCTGATTATTTAAACTACTATTAGCAGGGGTATTTTGGTAAATATTACTAACCTTGAGCGCAACCCCTAATTCAGTAGGCTTCTCCGCTGGATTTGACTCGAGTCCATATTTGACTTTAACTTGATCTTCTAGCTCCATCGGCGTCTCGTGAAGCTTGATCAACTGGGTCCACAGCTCATATGCATTCTTGTACTTTTCTAATGTGCATAAAATATTGTTAGGTAAAATATTACAAAAAATGTTACTTACCTTTTTGTTCAGTTTCGAGTTTTGAGAAGGTTTCCTCAAAATTAGCATATAATCGATATCTACGCTTCCTAAGAAGCATTCCATTAATCGCTTCCAGTAGTTGAAGTCTTCATGATCGTATGGTGGTGGTTCGCAGGGGTTCCGTCCTTCTAGAAGAGTCATAATTTCCCGACAAGAGAAACAAACAAAAAAATCCCAAGACTTGGTCTTGGATTAGCAGTGCTGGAAAAAGAATAGAAGTATCTAAGTTTGTGTTGCACCAATTTAGATTTAATTGCAATGAAGAAGAAATTTCCAAAGCAATTAATAATAATATCAGATTAGAACTAAGCGTAAAACTGAAACCAAAAAAAGAAAAAATAAAAGTTAATATTTTCACCCCTGTCTGATTGGTGGTTGCACCAAATCAGAGCGGTACCTGCTCTGATACCACTTGTTGGATCATGAGAGTTCGATAGAGGGGGGGGGGGGGTGAATATCGATTCAAAAAACAACATTGAAAAGAGTTAAGCGCAGCGGAATTTAAAAGAACAGACACAGTAATTTTACTTCGTTCGGAGCCTGTGACGACTCCTACTCAAAGGCCCGTACTCCGTGAGTACTTTCGTTGGGCAATCACTATCAATTCGAATGATGATTACAAAGTAATTAAGTACAAGAATTGACAGAAATAAAATACCGACAAGAGAAGAAGAATTAGACTTAAGAAAGCGCTTTGTCGTTATAGCCTCGCGGCGTCACAGGAGCGTAGAGCAGTAGAGCAAGCAGTAGATTCTCAGTTGATGTTTTGAAGCTCCCCTCTGACCCTCCTTTTATATGAGGCTCGGGGCGCCCCGGATCCCTTTTGGGCGCCCTGGTGGGACGTGGCAGGTCCAACCAGCAAGCTCCACGTGGCGACGCGCGAGTTTGGATGAAATTTGCCTCCCGGGCGCCTGGATCCCTTCTGGGCGCCCGGACCCTGTTTTCCCGCAGAATCCGTCCTGCAAGACAAACGTTAGTCCGGAGGCAAATAATAAGTATGCCCTGCAAAATAGTTTGTTAGCACAGTTATATAGATGAGCAAAACAGAGTATGACTTAGATTCCGTCTTTCCGAGACCGGAATCTAGTCACGATCTCGACTTAGATATCCGAAATGGATCTAAGCCGGATCGACGCCTAATGTTCCCTTCCCAGGAACGCGTCCTCACAGTCACTCCCTTCCAGTGACTTACCTTTACTCACCTGCCAGACGTCCGGTCAACCCTTCGACCCGTCTGGACTTCTCACCGGCTATCCGGTCAGCCCATCGACCTAGCTGGACTTCTCGCCAAGCGTCCGGTCAACCCGTCGACCCGTTTCGACTTCTCGCAAGCTATCCGATCAGCCCGTCGACCTAGCTGGACTTCTCGCCAAGCGTCCGGTCAGCCCGTCGACCCGCTTGGACTTCGTGCCAGACATCCGGTCAGCCCGTCGACCTGTCTGGACTTATCCTGCACACTCGATCAGAGTGTTAGATAACGACGAACCTAACTTAACCTGATTTGTCATTCATCAAAACCTGAGTTAGACCGTTAGTGCTAACCGCACCAACAAATACAACGGCAACGGTCGGATCCCAATCGATCGGATTGCTCCCAATCGACCCTCAAACTCTCTGCATTACATGCGTTGAACCTGGACTCTATGGTTGTGTACCAGAGTCTAGGGGCGGTGACAGGAGCTTGTGACGAGCTTGCCATCAGGACACGTCGAAGAAACAAAGGGCGAAGAACAAGACAAGAAACAAAAACTCAAGGAGATCGAAGATGGGAGGCGATAAACAAATGCTACAAAATCGATCAATGAAGCTCTCAGACGAAGCACGAAGTTGGGAAGACGACGGCATACGCGAAGCTTATTAACCTAGCAGCTGATCGACCTCATCTGTCCGATCAGAGGTTGTGAATGTTGGAGTGTATACTAAAAGCCTAGCTTTCGTAAACATTTATTTTTGAAATAAAAGAATCACATTGGTCAATATTTGCATTTATTTGTTAAATGTAATTGTTTAATTAATTTATATAGTAGATAACATGGAGTGTGGTGTCACACTCAAAAGATCATGTTGTCGGTTCTCTATAAATTATAAACAGTTGCTCACGACTAAGATGGAAAGGAACAAACTATCAGAATAGTCGTAGTGTAATTAAGTATTAGTTTATCTTAACTAATAAATTACATTGATACACTTTAAGTGTATTGAGTAGGACTATTTAGTAAGTTCTTTTTGTACTGACTTAGTAAAAGAACTAGATCTTAGTTATTATGGAAGTGTGTGCTCTTAATCCTAATATAATAACAATCACATATATTTAATATTTATTTCTTTGACTTATCAAAGGGTGAGGTTTAGCTCGATAAATCAATATGCCCGATAAGTTAGGAAATGATATTACTTATAGTGTGTGTTGTTGATTATAGAAGGAATCTGTGTCCTAGTTTTCTAGGTTGAGAATGCCCCCAAGAGGAGCTCATAAGGTTTGCCATGTTAAACCCTGCAGGTGGACTTAGTCCGACATGACAATGAAGTTGAGTGGTACTACTCTTGGAGCTAGATATTAATTAAGTGAGTTGTCAGTAACTTACTTAATTAGTGGCTGTTCGTAATCTTAAACACAAGGAGACTAACACACTCATGATAAGAAGGAGCCCATAATGTAATTTAGGATTGGTGCAGTAGGTCAATAATAACTCTCTAGTGGAATGAGTTATTATCGATGAACTTGAGTTGTGTGTTCGGGGCGAACACGGGATACTCAAGCTCATCGGAAGGCCAAAACCAATTTATCCTCTAGGTCTATGTCGTAGCCTCATTATAGCCTCAAGTCCATCCAAATGTAAGACTATTCTTAGTGTCCAAGAAGTGGGCCGGTCCAATGCTTGGTGACCAAGCAAGGGCCGGCCACATCCTCTTCTGTAGGGGCCGACCCTTTGCTTGGTGACCAAACATGAAGGGGCCGGCCACAATATTCAAAAATGAGGTTTGTTAAAATCTTCTCTCTGTAGAAAACTATAAGTTTTAAAAGAGAGATTTTAATTTAAAGAACTTTTCTTATTTGAATTTGGCCACATGTTTTAATAGAGAGTTTTAAAAGTTTTAAAACTTTTCTTTTTTAACCATCCTCATGGATTAAGAAAAAAAAGGAAGATAAGTTTTAAAATTAAAATTTTCTATCATCATGTTAAAAAAGGAAATTTTATAAGAGAAGTTTTAAATTTTAAAACATGGTTTTAATTTTTAGAACTTTCATTTTTTAACTCCTACTTTAGGAAAGAGAGCTTGTAAATTTTATAAGAATATTTCTTCTTGTAAAATTTTTTAAAAAATATATTTCCTTTTCTCATGATGAGGTGGCCGACCACCTTTTTGTTGCCCAAGCAAGGGGCCGACCATAATTAAATTAAAAATATCATCAAAAAAATCAATGTTGGTGATTGATTCAATCAAGAGGAAAGAAAAAGAAAAATTAAAAGGAAAAAGGAAAATTAGAGGAAGATTTTAATTTTTGTAAAAATTCTTCCCATATTTGCCTTGGGCAACTAATATAAAAAAAAGGGTGAGGGGACTTCATGAGACACAACTCTTATTCTTTTGTTTGGAGGTCTCAAGTGGCTGACCCCTCTCTCCCTTCTCTTTTCCCTTTTGCTCTCTTCTCCTTTGTGGTGGTGGTGACCGGATTTTAGAAGAAGAGGAAGAAGCTTTTGGGTGGTGTTCATCTTAGAGGATCGTCGCCCACACGACGTCCAAGGCGAGGCGAGGAATACAACAGAAGATCTCGAGGTCATTAGCTTACAAAGAGAATGTATAACTAGTAATTTTCTTCCGCATCATACTAGTTATTTTCTTTGTAAGAATTCTAAATACAAGAGGCAATTAGATCTAGTTTATCAAATTTATTTTTCGAGTTTGTGTTTTCTTCTTTTTCGAATTTGTCACTACAAAAAAACCTATAAATAACGACGGCATTCCCGACTGAATTTAATTCAGTCGGTAAATACTGACTGAATATATATTTCAGTCGGTAACTACCGACTGAATTTAATTCAGTCGGTAAATGCTGACTGAATATATATTTCGGTCGGTAATATTCTGACTGAATATATATTTCAGTCGACAATTCATTTAACGGGTTCGGGTATTGATGTTTACCGACGGAGTTAACATTCCGTCAGTATATATCGCTAATCGGGCGATCCGATCAGGGTTAGAGTTTACCGACGTAATCACAATTCCATCGGTAATCCCCGACGGAATCATAATTCCGTCGGTAAACCCTGACGAAATCATAATTCTGTCGGTAAACCTCGACGGAATCCACAATTCCGTCGGTAAAACAGAGTGAAATTAGGGCACGGTGCAACTTTCCTCTCCGCGCGAACTTGATCTCCTCTCCTCTCCGCTTCCTCGGCGATCGGCAACTGACAACCGGCGATCTCGGCGTCCAGCCTCGTGTCCTCTCTCGTTGTCGGCGATCAGCAACAGGCGACTTTGGTATGCTCCTCTCCTCCCTCATCTCTTTTGTTTTACACGCATGTCGGCGCTACGCCGGTGCCTGCTCCCCGGGCGTGTGCTCCGCTGCCGGCTGCTCCCCAGGCACCTGCTCTCGGCAGCCGGCCGTCGATGGCGCCTACTTGATGCAGGCTGGCGCCGCAAGCCGACGCCACAGGGCCCTGTTCGCTGCAGGCCAGCGCCGCATGCCCCTGCTCGTGGCGGCTGGCTATCGTAGGGCCGGCCGCGACAGGCCCCTACTCTCGGCAGGCCGGGCGCCGCAGGCCCGTGCCCATCTACACTGCTTACTGCTTTTCGATTCTAGTTTTTTTGCTTCTCGTATGAGATCGGATCTGTTAGCGACTGAGTTTGTCTCTCCAATGTGCGAGAGAGAGCCTAGGTCGGTTTAAATCTCATCTACGCTGCTGATTTCTATGCTGTATAATAGGCTCTCTGCAGAGGAATCTAGATTATTTGTAATTGTTTGTCTTTCGTTGGGTAATATTCTTTGGAGATTTCTCTGGAAGATGTTAACTATGCAGAAATGTAAACTTTATAAAAAACAATTGTAGGTCTGATATAACTTTGATTAGAAAATAACAGAGTCTAGCGACGATGACTTACAAACTGTTGATGTTGAGTAGAACTATTTCCAGAGTCTAGCATTGATTACATTTTAGCATTATTGTTCATCAAGTAAGTTATGCTTCAATCCTGTTTTATTGCCTGATTATCGTATTTGTAAACTTTATTATGATGTGTTGTAATGCTATTTTGTAGATATTATATCTCATAGCAAATTATCCAGCACCACCACTTCGTGGATCTACAGTTCTTAGGGTTGTCGGAAAGTCGTAAGTATTTTTTAATTATTAATAATTTATGTTCCTTTTTTAAACATATAGCTTATGTCTTAAATATTAGTGTTGTTATTTACAGTTCCTAGTTGTTATTAATTCAATATTAGTATTGTTTGATTGTGAACCGAACATCTGGTTTACTTTCTCCATCATAAAATTTCTCATAACCACACTTTAACCATGCTACTGGAAGAAGTAGAAAAAATAAAGAAGCTAGATTATTGATATACTAAGAGTGTCTTATTTGATTGATTAACCATCCTTAACACCAATAACCAAGCCCTCCACAACCTCTAATTTGTTAAACTTTAAGTTGTTTTGCCTAGTGACAAACTCTAAGTTTGTTAAACTTTCATTTGTTGTTTTTTTTTAATAATCCAAGTGTCCAAACTTAACCCGATTAATTTTCGAGATAGACAACCTTTCCCTAATTCAACTATCGAGTAAATTCGGAGTGCAGCTTATGCACACTCAGAAACTAACTTGATATTCTTATTGTTTCTTTGAGTACTAGTGTTGTATTGTTCCATGGCCAAACCAACTCCAATACAACTCTGTTGACAAGCAAACTCATAGACACTAGATTTCATGCATAATCTGTCCTCTAATGGGACAAGGTTCTAAGCATAACCTAAAGGTTCAGATTTGTCTGTTGTCCTCATTAGGCTTATGATACAATAACTTGAACTACTTCAATCATAAAATGAATATTGTAGTTGTTTTTATAAGGTTTCAGATTCTTAAGTGGTTGTGGAGGTGGCTTAATTTTAGTAGTTGTACGCTTAAAGTATATTGTAGTTGTTTTTAGGTTTCAGATTCTTAAGTGATTTTAATTTATCATACATTAATTAAGTCAAATATAATTATTCTATTTGGATATTCTTAGATATTTATCTTAAATTGTATTGCATTTTGCAGGAGTCCATATTGATACATTCACCACCGTACTATCATTGGATATCTACAATATAATTTAGGTATTTTATTACATGCAAAATTAGTTATATATTACAATTATATCGATTCAGTCTGATTATAATCTCTTATATTTGACTTTTACAGGTTTATATTTGGATTTATGTGTAGGTGATGTATCATGGTAAGTTTGGACATTTTGTATTTAACGTTGACTTATCAGTACTTTTGGATGTTTATGATTGTCAATACTTGATATTTGGTTATGTTTTATTTTGTATTAAATTTTGGAGATATGGCCACTTGTTATATGTTTTGTATTATTTTTTAGACAGTTTTATTATTTGTTTGTGAGCATATTGTATGTTGTGTTGGTTGTTGATTATGTGGATTGTGATTATGTATGATTTGTGCTTGTCTTACCATCGTTTGTGATGATTTTTATTGTATAAAAATTGTATATATGATAAGTGGGAAATGCAGGGTAGTGATTTCAAATTTTTTACTGCATATTGCCGACGGAATTCAATTTTCTGTCAGTAATTTCCAGCGGAAATCTACATTCCGTCGGTAATTTATTGAACAACAACAAGTTTTTACGATACCATGCCAACGGAATTAACCTTTCCGTCGGTGTTCACCGACGGAATTCTATATTCCGTCGGAGAATACCGACGGAATATTGAATTCCGTCGGTAAAGCACCGACGGAAAATTGAATTCCGTCAGTATTCTCCGACGGAATGTATAATTCCGTCGGTATTTTATCGACGGAAAGGTTAATTCCGTCGGTGATTACTGACGAAAAGTTTATTTCCGTCGGTAAAATACCGACATAATTTGATTCAGTCGGCAACCTCCGTTACATGTCGTTTGCCCTTTGCCGACAGGATAAGTTTTCTGTCGTTAATAAATACCGACGGAAGTCATACATTCCGTCGGTAATTTCTGACTGAATATAATTTCCGTCGGTAAATTAAGCACCGACCCAATTCTTCCCGATGTCAGAAATTCCGTCGGTATTCCGTCGGAAAGCTCATTTACCGACGGAATATTCAGTCGTTAGTCGCGACTCTTTTTGTAGTGTGTGATTCGATTGTTCTTTTTGGTTAACCTAGAGTTATTTAAGGAAATTAAATATTAGCTTTCCTTAAAAGACTTTGTCTAAGCGGTGGTGGTTGCTCCCATATCCAAGAAGGTCATGTGCCTCGCCATGCAGTCCTGAAAGTCAATTTTGGAAATTAATATTTAATGGAATTAATAACATAGGTGAGTTTGAATCAATAGTGTTAAGTTCCGCTTGCGATTCAAATCTAAACCATTAAGAACAGATAAGTTAAATTTGGAATCAATGATGTTAAGTTCCGTCTGCGATTCCTAATTTAACTTCTAAAGAACACAATAGGTTATTTAAGGAAAGATTTGACACTTGTACAAAAAATTTTTATACAGTGAAATCGGTACGTTTTCCTAGGACTAACCAACAGTGAAAACCTAGATGCGGATCTAGTCGTCGAATTCGAACAAGCGCTCATCACGTCAGCAGCGATTATCTGCCTGTCATGTTAGGCATGTAGCGACAGAATGTGGGACACGTGGCATGCGGTCAGCCGACTGCATATAATGACCTTAATTAAAAAGTATGGCCACGTACTCGACCTTAATGAGTAGGGATTTGCATGATTTTCGAGAAATTCAGATGACGACAGTAGAAACCGGGCTCGCCCAGATCTAGGAAAGGAAAATTTTCCAAGTGCGGCAGTTCATCGTCTTGATCGGTGAAGATGACGGGTCACATGGCCGAACGTCCATCTGTCCTAGTCAGATGTAGCGAAGGTGATCGGAAGCCGATCAATCGGCTTGAGCATTGATTGAGCTAAGGGATCTATCACAATCCGAGTGGACGATGATTGAGAACAGTCTGAATAGCTGAGGAAACCACTTAAGGCATCACTTATCTAGTTAGTCGGACTTGCAACCTCCTTCGACCAGACTTGAAGGGGAGGCTTATATGATGCGGCGATAAGGAGGGGCCCACGTGGCCCGGGTCAATGGCCACAGTGCAGGTCAAAGTCAAGGTGGTCAAAGTCAGGCGAGAGGTTTAGCCGTTGAACCCTAGTGGAGGTCGACTTAGTGGTCGCTCGGATATACACAGGCCGCTTGGAGAAGATCGACCAGACACTTGCTCGGCTCGGAGAGGGCCGACCGAGACACCCGCTCGGCTTAGAGAGGGCCGACTGGGACACCCGCCCGGTACAACGCATGGCCTAGAACAAAGGGGAAGTGGAAATCAAATAGAACACTCCGTCATTAAATGAAACCAAAGCAAAAGAAAACACTCCATCAATGAATGCAAGGAAGTCAAAACAAAGATGCCTTCTATAAGGTAATTAATGCCATTAAACAAGAGGAAGATAGAGGGTCACAAGAAAAAGTATAAAAGAAAGGGAAGTTTCATATTTGAGGGGTAAGATTATTATCATTCTGCACTGCTTTCTCTCACCACTTCTACTCCTAATTTGAGCATCGGAGAACCAACGTTAGGGACCCCTTCCCTGGTTTGGTTTTTGTTTTGCAGAGAGCGGGTAAGCGAGGATCAAGTTCTTCTACCAGTCAGTAAGCCACGTCATCTCCAGTTTTCCAGTTTCTCGATCTCGGACAAGATCACTAACAATTGGTATCAAAGCTAAAAATTAGCTTATTGTCAGTTTTTAAGGTGTGAGGATTATTTTTTAATGATTTGGCATATATACATCAATTTTTCTATTTGATTTCATATGGATAAGTGAAATTGATATATATCCGTTGAATGTAGTATGGATAGGTTATGATTTAACCTATGAATTGAGTTTTTCGCATTATCCTTAAAGAACGCAATAGACGACGTAATTTTAGGATTTTTCAAGCTTAAAATCACATTTAGAAAATTAGGTTTTCTGATATCAATCGTGTGGAGAAGGTCCTAATCGATTGCTAATCGTGAATTCACAAATAGAGGGTTGCCAAATTGATTACCATAAGGATCTAATCGATTATTGAATTTAAGGATGTCCATAGAGAGTTTCTCAATCGATTGGCTGATCGATTGATGTTCACCAATCGATTGAGCCAATTGATAAAGGTTCATTGAATTGTCCACAGAAGGTTTCTGAATCGATCGGTGAATCAATTGACGTTTGCCAATCGATTAAAGTGAATGAACTCGTGAATAGTGACCTTCGAAATCCATCATCGGATTGATTGTTGTACTAATTGATTGCCAATAATGGGTAATCGATTAGCGCATGTGTCAATCGATTCCCACGTATTGTTAATCGATTAAAAAGAGTGTTAATCGATTGGTATCTGATACCAATCTATTGATAACTGAATTTAGCTAAGTTTTTAACAGTTTTCTTTCTTGTATTCTTCTTTATTTTTGCTGCTTAGTCGAACATATAATATTGCCAATGCGGTAACTATTGAAGAGACTTGGAGTATTAACGTAGAGAGATGTATGCCCATGCTAAGGGTGATTAACCCAAAGGAAAGTCATTCCTATGAAGGATATATGTTTAGGGATGTTCACGAATTAAATTAAACTTTTAAGTCATATGCATAGTGTATCGGCCCAGAGAAAGTGACATTATGTGGTTGATTAGAAATATTGTGAGTGATAGTTAAAAACATAAGCTAACTAAAAAAATTCATAAATAAAGTATCATGCGTATAATGTGTCAGTCTAAAGAAAGACGAGTTATGTGGCAGATGAAGGTAATTATGAGTTGTTTAGAGAGTATCAATAATAAATTACAATTTAGTCTAAATATTGATGTAATATTGTACTAGATATCTCTATTAATACCTATATAGTAGTATATTTTATTTGTTACATTTTATTATTGCATAATAATAAAGATACATGCATTATTTAAATATAATGCATGTATATCATCATATAAATTATATCTAATGCATGTATATCATCCTATAAACTGATAAAATATGTGGTAGATGAAGAAACTAAGGGGATTTTCTACAAAGCATATCACCCTATTTATTATATAATATAAAATTATTTAAATCTTTTGGATGGTTGCTCTTCGTCAGGGTGCAAGAAATAAAAAATTTAAGATCAATTTTCTTGGTCGACTTATAGCACCACTAATTAAAAAGAAAAATAAAGAGCAACAATAAACATAATTAAAAAAAATCAAATTGTTCATGGACAATGGACGGTATTGGGCCAGAGGCTTCTCCATGCAAAAGCTAGAACATACTAGAACAAACTCTCATGAAATGGGTCATGTAGTTTATAAATTTAATTTTATAAAAAATATAATACTTTAAATCAATTTTTTAATTAAATTAATAAATTTTTTTAATTCGAACAAAATATTGCTATATTTATTATTAATTAATTATTATACAGTGGTACAATATTATAATAGTCATTAATTAATTACTATATTATAGTAGTAATTATTTAATGACTATAATATTATTATAATGATTATAATCTTTTTAAAGTGATTTTTATAAGTTTAAATAATTATAATTATTTAATATAATATTATTTATGTTTTAATTAATTTAAAATAAACATATTTTTGATACGAAAAATGAACGTCTTCCCCAACCTCACGCGAGCAGTTAGAAGGACAAAGAGAGATTACAATGGAGTTCAAACAGATAACAAACATGATTACATGAACATGCGATTTATTTGCATCCATAACTACTGAAAAACGACAATGTTCTACTTGTTCTTAGAGAAAACGATTCAGGTATTCGTCGACAGAAATATATTTGACATCGGGGTAGAGTTGCGAGGCCTCTACGCCGAATGATGGTTCGATCTCGAAGTTGGTGTGGTCGCCCTTGATGAAGACCGAGTGATGAATTGCATAAATCACGTTCAATGGGAAAGGAGATTCTGTAAGAGAAAAGGATAAAAACGATGGAATAATCAATTAAATCACAAGGCAAAAAAAAAAAAAAGAGAGAAAAAAAACAACATTTGGTCAAGTAGAACCTGGGATCTTCTTCAGAACTTCTTCTTCAGGAACATAGACCCGCTCGAAGGTCTTGCCGACTTTCTTTTCCCAAAGAGAAACGAGCTCGTTGTGCGATAGGACGTTGCCTGGTGGTCTCAGATACAGGACCTTGTTCAATGTTCTGGGATCGTCCACTGCTTTTACAGTGTATGTTCCGATGTCATCTTCATTGGCAAACACACCTGTTGAATTGGTGGGAAAAGGATAGAAAATCACAATTAGATATTGAAATAATAACGATTTTTCATTTGAAATAGATTAATGAGTTACCTTTGACGTTCCCATCACCCAAAATGACGACTTTGTCGGTTGGAAGACCGGCAACTGCAGCCTGCCCGAGCGTTGGGAGGAAGTACCCGGCGAAGAAATTGCTGGACACGTAAGTGTAAGGGATCCCTGAAGCCTCCACGGCCCTTCGGATCTGTACCTTGATGTCGAAGGTTGACTTGGCCGGCTCTACGGCGTTCACTCGATCGACATCGTTGCCGAACTCGGAAGGTACAAACCTCTGCAAATTCAACAATTGGTTCCGAGTGCATAAGTTGGGTAGCTAGATTGGAATTTGGGGGACGAAGATCACAGACCTTGATGTGGGTGCCGGAATCTTTGATGGCGTCGATGATCTTGGTTTGATCCTTCAACTGCAAAGTGCCGACGGTGGAGATAACGACGTCGACTTGCTTGATGGCGCTCACCAGGCTCCCGTGGTCGTACAGATCCCCCTGTTTTAATTTCACAAAAAAGGGAAGGATTCAAGGGAGAGAAATCGAAAGTTAGGGCAAAATCAAATTGAAGTTTTCTGAAACTGAAATGGTGTAAATTTGCAGATAAATAAGCAAGCAATGAAACATGTACGTGGACGAGCGTGACGCCGGCTGCCTGGAAGTCTTGGAGGAGCTTGGCCTTGGCAGGGGGCTGGTCGGCGCCAGCGGCGGCACGGACGAGGGCGAAGGTGGAGTGGCCTTCCCTGGCGCTGGCGAGAGCAATGTGCTTGCCGATGTATCCGGTGGCGCCGATCACTAGAATCTTGCTCAACGACGCCATCCCTCGTTCGTTCGATCTCTTCTTCCTCCTCGTCCGCTAGAGCTTTCTCCTAGTGGAAAAGGAATCCGTGACTCTAAAAAGTGTGGAATGACTTTATTTGTAGTGGTGGCTTCGTCTTTGATGCTCACCAACCGCATCCGAGAAACCGTGCGGACGCTCCAAGCAGAAATGAATTATTGCGAAATGTTAATTTAACCTCTCAGAGTCTAATTATTTTAAATATTATCCTTATAATTTTGTAAGTAGTTTATTGTTGGTTCATCCCGAAGTACGATCACTGAATATGGAAATTAACAAAAATGATCTGGTGAAATGATAATAATGAATGTTAGGGGGTAATTGTGAAAATAAGTAAAAATCCCTATTAAACGGAAATTTATCTTTAATAATTATTGCGTGGGGCCGGTAATGCATTTGGACGAAATCACGGCCGGTGACTGAACGTGTCCCCATTCGCAGCCGGTTAATTATGTGGCGGGAAAAACACCGAGCTGTCTGTTGACAAAATGGTGCGTTTATGCAAGATCGAAGGCCTAGAATTAACTTTCCAATTTTGTAAAATTATGCATTTTTTTAGATAAATTTAAATGGCTAGAATTTGATCCTTTAGAAAATTAATTAAGTATTATTTAGTAAAATTTACACCCAACAAATTATTAACCTTTAATTAAACTACTGATTATTCCCAGGCATGGAAATATAGGAATCATAATGGCTTTAAATTTTTAAAAATTATCTCTCTATATTTAGTTTACCCTCCTTAATTACAGACCCTCCCCTTCTTTTTAACTTTAACCCCAAAAATTTTTAAAATATAGTTTATACCCTCCTTAATTCAACCCTTCTTTTTTTAGACCTAAACAATTTTAAAAAATATATTTTACCTACTGATTAACATAGATCAATTTATCCATTTAATAGCAAAATTTAAAAACTAAAGTGTTTTTTTTTGAAAAATTCAAACATGCTTATTTTGAGCTTAAATAAAATAAAAAGTTTCAGATCCATTTTAATTTAGTTAGATTTAAACTAATAAAATCTCTTAATATTAATTTCAAAGACCCAGATTTTTGCGATGAAATTTTCAGAAAAGACTGCAGACTGCAGAGCTGTTGCAGGCAATTTCAAAAAAAAAAAAAACCTCATTTACGATATTATATCATGGCAAAAATCACAATTGTATCCATATTTATCATCATCATTATTAAAGGCCCAGATTTTTAAGATTTTTTTTTTATAAAAAAACTGGAATGAATCTCATTTATGGCTATCTACCTACTATATTTTTATTTAAAAAAAATCTCATTTCATACAAATATTTAATCAATACATGCCATTTCAAAAATATAATTAATCATTAATATAGAAAGATAAATTTTAAAATTTAAATATGAACAAAGATGGGGAAAAAATATAATTGACTCATAAAATATAATATTATTTAGACATCCTTATTAATGATCCTAAAAATTATAAAAAAATATTTTAAAGATCATATTCTAACCATTTCGTACTTGACAAAAATTTGTAAGAGAGCTTTTTTTGTTATTATTTATATTTTTTAAATTATTCAAAAGTCATTATTTCGGATTAAATACCTCAAAGTTTGTTTTTTTTTTTTTGAGTTCTTCACTATTATTGATGTGGTTAATTATCTAATGGATAAGGATCGCAGGGTTGTTAATATGTATATTTTAAATGGAAAAAATAAAATAAGAAAACAAATTTTGAATATATATCGAATAAAGATGAATAAATAAATATGAGTGTACAAATAACAAATAATTGATGTTAATATTAAAAAAATATATTAATAAAAAGGAAATATTAATATAATGAATATTAGATATACTTAATTTTTAAAAAGATAGTATATATTAATGTTCAAATTAATAAGGATATCCATACATACTGTTTGAGAGGTGAGGGAAGGGGAGGGAAGAGAAGGGAAGGATAAATAGGGAGAAGAGAAATTTGAAACCCTGTCTGAGAGGAAGTGAGTAATGGAAAGATAAGGAATGGTAAGTTTTAACCTTTTGTGCCCATGAAATAAAAGAATTTCTTATACCCTTTTCGGATGTAAGGAAGGGTAAAGGGAACTAAAAAAAATTGTATTCAATTTTTATCCCAGTTTTATTATATTAATTCCAAAAATCATTATTTTAAGTATTCCTTATGTCGTGACGAAAAACACTTGCACCGTTCGACTCGTACCGTCCAATGCTCACACTCCAATGACGCCGACACCGACCCTCGCATGCAGTATCTCTTCTAAGTCTGACAAATATAAAATGTTATTAAATATAAGTCTACTTTGACAAACAATTTCTACTTATCTCTTAATCATAATCAATATATCTTATGTTTAGAGGAGTTTACCGTCCTTGCTGGTACTGTTTTGTTAATCTACAATATTGTCAAAACTTCATTTTGAAAGTTTCATGATTCGAAGACTTTAACAATTGCGTGAACATGTGAGTTCTAACTAATAAATATATGCAAGATGTACTAGGTTTTTGAATGCGTAAACTTTTAATAAAAATGAGGATAATATTATAACTTTATATATTTAACCTATATTACTCTCACTTTCCTCTCAAATATGATAACACATGTTATGTTAATTAACCTTCATTCTCTTCTAAACAAGGAGAATATAAATATTTTATTTTTCTTTTTCTCTCTTCTCCTTCCGTTAATGAATCTTCACTCACCCCATCTAATCAGAGACGGAGCCACGTGTCCTGGGATATATAGCCCATCCCTCACATGGCTATATCTGTATTAGAAATTATTAGGAATTTAATGTAATAATAATGATTAAATTATATGATATATCTTTCATTAAAATTAATTTTTAAAATTCATCTTAATTATATTATTCTTAACTATTAACTGTACTTTATAAATAAATAAATAAATAAATAAATGGAATGATTAAACACGAAATCAAGATAATGATTTAAAATTAAATTTACCTAGGTTGTCCAATTATCACTTAGATATTCATGATTTGATTCTCAACTACGACGTATTTATAGAGATTTTTCTTTTAAATAGGACGCGCAACCAAAAGATGTTGGACTTCTAGGTCGTCCACTGTGAGTTATGTCTATGCCGAAGCCGAACAACTATGGATGGAGGTCCTATGCGAGATGCTCGAGCATAATTTCACGCCGCTCTCACTAACTAACTATCTCTACCAAACCGTCGACGACACAATCTCTAACATTGCATCAGGGGTCATACCTTTCACCATGACATTTAAATTTTCAATGTCTACGAATTAAATATCATTATCCATAAATTAATTTAATAATTTTATAAATAATGAAAATTTAAAATAAGATGAAATATAGGAAAAAGTGAAATGGTAACATGCTCATACAAAATGAACTCAGACATCTTAGCAGACTTAACTAATGTGAGATCAACCCAACTCATCTTTTATTCTTGGATCCGTCCCTACATCTAACATTGTGTTAGAGTTGCCGATGATATTATTAGTTGAGTATTTGTCGCCCCACGAGCTCACTATAACATGTGGGTCATAATGACACTATCATAAAACCATATGAACACTATCACAAGGAATTGGTTACGTTGTCGTGGAGAGTGCATGGTCAGAAGCACTCTTCCTCAATTGCAAATAGTTCGCACGTGGTAAAGTTTAACATCACGTATCTTATTTAACTACGGTACAAAAGTAATCTTTGCAGCTATGAAATCTCCATAACAGTGCAAACCAAAGAAGACCATTGTTTTCATTGTCTAGAAAGTAGAGGAATTGCATAAAGAGAGGGCAATACTTCTTAACCTCTAACATAAAAAAAAGAAAGAGGTTAAGAAAGAGCAAACATGAGGAAGAGGAAGAGGAAGAGGAAGAATTACCGTGATTCGATGACATGCCTACTTTACAAAAATGATCGAAACTTTATTAAAATTCTCTCTACACAAGAGAATCACATTCAATAATTCTTATAATACAATAGGTTTATAATGATCCCTAAATAGTCCCTAAACCTGATCAGACCTAATAAAATCATAATAAAATTCTGTTATTTATAATAACTGTAATAGAATTCTGTTACAAAAAAATCTTAATAGATTTTTCTTCCATGATGCCTCTCGCATTGACCTTCATTCAAATATGAGTTACCTGTCAATAATCCCCATCTTAGCAAATATTCACCCCTTCGAAGAACACGAGTATATGAGTAAAACTCCACCTGGATCTCTGGGTCTGAGTTTCTTTCCTCTAGCATCTAGAGATATGAATTAAGTTGAAGTAATGATTGAACTTCTCTGTGGTCACTGACTTTGTCAACATGTCTGTAGCATTGTCTACAGTGTGAACCTTTTTAAGTTGAATTTTCCCGAAAACAATCAGTTCTCTGATCTTGTGAAACCTCACATCAATATGCTTGATTCTCGCATGATACACCTAATTCTTCACCAAATAGATACCACTCTGACTATCGCATAATAATTTGACTCAACCTTACTAAACACCTAGTTCTCTAACTAACCCTGTAAGCCATAAAGCTTTCAAAGCTATTTCAGCTGCTTCTATGTACTCCGACTTCACAATGTAACAATAGATTGTATTATAGACTTCTAGCAGATATGTTCTCCGGCCACAGTGAACACATATTCTGTAGTAGATCTCCCGTCATCTAAATCTTTTGTATAATCTGAAGGCGCTGGAATTTTGTTCTGTTTCAATTTCCCCTGTACAAAAATTATACAAGTATAGAACTTTTCCTAGCAATCCGCATGTTCGATCAGACATGTGTTTGATCAATCAAGCAAGTTCTTGACGGATCAAAATACACCTTGATCGAAATACAAGATTGCTGACATCTTGTGTTGGTATTCAAAATCGATACAAAGAAAACTAAACTAATTACGCAGCGGAATTAAAGAACTAGTTGTACCTTTATTTTGTAGCTAAAAACCTCTTGATCTTCTGTTGTATTCCTCTCCTCTTCTTGGGCGTCGTGTGAGTGATGATCTACCAAGATAACAAACACCCTTCCCTTCTTTGTTTCAAAACCGTCGACCACCAAGAGAATAGCTAGGATGAGGCACCTTCTCCTCTTCTTCTTCTTTTCCAAGCCGCCGCCTACCAAGGAAAGCAAGAGGAGGCGTCGGCTCTAGCAAGGAGGAGGCATCGACGACTAGCAAGGAGGTGGAGGTGGCGCCGCAAGGAGGAGGAGGTGGCGTCGACCCTAGGAGGAGGAGGTGGCGCTGTCCCTAGGAAAGCAAGATTAACCAAAACCTTTTTTATGGATGGGTGGATGCGAGACTTTATATAGAGGTTACAACAGGGACCTAGAAGAGGAATTGGTTTATGCCTCCTGATGGACTTGGACTTCCTGTGTTTGGCCTGAACACTCAACTCAAGTCCATTAATAATAACTCATACCACTAAAGGGTTATTATTGAACTACCACACCAATCTCATATTACAATATAGGCTCCTTTTTATCATGAGTGTGTTAATCTCCCTATATTTAAGATATCGTATGTCCATTAATTAAATGAGTTACTGACAACTCATTTAATTAGCATCTGATTCTAAGAGTAGTACCACTCAACTTTACTATCATGCCAGACTAAGTCCACCTGCAGGGTTTACATGATAATCCTTATGAGCTCCTCAAGGGGACATCATCAGCCTAAATAATTAGGACATAGATTCCTTCTATAATCAACAACACACCATATAAATAGTACTATTTCTCAACTTATCGGACCTATTTATTTAACGAATAAATCTCACCCATTGATAAGTTAAAGAAATAAATACTAAGTATACGTGCTCGTTATTATATAGGGATTAAGAGGGCGCACATCCATAATAACAGAGGTTCTGTTCTTTTATGTAGTTAGTACAAATTAAACAACCTCAAACGGTCCTGCTCAATACACGCATAGTGTACTAGTGTAATTTTATAGTCAAAACAGACTAATACCAAATTACACTACAACCGTTCCAATGGTTTGTCCTAATCCATCTTGGTTGTGAGCTACTATTTATAATTTATAAGGAACCAATAACATGATCTTCTGTGTGGCATCACACACCATATTATCTACAATATAAATTAAATGGACAACTGCATTAACATATATATAAATATAAAATGTAAACATTTGATCAAAGTGATCCTCATTTCAAAATATTTCAAAATAGATGTTCATACAAAAGCTATGCTTATAATATACATCCCAACAATCTCCCACTTATACTAAAGACTATGCTATCGTAAATGATGTCATACATCTGATTCTCATCCCCTCAACATGCCTATCAAAAGCACTCACCGGAAGGGCCTTAGTGAAAGGATCTACCAAGTTATCTATTGATGTAATCTTGGCGACAACAACCTCTCCTCGTTTTACGATGTCTCGTATCAGGTGGTACTTGCGCTAAATGTGTTTACTTGCCTTATGGGCTCATGGTTCATTCGAGTTTGCTACTGCACCACTGTTATCATAATAAATTATGATAACTTTGGGCAAACCAGGAATCCCATCTAAGTCCATCAAGAAGTTTCTGAGCCATACAATTTCTTTGGCTGCCTCAGAGGATACATGATGTTCTTTGCCTTTCACAATGAATCTCTCTGGTTGCTTCATATAGATATTTTCTTCAAGACTTCTGTTATGGAAAGTTGTCTTGACATCCATTTGCCAAATCTCATAATCTATATGAGCAACAATAGATAAAAGAATCCGGATAGACTTAAGCATGACTACCGGCGAAAATGTTTCCTCATAATTTATCCCCTCTTTTTGAGTATACCCCTTCGCAACAAGCCTCAATTTAAAGGTTTCCACCTTCCCGTCTGTTCCTCTTTTCCTTTTGTAGATCCATTTACATCAAATGACTTTTACACCATTTGGTGGTTCTACAAGCTCCCAGACCTGATTGGAATGCATAGATTCTATTTCAAAGTTCATTACACTTTGCCAAGATGCTGCATCTTTATCTTGAAGTGTTTTATCATATGTACAGGGATCAACTTCATGTTCACCAGAGATCAAGTCCGAAGACTCTCCCAAAAACATGAATCTTTGAGGTTGTTTAACAACCCTCCCACTACGACGAGGCACTACCTATAATTGTGCATCATTTGTGACACGCGTTGCAGTTACTTGTGGTATCTCATCTTGTACCGTTAGTACTAAAGTAGAAGTGTCCTCTCTTATTTCTTCAAGAACAATTTTACTCATAGGCTTGTGGTTCATTACATAGTCCTCTTCTAAAAATCAGACATTAGTGCTAACAATGACCTTCTGATCTTTAGGACTATAAAACAAACTACCTTTCGTTCCTCTAGGATATCCTACAAACAAGCAAATTTCTGTACGTGATTCCAACTTATCAACGTCTCCCTTCAACACATGTACTAGACTACCCCAAATCCGAATGTGTTTCAAACTAGGCTTACACTCATTCCACAATTCTGTGGGACTAGAGGGTATTGACTTAAAAGGCACCAAGTTCAGAATGTACGCTGCCATTTTTAGAGCATATCCTCAAAATGAATTTGGTAATTCAGAATGTTCAGGCTGATAGAATGTACGCTTTGCCGCTTTTACCATGATGTTTCTCCACATCAGCCTTGTACTCTTTGAACTTATCAAAACACTCAGACTTGCGGCGCATCAAGTAAATATATTCATATCTCGAATGTTGAGTGAGTTATTTCAACTAGAATTTGAGAAGGAAAAGAAATCAAAGAATAGGAAAGAAAATATCCTTCACCATATTATTATGATTTTGAAAAGAGGCAAAGCAAGTTCTAGTATTCAATTATCATGAGTGCATATCACACAAAAAGATAATAGAATATAGGCCTTAGGTGGTCCTCTCTAGGTAATTTTCGACAATCAAACTCAATTAATCAAAATAGAATCCATCACCACACTAACCAATATCATGCAAGTAAAGCATTCAATCATGTAAAATGACCTAAACTTGATGGTCAAACTTAAAGAACTTTTACCATCTTAAAAGTATTACTAGAATAATTTCATGGAGAATTTTATTCAAAATGAAATGCTATGTAGAATAAACAAAGTGCAAAGTATGAAAGCAAAATAGGAAAATGTAAAGTATGAAAGTAAAAGAAAGTGTAGAGCAAAAAAGAAAAGTAAGGAACGAACTCCCCTTTATTCCCGGTGGTTGAAGTAGATTTAGAAGTAAGATCCATGCCGGTAGTGGAATGGTTCTTCTCGGTGGTTGGAGTCGGTTAAGAAACAAAATCCAAGTTGGGAGTGGAATGATTACATTTGAAGTAAAGACCACTCCCTTCACCCTATTCCTCTTGAAAATACTCCCTGGAGGTTGAAGACGATTCAATTTAAGCATCCACTCTAGAAGTTTATAGTCTCCTACAAAATCAATGAAAGACAACACCTCTTGCAAGTATGGGAAAATAATAGTTTCTATATTACATGGTTCAAGAAATGCATCATATCCAACAAAATCAATTAATGGTACCTCTATAAAATCTTTTGATGAATTACAAGAAATACTAACATTGTCATGTTGAAAGGTACCTGGAGGTTCTAGAATGGTGGCTATGACCTCCTCCTCATCAAGTAATAGCTCAGGCTCTGGTTCAGGTGATTCTTGGGGTATTACTTCCAATGTGCAATCCCCTACACTTACATCATCAATATCTAGTTCAGGTGGTTGTGCAATTGGAAGAGGTGATTTTTTTAGGTATTACCTCCATTATGCAATTCCCCTATACTCTCCTCATCATCAACATCAGTACTTATATCATCAACAACATCTGCCACAACAATATTAGTAGAGTTAGAAATCCTTATAACTACAGTATCACAACAAAAAATATTAGAAGAGTCCTGTGGAGTAATGGAAATGAGATCATGTCTATCAAAAACACTACAATCCCTTTGCTCAAGCACCTCAATATTCATAGAAACGGTCTCATCAACTCTTAAGGTAACCGGTCATCCATTTCTAAATTGTTGAGGGTTGGCTGTCATGTTTTCCAAAAATTTCATAGTTTCATCAGGAGTCTTGTCAATCAAGGGCCCTCCATTAGCTTTATCCACCATGTACAAATCAAACGGTGACAACCCATCGTAAAAATGTAGGACAAGCAATTGATCATTGATTTGATGTTGAGAACAACTAGAGCAAAGTTCCTTAAATCTCTTCTAATATTCATGAAATGTCTCCTCCTTGAATTGTTGAATACCGCGAATCCACTTCCGCATAGCTATATAATCATTTTGAACTCCCCGTGGACTCTGATATGCTGGATATGACTCAGTAAACTGACTATGTGCAACCTCATACTTGAAATGTGAATGATCCATTCCATTAAAATTCTAGGTATTTGGAAATGACTCATACCTATTTTGTTGTTCCATAGGTGGGTAGTACTGATGTTCAGGCTGATAGAACCAAGTCTGAGGCTGATAGTAGTGATAATATGGATCCATGGTAAAAGAAATTTCTTGTCCTTACACTGAATACTAACAAATAATATCAGAAGACACAGGGGATATATAAAATCAAACACATGGATATATGAACATGAAAGCAATTGAAATAATTTGTTTTCAGATTTTATGTAAAAATAAGAAACAATCCTAAGATTATCAAACACCGTTACAATCCCTAACAACGACGCTAATTTTGATAAACCCAATTTTTTGTCATGAAATGGGTATCAAAGAATTAAGTAACCGAATTCATTCTACACTAATGTAGCATAGAGATGACTCAGGTCGTCTCCCAACGAATGTAGCCAATGCTTGATAAATCTCAGGATCAGTTTATTTGGAAATGGGGTTTTAGATTTCGTTGAGTTCTTGAACTAATGAATGAAAAGTAAAGCAAATAATGAAACTAAACCTAATGCAATAGAAAGAAATCCTAACTAATCATCAACAATGAATCCACAACGTATTGTCACCCTACGCAATGAAAATCATTATCAACAGAATTAAACTAAGGAACGAAATAGCAAGACAAAGATAAAACTAAATCTAATGCTATAAAAGAAATCATATCTATCTATTAATCATGAATCCACATCATATTGTCACCCTATGATATGGATTACACCATTAATAGATCTAACAGATTAGAAACTAAACGGAAAAACAAGAACAAGACAAGAACAAAGCAAACAATTCAGATTCTTGTACTTATGAACTAAACAATGAACTCAAGAACATATCAGATCTTCAGTCAAGGAGTTAACAAACATTCAGACGCATTGAAGACAATAAGAAATAGATCTAAACTTCGTCTAACCCTACCAATTTAGATCTATGAAACTAAATAGCCAAGAAACAATAAATGAAGCTGGAAATTAGAAAACAGAAATACAGAAATCAAAGAGGAAAAGTGATGAACCAAGGTGAGCTAGGAATCCCCAAGCACTCACTGATCTTGACAAAGATGTCAAGATCTTCCAACCAACGAAGGACTGATCCAATCAGATAACCTCTGGATCTGGCGAAATTAATCAGCAACATCAAAATAAGAAGTACACAGCAGGAAACACTCTCAGGTCCTGGACATGATCGGAGCTTCAACGATGGATGATCGTTGGCCGGAAGGAGAGGAAATCGGCTAAAACCACCAAATTCCTCCACCTTCTCTGCTCCTTCTTCCTTGCACGAAGTCACGACAAAATTGGTGTTCAAATGGTTGAGGTGGCGTCGCTAGCTGGTGACAGGTGGATGATGACCAGAGGAAGGGATGCCCTTGACCTCTCTTGATCGCCGACGGTGGAAAGAGATGGGATCACCGGAGCAAGATCGCTCCCGCCTCTCTGTTTTGATGCGAATACTGTAGAATTTGATGAACGAAGAGGCATTGTAGCTTCTCCCTTTTAAACTCATCTCAGATCTGAACGAACAGTCTAGAATGCTTTGGATCTTGATCGACAGTTGGATCAATTCAGATTTGGATCAAAAGCTCTGGATCTTGATCGATGGCTATGATCTACTTCCCCTTGGCTTGGATGGACCAGATCCTTGACAGATGGCTCAGATGCCTCTTAATCTTGAATGAATGATTCAGGTGGCTCCAAAGCTTGATCTTCTCATTTAAGCTCAGATTTGAATTCAATCTTAGTTTGATCAACCTCGGATCCATGATCCCTTGATGCTTCCAAAGAATATGACCAAATATTAGCATCAAATACCGTAAATATAAGATAATTTATATTAAGTCCACAAATGAATACAACTCATGAGATGTGATATAAACATGGAATTAATACATGAGAAGATCAAATGATATGTTTATATGAATCAAAATATCATGACCAATTGATGGTTATCAAGTTCCTAGGGATAGCAGTGGGGTGGGTTCAAGCCGAGTTTGGCCAATCCTAGAACTCCTCCTGCAAGAAAAAAATGGACCCGAACTCGAACCCATCCCGCCTCGAACCCGCTCAAAACTCGATGGGCCCATAGTGGGTTGGACCCACCAACCCGCTAAGCTTATGGGCCATATTCGGGGCGGGTTCATTGAAACTCGTAACCCACCCCGAACTCGCTTCTAAACCCTGTCAACGAGTTTAGACTCACCCGGATTCATTGAAACTCGTAACTCACCCCGAACTCGCTTCTAAACTTGGTTAACGGGTTTAGACTCGCCCCATAATCTGTTTGATCGGGTTTAAATCCGTCCCGAATGACGGATTTAATATGGGGCCAAGTTAAAACCCGACCCATTGCCATCCCTACTAGTTCTCTTATATAAGAATAAGAGAGACATATAAAATTGTGCAAACTTTAGGGGTATTAAACTAATGAGTCATATTATGAAACTTTGAAAAAAATAATAAAAAAATTAAGGAAAGAGACCACGGTGACCAAAAATCAATTTGGGTTCATATATAGAAGGTCGACAATAGAAGTTATACATCTTTTTAGACAATTAATTGAAAAATATCGGGAGCAAAAATAAGATCTACACATGGTATTCATTGACTTAGAAAAAATTTATGATAGAGTTTCAAGAGAAATTATATAGAGAATTCTAGAAAAGAAAGGTGTTAGCGTAACATATATTGAACTAATTAAGAATAAATATGAGAATATAACGACCAAAGTAAAGAATTCAGGCGGAGTACCTGAAGCATTTCTAATAAAGATAGAGTTACATCAAGGATCAACTCTAAGTCTCTATCTTTTTACATTAATTATAGACGAACTCACTACACACATTCAAGATACTGTATCACAATGCATGTTGTTTTCAGATGATATTGTTTTGATAGATAAAACACGTGAAAGAGTAAATATTAAACTAAAATCTTGACGGGAAACACTAGAAGAAAAAGTTTTAGGTTTAGTAGAATAAATACAGAATATATTGAATTTAAATTTAGCAATATTAGACGTAATGATATAATTATTAAGATAGAAGATGAAGAATTACCCGGAACCAAGAGCTTTAAATATTTAAGATTTTACAAAACGATAAAGGGATTGAGAGAAATGTATAACCACTACAAGAAAAAAGCTAATAGACAACGCTTTTAAAGCGTTGTCTTTGTGCCTGAAAAAGCGTTGTTAAAGGCATTGTTGTTAAAAGTCTGCTCAACGACAACGCTTTTAAAGCGTTGTCGTTTGTAGCGAAGACAACACTTTTGCAATACTATTACAACGCTTAAAAAGTGTTGTTGTTTTTTTACAAAGACAACACTTTTTGCAACGCTTTAAAAGCGTTGTCGTTTTAAAGAAAAAAAATAAAAAAAAATATTTAATAATCATTATTTTTATATTTACGAAACTATTATTTTTCTTTTACCATGTCTAGATTCGAATTTTACATATAATCAACTCAGCTAATGATTTCAAACTCATACCAAAATAATAGAATTCTGATATTATAAAAGTATTCCTAAACGAAGTGTATAAATACAACACTACTTGCTTTTACAAAATGCTAATAGTAGTACACTGCAAAGTTTGAGGAGAAATATAGGCATTAAACAGCAAGAACAACCATTTGATAGCCAGCCGATAATGGTTACATGTTTAGAAACACTCGATTTGAAGCCTTTTAAAGCTCTTTTATACTCGGCCTCATGGTTGGATCAAGTACCTAAAAGAACTCGAACATCAAAATCAGTACATAAGCTGAAACATAGTACCATGAACAAAAAACCATCAACTTGAATTGAGTCCATATATGACACATGGAGTACCAAGAATTTCTTAATTTCATGGAATAAATTCATCACATCAATAGGAAACTAAGCGCGATAAGCTACAGAGATTAAACTCTTAGTTGTGATAATTCTACTGTCTTCCTCTTTGATCACTCCACTCTCGTAACTTCAGAATCAACCTAAAACGGAGCCATTGTTAATGTGATACTAAACAGTAATTTCAGGACCATCATAAATTATTAATTGAACTTGAACTGGATTATATAAAGCATTGCATCACAGAAATAGGATGAAACTCGTAGGAATTCTTAGTAGTTAATATCACAGCAGCTCTATGGGCAAACATATGAACTAATCTAGACTAACCAAAATATATCTTAAAGAGCACATCTCAGAATAGTGAATGAAACCAAAAAATATTGTTGGTTGACTAATATCTACTAAGAAGACTAAAAATAACATATAGCATAAAACACATTCTAGTACATTCACCAGCCATGCTCACCAGACATCCATCAATACAAATTGTTCTAAACATATGGTAAGGTCTCACAATGCATAAAAAGCATTGTTTTCTTAGTAGAAGATAACAAAGAAAATTCAAGTATAAGATAATAGACATGAAATATGAAATAGGAGAAAAAATAAGATTCAAAATATAAACCAATTCATGATTACACAACTTCTAGAAAAATAAAAGAACTAACAGATTCAAGATAAGAAAAATTTGAGCAGACTGAATTCTTAAAAGAATTATTACAGATGAGATAATCATCCAATGACAAACTATCAACAATTTGCAAAGAAAAGTAGGAAACTCACATGTTCGTAGTCTGAATTTTTGATCCAATCTAACCTAGAGCATGGAAAGTAAAAACACATCAAGTAAACATCTAGTGAAACAAACACTAGAGCATGTAACAAAACCTAAACTAATTGCATTCAAATAAAGAACAAACATCATAGGAACATAAATCACTAAACTAACAAGCATTACATGGAATTAAACTAAAGAAAATGTATCAACTAAAATCTATATAATGGAAGAGACATTTAATCAAACACTTGATGGACATGAGTCAATGAAATCATAATGTGTGCAAATTGAAACATAGGATGTCAAATTAATACAAGCACTTAACATTCACATAAAACATTACTCAATATGAAAGACAACATGAAGAAAAACATAGAACGAAACCTAAAGCATGAAATGAAATCTACATGAAGCTCTAAAATAGCAAAGACTCAATCAGCTAACCTATCAGCATCCAAAGGGTTTTCCTATGAACGATAGCAATTACAGCAACAAGTAGGAAGAGGAAAATGATTCCTTCGATGAAATGAAGAATATTACATTGTATGGTGTTTTGGAACATTTTATGGTGTTTTGGAACATTTTTTCTTGCAGAAGAACAGGGAGATGAAATGAATAAAAAGAATAGCAATCTTATTAATTGGCACAACTTGAACTCTTGGTTCTGGGAATGTTCCTTGTGAAACAATTTCTTATCTTGTGATCATATTGTTGGAATTTGTGTTATCGCATACTCATTGTTAGTTGCATGGCTAGAGTTCTCTTCTGTTTGCATTTATGGCTAGAGTTCTCTTCTGTTTGCATTTATGTTCTGATATATCAAGATTAGGTTGATGCATGTTTTTAAATTTCAAGAAACATGATAAGTATGAACATTACTTACTAGCCCAACAAGGGATCGTATGTATTGGTCAATCCTTTATAATGCTAAATGATGCATGACAAACAGATTGATCTTACCCTGTAACCTCTATATGCTGCTTGGATTTTGATTGCTGAAATGTGGGCATAGTTGGGAACAGTCCTTGGTTTTCTTAAAGGCAATTTCGATTGTTGAGCCTTCTTGGGGAGCACTTGCTGCACTCTATGTTGTTGGTGTTGCTCATTTTGAACATCCTCCAGTATTCGCTCAATTATGTTTTGTTGTCTATGCATTTGAATAAAGGAACCATTGTCATCATGGTTGGATTTGCTAAATCCCCACTTTTTCTTCTCTCTTTTTTGCTTGTCCTGCGAGTACTGCAGTCACAAATATCACATTTAGGAATTGTCTGAATCTAAGGGCACCTTTAGTTCGACTTACTTGGATTGGGGTACTTGTCTAGACCAATTTATCCTTAGAGCTCGAAGTGAAGGCTCTTTTGATGAGCGTAAACCAACCCGATGTCTTGCCCATCTCTAGTGATCACTTGATTCAACAGAAATAAATGAAACAAATAAACTTTTAGACACTTATCACCACGCACAGCTCTCTTGTTCTCTTGAAGCTCGATAATGCAAAGTGAGTATTCAATCTTTCGTGGGTCTGGACGAGGCGGTTGATGTGCGCGGGCTGCTCGAAGCCCGGCACCGTCGCCACGCCGAGCGGCACGCCGCGGTACATCACATCGAGCGCCGTCGAGGTAGCAGCAGCAACCCTTGAAGGAGGCGGCGGAGGAAGAGGAGGAGGAAGGGGTGGCGATGGGCGTGCCAAGGTAGTGGCGCTGCCTCCGAGGCTTGGGCGGAGGGTGTGGGCGCTGGTGGTGGCTGCCGTTGGGAAGGTTGTTGGGCGTCGTCATCGCCGGCGAAATCCACCACCGCACTTCCCGATTCTTGAGAGGGGTCTGTGCGGCAGTGAAGAGAAGAAAGAGCTGCCGGCCGGTGGTGAGGAAGAAGAGACGCCCGGCGGTGGGAGGTTACGTGCCCTAGCCGCGCGAGAGGAGATGTCGCGAACAGAAAAGAATCACCAGCACTGTGTCGTCGCATGAGTAAAAGGAAACGAAGTTTTCTCCTCCTTTAATCTGGGCCGTCCATATTGTGATGAAGATCCAGCCGTCAGATCTTGAGATAAGCGATCTAGATCACTTAAGATTGAGATGATAACTTGATAGTAGACAACGCTTTTTAAAAATCATTGTCGTAGACACTAAAAAAAAGGCTAATAGACAATGCTTTTTACGAAGCGTTGTCTTTGATCCGTAAAAATCACTAATAGACAACGGTTTTTTAAAAAGCGTTGTCTATTAATAAGAAAATAATGAAATAGACAACGCTTTTCACTAAAAGTGTTGTTAAAAAAAAATAAACAACGCTTATTATAAAAAACGTTGTCGTTTAAGTGTTGTAGAATCCCAATTTTCTTATAGTGTACATAGAATACAAGCAGAATTGTTGAAATGGAGGAGAGCGTCGGATGTTTTATGTGACTGTAAAGTACCTCTAAAAATTAAAAGAAAATTCTACAAAATCGCAATTAGATCTGTTATGTTATATAGAAGTTGAATGTTAGATTATGACTCGAGCACATGAGCAAAAGATGAGAGTTACAGGAATGAGGATGTTAAGGTGAATGAGTGAATATATGAGAATAGACAGAATAAGAAATGAGAGCATTAGAGAGAAAGTCAGAGTTGCATCTATTAAAGAAAAACTCTGAGAGACATTTAAGATTGTACGAGTATGTGCTTAGACGACCAATAAATGCTCCAGTTAGACGATGTGAAACTATGATAAATACACATATTAAATGAGAAAGATGAAAAAAAGATTTGATTATCAACAATAAAATAAGATAAAATTTATTTAAATATAAATGATAATATAGTAAGAAATAGAGTTCAATAGTGTAAAAAGATCTATATAGTCAACCTCACTAATGAGATAAAGACTTATTTGTTGTTACTGATTATTGTTTTAAATTGTCGCTTGATTAACAAGTAAGCTAACCTAAACCAAGCTCAATTTAAAATGAAGCAACTATTGATATAGTATTCAAACTTGAGGCTTCTAATATCATTCACATCATGTAGATTCAATGGAATTCACACAGATAACAAACATCAACGTAATCACCTTTTACAGTTTACTACAAACATATGATTTAAAAGTGACGATGTTCTACTTGCTCTTACAGAAAACGATTCAGGTATTCATCCACAGAAGTATATTTCACATCGGGGTAGAGTTCCGAAGCCTCCACGCCGAATGATGGCTCGATCTCGAAGTTGGTTTCGTCGCCCTTGATAGAGACCGAGTGAAGAATTGCATAAATCAGGTTCAATGGGTCAGACGATTCTGAAATAGAAAAGGGATAAACAACGATCGAACGATCAATTAAATAAGAAGGCAAAAAGAAGATATTCTTTTTTTTTTTTTTGGTCAAGCAGAACCTTGGATCTTCTTGAGAGCTTCTTCTTCAGAAACATAGACCCGCTCGAAGGTCCTGCCGACTTTCTTTTCCCAAAGAGAAACGAGCTCGTTGTGCGATAGGATGTTGCCTGGTGGTCTCAGATACAGGACCTTGTTCAATGTTCTGGGATCATCCACTGCTTTCACAGTGTATGTTCCGATGTCATCTTCGTCGACAAACACAACTATTGAATTGGGGGAAAAAGATAGAAAATCACAATTAAATACTGAAATAATAATGATTTTACATTTAGATTAGATTAATGGGTTACCTTTGACGTCCCCATCACCCAAAATGACGACTTTGTCGGTTGGAAGACCGGTAACTCCAGCCTGCCCAAGGGTTGGGAGCCATTGCCCAGCGAAGCCATTGCTGGACACGTAAGTGTAAGGGATCCCTGAAGCCTCTACGACCCTGCGGATCTGTACCTTGAGAGCGAAGGCTGACTTGGCCGGTTCTACAGCGTTCGATCGGTCGACATCGAGGGTGAACTCCGAAGGTAAAAACCTCTGCTAATTCAACAATTGGTTTCGAGTGCATAAGTTGGGTGGCTAGATTGGAATTTGGGGGAGGAAGATCACAGACCTTGATGTGGGCGCCGGAATCTTTGATGGCGTCGATGATCTTGGTTTGATCCTTCAACTGCGACTGGCCAACGGTGGAGATAACGACGTCGACTTGCTTGATGGCGCTCACCAGGCTCGCGTGGTCGTACAGATCCCCCTGTTTGAATTTTACAGAAAAAAAGAAGGATTCAAAGGTGAGATATTGAAAGTTAGGGCAAAAACAAATTGAAGTTTTTTTTTTTAACTAAAATTGTGTAAAGTTGCAGGGCAATGAAAATTGTACGTCGAGGAGAGTGACGCCGGCGGCCTGGAAGTCTTGGAGGAGCTTGGCCTTGGCAGGGGGCTGGTCGGGAGCAGCGGCGGCACGGACGAGGGCGAAGGTGGAGTGGCCTTCCCTGGCGCTGGCGAGAGCGATGTGCTTGCCGATGTATCCGGTGGCGCCGATCACTAGAATCTTGCTCTTCGACGCCATCCCTCGTTCGTTCGATCTCTTCTTCCTCGCCGTCCGCTAGAGCTTTCTCCGAAAAGGAATCGGTGATTTTAAGAAGTGTGTGGGATGACTTTATTTATAGTAGTAACCTGGATGTTAACAAAACGCACCGTGCCACTGTGCCGACGCCAGCAATGACTCAAAGCCTGCGGAATGGACACGAATTATTGAGAAATGTTAATTTAACCCCTCAGAGTCTAATTATTTTAAAAATTATCCTTATTATTTTGTCATTAGTTTATTGTTGTTGGTTCATCCCGAAATAATATTGATCCGGTGATAAGGACATACTCAGAGAGTTGTTGCCACGGTGGAAGTCAAAGTCTAGACGGTCAACGCCCGTATCGCTGGTCGGTCGGACAACCTGCTTGGCCAACCGGGATGAAGGATAGCCAAACCGATATCAACCCGAGGTTATCACAGCTCGGTCGCATACCGACCTTCCGACGCTCAGAAAACCGTGTGCCAGCGAGGCATACGCCAAGCGGCCAGCTCGCTCGGACTTACATCGAACCTTAGAAACCGCGAAACGAGATCGCAGCCGAGCATGCATACTCAGATATAGCTCGACACAATAACGGAGCGAGCGATCACTCCGCTCGGCCCAAGGGCCAGACCACCCGGACGGCTGAGGGTTGGCCGAGCGATCAGCACGCTCGGCCCACTAACAAACAAAAGGAGGATCAACCGATATCCTTGTGGGAACCCATGCCACCGATAAACGGCATGGTTGGCGACATGGTCAGGCAGAAGATCATACAACGGAAGCTTCCACTGTCATGTCAGAGATATGCTCGGGTCGTCATTGAGGTATGGTGTCAGAGACGCTTTCCTGACATGTCTTTTCAGGATAAGATTTGGGAAGCATGCACGCCTTGAGGAGCATGCACGCACGTCTTTGGAGCCCTATATAAAGGGCCTCAAGTTTCAATGGAGGTATGCATAATCTTCACTGGCTACATTGTTACTCTGCTTCTCCACTTCCTTGCTTACACATCGCCAAAGATTGACTTGAGTGTCGGAGAGTCATCGCTGGGGAACCACTCCCTAGCTCGACACTGATGCTGCTGTGATTGCAGGATCCTGCAGCTCAGAGTCCACCAACGGTCAACAGGTGCGACACGGCCCCCAGCATCCATTGCCTCGACTCTCGGGCAGGATCAAATTTGACACTGTCTGTGAGAACATACCTGCATCCGAGCTGAGAAGATGGAAGAAGTTGAACGACTTCACACCGTGACGCTCACTCAAGAAGAACTCGATATGCTCGTGCAAGCTCAAGCGGCCAAAATAATCTAGCAGTAGCAGCAAAAGACGTTGGCTAATCGGTTGGCGCAACAGGTCATATTAGCGTCAGGATGCCGAGCGGCGCAGGAGGACCGACCAGAGCAACTCTCCATCTGGGGACAAAATTGAGGGCCGATCGACACGCAAGGTGAAGCACCCCCCGTGCTGATACCATTCCACCGGGCTCTGTTCCAGACGCCCTCGGAAATAGCGCAGGCTAATCAAGAGCGAGGATCTTCTTCGGATGAAGCACCCGTTCAGGATGCCCGAAAAGGTAAAGTCTCGTGAGGCGATGCGTCCCCTGAGTGGATCAATCACCAATTCTCCAAAGCGATATTGTGCGACTCACTGCCAAGGCACTACGCTCCTCTAGCAATCAGAGAATACAATGGATCGACAACCCCGGATGATCATTTGGGCAAATTCGACAACGCGGCTACACTTCACCAGTACACGGATGGGGTGAAATGCCGAGTCTTCCTCACCACACTCTCCGAATTGGCACAACGATGGTTCATATGACTGCCAAACAGATCGATACAAAGCTTCAAGGACTTTCGAACGTCTTTCCTGCACCACTTCGCGAGCAGTAGACGCTACCAAAAAACGAGCGTCAGTTTGTTTTCCTTGAAACAAGGATCGAGAGAAACCCTCCGAGCGTACATCCAGCGCTTTAACCAGGTAGCAATGGATATCCCCTCGGTCTCATCTGAGACCATGATGAATGCCTTTACCCAAGGGCTCATCGAGAGGGATTTCTTCCGATCACTTATCAGAAAGCCGCCTCACGACTACGACCACATGCTCAAGAAGGCTAATGAGTATATAAATGTGGGAAAGGCCCAAGCGGCGAGAAGGAAGGAGGTGCCGGTCGAGCCCTCGGTGCCGACCGAACTGCGATCGCCGAGCATCCACTAGCCGTCGAAGGGGCCAAGAGCCGAAGCCTGGCTCCACTAGGAAATGAGGGTGCATGCCATACAGCATGTGGCTTCCGACCGGCTAAAGGCATCAAAGGGCAAGGTATGAACACCTATGTTCTATTCCTTCCATCAGTTGGCGTCGCACAACACACACGATTGTCATGGTTTGACGCCAATCACCAGACCATCCCCAACGGGCTATCGTTGCCGATCTCCCTCCCCCAACCGACAACATGAGCATCAATCTGCCGGACGACGGGAGGATGCAAGAAGATCACCTGGGTGACGATACCATCATCAAAGGGAAAGTGTCGACCACCCCTTAACCTCTCGCGAGCATAACATGCCATCCGCTCGGGAGGAGGAGAACAGAAGCAATACCGCTCGGGGAGAAATAAGCATCATCGTCGGTGGGCCGACCAATGGTAACTCTAACCGAGCCAGGAAGTTATACGCTCGGCGGTTGGAGATTCACTCCGTAGGTTGTAGCCAAGAGAAGGCGAGCGGACCCGAAATCAGCTTCGAACCCTGGGACCTAGAAGGCATAGAAGTCCCTCACGATGACGCCCTCATCATCCGAGTGGTAATCGCTAACTATACTATCCACCGAATTTTTGTTGGCATAGGGAGCTCAGTGAATATAATTTTCAAGAAGGCTTTCGATCAGCTCCAGATCGACCGAGGCGAGCTGCTACCAATGACAACCCCGTTGTATGGATTCACGGGCAATGAGGTTTTGCCGATCGACCAAACCAAGTTGGCCATATCGCTCGGGGAGGAGCCGCTCAGGAGAACCAGAACCATAAACTTCATCGTGGTGGAAGCCCCCTCGGCCTACAACGTCATCCTGGGCTAGCCAGACCTCAATGAATTTCGGGCAACAATTTTAACCTACTACCAGAAGATCAAATTCCCGATAGACGACCGGGTCGGGGAAGTCAAGGGTGACCAGCTGGTCACTCAGCGATGTTATGTCGAGATGATCAAGATTGAGGCCAGGTCCGCTCTAAAGAATCCGCGGCTCGAGGTTAGTGCTATTACTGAAAAGCCTCCCACCTTAGTCTATGAAGAAAAAGAGGAAGTCCAAATCCATCCTCACCGAGCGGAAGTAATAACTTTCATAGCATCCAATCTGGAAGCCGAATAGAAGGCGGAGCTGATCGCCTGCCTCCAGCAAAACCACGATGTGTTCACGTGGTCGACGCACGAGCTGCCCGGGATCTCCCCGAGCGTCGCACAGCATGAGTTACACGTCCGGCCGGACGCTCGACCTGTAAAGCAGAAAAAGAGATACTTCAGCGCCGAACAAAATTTGATCATCCAGGCATAAATAGAGAAGCTGTTGGAGGCCGACCACTTACGGGAAGTTCAATTCCCATGCTAGCTCGCAAATGTCGTGTTGGTCTCGAAGCTGGGTAACAAGTGGCGAGTCTGCATCAACTTCCGGGACCTCAACAAGGCATGCCCAAAGGACTTCTACCTGTTGGGGTTGCAAGGTTGCAAGGTTGCAAAAATAGTGCCATATTAAAAACACATGGGAAAGATCATGAGTTTATAAGAGAAAAGATATCTCAATTGGCGTGAGGCCTTTTGGGGAGAACCCAAGAGCAAAACCATGAGGGCCTAGGCCCAAAGTAGACAATATCATGCAATTGTAGAGATATCTAAATTCTTTTCAATCCAACAAGTGGTATCAGAGCAGGTATCGCTCTGATTTGGTGCAACCACCAGTCAGACAAGGGGGTGATATTTTTTTTCATTTTTTTCGGCTTTTCAGTTTTTCGCATAATTCCAAACTGGTATTATTACCTTTTTGAAAATATTTTCTCGTTGTAGTTAATCTAAATTGGTGCAACACCAATTTGGTTTTTCTCTATGATTTCTATTTCCTCCCGCACTACTAATCCAAGACCAAGTCTTGGGACGTTGCTTGTCTAGCTACTCTCTTGTGTGCAGGATGTCTCAGATCAAAGGCTTCAGTACGGTGCGTTCTCCCCTATTCAACGGGGATGATTTTTCGTACTGGAAGAAAAGGATTGAGGTCTACCTAAAGACGGACTTTGACCAATGGTTGAGCACCACAAAAACCTACAAAGCACCAGTTGACAACTCCGGGAATCTACTTGATCCTGAACAATGGACGTCAGACATAAAGAAGAAGACATCAACGGAGAACAAGGCGATCAACACATTACAATGCGGATTGACAAGGGAAGAGTTGAACCGGGTAGTGTTAGAGTGTATACTAAAAGCCTAGCTTTTGGTATAAACATTTATCTAGAAATAAGAATCACATTGGTCAAATGTCTACATTTATGATAAATGTAGTTGCTCAATTAATTTATATTGTAGATAACATGGTGTGTGGTGTCACATACAGAAGATCATGTTATCGGTTCCTTATAAATTATAAACAGTAGCTCACGACCAAGATAGAAAGGAACAAACCATTGGAAGGTCGTAGTGTAATTAGGTATTAGTTTATCTTAACTATATAATTACACTAGTACACTTAGAGTGTATTGAGTAGGACCATTTTGTTGGAATGTATACTGAAAGCCTAAGCTTTGTAAACATTTATTATGAATAAAGAATCACATTTGGTCTAATTATCTACATTTGTTTGTAATTGTTCATTTAATTTATATTGTAGATAACATAGTATGTGGTGTCACATACAGAAGATGATGTTATCAGTACCTTATAAATTATAAACAGTAGCTCACGACCAAAATGGAAAAGGAACAAACCATTAGAAGGTCGTAGTGTAATTAGGTATTAGTTTATCTTGACTATATAATTACACTAGTACACTCAGAGTGTATTGAGTAGGACCATTTGAGGTCGTTTCTTTTATACTGACTTTATAAAGGAACAAAGACTTCAGTTATTATGGAAGTGTGTGCTCTTAATCCTAATATAATAACAAGCACATATATTTGATATTTATTTCTTTAATTTATCAATGGGTGAGATTTAGTTCGTTGAATCAATAAACCCGATAAGTTGGGAAATGGTATCACTTATAGTGTGTGTTGTTGATTATAGAAGGAAACTGTGTCCTAGAGATACTAGGTTGATAATGTCCTCAAGAGGAGCTCATAAAGATTGTCATGTTAAATCCTGCAGGTGGACTTAGTCCGACATGACAATAAGATTGAGTGGTACTACTCTTGGACTTAGATATTAATTAAATGAGTTGTCAAGAACTCACTTAATTAGTGGACATTCGATATCTTAAACACGGGGAGACTAACACACTCATAATAAGAAGGAGCCCAAAATGTAATTTGGGATTGGTGCGGTAGTTCAATGATAGTTCTCTAGTGGAATGAATTATCATTGATAAAATTAAGTTGTGTGTTCGGGCGAACACGGATGCTTAATTTTATCGGAGACCAAAACCAATTCCTCCTCTCGGTCCCTATCGTAGCCTCTTATTTATAGAGTTCTATACCCACCTATACCCACCTTCTATACCCACCAATAAGGGGTCGGCCAAGCTAGCTTGGGAACCAAGCTAGGGCCGGCCTAGGTATATTATTGGGTGGCCGGCCCTAGCTTGAACCCAAGCTAGTAGGGCCGGCCAAATAAAATTAAAAAGAAATTTAATTTTAATTTTTATTATTATGTGGAAGATATATTTTAAAGAGAATTAAAATTAAAATATCTCTCTTGTAAAAGATCTACAAAAGATTAAAGAAAGAGATTAGATCTCTTTCCTTATTTGTAGATTGGAGAGATGTTTTATTTTTTCTTTAAAAATTATTCACATGTTGATAAAATTAAAATTATAGAAATTTCCTTTTATCAACCATGAAGAGATTTTAAAGAGAAATTTTATTTTTTAAAATTTCCGGAAACAAATTAGGAAGTTTTAATTGTTGATTAAAACTTGTCCTCTTTTGTTTCCAATGATGTGGCCGACCATCTCAAGTTAATTGGGAAATTTTGTTTTATTTTTCTCAATTAATTCATGTCAAGAAAAATTAAGGAAATTTTATTGTAATTAAATTTCCTAATTTGCCTAGGCCAAGGAATATAAAAGAAGGGGTAGAGGTGCCTTCATGAGACACAACCTCTATTATTTTCTCTCCCTCTTTTGTTCCTTGGTGTGGCCGGCCTCTCCTCTCTTCCTCTTGTGGTGGCCGAACCTCTCCCTTCCTTGGAGCTCTTGTGGTGGCCGGATACTACTTGGAGAAGAAGAAGAAGAAGGAGAGAAAACTAGCATCTCTTGGAGCTTGGTTAGTATTTTGGTTTTCTTCTTTGGTGAAGTTCTTCCTTTGTGGCCGAACCTTGCTTGGAGGAGAAGAAGGTGGTTGGTGGTTTCTCATCTCGGTAGATCGTTGCCCACACAACGTCCGAGGTTAGAAGAGGAATACGGTAGAAGATCAAGAGGTTTTTCTACAAGGTATAACTAGTAATTTTTATTTCCACATCATGCTAGTTATTTATGGAAATAATACCAAATACAAGAGGCTTACGCTCTAGTATTTCGAATATGTTTTTTCGAAGTTGTGTTCTTTTGTTTCTTTCTTTTCCTTGTGATTTGATTGTTCTCTTTGGTTAACCTAAAGTTATTTTAGGAAATTAAATATTAGCTTTCTATTAAAGGTTTTGTCTAGTCGGTGGTGGTTGCTCCCATATCCAAGAAGGCCATGTGCTTCGCCACGTCAGTACTGGGAACCTTTTATGGAAATTAATATTTAATGGAATTAATAACTTAAGGAGACTTGGGTCGAACGTGTTAAGTTCCGCAGGAGATCCAAGTCAAAACCTAAAAGAACAAATAGATTAAGTTTTGGATCAAACGTGTTAAGTTCCGCAGGCGATCCAAAATTTAATTTAAAAGAACACATGGTAGCTAGGAAAAGGTTCAGACCTTTGTACAAAATTTTTGTACAGTGGAACCTATAGGTTTTTCGAGTAGCAACCAACACATTTGAGGTCGTTCCTTTTATACTGACTTTATAAAGGAACAAAGACCTCAGTTATTATGGAAGTGTGTGCTCTTAATCCTAATATAATAACGATCACATATATTTGATATTTATTTCTTTAATTTATCAATGGGTGAGATTTAGTTCGATGAATCAATAAGCCCGATAAGTTGGGAAATGATATCACTTATAGTGTGTGTTGTTGATTATAGAAGGAAACTGTGTCCTAGTAATCTAGGTTGAGAATGTCCTCAAGAGGAGCTCATAAGGATTGTCATGTTAAACCCTGCAGGTGGACTTAGTCCGACATGACGATAAGGTTGAGTGGTACTACTCTTGGACTAAGATATTAATTAAATGAGTTGTCAGTAACTGGCTTAATTAATGGACATTTGATATCTTAAACACAGGGAGACTAACACACTCATAATAAGAAGGAGCCCAAAAATGTAATTTGGGATTGGTGCGGTAGTTCAATAATAGTTCTCTATAGGAATGAATTATTATTGATAAAATTAAGTTGTGTGTTCGGGGCGAACACGGGATGCTTAATTTTATTGGGAGACCAAAACCAATTCCTCCTCTCGGTCCCTATCGTAGCCTCTTATTTATAGAGTTCTATACCCACCTATACCCACCTTCTATACCCACCCAATAGGGGCCGGCCAAGCTAGCTTGGGAACAAGCTAGGGCCGGCCTAGGTATAATATTGGGTGGCCGGCCCTAGCTTGAACCCAAGCTAGTAGGGCCGGCCAAATTAAATTAAAAAGAGATTTTAATTTTAATTTTTATTATATGGAATAAATAATTTATTAAAGAGAATTAAAATTAAAATATCTCTCTTGTAAAAGATCTACAAAAGATTAAAGAAAGAGATTAAATCTCTTTCCTTATTTGTAGATTGGTGAGATATTTTATTTTCTCTTTAAAATTATCTACATGTTGATAAAATTAAAATTATAGAAATTTCCTTTTATCAACCATGAAGAGATTTTTAAAGAGAAATTTTATTTTTAAAATTTCCGGAAACAAATTAGGAAGTTTTAATTTGTTGATTAAAACTTGTCTAATTTATTTCCTCTTGATATGGCCGGCCATTAGAGATTAATTGGGGAAATATTATTTTATTTTTCTCAATTAAATCATGTCAAGGGAATTAAGGAAATTTTATTTTAATTAAATTTCCTAATTTGCCTAGGCCAAGGAATATAAAAGAAGGGGTGAGGGTGCCTTCACAAGACACAACCTCTATTATTTTCTCTCCCTCTTTTCCTTGGTGTTGTGGCTGGCCATCATCTCTTCTCCTCTTCCTCTTTGTGGTGGCCGAAACTCTCTATTGGTTGGAGCTCTTGTGGAGGCCGGATACTACTAGGAGAAGAAGAAGAAGAAGGAGAGGAAGCGAGCATCTCTTGGAGCTTGGTTAGTGTTTTAGTTTTCTTCCTTGGTGAAGTTTTTCCTTTGTGGCCGAACCTTGCTTGGAGGAGAAGAAAGTGGTTGGTGGTTTCTCATCTCGGTAGATCGTTGCCCACACAACGTCCGAGGTTAGAAGAGAAATACGGTAGAAGATCAAGAGGTCTTTCTAGAAGGTATAACTAGTTATTTTCCCTTTCCGCATCATGCTAGTTATTTATGGTAATAATACCAAATACAAGAGGCTTACGATTCTAGAATTTCGAATATGTTTTTCGATGTTGTGTTCTTTTGTTTTTTCTTTTCCTTGTGATTTGATTGTTCTTTTCGGTTAACCTAAAGTTATTTTAGGAAATTAAATATTAGCTTTCTATAAAAGGTTTTGTCTAGTCGGTGGTGGTTGCTCCCATATCCAAGAAGGCCATGTGCCTCGCCACGTCAGTACTGGGAACCAATTATGGAAATTAATATTTAATGGAATTAATAACTTAAGGAGACTTGGGTCGAACGTGTAAAGTTCCGCAGGAGATCCAAGTCAAAACCTAAAAGAACAAATAGATTAAGTTTTGGATCAAACGTGTTAAATTCCGCAGGCGATCCAAAATTTAATTTAAAAGAACACATGGTAGCTAGGAAAAGGTTCAGACCTTTGTACAAAATTTTTGTACAGTGGAACCTATAGGTTTTCCTAGTAGCAACCAACAGGTAGGACCACACCAGAACGCTAAAGAGCTATGAGACAAGTTGATCGAGCTGCACGAAGGGACCAGTGACGCTAAGGTAACAAAATGAGATTTGCTATTAAATAGAATATTTAATATAAAAATGCAGGAAGGAGAAATGGCGAGTCAGCTTCACGCGAGGATTAAGGACATCTTTAACGGGCTCCACACGATAGGCCACCAGATGGATAACAGGGATTTGATAAGGTACGTGTTAAACGCTTTTCCGCGTAATAGTTTGTGGGCATCTATCGTAGATGCCTACAAAATTTCAAAAAATTTATCTAAATTAAAATTAGATGAACTTTTTTGTGAATTAGAACTACACAAACAAACTAACGCTAGATCCGAGAAATGTATAGCCTTGTTTGCAGGTTCCTCTAAAGAAAAGAAGAACAAGCCTGAACCTGAAGAAGATTCTGACCAGAACTCTGAAGATGAAGAGCACCTGGTAAACCTGGTAAGGAAGATGTTCACCAGGAGGAAGAGGAGCTTCAACAAGAAGGACCTTCAGAAGATCAATTCTCCAACAGAATCAAGGAATGTTACTTGCTTTGGATGCAACAAGAAGGACCATTACAAGAATAAGTTCCCGAGATTGAAGAACGACAAATCGAAGACGACCAAAAAGAAGGCCCTCAAAGCGGCGTGGGACGACAACTCCTCGGACAAATCGGAGGCCGAAGATTAGAAGCACCAGAGTCATCTTGCGCTAATGACCTACGAAGCTGAGTCGGAAGGCGAATCAGAAGACGGGTCTGAACTTGAATCGAGCCACGAGTCCGTACTCGTTTCCGAAGGTCCCGAAGAGGTATATCTTAACTTAAATCAAAAATTCTTTAAAATTATTTCATGTTTGAATAATAAATTGATTAAATTAGAAAAAGTAAATGAATTACTCCTTGAAGAAAATCAAAATCTCAAGGAACAACTCACGAATAACAATCCAACTTAAGATCTAACACTTGAGGAGGAAAATTTGACACTAAAATTAGAAATTAACAAATTAAAAGACATGTTAGAAAAATTCACAACAAGATCTAAGAACTTAGATCTAATTTTGAACAACCAAAAAGCAATTTACAATAAAACCAGACTTGGCTATAAGTCAAGCTCAAATAAAACATTTAATCATTAATAACCCAACACAAACCAACAAATAAAGCTTGGGCTCCGAAAGCGTGTTTAACCATGCAAGTAGGACTTAACCAATACTGTAGGATAGAAAAGAATTTAGATATCTCCACAATAATATGATATTGTCCACTTTGGGCCTAAGCCCCATGGTTTTGCTCTTGGGCTCTACCCAAAAGGCTTCATACCAATGGAGATATCTTTTCTCTTATAAACTCATGATCTTTCCCATGTGTTTTCAATATGGGACTATGTTTGCAACCTTGCAACCCCAACAATCCCCCCCTCAAACAAAGGACTATAGGCTTCCCACGTCCGATCATCGACCCACCAGGTCTTCCTGCCCCTCAGTCTACCCGACCTACTAGGACTTCATTGCCTAGTCGCAACTAGGACTTCCTGCCTGATGTCTGGTCCTCTTGATCCGAATATAGGAGCTCCCACTTTCTTTGTTCGAGGTCAATATTGTACCCACATGGCTCAATCATACCATAGCTCTTGTGCACAGTCGGCGGTCAACAAATACTATATACCTAAAGAAAAAAAATATACTATATAAAATCAGATAATTCAAATCAAAAACCTAAATACAAATCTAAATCAACAAATTCAAAAACTAAACATTTTAAAACCCACCAAAATTTAGAATATCATGAAGTTAAATATAACTATAAAAGAAATATACATAAACCTAGAAAGAAAATTTTAATTAAAGGCCAATAATTCAGGGGGAGGCTCCAGAATAGCTGGCACCTCCAAAACTAACATACCCGGAAGGGTAACCCAAACTAATCTACCTGGGGTACTTAGGACTAATTAGAAAGGGGTTCAAGTTTAACTTGAAAAATGGTACTGGTGAAGTTTTGGATGATAGTACGTCAGGGAAGCTTAGTCAATGCATGTCTAGGAAGATATGGCTTCGACCTGGTACATTTGGCTAAGTGGAACTGACCGAAGCTACCCTTTATGGATCCTAACCAGTTAGACCAAGGTTTTGTACCAAGTCCAGTGGATAGGACTATTTGGAAAAGCTCGAAGGCATGGTTACTCTAATGATGTCCAAGTGACTCACCATAGCCCAGAAGTTTATCCAGAGAATGTCTATCTGTTGAACCCAAAGCTAAACCTGAATCTAACACAAAGTTAAAACCAAACCCTAAAATTGAATCTAATTCATCTCACAAAAATTATAGGATTCCCTGATTGAAAACGTAGATCGGGTGAGATGACTAAGGAATAAATTAAAATTAAAATTAAATTAAATTAAAATTAAAATTAAATTAAATTAAAATTAAAATTAAAATCAATATAGGAGGCTCTGCCCATATTCGTTACGCATTCCATCATCATGATGACCAATAGTCCTTTGGGGAGAGTCATCCTCAATCCATAAGCATCCGGACGACTAATCAAATAGACAATAGAGCTCAGCGAGTTCGACATCCAGTACCATCCCCGAACAGCCATCAAAGCGCAAGCCTTGGAGGATTTCGTCACTGAGGTACAAAATCCTGAGCCAAAAGCCGTTTGGAAGATATATGTGGATGGCTTGTGTAACACCCCACCCTCCTTACTACTAGTCTGCGAGGGCGGAGCGCTACTGGACTACTAACTTTACTTAACTATCCTTGTTCACATGTTGATAGTAATTCCTAAAACTCTCGGAGAACTCAAAACATAAAATTAACTAGCAGTGGAAGACTAATGACTCATCTAATACATTCTTAATAAATGACACTCTTAATAAATTCTTATGCTAAATCCCAAGGCTTCTATAGTCCACACATCACACTTCCATCCGCACCTCCTTGACTATAGCTTTTCCTTTCATTTATCTGTAGTAAGAGGAAAATGCATCTATAAGCAAAATTACTTAGTAAGCGCTATCTAACTCACAAAACTCGAATATGCATGTGAATATACTGAAATCTAAAAGCTGAATGCTCAAAAGGAAAACTACTCATGCTCATCTACAAGCAAAAGAAACAAGACATGCTGAAATGCTAAACATGTAAAGCTTATTTCACTTGTTCAAAACTTATACTTTTATACTTCAGAATAATAAGTTTAACTGAACTGATACATAAGCTGAGCTAAACTGATGCTAGGCTAATGCTGAATCTGAACTGTATTCACGTAACTAATTTGTGAAGTTTTTAAAACTATTTTTATAATAGATAAAAATAATAACCATGCTGCTGATGGGCCCGCAACTGTACTTGCTATGCGTGCATCCCTAACTATACCCAAGGTAGCTAGTCCCGAATCTAGTAGGGTTTACTAGGTTATCTAAACCTAATGACGACTATGGGAGCCCAACCCAAGGACAACTAAGAGTCCAGCACAGTGCCACTGATAAAAGTAAAATACTGATTCATAAGCTGATTTATCTTAATTACCTCTTCTTTAAATGTCTTGACATTTAAACAAGCACCTTGTGTGCCAAAATTCCTAAAGTTTTGACTTTGGGATCTACTTAAGGCCTTGACCTTTTCCTTTCTTTTCTTTATCTTGCTTATACTTGTTAATACCTCTATTAAAAAGATGTCTCATACAAAACTGCACTAAAATACTTATTAACTATGCACTGAAATGTTTAACAGAATTGCATGAAAATACTTAATAGAACTGTACTGAAATGCTTATTGAAACTGCACTAAAACTAAATCTGCATACAAGCTTAATCAAATTTGCCTACAAACTTAATCAAAATTCTGCACTATAAGCTTAATCAAAATTCTGCACTATAAGCTTAATCAAATCTACCTACAAACTTAATCAAAATTCTGCACTATAAACTTAATCAAAATTCTGCACTATAAGCTTAATCAAAATTCTGCACTATAAGTTTAATCAAATCTGCCTACAAACTTAATCAAAATTCTGCACTATAAACTTAATCAAAATTCTGCACTATAAGCTTAATCAAAATTCTGCACTATAAGCTTAATCAAATCTGCCTACAAACTTAATCAAAATTCTGCACTATAAGCTTAATCAAAATTCTGCACTAAAAGCTTAATCAAATCTGCTCTAAGATTGGAGTTCTGCACATAATACTTATCAAAATCTGCAAGCAATACTTATAAAAATCTGCATACCATACAAGTTTAAACTAAATCTAAAACTTGTTGGAATTAACACCTATAACATATAGAAAAAAAACTCCACTTGCAATCCAATTTCACCCACAGAATCAAACCACAACCATTAGCAAACTATTCAAAGAATATCTCCCCATCAGAAACAATTCGCTGATCCGATCAAAATCTGAATTAAGCTTCATGGCAGCAACTCCAAACAAAAGTCTAAAATCTGAACCGAAAGGCCAAACATAAACCCATCTACAACATGTCTAAATATGATGTACTGAAGGTGAAAGGATTTAAATTACATGCCCAACTATACTAATCGTTCCTCTTTCTTGTTCTTTCTTTGAATCCAACGGGCATACAACACATCCTCAAAGAGAAGCCAGATCTGTCCCAAACTATAAGCTATCTCGGAAACAAACAGCACAACATAGAAATCAGTACTCAACTTATCCAATTCTAACAAAATATGCCAAGCCGAATCAAGAATCCTCATGAAAACCTCGGAATCGACTCAAAAACCTCACGGAAACCTCAAATTGAACCTGGAACTTTACAAGAATCCGGAGCTACTCTACTGTAGGTGAGGAAGCACTTACCTTGCTTCTTGGACTCACAACCGAACAAGAAGGGCTTCTAGGACCTTGGCCGGCCGCCGAAGACGATGCCCTAACTCCCTTTTGTTTTCTGCCCGAGCTCCGCCGTCGCACGCAGAAGAGAAGGAGAGAATGGTTTAGGTCACGGGAAAACAGAGCATCAACTTATCCCTTTTTATAACTTAATATTTCTGTTAACTCCTTAAATAAATTTTTCTATCTTTTCTAAATAGATCCGTCCACATGGATTCTTGGTCCGCCGGATTCGCTGAAACCTCTGACCGGGTCAGAGGTCGCAGGTTCGATTCCTCAGCCGCCCCTTTTATTCCCATTTATTTTCTGTTTTCTATTAACTATTACTTAAATAAATTTCATTCCCTTTTTAATCGGCAATGCTCGCTGGGACACTTGGTCAGTCGCGCTTTGCTAAATCTTGACCGGGTCAGAGGTCGCGGGTTCGATTCCTCAGCCGCCCCTTTTTATTTCAATTTATTTCCTATTCCTCAACTGCTGCTTAAATAGATTTTTGCTCCTTCTTTAATCAGCAACGCTCGCTGATTATTTTTCTATCTTTTCTAAACAGATCCGTCTGCATGGATTCTTGGTCCGCCGGATTCGCTGAAACCTCTGACCGGGTCAGAGGTCGCGGGTTCGATTCCTCAGCCGCCCCTTTTATTCCCATTTATTTTCTATTTTCTATTAACTATTACTTGGTCAGCCGCGCTTTGCTAAATCTTGACCGGGTCAGAGGTCGTGGGTTCGATTCCTTAGCCGCCCCTTTTTATTTTAATTTAATTCCTATTCCTCAACTGCTGCTTAAATAGATTTTTGCTCCTTCTTTAATCAGCAACGCTCGCTGGTACACTTGGTCAGATGGAGTCGTTTAAGAGTTGGCTTGGCCGGAGGTCTCTAGTTCGAATCTTGGCTCGGACATTATTTTTGTCGAAACTTCTTTCGTTTAGTAAAAATACCAAACGACCTCCAAAAATTACATAAAAATACTCTAAAAATTTCTAAAAATCTCTAGAATTTTTCTAAAGCATTTCTAAATATTTTTACGTAATATTAGGACTCGTAATGAGGAATTTTGGGTCGTTACAGCTTGGCCACTCGGCAGGGCAGCGAGATCGGCATATTGCTCATCTCCCCCCAAGAGGAACAGATGCAGCTGTCCGTTCGGCTAGACTATAGGGCTACAAACAATGAAGCCGAATACGAGGCGCTCATAGCCGACCTATAAGCCGCCTGACACGTCGAAGCCGTCAAGGTGCTCATCCACTTAGACTCTCAATTGGCCGCTCAGCAGCTGACCAGGACATTCAAGATAAGTAACACGTGACTCAAGCTCAACGTTGAAGCCTTCGAAAAATTAAAGACCAACTTTCGGGAAGTCATCATAAAAAAGATCCCCCAGACGGAGAACCAGGCAGCCGACTAGCTGGCCAAATTAGCTAGCTCATTATGGTCAATCGTCATAGCGCAGCCGATCGAACAGGTATCCCTAGTGGCTCATATTGATCGGATAGAGGGGCTTACCTTCCCAAACGATTGGAGGTCGGCATTGACAGAATTCTTGCGGATGGGAGCTACACCGTCCGATTGGGAAGAGGCTCGCTTGTTAAAGAAAAGGGTTGGTCGGTTCACCTTGATCAGAGATTAGCTCTACAAGAAGGCCTTCTCTAGGCCTCTACTCAAATACGTCGGGTCGGAAGACGCCGACTACATATTACAGGAGGTACATCAAGGATCCTACAAAGGACACCCAGGCAGACACTCACTAGCAAGGAAGATTCTGTTGGCCGGATACTTCTGGCCAACCCTCCAGAAGGATGTCGCCCTGACGGTTGCCACTTGTCTGTCCTGCCATAAGTATCATAGTCTCTCACATCGACTGACCGAGGAGATTAAGGCATCCACAGTCTCTTACCCGTTCGGCCAGTGGGGCATGGACATTGTGAGATCATTCCCCATGGCAACAGGTCAGCGGAAGTTTCTGCTCGTCGTAGTGGATTATTTCTCCAAATTGGTAGAAGCCGAGCCGCTGGCCAGAATAACCGAGCATATGGTCATAAAGTTCGTCTGACAGCACATCATATATCAGTTCGGCATCCTGCGCCGACTCGTCTCAGATAATGGAAGGCAGTTCGCTGGCCAAAGACTCAAAGAATGGTGCAGAGGATATGACATTCAGCAAGCCTTCACCTCAGTGGCCTACCCTTAGAGCAACGGGCAAGCATGTTGGGACCGAAAAGTAGCTAGAGGGGGGGGGAGTGAATAGCTCTTCGCGCTTCTCGTGTGCATGGCGTTGCTTGTTTCTTCAAGAGATGTGCAGCGGAATACAAAGAAACAAAAACAAACACGCTAACACTTAGGGTTTTACTTAGTATCCACCTCACAAGAGGTGACTAGTCCAAGGATCCACGCACACACACACACCTCCACTATAAAACACTCCTTTTCGGTAACTACCGAAGGCGGAGAAGCCCTACAAGACTCTCAATACAAGAAGAAAGGAAAGGAAAACAAAATACAAGCGCAAAGCTTACAATGAGTGCAGAAAACCCTAACCCTAGCTTCTCTTCTTGGCTTTGATCCGCCTCTTGACTTGGAAAACCTCCAAGATCCTTCAAGAACTGGCGATCTGAGCTTTGAGAGCGCTATGGAGGAGCTGGCGAGAGATCTGAGATGAAACAGTAGTGATGCCTTGCAGCCATCGCACGCCTGCAACTCAAATACGACGCAACGGTCGGATCCCGATCGATTCGAAAGCTCCCAATCGATCAGGGAGGCTTTGGATTGATCCACGGATCGATCCAGAGCGCCTCTGTGCTCTGGAAAAATGCCTAGATCGATCCACGGATCGATCCAGTGCTTATCGCGCGAAGCAGCAGCGTCCCAATCGATCCACTGATCGATTGGGACCTCTGGATCGATCCACCGATCGATCCAGAGCGGTTATGTTCGCAGGGACTCACCGGATCGATCGACCGATCGATCCAGATCTTCTGGATCGATCCACTGATTGATCCAGATCTGCTGGATCGATCCACGGATCAATCCAAATCTGCTGGATCGATCCACGGATCAATCCAAATCTGCTGGATCAATCGGCTGATCAATCCAGATCTTGGTTTTTGCCCAAAACCATGTCCATAGCCCCCTAAACCAACATCTAGTCAACCATGACTTGTTGGTACATAAGACCTAGCATTCGGTCACCTTTGACCAGCTAGGACTCTCTCACCAAGTGTCTGGTCAATCCCTTTGACCCACTTGGACTTTTCTCTTCTTGCCAAGTATCCGGTCAATCCCTCTGACCTACTTGGACTTTTCTTTCTCATGTCAAGTATTCGGTCAATCCCTTTGACCTACTTGGACTCTCACCAGATGTCTGGTCAACCTTGACCCATCTGGATTTCTCTTGCCTGGCTTCACTCACCAGGACTTTCCCAATTGCCTAGCTTCACTCACTAGGTCTTTCACCTAGCTTCACTCACCAGGATTTTCCTCCTGCCTAGCTTCACTCACTAGGACTTCCCAATTGCCTAGCTTCACTCACTAGGTCTTTCACCTGGCTTCACTTACCAGGATTTTCCTCCTGCCTAGCTTCACTCACTAGGTCTTTCCTTCTGCCTAAACATCCCAGTTAGGACTTCCCAGTCAAGTATCCGGTCATCCTTGACCTACTTGACTCTTCTTCAATCAACCTTGCATTGTCAAATATCGAAACTCAAACCAAGACTCAAGCTTGGTCAACCAGGTCAACCTTGACCTGAGGGATGTTGCACCAACAAAGCAGAGGTCGTCAACTACGAAATTCTTAGAATCATACGCGCTCGGCTCGACCACGTTGGAGGAAGTTGGGTAGATGAACTCCCCAGTGTACTATGGGTGATCCACGCGATGCCCAAGGAGGGAACTGGAGCGACTCCTTTCCACCTGATATATGGTGGTGAAGCAGTAGTCCCGGTCGAAGTCAGAGTTGAGTCCAATCGGCTTCAACACTATGTTGAAGACAACGCTGAGCGGAGGTTGCTGGAGCTGGATTTGGTAGATGAATCGCGTGCTAAAGCTGCCATCCTGTTAATGGCCTACCGCCAGAGGATGAAACAGAACTACAATCGGAGGGTGATCCCGAGGTTGTTCCAAGTCGGCAATCTGGTGTGGAAAAAAGTAAAGCCGATCGGCGATGTCACCAAGCTAGAAGCCCCGTGGGCGGGACCCTTCAAGGTCGTGGAGAAGCTCCGTTTGGGCGCCTATTACTTGGAAGATGAGGACGGATGACAACTAGAGCGGTCGTGGATCGCGAACCATCTCCAGCCTTATCGAACCGGGTGAGAGGTGCGCTGATGTAATAATCAATGTATCTTTATATCCCTGTGATCCTTGTATGCTGGGCAGAAATAAAGGATTCAAATCTCAAATTCGGTGTCAAACGACATAACAAATCATCGAGCGGCGACGTTAAACCCCTGTCTCCATCGACGGTCGAGCGGCGACCTTAAATCCAAGTCTTCGTCAAACCGTCGAATGACGACGTTAAACCCTTGTCTCCATTGACGGTCGAGCGGTGACCTTAAACCCAAGTCTTCGTCAAATCGTCGAGCGGCGACATTAAACCCCTGTCTCCATCGATGGTCGAGCGGCGACCTTAAACCCAAGTCTTCGTCAAATCGTCGAGCGACGATGTTAAACCCCTGTCTTCATTGACGGTCGAGCGACGACCTTAAACCCAAGAGCATAAATTGTAAAGATAGATGACGATTATAGTCAAATGGAAGGATCAGGGCTAGACATGAAAACAAAGGAACATTTTAAAGAGGAAGGCCACTGAGTGGGCAGATAATTCATTGATCAAAAGGAAGAACCACCGATCGACGGACATAGAGTGAGACTTCAAAAAAAAAATTTACAAGACAGACGCTCGGCCTCATTCTATATAATCGAAAACATCATCAGGCATTGAGTCGTTCAATTTGCTACGATTGATGATGCTGTCTGTCATCTCGAAAGGGAGGTGGTCGTCCATCTTGAGCAGTTGAAACGTCCCGTCGATGGCCAGCTCGAAGGCGCGGACGATCCACTAGACAACCTTGTCGGTGTAATGGTCTGAGCGGAGGTACGCTTGCTTCAGAGCTTCGAGTCTACTCGACTCAGCTTCCCGGTAGGTCTCCAGAGCCGAGCGGGAGACCTCCACGACGTCCTCAACCTCCTTGAGCTTCCCGTTCAGAGAGGCTTCTTCAATCGAGCGGCAGGCTCGCTTAGTAACTAGGAAGTCCTCGACTTCTTTGAGCTTCTGAGAAAGGCGTCGAACCTCCTGGTTCTTTAGCTCCAGATCGGCGATGGCTCGTTTCTTCCTCGTCGTGGCTAGCTCGATCTTTTTATCATAAGTTTTTGCATGCGCCTCGAGCTGACCCAGCCAGACTTCTTGATCGCCAGACTTCTTTTGCTCGGCTTCAAGGAGCTTCTGGGCCTTCTCCAGATCGGCATTTAATTCGACGATCGATGGCCCCTGGGAGGAAGAGGCACCGCCTGAGACCTCGAGTTTCTTTATCTCGTCCTCCACAAGAGCGAGCCGTTGGCACATGACCATGCTCTCCACCCAGTACTGTAGATATAGGAAAATGTCGAGCGTCGATCGAAGGTAAATTAGGAATTGTTAATAAATTATGTACCCCGGTGGACATCTGCAGGTGGTTGTTGTCGAGTGCTCCTAGCGGCATCATCGCCGCTCAGGCCCTCATGTCCTCCCAAATGCTAGGGAGGGGCTCGTGGATCAAAATCTTGTGCTCGGGGATACGCGGACGGGCGCTCTGTTCGAGGTAGTCCTTTGTTGGAAGGTTGAGAACCGCTGTCACAGATCGCCGGCCACTCGGGTCCGACTGGGAGGAGGCCGCTAGACCGAAAGGTGCGACAGTGGACGCAAGATCGATCCTGGATTGCAGTGGTCTCCGTTGGGTCAGTGGTAGAGATGCGACCGGCTAGGCAACAAGGGCCTCTGGTGACAACTCGGCCATAGACGAGGTCTGGTCGGATGAAGTAACCTTCGCCGTTGCAGGGAGGGTAATGGGAGAAGAGGTACCGACCCGCTCGGTGACCCCCACAGCCGAGGTGGCGGAGCGGGGTGGATTGTCCGTGTGGCACCTCTTGTGCCTAGTAAGTGGCACGACCTCACCAAAAGACTCGGAGCCTCCGGTCCAAGCGGCGGGCTGTGCCTCAGATGTTGGGAGCGAGTCATCAACCACTTCAACATTGGCCGACTGGCCGGCGGTACCTTCTCCCACAGCGGGCCTCTTCTCGCTCTCAGCGGGTGTGTCCTCTTGGGAGCCGACCGGCGCTAAGCCGCGGCTCGCCAACTCCTTTGCAGCGACCACCTCGATCTCAGCATCTTTCAGCTTGATGTAGCCGGCCACCCGCGCTCGCATCATGGTTCGGGCTGCAAAAGGAAAAAAGAAAATAAGTTACACTCAAAGGAAAGAGCCCAAGAAGTTTCTTACCTAAGCCGCGCGGGAGTTGGGATCGGATTGGACTTAGGCCGAAGATGTACATGACACCTTCTAGCAGAAGCTTATGGATGCCATATTTCTGGTCGGCCAGCATGGCCACTGCGTGAAGATAGTCCGGCTGTCTCTTGTACTTCTTCAGATCGAGCTGAGGGGGCAAGTCGACATGCCAACGAGTTCAAAAACAGGGCCACTCGGGAAGACGCAAAAATAAAAAAAATACTCCTTCCAATGCTTGTTGGAAGTAGGCATCTTGTCAAAAAAGACCAGCCCGACCCGCGACTGGAAGAGGAAAGTCCACAGCTCAGACTGCTTGGGGTAGTAACAATAATGGAAGGCGCGTGGGGTCAGGGGAATGTCGTGCAGCCGAAAAAAAACTACGACTCCGCACAGCAAACGGAAAGAGTTTGGTACGAGTTACGGAAGGAGAACACGAAAATAGTTACAAACTTCGATGATAAAGGAGTGGATCAGGAATCAAAGACCGACCACATTTTGGTCTCGAAAAAGACAATAGTGCCGGTCGGCGAGTTATTTGGCCGATCGAATGAGGAGGCCAAGATTATATCATGATCAAAGGGGATATCGAAGACATTCCTAAGGCTCTTAGCGTCACTCGCATCAAATCTGGTCTTCATGGTACTGTACCAGAGACTAAAAGCAAGGTCAGACGGCCAAGAAGAGCTAGCCATGACCGGAAAAACAAGAAGACAGGGCTTCGACAGGAACAAAGAGGGACAGAAAGCACAATGAGCACGAGAAAGGCGAAGATCCAAAAGAATCGTAAGAGATCGAAGAGAGCTTACAGAAAGAATAGAGAAGGCTGCAACAGAAGAAGTGTTGGGTTCTTCGGGCCGCGAAAACCGCTTTTCCGCGTCGCGGAAACCCCGAGTCACCCAAAGCCATGGATCTCGTGCAAAGATTCGTAAACAAAATTATCGGAAAAACCTTTTTCTTGTACGAGTTTGTAAAAACTTTAGATCTACACTAAAGTTAAGATCATTACCCTTGTAGCGAAGCCCTTCGCGTTCCCGCTTGTCCAAGATGTCGCCGGATCTTTAGTTGTCAAAGTAGACAACCTCTATATGTATCCACACGGACACAAGTAGAAGGAGATGACCAAAACACAAGGTGTGCTAGCACCAATGGAGTGTTCGGCCAAGGAATGGGAGAAGGAGAAGAGAGAGCACTCAAGGGAGAAGAAGAGTGAATGAAATCAATGAGAGGAAATTCAAAAACCCCTTAGCCATCAAGTGGCCAGCCACTCTAGGAGGTGTAACCCCCACATTAATTCCAATTAATGTGGAGACCATTAAGAGTTGTAACCCCCATGAGGTGGCACTCTAGGATGATGTGGATCAACACTATTTGTCCACATCTTGCCACCTCACTAAATGACATGGCAACAAGTGTAACCTCCTCATTTAATGTGGGCCGGCCACATTAAATGCTATGGAGGCTTGTAACCTCCATGAGGTGGCACACATTGATGATGTGGAGCAATCCTATTGGCCCACATCTTGCCAACTCACTAGTGATGTGGCAAAAAGTCAAGTCAAACATGACTTTTTCTCTTCCTCTCAAATCAAGTCAAACTTGATCAAATCTCTCTCATGGTTGATCTAATCCAACCATATGATTCAAGCCAACTTAATATAATGAATCTAATTCATTAAATTAAGTTGATTTAATGAGTCATAATCTAAATTAGACTCATTGAATACATGAATCAACTTGAGTCCAACTCAATTAGCTCAATTTGGATTACTCTTAATCCAATATGATTCATAAAATGAATCTAATCCTCTTAGTTCATCATATGAACCAAATCTCCATCTAATTGTCCTTAGTGTGTGACCCTATAGGTTCTTGTAACGTTGGCAATGCCCTAAACCCATTTAGGAGCATAAGTAATGAGCGGTATCTAGCAACACATCATTACTACCCAAGTTACAAGAATGTCGAGATCCAACATCACCTTGTGACTACCAATTGTGACTCCTCACAAAATATGTCATTGTCCTTCTATCCTAGACATCTAGATTGATCAATATGAGGCATAGACAGTGTCATCATCTAATCAATCTAAATCTTGAACTCTAAGTAGACTCACTCGATCAAATGAGCTCAACATCTAATGTTGACTCATTTGGGCATGGCCATGCACTTCGTGGTCTAACTCTATCAAGAATATTGATGTCGCTCCCGTCATATGGGAGGGATAGATCCCATCTACATCACTCACATCCCTCTGCATAATTTGTTACATACCCAATAATCGCCTTTATAGTCCACCCTATTACGGGTGACGTTTGACGAAACCAAAGTACATAACTCCTTATATAGGGATCCATGGTGACTTCAGGTCTAAGGACTAATAGTCATACTAATAGCCACATGAGAAAGTATATGACACTCATATAACGATCCATGATACTTTCTCATAGCGGGTCATTCAGTATACATTCTTCAATGTATACCCATGTGTCAGCTTGATATCTCTATATCCATGACTTGTGAGATCAAGTCATCGAGCTGACCTACATGCTAGTCTTATTGCATTAACATTGTCCCTGAATGTTAATACTCGACTAGGAATGATTTAGAGTAGTGTTCCCTATATCATCTCACTATCGATTCAACTAATCGATTGATATAGGTATGAACCTTCTACTTTAGGACGTTACTATACTTATTTTATCTGGCACTAATACAAATAAGTATAATAACCAAACAAATGCCTTTATTAATATACAAGAATATGATACAATGAGTCCATACAATCATCAAATGATTGGCTCTAGGGCTCTAACTAACAATCTCCCACTAGCACTAGTGCCAATCAGTATAGGCTCTAAGGCCTAATGACCTAGTGTGACCATCATGCTTTCTCTGTGCCAAAGCCTTAGTCAAGGGATCTGCGATGTTAGCCTTGGGTACTCTAGAAATCTTCACATCTCCTCTATCGATAATCTCGAATGAGATGGAAGCGCCGTAGTATGTGCTTGGTCCGTTGGTGTGAGTGATTTTATTATAGCTCCATTGTTGTCACAATAGAGCTCAACTGGTCCGATGTTAGAACCACCCCAAGTTCAAGATGAACTCATGGATCCAAATCGCTTTTGCCGCCTCGATGCAGAATATACTAGGCCTCTGTTGTAGAATTAGCTATCGTGTCCCGTCAACTCTTCCACCACAAAGACCACCATTTAAGCAAAACACGAACCCTGACTGCGATCGATAATCATCCTGATCGGTCTGGAAGCTGGCATCACTGTAACCCTTTACAGTTAGCTCATCATTGTCTTCATATATCAAGAAATATTCTTTAGTCCTTCTTAAGTACTTAAGAATATTCTTGACCGCTATCCAGTGACTTTCACCTGGATCTAACTGGTATATGCTCGTTATGCTCAAAGCATACGAGACGTCAGGTCGAGTACATAGCATGACGTACATGATCGATCCTATGGCTGAGGAATAAGGGATCTGATCCATGCGGTCTCTCTCCTCTCTAGAAGAAGGACCTTGAGTCTTCGAAAGACTCACGCCATGTGGCATCGGCAGAAATCCCTTCTTGGAGTTCTGCATGACAAACCGAAGGAGTACCTTGTCAATGTATGTACTCTGACTTAGGCCAAGCAATCTCTTAGATCTATCTCTATAGATCTGTATCCCTAGAATGCGGGATGCCTCGCCTAAGTCTTTCATTGAGAAGCAACTCCCTAGCCAGGTCTTGACAGACTGAAGCATAGGGATGTCCTTCCCAATGAGTAGTATGTCATCCACATACAATATGAGGAAGACAACTACATCCCCTACAACCTTCTTGTAGACACAAGGTTCATCTTTGTTCTTGATGAAACCAAACTGTTTGATCGCATCATCGAAACGAAGATTCCAGCTCCGAGAAGCTTGCTTTAGTCCATAAATGGACCAATGCACCTTGCATACTATGCTAGTATGCTGTGGATCTACAAAACCCTCAGGTTGTGTCATGTACACATCCTCGAGCAGGTTTCCATTCAGAAACGCAGTTTTGACATCCATCTGCCATATCTCATAGTCATGGTAGGCTGCAATAGCAAGCATGATCCGAATGGACTTAAACATCGCTACTGGAGAAAAGGTTTCATCATAGTCAATACCATGAATCTGCTTGAAACCTTTAGCTACCAAGCGACCCTTATAGATAAGTCCATCCATGTCAGTCTTTCTCTTAAAGTACCACTTACACCCAATGGGTTTTACCCCTTCAGGTGGATCAACCAAAGTCCATACTTGGTTGGTGTACATGGAATCCATCTCGGATCTCATGGCCTCTAGTCATTTCTCAGAATCTGGTTTCGTCACAGCTTCTTGATAGGTGGTAGGCTCATCCTCTATGAGTACAATGTCATCATGGTCAGACAAGATAAATGAATATCTCTCAGGCTGACGACGTACCCTATCAGACCTGCGAAGAGGTATGTCTACTTGAACCGGTTGTTGTTCCTCAACTCCTTGTGGAACAATATCATCCACAACACTTTGTGGTTCCAGTTCAACTTCCATCGAGGCTCCAGTGCTATCGTTCGCATCTTGAACTTCTTCAAGATCAAAGGTACTCCCACTAGTCTTTCTAGAAACAAATTCTCTTTCTAGAAAGACCCCAGTCTTTGCCACAACTACCTTGTGCTGACTGGGAACGTAGAAGTAATATCCCTTAGTTTCCTTGGGATATCCAATGAAATAGCACTTGTCGGATTTGGGTCCTAACTTGTCTGAGACTTGACGTCGTACGTAAGCCTCACAACCCCAAATCCTCATGAAAGACACCTGGGCATCTCTCCCAGTCCATATCCTATATGGTGTCTTTATCACGGCCTTGGATGGAACTCGGTTGAGAATGAAAGCTGCCGTGTCTAGAGCATATCCCCATAGATATGTTGGAAGATCTGTGTGACTCATCATAGATCGTACCATATCTAATAGGGTGTGATTCCTCCTTTCGGATACACCATTCCATTGTGGTGTTCCAGGAGGAATGAGTTGGGATATGATCCCACACTCAGCTAGATAGTCACGAAACTCATGGCTTAAGTATTCACCACCTTGATCTGATCGAAGTATTTTAATACTCTTGCCAAGCTGGTTCTGTACTTCATTCTTGAATTCTTTGAACTTTTCAAAGGATTCCGACTTATGTGTCATCAAGTACACATAACCGTATCTACTGAAATCATCAGTAAATGTGATGAAGTACCTATAACCGCCTCTAGCAGCGACATTGAAAGGGCCACATACATCACTATGTATGAGTCCTAACAGATCAGTCGCTCTCTCGCTGTGCCCACTAAAGGGAGTCTTGGTCATCTTGCCTCGTAGGCATGACTCGCATATCTCATATGATTCAAAATCAAATGAGTCCAGCAAACCATCCTTATGGAGCTGGGAAAAGCGCTTGTCATTTATATGACCTAAGCGACAGTGCCAGAGATAGGTGTGGTTCATATCGTTCGATTTGAACCTCTTGGTACTAACGTTATAGATAGGGCTCTCTAGATCTAGAATGTAGAGTCTGTTTATCAGAGGTGCACTACAATAGAACATATCTTTTAAATAAACAGAACAACATTTGTTTTTTATTATAAAAGAGTATCCTTTCTTGTCTAAACAAGAAACTGAAACTATGTTCTTAGTTAATGCAGGCACATAACAACAATCGACTAACTCTAGTACAAGCCCAGAGGGCAGAGATAGAAAGTAAATCCCTACAGCAACAGCAGCAACCCGTGCTCCATTGCCTACTCGTAGGCCCACCTCGCCCTTTGTCAATGTCCTGCTATTTCTCAGCGCCTGCACATCAATACAAATGTGAGAAGCACATCCAGTATCTAATACCCAAGATGTAGAAATAGATAGATTGACTTCTATAACATATATACCTGAAGTGGAAGTCTCACTTCGCTTCTTTTTAAGATCCTCCAAGTATACCTTGCAGTTCCTCTTCCAGTGCCCGGTCTGACCGCAGTGGAAGCAGGTAGCATCCTTGGTGACCCCTCCTTTAGGCTTCAGTGCCTTGCCTTTGCCCTTGGTTTGGGACTTTCCCTTACCTTTGGGCTTGCCCTTGCCCTTGTGCTTCTGGACCATCATAATGGGCTTAACCTTCTTAAGGTTAATCTCAGCAGTTCGTAACATACTAAGTAGCTCGGGCAGTGGCTTGTCAATCTCGTTCATGTTATAGTTCAGAACGAATTGGCTATAACTATCTGGCAAGGACTGCATGATCAAGTCAGTGGCCAGCTCTTGGCCAAGTGGGAACCCCAGTCTTTGTAGGTTCTCTATGTACCCAATCATCTTGAGTACATAAGGACCTACGGGAGCCCCGTTTGGCATCTTGCACTGAAATAGTGCCTTAGAGATCTCAAATCTCTCATGCCTCGCTTGTCCTTGATATAGTTGGCGAAGATGCTCAACCATATCGTAAGCGCCCATCAACTCGTGTTGCTTCTGAAGCTCAGAGTTCATGGTCGCGAGCATTAGACAGAACACATCTAATGCGTCGTCTTGATGCTTCTTGTAAGCATCTTTGTCCGCCATGGGCATTGGCAAGAGGAGCCTCCGGAATGGGAACGTCAGTTTACGTTCCTCGGTGAGAACTATTCTCAAGTTCCTGCACCAGAAATTCGCTCCATTGAGCTTGTCCTTCTCAAGGATGAATCGCAGGGAGAAGGAATTCGTGTTCGACGTCATGGTTATCTACAACAGAAAATTTGCAGAAATAAATATCATATTCTTTTAAAATCATTTAATTAGGCCTTTAACTAAATGATGCACCCACTGAATACTATAATTCTTGTGGGACAAGATCCACATCATACTAACCCTTGAGTTAGCTTTGGCTAATACGCCCAAGGCTTAGTATTATCGGTAGGTAACGATTACCAATTACATCTCTATGCAACTCTTGTTTATAGAATAAAATCCGCATTTATATTAAAACTCGAGTTAGCTTTGGCTAATACGCCCGAGAATTAATATAAACGTGATTTTGTCCTACCTTTCCAACCATTGGAAGAATGCCTATAGTTGACTCGATCCAACCGAGTAACTAGGAATACTCAATCTAATTGAGTTTGTATTCACCCATGCGTTGATAGGCGGGACCAAAATTGTCCCTCCGTACCCTACCAAGATAATATGTATTGCTCTACTTTGGCAGATTCAACAATACATGTGATCGAGGTAGTGATAGGTATCATGGCACGGTTAGGCATTTAGAGTTGGTTCGATCTAGATCTAATCTAATCGAGAAGGATGCATCTTGTGCACGACTTAGATCTAATCTAATCGCAAGGGTGCATCATGTGCACGACTTAGATCTAATCTAATCATTAAGGCACTTATTAATTAATTAATTATTAAACATGCATCAGATACATAACAATTAATTAATTAATCTATTTGTGATTTAGTCATGGCCCTACTACGATCTTCTCAAGCCAATGAGAAGATCGAATGGTCAACCTAGGGTCAACAGCTTCTCCAAGCTCCTCCCTTGACCACCTTGTGTTGCTCGTGCCCGCCTCGGAACTCCGTCTCCTGTGGACCCTCCACCGCTCCAATTTGTACATTACAATTTGAAACTCGAGTTACATTCGAGTCTAAATCTAATTTACAACCAGAATAAGAGAAAGGCACGACGCGCAGGACGTGGAAAAATAAAATACAGCACACACAATCGGCACACAGGCAGTATTATGAATTACAACACAAATCCAATCTTATTGGGTATTTTGGGCCATGACTATCACAAATTAATATATAATTCAAAATTATATATTTATCATAATTTTATGTAATTTTAAAATAATTTTACAATTTTATGAGTTTCCTGGTCCCGTTTAGCGGTTTGAATCGCTGAACGGATCCTTGGGGCCTGGGGCGCCCCTACCCGCGATCTAACCATCGCGAGGGTTCCTTTGCATCCAACAGCGCTTAAACCCGCTGTCCCAAAATGATTTGGGCCGAGACATTGCCGTTCGGAAAAATCTTCCCGGGGTTCGCTTTTAGCGATTTCGGTGCAATCGCTAAGCAAATTCCCTTGGGTTAGGGGAATGCCCCTACCCACGATCTAACCATCGTGAGTTGCTCCTTTGCGATCTAATGGCACCCCCCGCTGTCCCAAACGGATTTGAGGCAAAACGAAGCCGTTTAAAGAAAGCAGAAGCCTACAAGTGCCGAGACACTAGTGCTTCGCTTCTACGGAAAAATTACTCATAAAACTCTAAAAACTCAATTTTACAGAAAATCACAGAAGGTATATTTTCATAAAATATAAACGAACTCGTACAAGTCTTTGCACGTGGCTCGATACCACTGTTGGGTTCTTCGCGTCGCGGAAACCCCGAGTCACCCAAAGCCATGGATCTCGTGCAAAGATTCGTAAACAAAATTATTAGAAAAACCTTTTTCTTGTATGAGTTTGTAAAATCTTTAGATCTACACTAAAGTTAAGATCATTACCCTTGTAGCGAAGCCCTTCGCGTTCCCGCTTGTCCAAGATGTCGCCGGATCTCTAGTTGTCAAAGTAGACAACCTCTATATGTATCCACACGGACACAAGTAGAAGGAGATGACCAAAACACAAGGTGTGCTAGCACCAATGGAGTGTTCGGCCAAGGAATGGGAGAAGGAGAAGAGAGAGCACCCAAGGGAGAAGAAGAGTGAATGAAATCAATGAGAGGAAATTCAAAAACCCCTTAGCCATCAAGTGGCCGGCCACTCTAGGAGGTGTAACCCCCACATTAATTCCAATTAATGTGGAGACCATTAAGAGTTGTAACCCCCATGAGGTGGCACTCTAGGATGATGTGGATCAACACTATTGGTCCACATCTTGCCACCTCACTAAATGACATGACAACAAGTGTAACCTCCTCATTTAATGTGGGCCGACCACATTAAATGCTATGGAGGCTTGTAACCTCCATGAGGTGGCACACATTGATGATGTGGAGCAATCCTATTGGTCCACATCTTGCCAACTCACTAGTGATGTGGCAAAAAGTCAAGTCAAACATGACTTTTTCTCTTCCTCTCAAATCAAGTCAAACTTGATCAAATCTCTCTCATGGTTGATCTAATCCAACCATATGATTCAAGCCAACTTAATATAATGAATCTAATTCATTAAATTAAGTTGATTTAATGAGTCATAATCTAAATTAGACTCATTGAATACATGAATCAACTTGAGTCCAACTCAATTAGCTCAATTTGGATTACTCTTAATCCAATATGATTCATAAAATGAATCTAATCATCTTAGTTCATCATATGAACTAAATGTCCATCTAATTGTCCTTAGTGTGTGACCCTATAGGTTCTTGTAACGTTGGCAATGCCCTAAACCCATTTAGGAGCATAAGTAATGAGCAGTATCTAGCAACACATCATTACTACCCAAGTTACAAGAATGTCGAGATCCGACATCACCTTGTGACTACCAATTGTGACTCCTCACAAAATATGTCATTGTCCTTCTATCCTAGACATCTAGATTGATCAATATGAGGCATAGACAGTGTCATCCTCTAATCAATCTAAATCTTGAACTCCAAGTAGACTCACTCGATCAAATGAGCTCAACATCTAATGTTGACTCATTTGGGCATGGCCATGCACTTCGTGGTCTAACTCTATCAAGAATATTGATGTCGCTCCCGTCATATGGGAGGGATAGATCCCATCTACATCACTCACATCCCTCTGCATAATTTGTTACATACCCAGTAATTGTCTTTATAGTCCACCCTGTTACGGGTGACGTTTGACGAAACCAAAGTACATAACTCCTTATGTAGGGATCCATGGTGACTTCAGGTCTAAGGACTAATAGTCATACTAATAGCCATATGAGAAAGTATATGACACTCATATAACGATCCATGATACTTTCTCATGGCGGGTCATTCAGTATACATTCTCCAATGTATACCCATATGTCAGCTTGATATCTCTATATCCATGACTTGTGAGATCAAGTCATCGAGCTGACCTACATGCTAGTCTTATTGCATTAACATTGTCCCTGAATGTTAATACTCGACTAGGAATGATTTAGAGTAGTGTTCCCTATATCATCTCACTATTGATTCAACTAATCGATTGATATAGGTATGAACCTTCTACTCTAGGATGTTACTATACTTATTTTATCTGACACTAATACAAATAAGTATAATAACCAAACAAATGCCTTTATTAATATACTAGAATATGATACAATGAGTCTATACAATCATCAAATGATTGGCTCTAAGGCTCTAACTAACAATGAAGACGGGGAACCGCCGGAGCAGAAAGAGCAGAACGCAAAGGTAAGGGAGAAGGGGGCTCTACGGGGTTATAAGCCTACTGCTCGGCCAAGCAGAGCTGTCTGATCTAGGGCATAAAACCCAATACGCAGATCCAGTCGTAGAATTCAAACAGCCAGACATCGCGTCAAAACCTGTCGCTTCGGGTGTGCGGTGACTGCGACAGTGACGCATGGCATTCCCCCACTAGTTCGCATTTAATGGACGCGTGCTCGGCCTTAACGGGAGCGATTTGCATGAATTTTGAGAAGATTCGGCTGACGTCGACATTGACCGCACACGTTCAAAGACACTGACGAAGAAAGCCCAAGTCCAAATACTCGGAGCACCGATCGGCTACAAGGTTCGCCTTAGGGTCGACCGACACTCTTTGGCGAACCGATCGGAGTCCTACCAATATGATGGCTGATCGGTCAGCCGATCTCTATGCTTCTTTTTGTCGAGTCAGTCGGACTTACAACCTCCTTCGACTAGACTTGAGGGGAGGCATGTGATCCGGTGATAAGGGCTTACTCAAAGAGTCGTTGTCACGGTGGAAGTCAAAGTCTAGGCGGTCAACGCCCCCGTATCGCTGGCCGGTCGGACAACCCGCTTGCCCGACTGAGGTGAAGGATAGCCAAGCCGATATCAACCCAAGGTTATCATAGCTCGGTCGCATACCGAGCTTCTGACGCTCAGAAAACTGTGTGCCAACGAGACATACGTCGGTCGGCCAGCTCGCTCGGACTTACATCAAACCTTAGAATCGGAGAAATGGGATCACAGCCGAGCAGACACACTCAGATATAGCTCGACACAATAACGAAGCTCGGACAGTGGAATGTCGGCCGAGCGGCCACTCCGCTCGGCCCAAGGGCCAGACCACCCGGACGACTGAGGGTTGGCCGAACGATCAACTCGCTCGGCCCACTAACAGACAAAAGGAGGATCAACCAATATCCTTGTGGGAACCCGTGCCACCGACAAACGGCATGGTTAGCGGCATAGTCAGACAGAAGATCGTACGACAAAAGCTTCCATTGTCATGTCAGAGATATGCTCGGCTCATTGAGATATGGTGTCAGAGACGCTTTCCTAATATATCTTTTTAGGGTAAGCTTTGGGAAGCATGCGCGCCTCGAGGGGTGTGCACGCGCGTCTTCGGACCCCTATATAAAGAGTCCCAAGCTTCAACGGATGTATGCATAATCTTCACTGTAGCTACACTGTTACTATGCTTCTCCACTTCTTTGCTTACACATCGCCGGAGACTGACTTGAGTGTCGGAGGGTCATCATCGGGAACCCCTCCCTGGCTCAGCATTGACGTTGTTGTGATTGTAGGATCCTCCAGCTCGGAGTCCACCAATGGTCAATAAGAACGATACACCCCCTAGCATTTATTATTTTGATTCTCGGACAGGATCAAATATCACTGTTAACATTTTCTGATAAGTTAGATGGAAATTAACAAAAATTATCAGGTGAAATGATAATAATGAATTATAAGGGGTAATTGTGAAAACAAATAAAAATCCCTAGTAAACGGAAATTTATCTTTAATAATCATTGTAGGGGGCCGGTGATTGAAGATGGAACGGAGTTGTTGAATGGACCTGGACGAAATCAAAGCCGGTGACTGAACGTGTCCCCATTCGTAGCCGGTTGATTACGGTGCCGGCAAAGCATCGAGCCGTTTGTTGACCAAATGGTGCACTTATGCAAAAACAAAGGCCTAGAATGCACTTTCCAAATTTGAAAAATTATGCATTTTTTTTTGTCAAAATTGTTCAAAGGCGGCTTTTGTTATTATTTATATTTTTTAGTTATTCAAAAGTTATTACATGTTCGGATAAAATATTATTGATGTCGTTGATGATCTAATGGATGAGGTAAAATCATTTTATAACATTCAACTAGTGTTACAAAAAACGTTCAATATGTGTAACTAACAGATTTTATATTAAAAAAATTCAAAGAAAAAAAATTTAATATAAAAAATAAAGATAAATGAGTAGATGTTAATGTATAATAGCATGTAACATGCTTTTAAAAAAGATGGTATATATTAACGTTAAAATCAATTTGAATGTCAATCTCATACTATCAACGGGATTGATTTTTGTTAAGTATTAAGTGCAATTTTTGTTAAGTATTGAGTGCATACTGTAGAATGACCTAGTGGGTAGAGAGATTGAGTAGTCGAGTGGTAGAGTGGTCGAGTAGATAGAAAGGTAAAGCGACCGAGTGGCAGAGTAGTCGAGCTGCCAAAGCAGGTGAGCGGGCAGAGCGGACCGAGGTCTATGGTGGACGTAATTTTCTTGAAACAGATTTGTCCCACTTCCGGTTGTGTTTTGAGGTATTCTCGGGTCATCTGTTTCTCCGGATATAATGTTTAACCGTGATTTCCACCAAGTACTGATCGTCACGACAAAATGATAGGATATCCGACTGCTTTCACTGTGTTAATGGATGACTCATATTAGATTGAAGGCCGATGTGATGGATGTTATGGAAAAAAAATCTGTTAAGATTTTTGACAATAAAATTCTATTACGATTTTGTTATAATAGAATTCTGTTACAGTTTTTCTTAACAGAATTTTATTGTAATTTGTCATAATAAAATTTTGTTACGATTTTACTGGATCTGGGGTTTATGCACTATTTATAGGGATCATTATAAACTTATTATACAATCACAAGAATCATTAAATATGTCTCCTCGGGACAGTCTAATGGCTAGCACATGAGGTGTTGCCACCATGAGATCTGGGGTTCGAATCTCGGCAAAGTCGAGGTAAATGCCTCCCTTATATGCTAGTCACTATTCCAAAGACTAGTAGTCACCCGTGATTTACCTCCTCCATGTTGGCCTTGGGACGGATTGGCGGGGGTGCTGGGGGAGAGCGTATTCGCCTTTTGCCACCACAAGAATCATTAAATGTCATTCTCATGTGTAAAGATAATTCTAATAAAGCTTCAACTGTTTTTGTAGAGTAGACGCGCTGCCAAACCATAGTAACTCTCCTTCTTTCTCTTCTTCTTCTTCTCCTTCCTTGTGCTTGCTCCTTTTGTGTGTCTTTATCTCATTGTTTTGTGCTATCTCTTTCCCTCTTCCTCTTCTTCAGCATTAGAGGTTGAGAAGTTTGACAGAACCGGAAACTTCGGATTATGGCAAAGAAGGGTTAAGGACATGTTGGTGTAACAAGGCATGATGAAAGTGTTAGGGGAAAGGAAATCGGAAAGCATGGAGAGATCAAATTAGGAAGAACTTTAAGCGAAGGTAGTAGCAACAATTAAGCTTTGTCATACGGATGATGTGATAGACCATGTCATGGATGAAGAGTCACCGATGGCAGTTTGGCGAAAGCTGAAAAGTTGGTACATGTCAAAGTCATTGACAAACAAACTGTATCTCAAGCAAAAATTATTCGGGTTGAAGATGATAGAAGGAATCAATCTGAGCCAGCACATCAATGTATTCAATCAGATTATGAGTGATCTGAAGTGGGTTAATGTGAAGATCGAAGATGAAGACATGACGCTGATGTTGTTGAATTCTCTACCTTCATCTCTTACGTATGAGAATTTAGTCACTACTTGGATGTGGGGTAAGAAAATTCTCAAATTGGAGGAGATCACAGGTGTATTGTTAGGCTTTCACCAAAGAAAAAAAACAAGCGATGAAGTTTCTTAGAGAGGACTTGTGGTAAATAGCAACTAAGAGCATGGTAGGAGTAAATCTCGACATGGATCGGGTAACAACAACAAGGCTCATTCTAAGTCAAGAAGGAAGAAAGTGATCACGTGCTACAATTGTGGAGGCAAATGTCATATTAAGATAGATTGTCCAGAGATAAAGAAATATGTTGCAAAGAACAAAGGTAGTTCGCAAAGTCTGCAAACATAGTTGAAGAGGAAAATTCAGAGAGCGGTGATTGAGATATGCTATCAGTTATGTCGAGTTCGGAGCAGCTGATAGATGCATGGATTTTAGACTTTGCATGTTCATATCACATGACTCCTAACAAGGATTGGTTTAACACCTGTAGGGCAGTGAATTATGGTTCAGTGTTGATGGTAAACGTTATGTCATGTAAAGTTATTGGCATAGGGAACGTCAGAATCAAGATGTTTGATGGTGTGATCAGAGCCCTATGTGATGTCAGATATATATCAGAGCTAAAGAAGAACTTGATCTCGCTAGGCACACTAGATGATATTAGTTGTAGTTATAAATCAGTGAGTGGAGTGATAAAAGTTAGCAAGGGAGCTCTAACGGTAATGAAAGGACAAAAGTTAGCAGGGAACATCTATAAGTTGATAGAAACTACAGTTATAGGTGGAGTCGTCTCAGTGGAGTCTGAATTAGATAGTACTATCTTGTGGCATATGCAACTAGGGCATATGGGTGAACGTGAGATGCTAGAACTTCACAAGAGAGATTTGTTGAAGGGTGTTAAGATGTGCAAGTTTGAATTATGCAAATTCTATATTTTTGGGAAATAGAGCAAAGTGTAATTCAAGACAGCAACAAACAAGACGAAAGGGATTCTGGACTACGTGCATATCTCTAGGAACCAGCCAGTGTAGTATCACATGGAGGACACTTGTAGTTTGTAAGTTTTACTGATGATTACTCACGAAAGATCTAGGTATACTTTATGTGTCATAAGTCAGAAACTTTTACAAAGTTTAAATTATATAAAATTGAAATGGAGAACCAGACTGGAAGGAATATCAAATGTCTTAGGTCAGATAATGGGGCTGAGTACCCATATTCAAAGTTTCAGGAATTTTGTGAGCATCATGGGATAATGAGGCATTTCTCGGTTCGCAAGACACCTCAACAGAACAGAATAGTTGAAAGGTTGAACAGAACAATCATTGAGAATGCAAGATATCTCAAGCTGAATGCAGGGATAACGAAGAATTTCTGGGCGGAACTAGTTAACATGGCATGTCATCTCATTAATAGATCACCAAGGAGTTTACTCTCATGCACTTATTACACCTCAGCAAAGAATTCCTCACTAGATGGCAAAGTATCAGAGGAAGCATGGACAGAGAATCAAGTAGATTACTCTCATCTTCGAGTTTTTAGATGTCCAGCATATATGCACATATCTAGTAAGGAAAGATCAAAGTTGGATGTGAAGTCAAAGCAATGCATTTTTCTGGGGTATCAGAAAGAAGTTAAAAGCTTCAAGTTTTGGAATCCTAAGACAAATAAGGAGGTGATTCGTAGAGATATGATGTTTGATGAGAAGACTATGCTACAGCATACTTAAGAAGAAAACAAAAAAATACCACAGAGCAACATGGAGAAAAATGTTGTGCAGATGGATTCATAGCACATGGAGTATCGCACTATAGCTGATGGTAGAACGAGACGAGTCATAAAACCACCCATCAGATACAAATTCAAAGACTTGGTATCTTATGCACTTATTACAAGTAGAGGAGACCTTACATCTTTTCAGGAGACGATACACAACTCTGAAAAGGACAAGTCGACGAGTGCTATGGTAAAGGAGATGGAGTCGTTGCATAAGAAACAAACGTGAGATCTGGTGGAACTTCCTAAAGGAAAGAAAGCTATAGGGTGCAAGTGTATATTCAAGAAGAAAGAAGCAATGTCAGAGGGAGAAGAAGTGAAGTTCAAAGCTCGGTTGGTAGCAAACAGGTATTCACAGAGAAAGGAGATTGATTATGAAGAAATTTTCTCTCTAGTAGTAAGACATACTTCAATTAGAGCGGTGTTGGCTTTGGTGGCACATCACGATTTGCAGCTGGAGAAAATGATGTAAAGATGATATTTCTTCGTGGAAATTTAGAGGAGCATATTTTTATGTCACAACCCGAGGGATTTAGTCAGCCCGGACAAGAGCGGTTGGTTTGCAAGTTGAAGAAATCACTCTTTGGATTGAAATAATCTCCTAGGCAATGATACAAATATTTTGATTCATACATGATTCAAAACGAATATAAGAGATGTGAGTATGATTGCTATATATATGTGAAGAGCCTTGAAGATGAATCACTGCTTTTCTTACTACTATATGTAGACAACATGCTCATTGTTGCAAAGAAGATGAAATAGGTCGATAAATTGAAGAGGTTACTGAGTAAGGAATTTGACATGAAAGATTTAGGAAAGGCCAAGAAGATTCTTGGGATGGAGATTCATAGGGATAGGGTTGTAGAGAGATTATGGTTGTCTCAATGCAGCTATGTGGAGAAGGTGTTGGATAGGTTCAACATGAATAATGCAAAGTAGGTGGGCACACCCCTAACGCATCACTTTAAGTTATCCAATACACAATGTCCAAAGACAGATGACAAGATCCAAGAGATGTCAAAGGTTCCTTATGACAGTGTAATTGGTTGTCCGATGTATGTTATGGTTTGCACGAGACGAGATTTGGCGCAAACAGTTAGTATGATGAGCAAGTTTCTCTCAAATCCTGGTCAACCACATTGGAATGTAGTGAAGTGAATTTTCAGATATTTAAGAAATACAGCTGATTATGACATAATATTCAGTAGGCAATAAGAAGATCCTTCAATTGCTGGGTACGTAGATGTAGATTATGCAAGAGATTTAGATGACAGGAGTCTACTACAGGATACGTGTTCACTGTGACAGGAGGACCTATCTATTGAAAATCTTTGATACAATCTATTACTGCATTGTCTACTATGGAGTCGGAGTATATGGTAGCAGCTGAAGCAGTGAAGGAAACTTTATGGCTTACAGGTTGGTCAGAGAACTGGAAGTTAAGAAAGGTGGAGTCAAGTTATTATGCGATATCCAGAGTGCTATCTATTTGGCGAGAAATCAGGTGTATCATACAAGAACCAAGCACATTGATGTGAGGTTTCACAAGATTAGAGAGCTGAATGTTTCTGGGGAAATTCAACTTGAGAATTTTCACACTGCGGACAATACTGCAAACATGCTGACAAAGCCAGTGACCACAGAGAATTTCAAGCATTGCTTGAACTTGATCCATATCTCTAGATGCTAGAGGAAGGAAGCTCAAACCCATAGATCTAGGTGGAGTTTTGCTAAAATACTCGTGTTCTTAGAAGGGGTAAATATTTGCAAAGGTGGAGATTGTTGACGAGTGACTCATATTTGGATGAAAGTCAATGCGATGGATGTCATGGAAGAAAAATCTGTTAAGATTTTTCTTAATAAAATTATGTTACGATTTTACCGAGTCTGAGGTTTATGCACTATTTATAGGGATCATTGTAAATCTATTGTACAATCACAAGAATCATTGAATGTGATTCTCTTATGTAGAAAGAATTCTAATAAAACTTTGGTCACTTTTATGGAGTAGGCATACTGTTGAACCACGGTAACTCTTATTTTTCTCCTTTATCCTATTTGCTCCTTTTGTGTGTTTTTATCTCGTTGCTCCACACAATCTCTTTCTCTCTTCCTCTTCTTCCACATTAAGCTTCTGTTTACTCCGAAAGAAGGAAAAGGGAAGGAAAGCAATTAATGGTGGAAAAAATTCAATAGGGAAAGATAGGAGAAAGGAAAAAAGAAAAGAAAAGAATCAGGGTGAGAGAAAAGAAAAGCTCTCCATGGAAGAAGGGAAAGAAGGGAAAGATATGGAAAAAATAAAAAGAAAAAAAACAGACAATCACGAGTTTCCTCAAGCTCACCCTTGTCCTCACCCGAGCTCAACCTCGCAAGGCCGCTGGCCTTGCACGATCACACTCGCCCTTACCCTCACAAGGCCACCAACCTAGCATACACGCCCTCGCAGGGCCACCGGCCTCGCTCGCTCACCCTCACTCATGCTCACCCGCCCTCGCTCATGCTCACTCCTCGCTTATGCTCATCCTCATAGGGCACTGACCTTGCTTGCCTGCTTGCCCTTGCTCACGCTCACCCTCGCTGGCGCTCGCCCTCGCTCGTGCTCGCCCGTACAGGGTTGCCAACCCCGTGCCTTCGTAAGGACACTGGACTTGCGGTCGTTCGCTCGCCCTCAAGAGGACCAATGGCCCCGTGAGCGACCTCTAAGGTCACTCGCCCTGAGGAGGCCTCCATCCCGCGAGCAACCTCCAAGGTCGCTCGCCCTTGGGGCCCGCCAAGCCCGGAAGTGATCTCCTAGGTCGCTCGCCCTTTGTGGGTCGCCGACCCCTAGAGCAACCTCTGAGGTGGCTCATGCTCACTAGGCCATCTCCTCCCTAACTGCGTGCAACGCCCTCACAGGGCCGCCGACAAGAAAAGGGCATCGAGTGTAGCCGCCTATCGTCATTTTGTATTGTCAGTAGCGATAGTGAAAAATAGATATGCACATTATGGCAAAAGGGAATTGCTTTCCGCCCGATTTAAGTGGAAGCAAAAACTATGAAAAAATTATCCATGGAAGGATTTATAAGCCTGTCAATCCATTTGGTAAACAAAATAAAAGAAAAGGATTTCTCTTCTTAAAGAAAGGAATATAATCCTTTTTGTTTATGACGTAAACAGAGGAGAGTTTTTAATGATGAAAATTTTTCCATAATTTTTATTTCCTTCCTCCTAAGTAAACAAAGCATAAAAGTTGACAGTTAATTATAAATTAACATTTATCTTTCTTCGTATAATTCAAAAACGGATTATGAGAGACTCTGGCACGAACTAATTATCTTTTACTACAAACATATGATTTATTGGCAGCCACAAGTACTGAAAAGTGACAATGTTCTACTTGCTCTTACAGAAAACGATTCAGGTATTCATCCACACAAGTATATTTGACGTCGGGGTAGAGTTCCGAAGCCTCCACGCCGAATGATGGCTCGATCTCGAAGTTGATTTGGTCTCCGTTGATGTAGATCGAGTGAGCAGTTGCATAAAACTTGTTCAGTGGGACAGGAGAGTCTGAATGACAAAAGGAATAATAACAATTGAACAATATTCAATTAAATTACAAGGCAAAAAGCAAAAAGCAAAAAGAAGAGAGAGAGAAAAAACAAAGTAGAACCTTGGATCTTCTTGAGAACTTCTTCTTCAGGAACATAGACCCGCTCGAAGGTCTTGCCGACTTTCTTTTCCCAAAGAGAAACGAGCTCGTTGTGCGATAGGACGTTGCCTGGTGGTCTCAGATACAGGACCTTGTTCAATGTTCTGGGATCGTCCATTGCTTTCACAGTGTATGCTCCGATGTCGTCTTCGCCGACAAACACAGCTGTTGAATTGGGGGGAAAAAATAAGATAGAAAATCACAATTAAATACTGAAATAATAATGATTTTACATTTGAATTAGATTGACGAGTTACCTTTGACGTTCCCATCACCCAAAATGACGACTTTGTCGGTAGGAAGACCGGTAACTCCAGCCTGACCGAGGGTTGCGAGGAAGTACCCAGCGAAGCAATTGCTGGAGACGTAAGTGTAAGGGATCCCTGAAGCCTCTACGGCCCTGCGGATCTGTACCTTGATATCGAAAGTTGACTTGGACGGCTCTAGGGCGTTCACTCGATCGGCGTCGTTGCCGAACTCGGAAGGTAAAAACCTCTGCAAATTCAACAATTGGTTTCGAGTGCATTAGCTGGGCGGCTAGATTGGAATTTGTGGGAGGAAGATCACATACTTTGATGTTGGCGCCGGAATCTTTGATGGCGTCGATGATCTTGGTTTGATCCTTCAATTGCAAAAAGCCGACGGTGGAGATAACGACGTCGACTTGCTTGATGGCGCTCACCAGGCTCGCGTGGTCGTACAGATCCCCCTGTTTTAATTTCACAAAAAAGAAGGATTCAAAGGAGAGAAATTGAAAGTTAGGGCAACAACAAATTGAAGTTTTTTTTAAACTAAAATTGTGTAAAATTGCAGAGCAATGAAAATGATACGTGGAGAAGAGTGACGCCGGCGGCCTGGAAGTCCTGGAGGAGCTTGGCCTTGGCAGGGGGCTGGTCGGCGCCAGCGGCGGCACGGACGAGGGCGAAGGTGGGGTGGCCTTCGCGGGCGCTGGCGAGAACGATGTACTTGCCGATGTATCCAGTGGCGCCTATCACTAGAATCTTGCTCTTCGATGCCATCCCTTGTTCGATCGATCTCTTCTTTTCGTGGTCCGCTGGAGCTTTCTCCTCGTGGAAGACTTGCGCATTATTTGGGATGTTTGGAAAGAATGAGCTAAGATAAAGGAATATATAGAAGAAAAAATGAGATGAATAAGGAGAAAAATATAAGGGACAGACACGTAAAAGTAATAGATTAGTCATCAATTTATGTATCTGAATATTTCCTTAAAAAAAAATTCATTACATATTCAATGGATAAGTTTAAACCTTATGTACTAATGAAAAGAATGCTTTTCTTCCTGTATGCCCAATTTGATAGTAAAAGGGTGGAATCTGCTGATAAGAGTCTTGATCATAGGTTAAAGGGAGTGAATAGATGATGAACCATTTCGTTCACTTTCTATATTTATTAACATAGTGGAAATATATATAATTAAATATGAAAGTTAATCCTAGAGATATTAAAGAAAATAAATTTTAACATATTTATTTATGTGGTTCGGAGATGATCCTCTTACTCCATAGTTGTCTGTAAGGTGAACAACCTCTCAATTCGTCAGTTGATTAGTCTCCAAAACTTTGGGTAGCTTAATCCTCCTTGTTGGTGAAGAAACCTCACATAAACTTTGTCAAGAACTTTTCGATTGCTCTATGCTTTGGAGACTCTATTAGATGTTAACCACCTCTAATTTTGTCATCCAAGCTAGCCAAACCGAGTTCTATTATATAGAGCTTGAGAGGAAACATCCAAACTGTATTTCCGCTACTAGTCGACTGTCATATTTACCAATCGACTAACCTCTGTAGAATTAAGCATTACAACCTAGCAGCTCGATTCCAATCAATTACTCACCATGGATTAGTCGACTGATCTTCATAGGCTGAGCGAATAGAAGTATTCTGTTCGCTCCCAGTCGACTACCCACTCGACTGGACTAGTTGACTGATAACTTTACTAGCTGATTGGTAACTACTGGTAACCACACCAGGCGACTGGTAATCAGCAAACCCTGGAATTCCATTTCGAGTTTGTTAGTTCTCACTCACGAGTTGATTGAGACATATCAGTCAACTGGTAATTCCTAATTCAGGATTTTACCCCCAAGTACAATCACTCATGCACTCATCCTCGCCCGCACAACCTTGACCTTGTCTTCTAGCCTCCTCCATCAGCTTTGCATCCCTCGGATGCTTCCCCATCCTTCACGTCTTACTTTCAAAAGCTTTCTTTGGCCTTGTCCTTGTTGTCGGGGTCTTCATTTGACAAGAGGCTCCTTACCTCCGAGTCTTCATCCTTGCCAAGAAGCTCCTCGCTTCACCTTGCCAAGTCACATTAGACTTACACGGCCAAGCCTCAAGCTTGGACTTATACCGCCAAGACTCTCATGCTTGGACTTCATCTTTGCCAAGATCTCACTTTGTCTTTCCTTACACTTGTTACCTACACACTTAATAGCTCATATCAAATACAGATACAAACTCTAACTTAAACTCTTTACCCAAACATCAAAACATAAGGGTACACCTATTGCTCCAATATCTTCTCTTTTTTGATGTTTGGCAACCATTTAAGTTAGGGAAACAATATAGCAACAAAACATATATAAATAAATATGCAATCTACTCATGCATATACAATAGAACCTAATCCTTCGCTCCTCCTTCAGCTAAGCTCCCCCTTGAGATAGGATTCCTTACAAAGGTATTTATGTTTCTCACTTAAACCTAAACTTCTTCCCCTTTACCATACTTCAAAAAGAGCTCCAACAATATCTTAATTATTGGACTCTTATACCTCTAATAATCATAATTATCATGTATTAATCCCTCATATGATTGCATACATGTATATCATCATTTTGGTTTTTTCTTATTGCTAAAAGACAGTTTCATACTGTCTCAGTAGATTGCCCTAGTCCCCAGTCGACTGCTCTTCATCGAATCAAACTCACAGAAATATTATGTTTTTGATGAACAGTATTACCAATCGACTAATTTCTGATAGCATTCGACTGGTACACAATTTCAATCCCAAATGTATTTCTGAACCTAATTTTAAAAATACACCAGAAATTTTATAGGCCTCTAAAAATTTCAAATTTGGTGTAGAAGTTTGTTTTAGTATTGTCTACTTGGAAAAAATAAAATTAAAACTTAATTCATCATGGATCCCAAGATAAACATAAAATTCAAAACTATCTAAATGGTTTAATTGAACTTTGAGCTAAAGTTATAGTTTTAGCTTTCTCTTGATGTATCTGCACATACTAAACCATAATACATCCCTAGCATTAGTTTATATGACATTTATACATATAAAACCAATTTTCATGCAATATGAACCTCATTTCACATGTTCATGCATTAAGCTCATCTCAATTATGCCAACCAATTAGGTTAGGGACTCAAGTCAATTTTTAAACCCTTTAACACATTTTATGACTCATCTAGAATCCCAAGCAAGGTCCACTTGAGATCCATTGACTATGAGTCCCAAATGACTCTTTGAGCTCCCCCTATAGCTCTTAACCCTAGCCGCCTTCCTAGGTAACTTATCTATTATGGCTAGACCATTATGATGCACCTCGGGTGACAATTAACATAACCACTTTACTCTCTTAATCTTAGACACATTGTCTTTGGTTAATTTCTCCTTATCTTTAACCTTGGATGATTTATCCTTGGTTGACTTATTCTTAGATTTCTTCTCCTTGCCATAATTATATGCAACTCTTGCATATATCTTTTCTTTGACCTTGGAGATTTCTCCCTTATCATTAACACATGCAATCATTGCATGTGTCCTTTCTTTAGCTTTAGGGGATGATGATCAGTATCTCAACCCCGATCTATCACTTTTGGATTTTTGACTACCTAAAATTTTATCAAGTCATTTAGATCTAACAATGAATCCATCTAAGACTTTTTTTACCTTATCAAGCTTTTCCCTCAATGCTTGATTTTCCAATTATAGGTTTCTAACCCTATAATCGACTTGTCTATCATGGACATTCCTAGACCTACTCACCTTCCTAGGCATGTGTCTCCCTTTCTTGGGATTAATACCTAGATTTTCTACCACCTTCCTCTCCTTAGGCAAAGTGAGTTATTTTTTATTAGGTCTAACTTTTGAATTTGATTTCCTAGGATTATCAATCATGTTAACCATATTCCTATCGTTATATCTAAAATTATAATTATGCATGGGCAAATAAACAACATTCTTATTTCTAGCATGTATATCCCTAGAATTTGAATTAACATTCGAATTAAAATTCAAGTTAGGGTTTACCTTTCTACTTACCATTAGAGCTCCCCTTGGCACGGGCATCCATATGACTTCTTCCACTTTCTCCATTGCTTCATCTGCTTGATCACTCTCTTCCTTGGACATTTTGTGTGGTAGTGTCTCCGCTCACCACACGTGAAGCATACTATGTGCATATTCTCCTTCTTCTTCCTACAACTCAATTTAGATTCTAAATTAATTGAATTAAGTTTAGGAGTTACCGCTTTTTCTTTTTTGAGTGAAGGACACCTACTTTTGTAGAGTCCCATTTTACCACACTCAAAATATTTGATGTGGTTCTTCTCTCTCTTCTCGATAGAGGTAGTTGAGAGTTGCGCTTCTAAGACTTCTTCTTCACTTGTCTTGGACTCTTCTTCCCCCCTTGAAGATTTTGACGATTCCACTTCTTTCCTTGAAAATGTGGATAATTCTACTTCTTCCTCCTCTTCAAATGTTGAGCGTGTTTCAATATCTGATTGGTCCTTCTCCTCTTGAAACAATGAGCTCTTCTCCTTGAGCTCCTCTACTTGTTGGATTTGTGTAGGATTTTCATGAAGAGCAATCACTTTGCTCCATAGCTCATGAGTACACTTGTACTCACCTACACAAGATAACACATTAGGAGGCAATAAATTTATCAAAAAATTTATTGCCTCCGTGTTTGCCTCCGATTGTTCCCTTTGCACCTTGGTACAATACTGTGGTCGAAGACGCTTTCCCTTCTTTTTCATTGAAGCTTCAAAAGGTTCCTCCAAAGCTATCCAATGGTTCTAACCCATTTGGAACCATATCTCCAAGTGCTTCCTCTAATACTCGAAGTCTTTGCACTCGTATGGAGGTGGAATTCGAATGTCCCATCGTAGTGCTCCTTTCGATTCCATTGCGATACCACTTGTTGGTATCGGATGATTTCTAAAAATTGTTGCCTTATTCCTCTAGTGCTTGTTCCTTTCGTCTGTTAGTCCATCAAGAGTGCTCCTCTCTATGATACAAATTATTGGGGTCTTAATCACCAGCTAGAGGGGGGAATGGACGGTCACCCACTTCGTTCACTTTCCTATACTTGTTAGCACAACAAAAAAACACACAACCAAATATGAAAGCTAACCCTAGAGACAAGAAGAAAGAGAAAAAAAAACCCTACCATGTTTCTTTACATGGTTCGGAGATGAAATCCTACTCTACGGTTATCCATAATGTGGGTGATCCCTTAATCCATTGGTGGATTAGTCTCTAGAACTCTGGCTAGCTCAATCCTCCTTGTCGGTGGAGAAACCTCACCATAAACTTGATGAAGAACTCTTGGATTATTCTGAGCTTTGGAGACTATTAGGAGTTAACTACCTCTAATTTTGTCACCCAAGCCAGCCAATCCGAGTTCCATTATATAAAGCTTGGGAGGAAACACCTAAGCTATGTTTTCGCTACCAGTCGACTGTCATATTTACCAGTCGACTGTCCTCTGAGAAATTCGACTGTTACAACCTGACGGCTTGATTCTAGTCGACTGCTCACCATGGATTAGTTGACTAGTTTTTATAGGTTGAGCGAATAGAAGCATTGTGTTCGCTTCCAGTCGACTGCCCACTCGACTAGACCTGGGTTTTGGTGTAGGAGTCACTGAAGGCTCAGAACCAAGTAACCGACCGAGTTATTGTGCTCTTGGTTTTTGGTTTCTTTTTTATTTTCCATTGTGTGCTTATTTTAATTAATAGATAAAAAAAAGGTTAAGTTTTTAAAACCACGTGATTCACCCCCCCTACATGCACCTCTATCCCACAAGTGGTATCAGAGCCAAGTTAGCTCTGAATTGATGCAACCACCAATCAAGCATGAGATTTATTTTTATGTTCTTTTTGCCTTAATTTTTTTATTTTTTTATCAATCTGAACTGACATTGTTCCCTCTTCAGACAAATTTGTTACTTTAATTTCCTCGAATTGCTTAAATCTGTGCAACACCGCTCGAGTTCTATTTTATTATTCTTTGTTCTTCTGCACTACTAATCCAAGACCAAGTCTTGGTACTTCTTTTTAGTTTTCCCATTTCAGTAATCACATGGTAAAAAATGAAGTCTTCAGCACCGCGCACCTGCCACTCTTCACAAGAGACGAATTCCCATATTGGAAGAGGAGAACGGCAGTGTACCTCAAGATGGACATCGACCAATGGTTCTCGATCCAACGTGGGTACCAAGCACCGATTGACAAAGCAACCAAAGTACTTTTGGATCCGAAGAATTGAAACCAGAACATGAGGAAGAAAGCCCAGATCGACTCCAAAGCACTAAACACCCTCCAATGTGGACTGACCAAGGAGGAACTCAACCGGGTCAGTCTAATTGAAAATGCAAAGGAACTCTAGGACAACCTAATCGAACTATACGAGGGCACCAGCAATGCGAAAGGTAACAAAAAGATACCTCTTATTAAATTTATTATTCAATATTAAAATACAGAATGGAGAAACGACAATGCAACTCCACGCAAGGACCAAAGACATCCTCAATGGTATGTATCTTATCTGCCATGAACTTCAAAATCGGGACATCATAAGGTATGCTTTAAATTTGTTTTCCTAAATTTCACTTTGGGCATCAATAGTAGATGCCTATAAAGTTTCAAGGAATTTAAATAAACTTAAATTAGATGAACTGTTCTGTAAACTTAAACTGCATGAACAGATTAACACCCAAAAGACTGAGAATGGTGTAGCTTTCCTTGTAGGTTCTACAAAGTAGACAAAGAACATGTCTAAACTAGAGATAGAATCTGAGTCTGACCTAGACTCAGATGTAGAAGAGCCACCAGTGAACATGGTAAAGAGAATGTTCACTAAGAGAAAGGAGTTCAGCAACAAGAACCATCAGAAGATCGTCAAACCAAACATCAACAAGTCCAGTATCACCTATTTTGGATGCATCAAGAAGGGACACAACAAGCACGAATGCCCAAAAATCAAGGAAGATAAATCAAAGAACCTCAAGAAAAAGAAGGCACTCAAGGTGACTTGGGGCGAGCCGTCTTCGGAGGAATCAGATAACGACGAATCAAAACACAACAACTATCTGGCCCTAATGGCAACCGAACCAGAATCGGAAAACGAATCTAAACAAGAAGAAGAGTCAGAATATGAGTCGAGCCACAAGTCTGCACTCATTTCAGAAGGTTCCACCCAATTAATTCCTGTTTTAAGTTCTATATTTTTTAAAATTATTTCATTTCTGCATAAGAAGTTATCTGCTACTGAAAGTCAAATAGATACACTTAGTAAAGAAAATAAGGAGCTAAAAGAACAACTTAAATAAAACCCTACACTAAGTCAGCTTGAAAATTCATATCAGAACACCAAACTTGACGAAGAAAATTTCACACTAAAGCCTAAAATAATAAACCTTAAAAGCTTACTTGGAAAGTTTACAACAAGATTCAAGTACTTAAATATGATACTTGGATCACAACGAACTGTATTCAACAAATATGGAATTAGTTACAAGTCCAGCTCTCTAAATAAAATATTTATATCACTAGTAATCCAAAATAAGAAACAAACCAAAGCTTGGGTTCCAAAAGATTATCTAACCATGCAAGTATGACTCAATCAATATTACATGCCTAAAAATAAAATCCACTACCTAACACCAAATCAAAATAAATCCAGTATTCAAATGCAAACCTAAAAATAAAAGTTAAAACTACTAATTTAAATCCAAGCCTAAAATATAAAATAAAATCAAAAACTAAATTTAAATCAAATAGCCACAAATTCAATTTAAACCCAAACTATAATCAAGTTCATTATAACTATAAAATAAATCGATATAAACCTAAAACATACAATAAATCCAAGTTCAATAATTCAATAAAAGGCACCAAACTAGTTGACACCTCTAAAATAATAGTTTACCCGGCTAGGTAATTAGGACTAGATAAATTAGGGACTAATATTGTTGGGTTTTTCGGGCCGCAAAAATTGCTTTTTGCGTTGCGGAAACCCCGAAACTCATGCCACGGATCCATGCAAAGTTTATAAAATTTTGAAAAACTTCATGTACGAGTTTCTAACCTAGATCTACACTAGATCTACAAGGAAGAAAAGAAATTTACCCTTGATGCGAAGCCCTTCGCGTATCCCGCTCGTCCAAGGTTCGTCGAATCTCGAGAGTATCAAAATAGACACTCCTCTATGTGTATCCACACAAGCAAGAGATGGAGAAAACAACTAAAAGGTGTGCTAGCACCCTTAGAAGTTTCGGCCAAGGAGGTGGAGGAGAGGGAGAGAAGAAGCCTTGAGAGGAAGAAGAAGAAATGAATTGCCTTGAATGAAAATCAATCCATTCCACACTAAAAGTGGCCGACCACTTCATGGCTTGTAACTGTTGGATCGAGACGCGCTAAAGGGGGGGGGGGTGAATAGCGCTCGCGGCTAATTCGTTTGATTCGTAAAACACTCGAGTAATTAAAACGCAGCGGAAAATAAGAAAGCAAGTACACAGAGACAGGAAGATTTACTTCGTTCGGAGCCTTGATAGACTCCTACTCGAAGGCCCGCGATCCTTGATCGCTTTCCGTGGGCAACAACTATAAGCTCGTAAAAACTATTACAAACTAATTACAATTCAAAGCAGTAAAAAGATTATACGGACAACAAAGGACTAAATCTGAAGCTCCGGGTTGTCAGGGTGTCGTTGCAGCACTTCGGGATCGTCTCGTAGGCAGCTCTTCACAGAAGAAAACTTAGAATTTGTTGTTATCCTTGTGCTGCTCCCTCGACCCTCTTTTTATATGACATTCCGGGCGCCTGGAGTGTGACGTGGCCAACCAACCAGGATGCTCCACGTGGCGAAGTCGCGGCAGGGATAAAACTTGGTCCCGGGCACCCGGACCTGTTCCGGGCGCCTGGACCTCCGGGCGCCCGGATCCATCCCAAGCGCCCGGACTACCTTTTTCCAGCAGGTTCCTCTCCTGCAAAACAAGGTTAGTCCGAGCAAATACCCTGCAAGACAGTGTTAGAATTTGATAAATCATAGTAAAGAGGAACTGACAGTCTTCGGACTGTCCGAGTCTGACTTCGGATTTCCAACCGGAAACCCTAGGTCGACCCGACGCCTACTGTTCCCTCTATGGAGAACGCGTCCTCACCTACTCCCCTCAGGAGAGATTACCTGATGTCAGTCTGGTCATCTAGACCGACTGGACTTTCCGCCTAGGGTTACCACCCCCTAGGACCTAGGGTTACCGCCCCTTAGGATTTTTCTCCACCTAGGGTTGCCACCCCCTAGGACCTAAGGTTGCCGCCCCTTAGGGTTTTCCTTCACCTAGGGTTACCTCCCCCTAGGACCTAAGGTTGCCGCCCCTTAGGGTTTTCCCTCACCTAGGGTTACCGCCCCCTATGACCTAAGGTTACCACCCCTTAGAATTTTTCCTTTGCCTAACCGCAGCTAGGACTTTTCTCCACCTAGGGTTACCGCCCCCTAGGACCTAGGGTTACCACCCCCTAGGATTTTCACCTGCCTAACCGCAGTTAGGACTTTCCTGAAACACTCATTCAACATGTTAGATAACAACAACCCTTAACTTTGAATCCTTTGTCATTATCAAAACTCAGGTTCGATCGTCGTATGCTTCCCGCACCAACAATCTCCCCCTTTTTGATTATGGCAACCCAAATTTAAAGTTAAGTAGAACAAATGCATAAGTATATTAAAAAGTTTTGAGTGAACAGGCTTAAGTATATAAATTCAAATGAACGCCTAACTTAAGCTAACACTTAAACTTTTGTGAAGCTCCCCCTTAATACAGGGTTTCCTTTTTGAATTTTTACTTTTGAATTTCCTACTCTCCCCCTTTGCCATTTATCAAAAATATACCCGTTGAAAACAATTTTCAATTTTTCTTTTTGAAAAGTAAATTAGTCTAGGAAAAAAAATGGGATAAGTGTTAAATTTTCACCTAAAATTTTGATAGCACTGAGTTAAAATTTTGCAAAACTATCTGAAAGGTAAATTAGAAAATATCTTAGCAAGAATTTATAAAGTTATGTTTCAAGGTTGGCTAAGTTTGAAAAAATTTTGAAAGTTGCTCTATGAATCACTTAGCTAAGCTTTTTGCAAACATAGAATTTTGAAAATATAGCTTAAGTGAAAAGAAACTTAGCTTAATTTTGAATAAAGTAATACTTATTTTTGAAAAGGAACTTGTTGATTTTAGGTTGAAGAGAGAGAGTAGCTAATATTTTAATTTAGGTTATTTATTTAGTTGGTCCTTAAGTTCAAGCAACAATTAAATTATCTAATTGGTGTTGATCAGGTATCAGAGCCCTAAAGTACAAGTATGCTTAATCTTAATATTTCCATTTCCTTTAGTTTGAGAGATACTTTTAGCTAAGATAAGGTTATTTTTGTCTTTAACAAGTAACTAAACAAATGTTTGTGATATCACAACACTTTAAATTCTTAGTTTTTAAAGAGGGAGTTTAGCAAAAAAAATTTGATCAAGACTCAGTTTAGCTAAGATTTTTAAATTTAAAATACTTTTATCAAAGACTTAGCTAAACTTATGAAGATAATAGTTTTGTTAAGTATTTAACCTTAAAAAGACTTAGTTTTTAAAAAAAATTATTTTGATGAAATTTTGAGAATGCTTTGGAAAATACTTTAGCATTTTCAGCAAAACTTAGCATGTGAAAACAATTGCTTTGAGAGACACTTAGCTAATTTTTTTTTTAACTTTAAAAAATATTTAGCTAAATTTGAAAATACTTAGCTATATATTCAGCTTAAAAATGATTGCTTTGAGAAAACTTCTTGCCAAATAGCTAAGTTTAGAGCATAGTCTAACTAAGCTTAGTTAAAGAAGACTTGATTAAGTACTTAGCTTAAAGAGGTTTTACATAAAGGCTTAGCTTTGAAAACATTCTAGAAGAGTTATAATTTAAAATCCAGGTCATAAATAATTTCAATTTAAAAGTTAAGTTAAGAATAACCTTAATTTTTGAAGATAAGTAAAAATTAGTTTTTAATTTTGAGGTCAAGTTAAAATTTTATTTTAACGAAAAACTAATTTTAAAACCAATTTAAAATCACTTCCCCTTAATAAATGTCTTAATAAATTCTTTGAGTTCAGGAGTCCAAGCATGAGAGGTTAAAAAATAATTTTCCTATCTTTCCATCTCACTCATTCTAGATAAACAAGCATGTTTAGCATATGAGTGAACGTGAGATGGAGTTAACATTTGCAATCATAATTTTATAATATGATTTGAGAATTAAAGATTTTTAAACCCTTTTAAATTAATTGAATAACATTCTGAAATTAATTGAATACTATTTTGAAATGATTTTAAAAGAAATTTAATGATTTTGAAATGCATTTTCAAAATATTTTTGAAATCAATTTTCAAAATATTTTTCAAATAATTTTAAATGATTTTTAAAAGATTTTTTCAAATAATTTTTAAAGGATTTTTAAAATTCGATTTTAAAAGATTTTTAAATGAAATTAAATTTTAAAAGATTTTTAAATAATTTTGAAAAGATTTTCAAAATAATTTTTAAAGGAATTTTTAAAATGATTTTCAAAATAATTTTTAAAAGACTTTTAAAGGAATTTTTAAAATGATTTTCAAAATAATTTTTAAAGGACTTTTAAAGGAATTTTAAAATGATTTTCAAAATAATTTTTAAAAGATTTTTAAATGAATTTTAAAATTAAGTTTTGAAGTAATTTTAAAATTAATTTGAATTTCAATTATTTATCAGTTTGTTTTTAATTACTTAGTCATCTCACCCGATCTGAATTTTCAATCAAGGAATCCTATAATTTTTGTGAGATGAATTGAGGTTCAATTTAAGGGTTTGGTTTAACTTTGTGTTAGATTCAGGTTTAACTTTGGGTTCAACAAGTAAGCATTCTTTGGATAAACTTCTGGGCTATGGTGAGTCACAAGGAACTCATTAAAGTAACCATGTCTTCGAGGTTTTCCAAATAGTCCTACCCATTGAACTTAATACTAAACCTTGGTCTAACTAGTTAGGATCCATTTAAGGGTAGCTTCGGTCAGTTCCACTTGGCCAAATGCACCAGGTTGAAGCCATATCTTCTTAGACATGCGATGCCCAAGCTTCCCTAACTTACTATCATCCAAAAACTTCATCAGTACCGTGGGTCAAGTTAAACCTAGCCCATTTTTCCTAACCTTAATTACCCTGCCGGGTAGTCTACTCTTGTTTACCCATTTCGGGTAGATTAGTTAGGGGTGCCAGCTATTCTGGATCCTCCTTCTAAATTTTTTATTTGATTTAAATTGAATTTTTGAATTTTGATTTAAGTTCGAATTTTTAATTTAATTTTGAATTTTTAATTTTTAATTTACTTTCAAATTTTGAGATTTAAATTTAATTTAATTTCAAATTTTTAATTTTGAATTTAATTTAATTTTGAATTTTGAATTTTGAATTTTAATTTACTTTCAAATTTTGATATTTAAATTTAATTTAATTTCAAATTTTTAATTTAATTTTGAATTTAATTTAATTTCGTTTAATTTTAATGATTTTTCTGTTAACTCCCCCTGGATCATAGCCTCGATATGGCCTATCGAGGTAGTATATTTGATCCTTCGGGATCCAATATTGACCAAGTCCAACTTGATTAATCAATTTGGACTTTGGGACCCATGCTTGAATTATGTTTCTATTATTTCTATTAACTAGAGACAGATATGATTTATATTTTGTTTTGGTCTTAAATCCAAGTCCGGATTTGTTGTAAATGGCTCGTTGTTTTCCAAGAATTAGATCCAAATTCTTGGAACCCAAGGTGAACCGTTCCAACGTGTCTTTGAGTTCTTTAATTTGAGTTTTTAAATTAGAATTTTCTTCCTCAAGTTGTTGGACTTGAGTCGAATTTCCAATTTGAACTAGCTCAGTTAAAGCACTCAAGTCAGTTGCTTCCTTAAGGGTTGTTACCTCCTTTTGAAGTGACTTAACCCGGACGTTGGATTTAGCCAACTTCTTTAATAAGTAAGGAATTAAATTTTCTGAATCATCTAAGCTAATACTTGAAATTAGAGCACTTACAGTGGTTTTGGGTCCTTCAGAAACGGATACGGATCCGTGGCTTCGCTCGGACTCGGTGTCTGATTCGCTCTCGGTTTCTGAATCGGGCTCGAACTCGGACTCGGTTTCAACAACATGTGCTAGTACTGGTAGAGCGAGAAGGCTCGCTTGCTCTTCTTCATCCGATTCGGATTCATCTGATGACTCAGACCATGTTGCCTTCAGTGCTTTCTTCGTCTTGCTTGTTCCTGCAAATAACGCAACACCTTCCTCGGCCGGACTAGTATTAGTCTGCTCAAATAATTTATTTATTAAAACATGCTTACCTATTTTTGTATCAGGAATACCTTCGTGTAACTCAATCAGATTCTCCCATAGCTCCTTGGCACTTGAGAATGGGCCGGCGCGATTCAGCTCCTTATTCGTTAAGCCACACTGAAGTGTATACGTTGCTTTTGCGTTTGTTTCTACCTTTTTGATAAGGTTCGCGTCCCAGTTCTCGTACGGTAGTGGCTTGCCGGCGCCGTTAGTTGGCAGTTGAAGCCCGGTTTTAATGATCATCCAGACTTCAAAGTGAGTCTGGAGATACGCCTCCATCCGACCCTTCCAATCTCCAAAATCATCTCCGGAGAAGAGCGGTGGGCGAGCAGTGTTGTAGCCTTCTTGATGGGTCATCTTAGAAAGATAATCTCGCAAAATAAACACAATAAAACTTGTTCCAAGATTTAGTCTTGGATTAGTAGTGCGGGAGAGAAATAAAAATAGTAATTCAGGAATTTTGAGAAAAAATAATAAAATATTATTAAAATATTATTAAAAAATATTACTACAAATTTTTGAAAATGCAATATTTCGCTAATTCCAACCAATGGTGAAAAGATGAAAATTAATTTTTCAAAAACAGTTTTGGAGGGAAAAAACGAAAGCCACGAAAAATGCTTGAATGGTGGTTGCACCAATTCAAAGCGACCCCGCTCTGATACCAATTGTTGGATCGAGACGCGCTAGAGGGGGGGTGAATAGCGCTCGCGGCTAATTCGTTTGATTCGTAAAACACTCGAGTAATTAAAATGCAACGGAAAATAAGAAAGCAAGTACACAGAGACAGGAGGATTTACTTCGTTCGGAGCCTTGATCAACTCCTACTCGAAGGCCCGCGATCTTTGATCGCTTTCCGTGGGCAACAACTATAAGCTCGTAAAAACTATTACAAACTAATTACAATTCAAAGCAGTAAAAAGATTATACCGACAACAAAGGACTAAATCTGAAGCTTCGGGTTGTCGGGGTGTCGTTGCAGCACTTCGGGATCGTCTCGTAAGCAGCTCTTCACAGAAGAAAGCTTAGAATTTGTTGGTATCCTTGTGATGCTCCCTCGACCCTCTTTTTATATGATATTCCGGGCGCCTGGATCCCTTCCGGGCGCCTGGAGTGTGACGTGGCCAACCAACCAGGATGCTCCACGTGGCGAAGTCGCGGCAGGGATAAAACTTGGTCCCGGCCACCCGGACCTGTTCCGGGCGCCTGGACCTCTGGGCGCCCGGATCCATCCCGGGCGCCCGGACCACCTTTTTCCAGCAGGTTCCTCTCCTGCAAAACAAGGTTAGTCCGAGCAAATACCCTGCAAGACAGTGTTAGAATTTGATAAATCATAGTAAAGAGGAACTGACAGTTTTCGGACTGTCCGAGTCTGACTTCGGATTTCCAACCGGAAACCCTAGGTCGACCCGACGTCTACTGTTCTCTCTACGGAGAACGCGTCCTCACCTACTCCCCTCAGGAGAGATTACCTGATGTCAGTCCGGTCCTCCAGACCGACTGGACTTTCCGCCTAGGGTTACCACCCCCTAGGACCTAGGGTTACCGCCCCCTAGGGTTTTTCTCCACCTAGGGTTGCCACCCCCTAGGACCTAAGGTTGCCGCCCCTTAGGGTTTTCCTTCACCTAGGGTTACCTCCCCCTAGGACCTAAGGTTGCCGCCCCTTAGGGTTTTCCCTCACCTAGGGTTACTGCCCCCTAGGACCTAAGGTTACCACCCCTTAGGATTTTCCCTTTGCCTAACTGCAGCTAGGACTTTTGTCCACCTAGGGTTACCACCCCCTAGGATTTTTACCTGCCTAACCGCAGTTAGGACTTTCCTGAAACACTCATTCAACATGTTAGATAACAACAACCCTTAACTTTGAATCCTTTGCCATTATCAAAACTCAGGTTCGATCGTCGGATGCTTCCCACACCAACAGTAACCCCCATGGAATATCAAGAGTCAAGTCTCTTGATCTCCTCCATGAGGTGACATTTGGTCATGTCAAACTTGACCAAATGAAGAATCCTTGATGATGTGGCATTGGTCAAGTCAAAGTCAAGTCAAAACTTGACTCTTCATCTTCCTACTTAAGTCAAGTCAAACTTGACCACTTCTCTCCCTTGGTTGATCTAATCTAACCATTGGTTCAAGTCAATTTTAATTTAATGAATCTTTATTCATTAAATTAAATTAATTAAATGAGTCTAAATCCAAATTAGACTCACTTAACACATGAACCAAATTGAGTCCAACTCAATTAGCTCAATTTGGATTACTCTTAATCCAATTTGGTTCATCACATGGACCTAATCCTTTAGGTTCATCAAATGAACCTAATCTCCATCTAATTGCCCTATGTGTGTGACCCTATAGGTTCTTATAACGTTGGCAATGCTCCTAAACTCATTTAGAAGCATAAGTAATGAGCGGTATCTAGCAATACATCATTACTACCCAAGTTATAAGAATGTTGAGATCCAACATCACCTTGTGACTACTAATTGTGGCTCTTCACAATATATGACATTGTCCTTCTATCCTAGACATCTAGATTGATCAATATGAGGCATAGACCGTGTCATCCTCTAATCAATCTAAATCTTGAATCTCAAGTAGGCTCACTCAATCAAATGAGCTCAACATCTCATATTGACTCATTTGGGCATGGCCATGCACTTAGTGGTCTCACTCTATCAAGAATATCGATGTCTCTCCCGTCATATAGGAGGGATAGATCTCATCTACATCACTCACATCCCTCCGCATAATTTGTTACATACCCAGTAATCGCCTTTATAGTCCACCCAGTTACGGGTGACGTTTGACGAAATTAAAGTACGTAACTCCTTATGTAGGGAACCATGGTGACTTCAGGTCCAAGGACTAGTAGTCATACTAATAGCCACATGAGAAAGTATATGACACTCATATAACGATCCATGATACTTTCTCATGGCGGGTCATTCAGTATACATTCTCCAATGCATACCCATGTGTCAACTTGATATCTCCATATCCATGACTTGTGAGATCAAGTCATCGAGTTGACCTACATGCTAGTCTCGTCGCATTAACATTGTCCCTGAATGTTAATACTTGACTAGGAATGATTAAGAGTAGTGTTCCCTATATCATCTCACTATCGATTCAACCAATCGATTGATATAGGTATGAACCTTCTACTCAAGGACGCTATTATACTTAGTTATTTGGCACCAATACAAGTAAGTATAATAACGAAAAACAAATGCCTTTATTTATATACAAGAATATGATATAACGAGTCCATACAATAATCATCAAATGATTAGCTCTAGGGCTCTAAATAACAATCTCCCACTAGCACTAGTGCCAATCAGTATAGCCTCTAAGGCCCAATGACCTAGTGTGACCATCATGCTTTCTCTGTGCCAAAGTCTTGGTCAAGGGATCTGCGATGTTAGCCTCACTGGGTACTCTGCAAATCTTCACATCTCCTCTATCGATGATCTCTCTAATGAGATGGAAGCATCGTAGTATGTGTTTGGTCCACTGATGTGAGCGAGGTTCCTTAGCCTGCACAATTGCTCCATTGTTGTCACAATAGAGCTTAATAGGGTCAGCGATGCTAGGAACCACCCCAAATTCAGTGATGAACTTGCGGATCCAAACTTCCTCCTTTGCTGCCTCTGATGCAGCAATATACTCAGCCTCTGTTGTAGAATCAGCGACTGTGTCCTGCTTCGAACTCTTCCAGCTCACAGCACCACCATTTATGCAAAACACGAATCCTGACTGCGATCGATAATCATCCTGGTCGGTCTGGAAGCTGACATCACTATAACTCTTTATAGCTAGCTCGTCATCGCCTCCATATATCAAGAAATATTCTTTAGTCCTTCTCAAGTACTTAAGAATATTCTTAACTACTATCCAGTGACTTTCACCTGGATCTGACTGGTATCTGCTCGTCATGCTCAAAGCATACGAGACATTAGGACGAGTACATAGCATGGTGTACATGATAGATCCTATGGCTGAGGCATAAGGGATCTGATCCATGCAGTATCTCTCCTCTCTAGAAGAGGGACCTTGAGTCTTCGAAAGACTTACACCATGTGACATCGGCAGAAATCCCTTCTTGGAGTTCTACATGGCAAACCGAAGGAGTACCTTGTCAATATATGTACTCTGACTTAGGCCAAGCAATCTCTTAGATCTATCTCTATAGATCTGTTTGCCTAGGATGCTGGATGCTTCACCTAAGTCCTTCATTGAGAAACAAGTCCCTAGCCAAGTCTTGACAGACTGCAGCAAAGGGATGTCTTTCCCAATGAGTAGTATGTCATCCACATACAATATAAGGAGGACAACTGTGTTTCCAATAACCTTCTTGAAGACACAAGGTTCATCTTCATTCTTGATGAAACCAAACTATTTGATTGCATCATCGAATCGAAGATTCCAGCTCCGAGAAGCTTGCTTTAGTCCATAAATGGACCTATGCAGCTTGCATACTCTGCTAGTATGTTGTGGATCTACAAAACCCTCAGGTTGTGTCATGTACACATCCTCAAGCAGGTTTCCATTTAGAAATGCGGTTTTGACATCCATCTGTCATATCTCATAGTAATGGTATGCTGCAATAGCAAGCATGATCCGAATGGACTTAAACATCGCTACTGGAGAAAAGGTTTCATTATAGTCAATACCATGAATTTGCTTGAAACCTTTAGCTACCAAGCGACCCTTATAAATAAGTTCATCTATGTCAGTCTTTCTTTTAAAAACCCACTTACACCCAATGGGTTTGACCCCTTCAGGTGGATCAACCAAAGTCCATACTTGGTTAATGTACATGGATTCCATCTCGGATCTCATGGCCTCTAGCCATTTCTCGGAATCTGGACTCATCACAGCTTCCTAATAGGAGGTAGGCTCATCCTCAATGAGCACAACGTCATCATGGTCAAACAAGAGAAATGAATATCTCTCACGCTGACGACGTACCCTATCAGATCTGTGAAGAGGTAGGTCTACTTGAACTGGTTGTGGTTCCTCAACTCCTTGTGGAACAACATCATCCACAACACTTTGTGGTTCCAGTTCAACTTCCATCGAGGCTTCAGTGCTATGGTCCACATCTTGAACTTCTTCAAGATCGAACGTACTCCCACTAGTCTTTCTAGAAACAAAGTCCCTTTCTAGAAATACCCCAGTCTTAGCCACAACTACCTTGTGTTGACTGGGAATGTAGAAGTAATATCCCTTTATTTCTTTGGGATATCCAATGAAATAGAACTTATTGGATTTGGGTCTTAGTTTGTCCGAGACTTGACGTCGAACGTAAGCCTCACAATCCCAAATCATCATAAAAGACACCTGGGCATCTCTCCCAGTCCATATCCTATATGGTGTCTTTATTACAACCTTAGATGAACTCGGTTGAGAATGAAGGTTGTTGTGTCTAGAGCATAGCCCCAAAGATACATAGGAAGATCTGTGTGACTCATCATAGATTGTACGATATCTAATAAGGTACGATTCCTCCTTTCGGATACACCATTCCAGTGTGGTGTTCCAGGAGGAGTGAGTTGAGATAGAATCCCACACTCAGCTAGATAGTCACGAAACTCATGGTTAAGGTATTCACCACCTCGATCTGATCGAAGTATCTTAATACTTTTGTCAAGCTGGTTTTGTACTTCATTCTTGAATTCTTTAAACTTTTCAAAGGATTCTGACTTATGTGTCATCAGGTACACATAACCATATCTACTAAAGTCATCAGTAAATGTAATGAAGTACCTATAACCACCTCTAGCATTGACATTGAAAGGACCACACGCATCACTATGTATAAGACCTAACAAGTCAGTCGCTCTCTCACTGTGTCCACTAAAGGGAGTTTTGGTCATCTTGCCTAGAAGGCATGACTCGCATGTCTCATATGATTCAAAATCAAATGAGTCCAGCAAACCATCTTTATGGAGCTGGGACAAGCGTTTGTCATTTATATGACCTAAGCGACATTACCAGAGATAGGTTTGGTTCATGTCATTTGACTTAAACCTCTTGGTACTTATGTTATAGATAGGGTTCTCAAAGTCTAGAATATAGAGTCTGTTCATCAGAGGTGCACTACAATAGAACATATCATTTAAATAAACTGAACAACATTTGTTCTTTATTATAAATGAAAATTCTTTCTTGTCCAAACAAGAAACTGAAATTATGTTCTTAGTCAAGGCAGGCACATAACAACATTCATCTAATTCTATTACAAGCCCAGAGGATAGAGATAGATAGTAAGTTCCTACAGCAACAGCAGCAACCCGTGCTCCATTACCTACTCGTAGGTCTATCTCGCCCTTCGTCAATGCTCTGCTATTTCTTAGCGCTTGTACATTAGTACAAATGTGAGAAGCACATTCGGTATCTAATATCCATGATGAAGAAATAGAGAGGTTGACTTCTATAACATGTATACCTGAAGTAGAAATCTTATTTCTCTTCTTCTTAAGATCTTCTAGGTATCCTGTGCAGTTCCTCTTCCAGTGCCCTGCTTGTCCTTGATACAGTTGACGAAGATGTTCAACCATATCATAAGCACCCATCAACTCGTGTTGCTTCTGAAGCTCAGAGTTCATGGTTGCGAGAATGAGACAAGACACATCTAATGCGTCATCTTGATGCTTCTTGTAAGCATCTTGGTCAGCTTGTGTGGCAGTGGTAGGAGGTGCCTCCGGAATGGGCTGCTCCAGAAAGTACAGTTTACGTTCTTGTGTGAGAACAATTCTCATATTCCTGTACCAGCCCAGGAAATTAGCTCTGTTGAGCTTGTCCTTCTTAAGGACAGAACGCAGGGAGAAAGAGTTCGTATTTGACGTCATGGCAATCTACAATAGAAAAATGCAGAAAATAAATAAATATCATATTCTATTAATCATTTAATTAGGCCTTTAATTAAATGATGCTCCTACTGAATTCTATAATTCATGTGGGACAAGATTCACATCATACTACACCTTGAGTTAGCTTTGGCTAAATCGCCCAAGACTTAGTATGATCGGTAGATAACTAATTACCAATTACATCTCTATGCAACTCTTGTTTATAGGATCAAGATCCACATTTTATATTAAAACTCGAGTTAGCTTTGGCTAATACGCCCAAGAGTTAATATAAACGCGATTTTGACCTATCTACCAACCATTGGAAAATGCCTATAGTTAAATTCGATCCAATTGAGTTAACTAGTTGCTCAATCTAATTAAGTTGTACTCACCCATGCGTTGATAGGCGGGACCAAGATTGTCCCTCCGTACCCTACCAAGATAATATGTGTTGCTCTGCTTTGGCAAATTCAACAACAACATGTGATCGAGGTAGCGATAGGTATCACGGCATGGTAGGCATTACGAGTTGACGCGATTGAGATCTAATCTAATCGACGAGGTGTATCATATACGCGATTTAGATCTAATCTAATCGTTAGGGCGCATCATGTACGCGATTTAGATCTAATCTAATCGTCAAGGCGCTAATTAATTATTATTCTAGCATGCATCACATATACACACACAAGCAATTAATTAAATATTTTTTGTGATTAGTCATGGCCCTACTACGATCTTCTCAAGCTAATGAGAAGATCGGATGGTCAACCTACGGTTAACAGCTTCTCAAGCTCCTTCCATTGACCACCTTGTGTTGCTCGCGCCCTCCTCGTAACTCCGTTTCGAGTGGACCTTCCACTGCTCCAATTTTATACATTACAATTTTGAAACTCGAGTTACATTCGAGTCTAAAAACTATTTTACAACAGGAATATAAAATAGAGGAAGGCACGACGCGCAGGTCACGAATCAAGTACAACACGCACAAACACAAAATGGCACGCAGGCCATATTATGAATTACAACACAATTTTTTAATCTAATTGGGTCTTTTGGGCCATGACTATCACAAAATAATACATAATTCTAAATTATGTTATTTCTATAAATTTCTATAAATTTTCCATAATTTTTACAATTTTTATGAGTAAAAAATTCCCGGCGGTCCCGTTTAGCGATTTTCGGGCGCAATCGCGGAACGAAGCCCCTTGTGGGGTCAGGGGCAGCACCCCTACCCGCGATATAACCATCGCGAGTGTTCCTTAGTGATCCTACAGCGCCTTAGCCCACTTTTCCAAAACGATTTGGGGTGAAACCTTGTCGTTTCGGAAAGATCTTCTCGGTAGTCAAAGCCTATAAGTGTCTAAACACTTGTGCTTCGCTTCTACGAGAAAAATATCCATAAAATCTATAAAAATCACAAATATACAGAAACTTATAGATCTGAATTTTTTTTCATAAAAATAAAAACAAAATTCGTACACGCTTTGCACGTGGCTCTGATACCACTGTTGGGTTTTTCGGGTCGCAAAAACCGCTTTTTGCGTTGCGGAAACCCCGAAACCCATGCCACGGATCCGTGCAAAGTTTATAAAATTTCGAAAAACTTCATGTACGAGTTTCTAACCTAGATCTACACTAAATCTACAAGGAATAAAAGAAATTTACCCCTGATGCGAAGCCCTTCGCGTATCCCACTCTTCCAAGGTTCGCCGGATCTCGAGAGTATCAAAATAGACACTCCTCTATGTGTATCCACACAAGCAAGAGATGGAGAAAACAACTAAAAGGTGTGCTAGCACCCTTAGAAGTTTCGGCCAAGGAGGTGGAGGAGAGGGAGAGAAGAAGCCTTGAGAGGAAGAAGAAAAAATGAATTGCCTTGAATGAAAATCAATCCATTCCACACTAAAAGTGGCCGGCCACTTCATGGCTTGTAACCCCCATGGAATATCAGGAGTCAAGTCTCTTGATCTCCTCTATGAGGTGGAATTTGGTCAAGTCAAACTTGACCAAATGAAGAAGCCTTGATGATGTGGCATTGGTCAAGTCAAAGTCAAGTCAAAACTTGACTCTTCATCTTCCTACTTAAGTCAAGTCAAACTTGACCACTTCTCTCCCTTGGTTGATCTAATCTAACCATTGGTTCAAGTCAATTTTAATTTAATGAATCTCTATTCATTGAATTAAATTAATTAAATGAGTCTAAGTCTAAATTAGACTCACTTAACACATGAACCAAATTGAGTCTAACTCAATTAACTCAATTTGGATTACTCTTAATCCAATTTGGTTCATCACATGGACCTAATCCTTTAGGTTCATCAAATGAACCTAATCACCATCTAATTGCCCTATGTGTGTGACCCTATAGGTTCTTATAATGTTGACAATGCTCCTAAACCCATTTAGAAGCATAAGTAATGAGCGGTATCTAGCAACACATCATTACTACCCATGTTATAATAATGTTGAGATCCAACATCACCTTATGACTACTAATTGTGGCTCCTCACAATATATGACATTGTCCTTCTATCCTAGACATCTAGATTGATCAATATGAGGTATAGACCGTGTCATCCTCTAATCAATCTAAATCTTGAATCCCAAGTAGACTCACTCAATCAAATGAGCTCAACATCTCATATTGACTCATTTGGGCATGGCCATGCACTTAGTGGTCTCACTCTATCAAGAATATCGATGTCTCTCCCGTCATATAGGAGGGATAGATCCTATCTACATCACTCACATCCCTCCGCATAATTTGTTACATACCCAGTAATCGCCTTTATAGTCCACCCAGTTACGGGTGACGTTTGACGAAGTCAAAGTATGTAACTCCTTATGTAGGGAACTATGGCGACTTCAGGTCCAAGGACTAGTAGTCATACTAATAGCCACATGAGAAAGTATATGACACTCATATAACGATCCATGATACTTTCTCATGGTGGGTCATTCAGTATACATTCTCCAATGCATACTCATGTGTCAACTTGATATCTCCATATCCATGACTTGTGAGATCAAGTCATCGAGTTGACCTACATGCTAGTCTCGTCGCATTAACATTGTCCCTGAATGTTAATACTTGACTAGGAATGATTAAGAGTAGTGTTCCCTATATCATCTCACTATCGATTCAACCAATCGATTGATATAGGTAAGAACCTTCTACTCAAGGACGCTATTATACTTAGTTATTTGGCACCAATACAAGTAAGTATAATAACCAAAAATAAATATCTTTATTTATATACAAGAATATGATACAACGAGTCCATATAATAATCATCAAATGATTGGCTCTAGGGCTCTAACTAACAAATATAACTTAACAAATAGTACTAAAGAGGTTTAGGATGATAATATGTAAGAAAGCTCTGTCTATGCATGTTTAGGAAGAATCATATGTGTTTAACCTGGTGCATTTGGCTTAGTGGAATTAATTAAAGCTACCCCTTATTAATCTAAACTGGCTAGACTAAAGTTTTGTATTAATCTCTTTGGGTAGGGCTATTTGAAAAATCTCGAAGCACGTGGTTACTCTAATGATTTCTATGTGACTCACCGCAGGCTAGAATCAAAGAATGTCTGCCTGATTAACCCAAAGTTAAACTTGAATCTAACACAAGTTAAATTAACCCTAAAAATCTAACCTAACTCATCTCACAAAATGATAGGATATCATTGTCTGAAAACTTAAACTAGGTGAGATGATTGGATCAATTAAATCAAATTAAATTTAAACTTAAATTTAACTTAAACTTAAACTTAAACTTAAAATTAAACTAAAATTAAATTCAATCAAATTAAATTAAAACTTAAATTTAAACTTAAGTTTAAACTTAAAATTAAATAATAATTTAACACTTAAAGATAAATTCTAACTCCTACCCTCTTGTAGGAATCTAAGTGGATCCTGAATAGTGGTTGTTCTAGACAAATAACTGAGGATCACACCAAATTTACCAAATTCAGATATAAAAGCCTAGGAATAGTTGTCTTTGAAAACAACAACAAACTTAAGGTAATTGATATAGGTAACATTGAACTAGAGTCAAATTTCATTATTCATAAAGTACTACTTGTTGAAAATTTCAAATTCAACTCACTCAATATTAGTCAATTCTATGACTCAGAGTATAAGGTTAGGTTTACATCCACTAAATATTTAATTAAACATATGAAAGACCCCACATATAATTAAAAGGATTTATGAATAATAATATTTACACAATTAATCTAGTCAACCCCTCACTTAAGTGTCATTTGACATAAGAAGAGAAAACCTGGCTATGACATAAAAATTGTCCTATACTAACTTTAGAAACCTTTCTAAATTAAATAGACTAGTTAAAGTACTACCAAAACTACCTTATTTAGATGTAATAATCTGTAATACTTGTCAATAAGGAAAACAATCCAAGTCAACCTACAAACCTACCAATCAAACTCAAACTAAATCAATACTTGAACTTCTACATCTAGATCTATTTGACTCTCATGGATACAAATCAATCAATGGAAATCTATATTATTTAGTAATAATAGATGACTATTCTAGGTTCACCTGGCTAAAATTTTTAAGAAATAAAGATGAAACATTTAAAATCTTTAGTAACTTTTGCAACAAACTGAAATGAAAAAGACTTGAAAATCAAATGAATTAGAAGTGATAACGGTGGAAATTTAAATACCATAGGTTTACTAAATTCTGTTTAGAAAATGAGTATTATCAAAAATTCTCATGTCCTAAAGTACCTCAACAAAATGGAATAGTTGGAAGAAAAGATAAAACACTACAAGAAGCAAATAGGACAATGTTTAATGAATACCAACTACCCAAATATCAATGTCTTGAACTCATAAATACAACATGCTATCTGCAGAATAGGATAACAATAAACAAAAATTACAACAAAACCTCATATGAACTATATTATAATAAAATACCAAACATTAAATGCTTCAAGGTATTTGGATGCCCGATTTACATATTAAATATAAGAGAATACTTAGAAAATTTTACCTCAAAAGTAGACAACAGAATCTTTGTAGGGTACTCCCTAAACAATATAGGCTATAGGGTTTATAATAAAATTACATTAAGAATTGAGGAAACAACCAATGTGAAATTCAATGAAAATACTAACTTTAAAGAATTTAACTCAACTCAAACTCAATACCAACCCATGGACTTTGTTAGGTCTAGAATAGATCTAGGAGGAGCAAGTAAAAACCTGAATCAAATAGATGAACACGAAGATGAACAAAATCAACCACCAGAAAATGAACAAATACAAATTGAATCCAGAATAATAAGAATTGGCCAAGACCATCCAATAGATCAAATAATAAAAGACCCAGATCTGAGGGTTCAAACTAGGTCAGCCTTTAGAAATCTAAGTCAAGTTGCCTTAATTTCTAAGATTGAACCTAAAACTATTAAAGAATCCTTACTTAACCCAGATTGAATCTTAGTCATGCAAGAGGAATTGGCTCAATTTGAAAGATGTGAAATTTGGGACTTAGTTCCATTACCCAAAAGCAATAAGTCTATAGAAACAAAATAAGTTTTTAGAAACGAACTAAACAAAAAAAGAGAAATCATAGGAATCAAGCTAGGCTAGTAGCCAAAGGATTTAGTCAAGTCGAAAGACTTGACTATGATGAAACTATTGGGATGCTCGGAGCTAGAGGGGGGTGAATAGCTCGCTTGTTTTGAATCATGATGATTTGCAACAAAATACTTGAAAGCAAGCTCCTCCAATGCTAATAAGATGGATTTGTTGGTACCTAAGGTTGTTTTGATGTGATCAAACAAGTTAAGTTAGGTCTTATTGTGTTTAACCTTGTGTCTAAGTGTGCAGGAACTTAGAAGCACAGGAAGTCGAGCAAAAGATGTAACTAGCAAGAAGGATGGCACGTGAAAGAGCCGACGGGCTCAGTGCGTCTGAAGGACCAGGTGTTGCCGAAGAGTACACCGACGGACGAGAAGGGAGCATGCAGTGTTTCTGAGAGACAAGAAGCCGAAGCAGAAGATTGCTCGAGGAGCAAAAGACGCAGTTAGTGTCACGCCCCAGAGGAGTCTCTGTCCGAAGAAATTTCGGCAGCATCTCCCCTGTACGGCGGACAATCTGAAACTTTTCTACAAGCACTATATACCTCAGCCACATGCGGCTGGAATAATAACAATAAAAGAAAACAAACACCACGCAGTTAATATCAAATTCAGCCTACTCGGCTGTACCAAAACCAAAACACAAAACTGCTAGCCGGCTAGGCTTACACAACCAATAACAAATTCAAAACACCACACAACAACATCAACCCTCCAAAAATAAAACCAGAGTACAGAGCTAAACATACTGATACATAAAACAAACAAAACATACGTGAAACCGATAAGTCCTCTGATGTGACGTGGGGACGGCAGGGATACTCAAGCGACACAAAACCAACTGGTACGAAAAAGATAGTATCAACGGGGTGAGTTCAACAACTCGGCGAATACCAATGGACATGAGTAGTAAGATATATCTATCAGCAACAAACATGGAATATAACTTCCTAATCATATATAGGAATCATGGCGAAAGGTAATTGAGGCATACTCACGAGAACTCATATCCGGACAAAGGGTCGAACAACCGAAAGTGTCAATAATCACGTATGCAGGTCAAAGTATGTATCCAACCAAAATGCACCAAATGCAGCAAACACAATCATAAAATATAAATGCATCAATGCATATGATGCTAATGATGCGTCCTGGTCACCCCCGACGATCATCTCACACACAAATGGTGAGACCGAGGTGGGTAGGTTTGTGACAACCGTGCACTCTGTCGTCACTACTCACGATGAGTGACCGAGTGGACGGGATGCTGTCGGAGTACTCCTGTCTGTGACCCCAAATCATAAATGGGGGCTCAATGCTCTCATCTCCGGTACACGATGACGGGAGGAAATCTCTGCCTACTACCGCTGAGTCACACGACCAACGGAGCCAAGAGTCCACCGTCTGCGGCTACTACATGCTACACTAAATGCAGGTGAGCCAAGCAGGCCATCACTGGCTACCACGCGAGTCATATGACCAACGGAGCCAAATAGCGAACCGCCACACATGCCCGATATACCACTAAACCATGAGTGGGGGTGTATGCAGTACATGCTGGCGATGGGCTCAACCATAGTGGAGCCGACAATCGCAACATGCAATCAAGATGCATGTCACTATGCATAGCAAAAACTGATCAACATAACCATATCCATACATACAAAATGGGTACTGTAAAAGCGATGATCACATACCAAGATCTAGAGTACACAGGTCAGATAGAATATCAAAAACCCTATGTCCTGAACATAATAAGTATGGAATATCCCGATCAACATAGAAAAATCCATATATACATAATATGGGTACCACAGTATCAATAAGCCAAATCCACGGATCTAGGGTATACAAATCCTCTAAGGTATAACAACCTAGACCCAAATCATATCCCTCTTCCATAGCATATGTACCAACAATATACACAGATCAAAGAATCAGGGTCTAAACACCCGAATCATATATGATATACAAATAGAGGTACACAAATCTGATATGGCACTAAAACCTAAGTATCAGATAATCTAGATACACAGGCCAGAAACAACAATCCAAATCCTAGTCCTAACCTCAGTAAGCATGGTATGTCACTCTAGAAACTAAGATACTCATGGTAACAAGATAATCATGGCAACAAATCACGAGATATAAGCACGGATACATCACAGGTGGCAAACCTAACATGCTATGGATATCAAACAGTGACATACCAAAGGCAAGCATGTTCATTGCATGTAGTTATAAAATACTATGCATATCCAATGACAATATCATAAAAGATAAGTCAAGAGGTACCCGCCTCCAATAAGAGGATCGTATCCAGTCCAATCCAATCAAATCCAACGTTGAGATGTCCGTCTCAAATCACAGTCCTGTAACCACATGGCATATATAAATTTAGCTAATTACGTATAAATTAATTAGCCAAATCAAATCCCCCAATCACTGTCCTACATCACATATGTAACTTATCAATTACATATGTTATACATATCTAAATCACATTTTGCACGAATCCTTCAAGAACAAGATACGAAACAAAATTTAAGGATTTACCACCAATGTATCCTCCTAATAACCAATTCAAATCCTCGTTCCAAATGAAAATTTCCAATTGGTTCAACTCAGATGTAATCTGATAACCTATGCAGAATCTGTACAGAATAGATCATCCTCAATAGGAATCTAAAGAAAATCACTGAACATCAACATGCTCACCTAAGTGTATGAAAAATGATCAGATTCCTCATCTCCACAACAGTTTAATCCCAAATTCGCAAGTGGTGGATGGTGGTACAAGCTGGCCACAAAGGTTTACAATTCCTTCCTCCCTGCCTTCACTTCCTAGCCTTATTCCGATTCTCATCAGTGTAGGGAACAGAATGGCGTGCAGTGCCAAAGATAAGCCCATGTCTGCCGGTGATAAATTTGAGACCACAACGCTTGCAAGGGACGGAAGAAGGTGATCCAGTGGCTTGAGGTGGATCTGCATCCCCTAGTGCTCGCGTGGCCGGAAAATGAAGGGAATCGGATCCAGGGCTAGGGCACAGAAAGGCTGCGCGCAGGTATCTGAGATGCTGGCCGTCGGTGATCAGTCATGGCGGTTGGCTTTGGCTAGGGCGCGGCGTCGCCGATCGGCTGAGAAGACGAGAGGAAGAGGGCGTCGGCGTGATGTGGCTAGGGCACAACAGCGTCGGCACTGTGCCGAGTCGAATCTGGTGGCCGGCGGTGCTCGGCTGTGGCCGGCGGTAAGGGGTGAGGAACTGGGTCGGCGGCGGTGCTAGGGCACGGTGACGGCGGGGCTAGGGCACACTGGAGAAGCGCCGGGCGAGGCGGCTCGGGTGCGCGAGAAGCAAATGGCACAGTAAGGGATTCGGAGGAAATAGGAATAAGGAAAAAGAAAAGAAAATAAAAAGAAATCAAGCATTTCCTCATTTAAATGGGGAAACCCAAACAGGCTTTCTCGGAAGCCTATTTTTTTATCCCCGTTAACTCTTCCATACGAGCTCCGAAAAATCTCCGAAAAATTTCTAAAAATTCCGAAAAATTCCCTTATTAATATTCGCCCCTTTTCCGGTATTTTACAGTTAGTGAGAAGGTCGGCACAGGAGAGAGTCGATGGGCTCGGTGCGTCCGAGGGATGAAGAGTTGCGGAAGAGTATGCTGGCAGACAAGAAGGAAGCATGCGACGATTCTGAGGGATGAGAAGCCAGAGCGGAAACTTCCTTGAGAAGACCAGAAGTTGGGTTTGGGTGAGTCCTATTCTGGATGATCAAAATCACCCAAGCAAGCAGAGCTAGAGCGGAAGACCCGGACCGAGGTGAGCGGAACCGGAGTAGAGGGCTCGGACCAAAAAGTCAACTATGTTGATTTTAAGGGTCTGGGCTCCCGGACCCATTCTGAGCACCTAGAGTCCGAGCGCCCAAAACCCTTCCAGGCATCCGAAACCTCGTATTTATCCACTTCGACGTGAATGTCGACCGTTGCATCAGGGATACATTTCTAACCCACTCCCGACACCTGAAACACTTTCAAGCACCCCGACCAAGGCTATAAATACAGCCTTGATCCAGAAGCTTTACAATAACAAGCAATTTGATAAACAACACTTGTGCGCTTCTCTTTGTTAGTTTAGCTTCATCTTTCTGTGTGTTAATTGCTATAAAGAGACTTCTCCGTCTGAAGGAGAATTTAGTGTGTTTCACTTCCTTGGATTAACAACCTCTCCAGTTGTAACCAAGCAAATCCTTTGAGCCTCTATTTTTTCAGTTTATTTAATTATTTTATGCAAGTGTCTTTTTAAGTCCGAGAAGGGTTCATTTGTTTTATTTGTGCAGGGCTATTCAACATCCCTTCTAGCTGGCCAATGGTCCTACAAGTAGTATCAGAGTCAGGATGCTTCAGGAGTACTAACCGTCGATCGAAGCATCAAATCGATGGACGGAGCTAGCATCTACCCACCGGTATTTGAGGGGGAGTTCACTTTTTGGAAACGTCGGATGGAGGTATATTTCAAAATCGATTTTAATATTTCACTAACAATTAAGTATGGTTTTGATATGCCCAAAAGCAAAGAACGAAAAGAAATTGAGAAGCATCGATGGACTGAAAAGCAACGCAATGACTTCATGGCTAACAGTAAGGCTGAGTTCCACCTTTTGAGCGTTCTGTCTGCTTAAGATGTTGACAGAATCGGCAATTATGAGAATGCAAAAGAACTTTGGGAAAAGTACTTAAAGTTTTACGAAGAACCAAAAGTAACCGAATCCAACTCCTCGATGACCTCAGAGTTGTTATCAGAAGCGGAAAACAAGAAAATTGCCGAAACTGCTCTCATAGTCGAGTACCTACCTAAAGATAAAGAAAGTTCTTTAGAAATGAGCATTGAGAACATCAATGAAGGGGAGCAACGTCGGAGGAAAGTAGCTCTACAGGGGGAGAATCAGAAATCGACAAGGTAAGTCAGGTACAGTCTCTACCTTCTGACCAAATGTTTAATTTGATATTGTCAAAAGATTCTTGTAAATCAGTAATGAAAAATAAAAAATTATTAATAGAAAATAATGAGTTAAAAAGAACTCTAGCAACATCTTGTCGATCAGAGGATCTCGACAAACTAAAAATAGAAAATGAAATGTTAAAAGAACAAATACAAATTTTAAAAATTTCTAGATTTTCAAAATTCTCTACTTTAAAATTTTGAATTATTGTAAATTTAAATTTCACAATGGACAGATTAAAAATTTGTCAAGAAAGCATGTACCTAAAAAATTTCTTGTTAATCCGGTAAGAAGAAATCTATTTTGAATTCCAAAATCACGCTTGTATTAATTTTTTTTTGCAATTGATTTTTTTTTGTTTTAACTTGTGTTCAAAATAAATTGGATTCTATTTTTTTTTATAAATAAGAATTCAATATTCATCTTAAGGAAAAAATCTCAAATTTTTTTCATATCATTTGAATATTTAATTATTCTGCAAGAGTTATCCTTGCTAACTTTTCTTCGTCTAAGAATTTTTTTGGGAATTTTCTTTGAGTTATTTAAATACAAATATCTAAATATTAAGAATATTCAAAATTGTAAATTATATATATATATATATATATATATATATATATATATATATATATATATATATATATATATATATATATTGTCTAAATGAATGCTTAGTGGACTTACTGTTAAAATAGTTAATTGTCGTATATAATTACTTTATATAATTTCTTTAAATGTTTTTCCAAATGTAATATTTTATAAATCTTGAAAATGTATTTAATTTCTTCTGTCAAAATACATGTTCTATTTTTCAGAAAATATTTCAAGATTTCTAAAATTGTCTTAAGGTTTCCAATTTCTTTTTTTTTTTTTTTTTTTTTTTTTTTTGTATTCATTTAGACTTGTGTTTAAAATTCACAAATTTTTCAAGTCATTTTAACTTGATAAATTCAAAGTTTCTTTTAAAATTACAAAATTTATTACTTTTTGAAAAGTTACCCTTAGATTTTTTTTGGTACCCCATTTTTTATGTGATCAAAAGGGGAGAAGGGAAGATTAAGTCTAGGGGGAGGTAGCTTATTTTTTTACTTTTTGCACTTTATTGCAAAATTTATTTCTTTTACTTTATGTTTGTATACCCTAACTTAACTTGGGTTGCTCACATTAAAAAGGGCGAGATTGTTGGAACCCCAAGGTTGTTTTGATGTGATCAAACAAGTTAAGTTAGATCCTGTTCTGTTTAACCCTATATCTAAGTGTGCAGGAACTTAGGAGCATAGGTAGTCAAGCAAAAGACGCAACTAGCGAAAAGGATGGCACGGGAGAGAGCCAACCAACTCGGTGCGTCTAAAGGACGAGGTGTTGTGGAAGAGTACACCGACAGACGAGAAGGGAGTGTGCGGTGTTTCCGAGGGACAAGAAGTCGGAGCAGAAGATTGCTCGAGGAGCAAAAGACGCAGCTAGCGAGAAGGTTGACACAGGAGAGAGCCGACGGGCTTGGTGCGTCCGAGGGATGAAGAGTTGTGGAAGAGTATGATGGCGGACGAGAAGGAAGCACGCGATAATTCTGAGGGACGAGAAGACGGATCGAAAGCTTGCTCGAGAAGGCCGGAAGTTGAGTTCGGGTGAGCCCTATTCTGGATGGCCGAAATCACCCAAGCAAGCGGAGCCAGAGCGGAAGATTCAGACCAAGGCGAGCAGAACTGGAGCAAAGGGCTCGGACCAAAAAGTCAACCATGTTGACTTTAAGGGTTCGGACGCCCAAAACCCCATATTTATCCAATTCGACGTAGATGTTGACTGTTGCGTCAGGGATAGATTTCTATCACACTCTAAGCGCCTGGAACGCTTCCAGGCGCCCCGACCAAGGCTATAAATACAGTCTTGGTCCAGAAGCTTTACAACAACAAGCAATTTGATAAACAACACTTGTGCACTTCTCTTTGTTAGTTTAGCTTCATCTTTCTGTGCGTTAATTGCTGTAAAGAGGCTTCTCCGCCTGAAGGAGGATTTAGTGTTGATCCGGCGGTAAGAATGGGGGACCCATTTTCTGAAGGGTCTCAGCTTGAGGACCGATGAAGGGATGACTAAGCGGTTAGTGGCCACGTCGAGTAGCTGAGTAGGTCCGAGCGGAGCTAGAGATAACTCATCCAGGGGCTTGGGTTTCCGACGCCAAGGCAGGAGGATCGAAGGGCCGAGCGGGAGTCCGCTCGGCTGGAACCGAAGGGCCGAGCGGGTCGTCCGTTCGGCCAAGATAAGGCCGAGGGTACAAAGGGGGCCGAGCGGCCTATGCGCTCGGCTCGGGGTATGGGATATCAGCAGAAGCATGTCTGATGATTAGGCCGTACACAAGATTGCACGATGGAGGACCTTGCCGTCATATCATGGGAAGGTTGATACAGTATCAGTATGGCCTCATGGACATCTTCCTGACTGATCCATATCTGGGCATGGCCCTTCTGACAGACCCATACCTGGGCATGGTCAAAGGCAGGTGGTCGCTTTGATTGGCGCGCCCAGGCTTCTTCAGGAGGTCTATATAAGGCCTCCATTTCTTCACCGGAGGTATGAAAAATCTTCATCTTGAGGCCACCTTCTTGTTATTTCTCGCCTGACTAGAGCGTCGGAGGGCCGTCGCCGGGACACCCCTCCCGGCTCGATTTTGCTGCAGGTTCGCCGGAGCACTCGAGGATCCAGCAGGAAGCGCCGCATCCCCAGCGTTCGTTGACTCTTGGTTCGAACAGGATCAATTTGGCTGCGGGAGCCTTTGCATTGAGCAGGAACAATGGACGGTGGGCGACAACACTGCAGTGACGCTTTCAGCGAAGAACTCGATGCTCTAGTCGAGATGAGGGCCACCAAACTTATGGAGCAAAAATAAAAGCATCAGCCGAACAGTAGGAGCAACAAGCAACATCTGCGTGTGGCCGAGCGGAGCACCTCAAGCCACCGTCGCATTCCCTCGGGCCTTATTTCGCACCCCAGCACCAGCTCAAGAGATAGAGGCTCTTCTTCAGACGAAATGCCAGGATGATAGAAAAGGGAAAGCTCCCGGGCGGACTCATCTCCCGGGCGGATCAATCGCCAATTCTCGGAGGCTATTCTCCGAGACCCTCTACCCGCACTACGTGCCTCCGACGATCGGCGAGTACGATGGAACAACGGACCGGATGATCATCCGGGTAAATTGATAACTGACTACACTCCATCAATATCAGAGGGAGTAAAGTGCGCGTCTTCCTTACAACTCTCTGGGATCGGCTCAGCGGTGGTTTCGGGGCTGCCGGACGGGTCCATCACTAGCTTCAAGGACTTCGAGCGGCCTTCCTCCACCACTTCGCTAGCAATCGGTATCAGAAGACAAGTGTCAACTTGTTTACCATCAAGCAAGAGTCGAGAGAATCGCTTGAGCCTACATCCAGCGATTCAACCAAGTGGCGATGGATATCCCAACGGCCACATCGGAGACGATGATGAATGCCTTCACTCAGGGCCTTGTGGATGGGGACTTCTTCCGGTCTCATCCGAAAGTCGCCCGAGATTATGATCATATGCTACATCGGGCCAATGAATACATAAACGTGGAAGAAGCACAAGCCGCCGGAAAAACTCCCACCGGCGGGCACCTATTCATCTGGCGGAAGCAAGACGCCGTCGGACCACCTAGAGGACCGAGAGTGAAGCAATCCGATCCCCCGCCCGGTCGCACGTATGAAAGTGGGCTGCGCTCAAGCCAAAGAAGAGGTGGACCCCTATGTTCCGCTCCTTCCACCAGACGAATACGCACAACACGAAGGATTGTCGAAGTCTTCCCTTCGTGGCCAATCCCGTTCCCAGGAATGCCGAACGACGGTCTCCTCCCATCGACAGGAGACAAAGGACCCATGAAGTCGTACGGACTGCCGGCGACATCAGACACCCGATCGGCCCGATCTCCGAGACAGGAGAATCGCGGGCGTCGAGAGCAGTCACGACCGTCCGCTCGGGAAGAGGAAAACAGGAGCAATACTTCACGGGCGATCAACGTTATTGCTGGCGGGCCGACCGGAGGAGACTCAATCGAGCAGGAAGGCGGGCGTCCGGCAGCTCCAGATCCACGTGATCGGTTGTAGCCAAGGGCGGGCAAGTGGACCGGAAATCACTTTCGGGCCGGAGACTTGGAAGGAGTAGAAGTGCCCCACGACGCTCGCTCATTAAAGCGGTAATAGCAAATTATACTATTCACCGAATATTTGTTGACACAGGAGCTCGGTCAACATCATATTCAAGAAGGCGTTCGATCACCGTAAATTGATCGAGTTGCTGCCATGTGACCCGCTCTCGGGTTTACGAGCAACGTGCGGGGTCGAACAAATACTGGTGGCTACCTCGGCTGGGAGGAGCCTCGGGAGGACCGGACAATAAATTTCGTAGTGGTTGACTCTCCCTCGTCCTCTGCGTCATTTTGGGACGGCCGCTCGGCGAATTCCGGCGGTCGTCTCAACCTTCCACCGAAGATGAAGTTCCCCATCGAAGACAAGGTGGGAGAAGTACGGGAGACCAGTTAGCGGCTCGGCGATGCTACATCGAGATGGTCCGAGCAGAATCCAACTCAGCTCGGAAGGTGCCTCGAATCGAGGTAAATACTATCACCGAAAAGCCACCCACCTTAATTTACGAGGAAAAAGAAGAGGTGCAGATTCATCCGACCCGATCGGAGGCCACGACTTTGTTGCCTCGATCCGGAGGAGAAGCGAAGGAGGAGCTGATCCAATGCCTCCGACGAAACCATGATGTATTCGTCGTGCGACACATGAATTGCACGAATTTCGCCGAGCATAGCACAACATGAATTGCATGTCCGACCGGACTTCGGCCAGTGAAGCGGAGAAAAAGGGATTTCGGTCTGAGAATGCCATCATCCGGTAGAAGAAACTCGGGCCGGCCACATCTGAAGTGCGGTTCAGTGGGTGGCTAACGTAGTATTAGTCTCCAAGCGGGCGGCAAGTGGAGAGTCTGCATCGACTTTCGGGACTTAAACAAAGCATGCCCCAAGGATTTTTATCCCCTATCCCGGATAGATCAGCTGGTGGACTCTACGGCCGGCTGCGAATTAATTTGTATGCTTGACGCCTACCAAGTCTATCATCAAGTGCCGCTCGCCAAGGAAGATCAAGAAAAAGTAAGCTTCGTAACAGCCGACGGCACATATTGCTACAATGTAATGCCGTTCGGATTGAAGAATGCCGGGGCCACCTATCAACGCTTGATGAACAAGGTGTTCAAGGAGCAGATCGGGCGTAATCTGGAAGTCTATGTGGACGACATTCTTATCAAATCCGTCCGAGCGGCCGATCTCTTCAAGGACATGGAAGAAACCTTCCGAACGCTTCGCAAGTATGGAGTCAAGCTAAATCCCCAAAAGTGCCTCTTCGGAGCGAAAGGAGGGCGTTTCTTGGAGTACATAGTGACCGAGCGGGGAATCGAAGCCAATCCCAACAAAGTGAAAGGTCTGCAAGACATGCCGCCTCCAAGAAATACAAGGGAAGTGCAGCGGTTGACCGGTCGGATAACTGCTTTGTCCAGATTCATCTCCAAAACCGCCGACCGGAGCCTTCCCTTCTTCAAGATCCTGCGCAGGGCTACGAAGTTTCAGTGGGATGAAGAATGTGACCGAGCATTTGAAGAATTGAAAACATATCTAAATTCTCTGCCTGTACTTGCCAAGCCGATCGGGGGTGAGTCACTTTATATGTATCTGTCGTCAACTGAACATGTTGTAGGCTCAGCACTTGTGAGGGCGAGCGGCGAAGAGCAACCGGTGTATTTTCTAAGCCACATTTTAAAAGATGCTGAATCTCGTTACACCGGGCTCGAGAAGTTGGCCTTTGCTTTGGTTCTAGCTGCTCGGCGCCTTCGACCGTATTTCTTGGCTCACACCATCATTGTCCGGACGAACAGTCCACTAGGAAGAGTACTGTTGAATCCGAAGCGTCCGGACGGCTCATCAAGTGGACGACAGAATTGAGTGAATTTGACATCCAATATCAATCAAAGCCCAATCCTTGGCTGATTTTGTGACCGAAGTGCAAAGGCGAACCGGAAGCTATGTGGAGAATATATGTGGATGAGTCCTCCACTCGGCTCGGAAGTGGGATTGGAATATTGTTGCTCTCACCTCAAGAAGAGAAGATGCACCTATTCGTCCGGCTGGATTACAAAGCTACCAACAACGAAGCAGAGTATGAGGCCCTCATAGCCGGATTGCAGGCGGCATGTGGGTGCCGTCGGGTGACTCTCTATTCGATTCACGGTTGGCGCTCAACAACTTTCGGCACCTTTGAAATCAACTGTGTGCTTAAACTCTACGTTGAGGCCTTTGAAAACTCAAAGCTACTTTCCGAGAGGTTCTTATACAGAAGATCCCCGAACGGAGAACCAGGCAGCAGACGAGTTAGCCAAACTCGCGAGTTCAATAACACCGGTTGCCATTCAGCAACCAATTGAAAAAGTACTGCTGGTGGCGCACGTCGATCGGATGCAAGGCCTCACGTTTCCAAGCGATGGAGGACACCTATTATAGAATTTCTCCGTTCGGGCACCACACCATCCGATGAATATGCAGCCCGACTCCTCAGAGAAGAGCCGGTCGGTTTACACTCATTGAGATCAGCTTTACAAGAAAGCTTTCTCGCGCTTGGCTGAAATGTGTAAGCTCGGAGGACTCAGCTTACATCCTCCGTGAAGTACATCAAGGATCATGCGGGGGTCATCCGGGCGGGCGCTCATTGGTCAAGAAGATCCTCTTGGCCGGATACTTTTGGCCAACTTTACAAATAGATGCCGCTCGGACAGTATCTACCTGCCTTTCATGCCAGAAGTATCACAACTTCTCTTACCGACCGGCCGAAGAAATGAAGGCGTCGAGCGTTTCATGCCCGTTCGACCAATGGGGAATGGATATTGTCGGTCCATTTCCGATGGCGGCCGGGCAGAGGAAATTCTTACTAGTGGCGGTAGACTATTTCTCCAAGTGGGTGGAGGCCGAGCCACTAACAAAGATCACTGAACAAATGGTTAAAAAATTCATCTGGCAACACATCATTTGTCGGTTCGGCATCCCTCGTCGACTAGTGTCCGACAACGGGCGGCAGTTCACAGGGAAGATGTTAGAGGATTGGTGCAAGAGCTACGGCATAGAGCAACATTTTACGTCCGTGGCATACCCCCAAAGCAACGGTCAAGCCGAAGTAGCCAACCGGGAAATTCCCCGTATTCTACGCACTTGGCTCGACCACGTGGGGGGGAGTTGGCCGGATGAAGTGCCGGGCGTTTTATGGGCCATCCGGACAACTCCTAAGGAAGCAACGGGTGTCACACCTTTTCATCTGGTGTACGGCGGCGAAGCAGTCATTCCAGTTGAAGTCGGCGTCGAGTCCGCCCGGATCCAGAGCTACGATGATGACAACGCCGAACGGAGAAACATGGAGCTAGATTTGGTTGACGAAGAGCGTGCCAAGGCATCCGTTCGGCTGATGGCGTACCGTCAACGGATGAAGCAAAACTACAACCGGCGCGTCATTCCCCGATCGTTCCAGGTCGGCGACCTTGTCTGGAAGAAAGTCAAGCCGGTCGGCGACGTTGGCAAGCTTGAAGCTCCGTGGGCAGGTCCCTTCAAAATCATCGAAAAGCTCCGCTCGGGCGCGTATTATTTGGAGGATGAGGACGGTCGGCAGTTAGATAGGCCATGGAGCGCGAACCACCTCCAGCCTTACCGGGCGGGATGAAAGGCATTGGCGAGGAATGAAGGCCCCGCGTCGTTCAGCCGGAGGTAAATGGGTCGAGCCAAGCGCTCGAGGATCGAAGACCCAGTACCTTCCGGACGGAGATAAATTATCCGAGCCAAAATGCTCGAAGCAGACCCTGAGCCATTCGGCCAGGAGTACGTTCTCCAAGCTGGGTAAAAGGGGCATATGGATTATCCAAGCCAAGCACCCGAATAGTGAAGGCCTCCCAGCCGATCAGATTCGCAAGCGAATGACCCATGCTGTTCGGCCGGGCATAAATATTGTTCAAGCGCGGGATATGAAGGCCAAGGTCGCTCGACCTGGTAAGGAGTTAGCCTCGAAGGCCGTCTAGCCCAGACGTTAAACCGTAGAGCCGCGCCGACCGGCTATAAAAACCGAGCGGATAACCGACGAGCACCGTCGTTAAAGATCGAGAGCCGCGCCGATCGGCTATAAACATCCGCGCCGACGAGCACCGTCGTTAAAGATTGAGAGCTGCGCCGATCGGCTATAAATATCCGCGCCGACGAGCACCGTCGTTAAAGATCGAGAGCCGCGCCGATCGGCTATAAACATCCGCGCCGACGAAAGATCGAGAGCCGCGCCGATCGGCTATAAACATCCGCGCCGACGAGCACCGTCGTTAAAGATCGAGAGCCGCGCCGATCGGCTATAAACATCCGCGCCGACGAGCACCGTCGTTAAAGATCGAGAGCCGCGCCGATCGGCTATAAACATCCGCGCCGACGAGCACCGTCGTTAAAGATCAAGAGCCGCGCCGATCGGCTATAAACATCCGCGCCGAGCTCATGATCGTTCACAAGTACCAGATTGATTAATGCCGGTCGGCCGACGGTTCGCCAATACTTCGCGTGCACTGAATGCAAATACGTTAAGCGCTAAGTGATTTTGAGGAAACGAGTCAATTGATTAACCCGATCGGTCGTTTAGTAGGAAACCCGGGGAGCCCAACAGATTATACGAATAAGCAGCAACGCATTAAAAAGGGGCAATGAAAGGCAAATAAAAAATACAAGGAACATAAGGGGGCCGAACGGCACGTACAATAAAGTTTTTTGCATCCGCCGAGCGGATGAAATACAAAAAGCACTTGAAAGAACTCGCCTCACTCCGGATCTTCAAAGTTAAAAAAGGCGTCCGGGATGTCATCAATCATGGCCACCAGGTCGGAGGCGGGAATATGCATTCCCTCGGGAAGGTGGCCACCCTTCTTCAGGTACGCCATGGTGACCTTGACCGCTTCGGCGAAAGTAGAAGAGACATTGTCGCCGAATTTTGCGCCGAACCGCTCCGAGTGGAGATATTCTTGGCGCGCTGCTGCTAAGCGACTCGGCTCTCCCTCCTTATACCTTTTAAGCACCGCCCGGGAGGCAATTAGGGAATCTTGGACTGCCCTCAAGTCCATCTCAGCTTTTGTGCGTTTGGCCGAACGGATCTCCCGCTCGGCATTCAGCTCGGCCTCTAGCTTTTTAGATTGCTGATCTAGGGCCCGGACTTCAACTTTCATTTTATCCAGATCAGCAATCGCCCGCCTCTTCCGGCCACTGGCTCGCTTCACGTCCCCGTCCCGCTTCTTCACCAAGTCTTCGAGTCGGGCCACCTCTGCAGCCAGATCAGCAGCCTTCTTCTGTTCGGCCTCGAGGGTTTGTTTCTCCCGCTCGGCCAATGGACCCCCTGATACTTGGAGTTTTTCTAGGAGATCCTCCAGCTCGGCCAGCCGGTGGCTGGTGGTAAATTTGCTCAGCCCAACGCTATAAGGAAATAATAAAATCAGGAATCAAACAATAGCATGGCACATGAAGAAAGATGAATTTACCTGTGTGGCCTGCTGCATGTTGTTATCGCCGAGCTGCTTGGGTGTCATGAGGGCCACCTGAATCTGGGCGTCCTCGAAGAGCTTGGCGAGCGGACCAGTCAGGGTTATTTCGTGAACGGGGCTCAAAGGCCGATCGGCGGACAGTAAATATTCCTCCGATGGGAATCGGAGGGTAGTCTTGATGGAAGGGTGGTCGGCCGGCGCTTCTTCAGTCGCGGCCGCCTGATGTGAGGACTCTCCTATGGTGGATGTCTCGCCCAACCGACGTAAGCGGCGACGAGTCCGGGGAGAAGAGCCGGAAGGCTGTTCGGTAGGCGAGGCCGCTGGAGTCCCGATCTGTGATGGCGTGCAAGCAGGCGAAGTTACGCCGATCGGCGCCTGTGGTGCTCCCTCTTGGGTCGGCGGAAGGCTGGATTCTCTTCGACGTTTCCGCCGAACCTCCAATGGTGGATCTCCGACCTGGGGGACGCCGGGGCAGAGGAAACAGGATCCGCCTCTACCTCCGCTTAAGCGGATGGGGCAACTGCTTTCGACCGCGCCCCCTCTGCATCCGCCGAGCGGGGATGAGACCCGCTCCGAGCTCTCTCTGGTGGCCGCTTCAATTTCCACGGCCTTCAACTTCATATGAGCGGTAGCCTTGGAGCGCCACATGACTGCAGTAAAAGAAATTAAAATCAATTAGACAAAAAGACTAAGAGAGTAAAGAATCCTTACTCATGCGGAAGGGAGATTTGCCGAACGGAGACAATCCGAAAATATACAACACCCCTTGAGAAGCAATCGGTCAATCTTGTATCGTGCACAACCGATTCATGAAGATATCGGGTTGCTTCGAAGTTGCGAGATCCTTGGGTCACGCGGTTTGCCATTTGGTTCGAAATGTCGGCCGCTCGAGAAGTCGGATGTAGAAGAAAAATTCTTTCCAGTGCTTGTTGGAGGTCGGCATATTGTCAAAAAATTTAAAGCCTATTCTACTTTGGAAAATAAAAGTCCCCAGCTCGGATTGTTTAGGGTAGAAAAAGAAGTGGAATATTTTGGGGTCAAGAGGGATACTGTGCAGCTTAAAGAGGACGACCACCCCGCTCAGCAGTCTAAAGGAATTCGGCACAAGTTGGCCGAGCGGGATGCGGAAATAATTACAAACCTCCAAAATGAAGGGATGGGTAGGAAATCTAAGGCCACCCTGGAATTGGTCTAAAAAGAAACAAACGGTGCCGATCGGCGGGTCATGGGGCCGGTCAGACGGGTCGGCTACAACTATTTCATAGTTATCGGGAATCCCATACGTCCGAACAAGGCGCCGAGCGCCCTCCTCATCAAATCGGCTCTCCATAGTCAGGTACCAAGGGCCATGAACTCCAACAGCGGGTTCAGAGGAGCTTGCCATCTCGAAGGAGCAAAAAGACAGCGAGAAATCGAAGGAATGGGAACAAAGGAGGCAGAACAAGTTGGGAAGGCCTTGTAAGGGAAGGGAGAAGCTTACTGAGGGAAGGTAGACAGAAAGAATCACCAAAGAGCCGAAGACCACCCAGAGGCGAGAGCTGGGACGGCCGGAATGATGCAGCAGCAGCGGGCACCTTCGACGGAGAATACGCGATGAAACAGAGAATGCGGCGTAAAAGGCGAAGACGAGGGCTTTATACGAATGAGGCTGGTCGGCCTCGTCCGTCGGATGCAGGTCACGGAAGACGAAGTCATCATCTAGCCATCCGTTTCAAAATGACCAGCGTCCCATCGTACGGATCATCATCACCACGCGAGAAGAGCCACGCGGCACTCTGTCGCCAGGCACAATTAATGCGCCCATACCGCGCATGCTTCGACTTAATGGAGAGGATTTGCGTGATTTTCGAGAAGATCTAGACAAGCAAACATCCATGTTGAGCGACAAGACAACCGAAATGAAGAGCCGAACGGCTGAATTTGACAGAAGGGCCGAACGGCCCCAGGGATATTATAAGCTACGGAAAGGCGGCGACCAGTCAGTCGGACTCACTGCCTCCTTCGACTAGATTTGAAGGGAAGGCAAGTGATCCGGCGGTAAGAATGGGGGACCCATTTTCTGAAGGGTCTCAGCTTGAGGACCGATGAAGGGATGACTAAGCGGTTAGTGGCCACGTCGAGTAGCTGAGTAGGTCCGAGCGGAGCTAGAGATAACCCATCCAGGGGCTTGGGTTTCCGATGCCAAGGCAGGAGGATCGAAGGGCCGAGCGGGAGTCCGCTCGGCTGGAACCGAAGGGCCGAGCGGGTCGTCCGTTCGGCCAAGATAAGGGCGAGGGTACAAAGGGGGTCGAGCGGCCTATGCGCTCGGCTCGGGGTATAGGATATCAGCAGAAGCATGTCTGATGATTAGGCCGTACACAAGATTGCACGATGGAGGACCTTGCCGTCATATCATGGGAAGGTTGATACAGTATCAGTATGGCCTCATGGACATCTTCCTGACTGATCCATATCTGGGCATGGCCCTTCTGACAGACCCATACCTGGGCATGGTCAAAGGCAGGTGGTCGCTTTGATTGGCGCGCCCAGGCTTCTTCAGGAGGTCTATATAAGGCCTCCATTTCTTCACCGGAGGTATGAAAAATCTTCATCTTGAGGCCACCTTCTTGTTATTTCTCGCCTGACTAGAGCGTCGGAGGGTCGTCGCCGGGACACCCCTCCCGGCTCGATTTTGCTGCAGGTTCGCCGGAGCACTCGAGGATCCAGCAGGAAGCGCCGCATCCCCAGCATTCGTTGACTCTTAGTTCGAACAGGATCAAGTGTGTTTCACTTCCTTGGATTAACAACCTCCCCAGTTGTAACCAAGTAAATCTTTTGAGCCTCTAGTTTTTTTAGTTTATTTAATTATTTTATGCAAGTGTTCTTTTAAGTCCGAGAAGGGTTTGTTTGTTTTATTTGTGCAGGGCTATTCAACCCCTCTTCTAACCGGTCAACGGTCCTACGGGATTTACTTGGTATCCACCACAAACGAGGTGATTAATCTAAGGATCTGGCCCGCTTTCACACATCCACTATGAAAGAGCTCTTTTTCAGAAATAATCTGGAGGTAGAGAAGCCTCATACAAGCGCACACATAGATATACAAGAAGAAGAACAAGAAAAAGCTAATACAATAAGAAATCTTGTTAGATTTATAACAAATGAACCCTAGTTTCTTTCTTCTTTCTTGTAGAAACCTCTTGATGAACTTGGAAGTACAGCAATACTTCACTCTAAGCCTCCAAGAACTGGTGTAAAGTCGTGTGAAACTTTGAGAAAGAACCTTAATGAAACAGTGCACGCATCAACCCTTTTCTAGGGCTCTTTGGGCACCTTAATCAATTAAGCCTCTCCTTAATTGATTACCGCAATCACCACGTCAGCAACCTCCTTTAAAGGGTTATATTTTAAAACCTTAAGAGATTACCCTAATAGTTTAAGAAGGGTGTAATCGATTACGACCCATTTAGTTCGATCACGAGAGAGTCATAAGCGATTAAGCTTCCCTGCTTAATCGTTTACCGCAGCTTCTGTTTTAAACAGAAAGCTTCTTAAGTGAATGCCTCAATCACTTAAGATGTGCCTAATCGATTAACCTGATCAATTAGGCACCTCTCTGTGCACTTACGAAAACAAGCTTAATTGATTATCGTAATCAATTCAGCATGCCGTATTGATTACCCTAATCGATAATGTCCTTTTTGTTTCCTCATAGAGAGGTCCTTAATATTGGACCCCGTGGTTGTTTTAATGTGATCAACCAAGTTAGGTTAGGTCCTGCTTGTTATTTGATCCATGTTTCTAAGTGTGCAGGAGCTTAGGAAAGCAGGAAGTCGAGCGGAAGATGCAGCTAGCGAGAAGGATGACACAGGAAGGGAGCTGATGGGCTCGGTGCATCCGAAGGACGAGAGAGTTGAGGAAGAGTACACCGGTGGACAAGAAGAACGTGCACGGCGTTCGAGGGATGAGAAGTCGGGTCGAAATCCTGCTTGAGGAGAAGGCCGAAAATTGGGTTCGGGTGAGCCCATTTTGGTTGGCCGCAATCACCCATGCATTCGGAGCCTCGGAAGTGTTAGAGTGTATACTAAAAGCCTAGCTTTTGGTATAAACATTTATCTAGAAATAAGAATCACATTGGTCAAATGTCTACATTTATGATAAATGTAGTTGCTCAATTAATTTATATTGTAGATAACATGGTGTGTGGTGTCACACACAGAAGATCATGTTATCGGTTCCTTATAAATTATAAACAGTAGCTCACGACCAAGATGGAAAGGAACAAACCATTAGAAGGTCGTAGTGTAATTAGGTATTAGTTTATCTTAACTATATAATTACACTAGTACACTTAGAGTGTATTGAGTAGGACCATTTGAGGTCGTTCCTTTTATACTGACTTTATAAAGGAACAAAGACCTCAGTTATTATGGAAGTGTGTGCTCTTAATCCTAATATAATAACAAGCACATATATTTGATATTTATTTCTTTAATTTATCAATGGGTGAGATTTAGTTCGATAAATCAATAAGCCCGATAAGTTGGGAAATGATATCACTTATAGTGTGTGTTGTTGATTATAGAAGGAAATTGTGTCCTAGTGATCTAGGTTGAGAATGTCCCCAAGAGGAGCTCATAAGGATTGTCATGTTAAACCCTGCAGGTGGACTTAGTCCGACATGACGATGAAGTTGAGTGGTACTACTCTTGGACCTATATATTAATTAAGTGAGTTGTCAGTAACTTACTTAATTAGTGGACATTTGTTATCTTAAACACAGGGAGACTAACACACTCATAATAAGAAGGAGCCCAAAATGTAATTTGGGATTGGTGCGGTAGTTCAATAATAGTTCTTTAGTGGAATGAATTATTATTGATAAAATTAAGTTGTGTTCGGGGTGAACACGGGATGCTTAATTTTATCAGGAGACCAAAACCAATTCCTCCTCTCAGTCCCTATCGTAGCCTCTAGTATATAGAGATTTATACCCACCGCATACCCACCTTCTTACCCATCCAATGGGGCCGGCCAAGCTAGCTTGGAACCCAAGCTAGGGCCGGCCAAGACCAAGTGGATGAGCCATGTAGGTGGCCGGCCAAAGCTTGGGTCCCAAGCTTAGGTGGCCGACCACTAGAATATTAAAAAGGATTTTTATTAAAATTATTTCTTATGTGGATATCATGTTTTTAAAAGAGAGTTTAAAAATTAAAAATTTCCTTTTATAGCTTTCTACAAAAGATTAAGAGAAGAGATTAATCTCTTTCCTTATTTGTAGTTTAAAAGGATGGTTTTAATTTTTGGTTAAAACTTTCCTTATTTGTAAATCATCTACATGTTTAAAAGAGAGTTTAAAATTTGAAATCTTTCCTTATTTGTTGATTAAAGGAGGATTTTAAATTTTAAGAAAACTTTCCTTTTTAATCATGTTCATGATTTAAAAGAGAGTTTAAAATTAAATATTCTCTTTTATAAGTTTCTACAAAAGATTAAGAAAAGATTTGATATCTTTCCTTATTTGTAGATTAAAAGAGATTTTAATTTATAGAGATAACTTTCTTTTTATCCACATGTTTAAAAGAAAGATTTTAATTTATTAAATTTCCTTTTTATAAACCAATCATGAAGGGATAAAAATTATTGAGAAATTTTTATAAATTTCCGGAAGCAAATAAGGAAGTTTTAATTGGTGTTTAAAATTTTAATTGCTTGGAGATTTTATGGTGTGGCCGGCCATTGCAAAATTGAAAAGAAAAATTGTTTTTAATTAAATAAATTTTCCTTTTCAATGGCAAAAGATTTAAGGAAGTTTTTATTAAATTTTCCTTATTTGCCAAGATCAAGGATTATAAAAGAATGGGTAGAGGTGCCTTCATGGGGTACAACCATTATTATTTCTCTCCCTATTTTCCTTGGTGTTGTGGCCGGCCAACCTCTCTTCCTTTCTTCCTCTTGGTGGTGTCCGAACCTTCTCAATTGGCTTGGAGCTCTAATGGTGGCCGGATACTACTCGGAGAAGAAGAAAAAGAAGGAGAGAAAACTTGTATCCCTTGGAGCTTGGTTGGTGTTTTGTTCTTCGTCCTTGGTGAAGCTTCTTTGTGTTGGCCGAACCTAGCTAGTGTTGGTTGCTACTCGGAAAACCTAGAGGTTCCACTGTACAAAAATTTTGTACAAAGGTGTGAACCTTTTCCTAGCTACCATGTGTTCTTTTAAATTAAATTTTGGATCGCCTGCGGAACTTAACACGTTTGATCCAAAACTTAATTTATTTGTTCTTTTAGGTTTTGACTTGGATCTCCTGCGGAACTTAACACGTTTGATCCAAATCACCTAAGTTATTAATTCCATTAAATATTAATTTCCAAAATTGGTTCCCAGTACTGACGTGGCGAGGCACATGGCCTTCTTGGATATGGGAGCAACCACCACCGACTAGACAAAACCTTTTAAGGAAAGTTAATATTTAATTTCCTAAAATAACTTTAGGTCAACCGAAAAGAACAATCAAATCACAAGGAAAAGAAAAACAAAAGAACACTATATCGAAAACAAATTCGAAACACTAGAATCGTATGCCTCTTGTATTTAGTATTATTTCCAAAAATAACTAGTATGATGCGGAAAGAAAAATTACTAGTTATACCTTTTAGAAAGACCTCTTGATCTTCTACCGTATTCCTCTTCTAACCTCGGATGTTGTATGGGCAACGATCTTCCGAGATGAGAACCACCTAGCACCTTCTTCTTCCTTACAAGTTTCGGCCATCAAAACTTCTCCTAGGATGAAGAGGTTCGACCACCACCACCATGCTCCAAGGGATGCTAGAAAAGAGGCTTCTTTTCTCTCCTTCTTCTCCTTCTTAGTTCCGGCCACCAAAGCTATCTCCACCATGAGAAAATTTCGGCCACACAAAGGAGAGGAGAGGAAAGAAAGGGCCGACCACACCCAAGGAAGAAAAGAGGGAGAAAAATAATAGAGTTGTTCATTATGAAGCCTCCTCTACCCCCTCTTTTATAATCCTTGGTCTTGGCAAATAAGGAAATTTAAATAAAAATTTCCTTAATTCCTTTGCCATGAAAAAGAAAAATTATTTTAATTAAAACAATTTTCTTTTTTTAATTGCAATGGCCGGCCACCACTTTCCCCAAAACAAGGAGAGTTTTAATTAAAACAAAAATTAAAACTTCCTAATTTGTTTCTAGAAATTTATAAAAATTTCTCCAATAATTTTCATCCCTTCATGATTGGTTAATAAAAAAGAAATTTTATAAATTAAAATCTTTCTTTTAAACATGTGAATAAAAAGAAAGTTATCTCCAAAAAATTAAAATCTCTTTTAATCTACAAATAAGGAAAGATATCAAATCTTTTCTTAATCTTTTGTAGAAACTAATAAAAGAGAATTTTTAAACTTTCTTTTAAATCATGAATATAATTAAAAGGAAAGTTTTTACCAAAATTAAAATCAACCTTTTAATCTACAAATAAGGAAAGAGATTTTAACTCTTCTCTTAATCTTTTGTAGAATCTTATAAAAGGAAGGATTTAAAATTTTAAACTCTCTTTTAAATTATATTATCCATATAAGAAAAATTTTAAAATTAAAATTCCTTTTTATTTTAATAGGGACGGCCACATGAATTCACCCATGAACATACCCATGGTCGACCCTAGCTTGGTCTCCAAGCTAGCTTGGCCGGCCCCTATAGGATGGGTAAGAAGGTGGGTATAGGTGGGTATAGTACTCTATAATTAAGAGGCTACGATAGGGACCGAGAGGAGGAATTGGTTTTGGTCTCCCGATAAAATTAAGCATCCCGTGCTCGCCCCGAACACATAACTTAATTTTATCAATAATAATTCATTCCACTAGAGAACTATTATTGAACTACCGCACCAATCCCAAACTACATTTTGGGCTCCTTCTTATCATGAGTGTGTTAGTCTCCCTGTGTTTAAGATAACAAATGTCCACTAATTAAGTAAGTTACTGACAACTCACTTAATTAATATCTAGCTCCAAGAGTAGTACCACTCAACTTCATCGTCATGTCGGACTAAGTCCACCTGCAGGGTTTAACATGACAATCCTTATGAGCTCCTCTTGGGGACATTCTCAACCTAGATCACTAGGACACAGTTTCCTTTTATAATCAACAACACACACTATAAGTGATATCATTTCCCAACTTATCGGGCTTATTGATTTATTGAACTAAATCTCACCCATTGATAAATTAAAGAAATAAATATCAAATATATGTGCTTGTTATTATATTAGGATTAAGAGCACACACTTCCATAATAACTGAGGTCTTTGTTCCTTTATAAAGTCAGTACAAAAGGAACGACCTCAAATGGTCCTACTCAATACACTCTAAGTGTACTAGTGTAATTATATAGTTAAGATAAACTAATACCTAATTACACTACGACCTTCCAATGGTTTGTTCCTTTCCATCTTGGTCGTGAGCCACTGTTTATAATTTATAAGGAACCGATAACATGATCTTCTGTGTGTGACACCACACACCATGTTATCTACAATATAAATTAATTGAGCAACTACATTTATCATAAATGTAGACATTTGACCAATGTGATTCTTATTTCTAGATAAATGTTCATACCAAAAGCTAGGCTTTTAGTATACACTCTAACAATCTCCCACTTATACTAAAAGACTAAGCTGCCATATCTGCTGCCATACATCTGATTCCCAAGCCTTTCAAAAAGCTCTTGCCTTAAGGACCTTAGGTTATCATCTGATGCAATCTAGGCGGCAACAACTTCTCCTCGTTATATAATTTCTTATATTGGGTAGTACTTGCGCTCTATTGTGTTTTCTTGCCTTATAGACTCATGGTTTCTTCGAGTTTGTTACTGCACCATTATTATTACAATAAATTGTAATAATCTTTGGACAAACTAGAAATCATATCTAAATCTATCTTGAGGTAATTAAGTCATTCAGCTTTTATGGCTACCTCAGAGGCTTGCCATATACTCAGCTTCTATGGTGGAGTCCAGAAAAAACACTTATGCTTATCACTTTTCCATAGTTATGACTTTTCCTCCTAAAGTAAACACAAAACCCCGAGGTCGACTTATTATTGTCCCTATCCGATTGGAAGTCAAAATCCGTGTAACCCACAGGGACCAAATTAACTGCCTTGTAAGCTAGCATATAATCTCTAGCGCCTCTAAGGTACTTTAATATATGCTTTACTGCAGTCCAATGTCCTTGTCTAGGGTTACTTTGATATCTGCTAACTATGCCCTTGGTAAAACAAATTTCTGATCTCGTGCATAGCATACATTAGGCTTCCGATAGCCGAAGCATAAAGAACTGTCTTTATTTCCTTTATCTCCTTTGATGTCTACAGAGACATATCTTTAGATAAAGTTACTCCATCCTAAAAAGTAAGAAACCTTTCTTGGAGTATTGCATGCTTAAAACGAGCAAGGATTTTTTCGATGTATGAAACTTGGAATAAGTAAAATATTCTTTTCTTGCGATCCCTTATTACTTTGATCTCAAGAATATATACATTCTTCCAAGTCCTTTATATCAAATTGTTTGGACAACCATACCCTTACTTCTGACAACATTTTGATATTGTTTCCAACTACCAAAAATGTTATCTACGTATAGTACAAGAAATACCACCACGCTTCCATCACACCTTTTGTATACACAAGACTTATCCAGTTACTAAATGAATCCAAAGGTCTGGATTGCTTTGATAAATGGGGATGTTCCAAGACCTTGAAGCTTTGTATCAGTCCATAGACTGATTGAGCTTGCACACAAGATGCTCTTAGCCCTTTGCAATGAACCCTTCTGGTTGCTTTATATGGATGCTTTCTTCAAGACTTCCATTAAGGAATGCTGTCTTGACATCCACTTACCAAATAGATAAAAGAATCCGGATAGACTTAAGCATGGCTACCAGTGAAAAAGTTTCCTTTTTCATCTAGTCTTGCTTTGAAAGTTTCTACCTTCCTGTCTATCCCTCTTTTCCTATTATAGACCTTTTTATACCCAAAGGCTTTTACACCATTTGGTGGTTCTACAAGCTTCCAGATTTTATTAGAATACATATATTCTAATTCTGTTATTCATTACTCTTTGCCAAGATATTGCATCTTTATCTTGGAGTGTTTCGTCATATGTCCGGAGATCAGGTTCACGTCCTCCAGGGATCGAGTCCAAAAAACTCTCCCAAAACATGAATCTTTTTAGGTTGCTTAACAACCCTCCCACTACGACAAGGCACTTTTCTGCAATTGTGTATCATTTGTGATACGTGTTGCAGTTTCCTTGTGATATCTCATCTTGTACAGTTGGTACTAGATTAGACATGCCTTTTAATATTTCCTTAAGAATAAATTTTCTTATGGGCACGTGGTTTATTACATAGTCCTTTTCTAAAAATCGGTCATTGATGCTAACAATGACCTTCTGATTTTTAAGACTATAAACCTACTTTCATTTCTCTAGGATAACCCACAAACAAGTGAATTCCTGTCCAACTTATCATTGTCTCTCTTCAGCATATGTGCTGGACTACCCGTATCCGAATATGCTTCGAAATAGGCTTATGTCTATTCAACAATTCTATATGAGTAGAGAGTTCTGACTTTGGAAGGTACTATATTCACTTCCGTTTCCAGAGTATATCCTAAAAATGATTTTGGTAATATTCTAAATAACTCATCAATCTACTTATTTCCATAAGAGTCCTATACCTTCCTTTTTCTTCACCATTCTGTTGGGGTGTACCAGGTGCAGTTAGTTGGGATTGAATCCCTACTTCTGATAAGTGACTCCTAAATTCTCCCAAGAGGTACTTGCCACTATGTTCTTACCATAGTGACTTTTACTTTAACATTTCTCCGCATCAGCCTTGTACTATTTGAACTAATCAAAGTACTTAGTCTTGCGGTACATTAAGTAAATTTATTTGTATCTTGAATAGTTGTCTATAAAATAGATGAAATATTTAATACTACCTCTTGTCTGGATAGTCATAGGATCACACAAATCAGAATGAACCAATTTCAACATATCTTTGACTCCATACCCCTTAGACTTAAAAGCTTCTTGGTTATTTTTCCTTCCAAGTAAGACTCGCAGGTTGGAAAGATTTCTACTACTAATGAACCCAAAAGTTCATCAGCTACCAATGAATCCTACTCAAGTTAATATAACCTAGCCTTAGATGCCAAAGATATTAATGGTTCATTTCCGAAGGTTGCTTTCTCTTAAAATTAGAAGATGTGTTACTAATTTTCATTTGTTGTATCGTGAGAGTTATTGGATTTATAAATTGTCAACCAACGTACCAGAACAGATAACTTCCCTCTTTTTCTTAATAACAACTTTGTTATTAAAAGAGGCAGAATATCAAGTTCTTTGAATAGTTTAGAAACTGAAAACTAGTTCTTTCTAAACTTGGTACGTAAAGACAATTACTCAAAAATCCATGTTTTATTCTTATCAAAAGATAAACATCTCCCACTGCAACAGCTACCATTTTTACAGTAGTGCCCATGTGGACGGTGTTTTCATTTCATTTAGTTGTCGGGTTTCCTGGAACCCTGCAATGAATTACGGACATGATTGATGACATCTGTATCTACACTCCAGGTTCTGGTAGATAACACCACTAAACATGTTTCAACTAATGAATTAAATACACCTATATTGTTCTTAGTTCTAAGAAGACAGTCAACCTTAATGTCCAAGTCCTATTTCCAATCATTACAATTGGAACTACTAAGTCTTTTCTATAGTATGACTATTACGGATTGACAAACATTTTAAATCCTGAGAATCACAAAAATATTTGGTCAAGATCAACTCCTTAAAATTTCCAAGAATTTTGTGTATACAAAATCGAAGAGGAGATTTTATTCAATAATTTTATTATCTCATCAACTTTACTTTATGACGAATAAAATTAATAGTTGATCTGTCTTTGATCAAATATTTGGTCAAAAACTTTTGAATTTTAAAAAAATATTGATTCCTCAAACAATATTATTTAAATTCACAAACACCTCAAACACCGTGAATTTTGCATGCCACGTTAGTGTGGACGTATACAAATTCAACATTTGTAAAAGGAGGGTTTTAACCCATTAATTTTATTATCTTGTCAACCTAACTTTTTGACAAATAAAATTAATAGTTGGTATCATTTGGTCACACAAATAATAGCAGTGACTCCGATGGGGAGGATACTATTAGATGTGTCTAAGTGTATACCATTACTTGACACTAAGTCCATTAATAAGATTATGCCCCTTCCGTTGGGGAAGATCACACGCTCTTAATTAACTTCCTATAGTCATCCAAAAATGGAAGTCTGTTCTAGTGATCCACAAACAAGCTCATCCGTTATGGAGGAAGGCACTCAGAGCCAACGCGCAAGCTTGTTTGCATCACTTAAAACCAGTAATGGAGACCATGGGATTTACTTAAAAATCCCTCTCCCACTTAGTTATTTATAAATGAGGAATTTTAACTATGCTAGCCTACTAAATATGTAAACTAACATGCACACACAGCACAATATAAAAGCAATAAATAGAAAATCTATTTTTCAACTATTATGGCTTTTATCTCTTGTTGTCCTCCGTGTGTTGTCATCCCAAGCTGCTGCTGCCATATTTGGCCACTGCCACCGGGTCTAGCTGTCGCATCCATCTTGCTCCTAGTTCCGCTGCGCCTCTGGTCCTTAGAAGGTTCCATGCTTTGCAAGATTCGATCCGCGACATAAATAGAATTTTACATTTTGATCCTATATTCCTCGAAGGAATGTACATGTAAACTAGATCGAACATAAAATAAAATTTACATCCATCGATCCTATATTCCATAAAAGGAATGTACATGTAACTAGATGAAAAATAAAATCCTAATAAAACTAAATACAGCTCCTGCTGTATTTTATAATACAATCATGCACACACAATAAAATGCACTTGACATGTCCAAGGGTCCAATCACACACATAATAACTATAAGCCATAATAGTTGGATCCTGCATCCATAAAGTTAGCACATCCTACTATTAACCTGCCTAAATTATGTATGACATGTGCATAATTAAACTAATACCAAATACACAGAGGCAAAACCCTAGCTCTGATACCAATTGTTGGTTGCTACTCGGAAAATCTAGAGGTTCCACTGTACAAAAATTTTGTACAAAGGTCTGAACCTTTTCCTAGCTACCATGTGTTCTTTTAAATTAAATTTTGGATCGCCTGCGGAACTTAACACGTTTGATCCAAAACTTAATTTATTTATTCTTTTAGGTTTTGACTTGGATCTCCTGCGGAATTTAACACGTTTGATCCAAATCACCTAAGTTATTAATTCTATTAAATATTAATTTCCAAAATTGGTTCCCAGTACTGACATGGCGAGGCACATGGCCTTCTTGGATATGGGAGCAACCACCACCGACTAGACAAAACATTTTAAGGAAAGTTAATATTTAATTTCCTAAAATAACTTTAGGTCAACCGAAAAGAACAATCAAATCACAAGGAAAAAAAAACAAAAGAACACTATATCGAAAACAAATTCGAAACACTAGAATCGTATGCCTCTTGTATTTAGTATTATTTCCAAAAATAACTAGTATGATGCGGAAAGAAAAATTACTAGTTATACCTTTTAGAAAGACCTCTTGATCTTCTACCGTATTCCTCTTCTAACCTCGGATGTTGTGTGGGCAACGATCTTCCGAGATGAGAACCACCTAGCACCTTCTTCTTCCTTACAAGTTTCGGCCATCAAAACTTCTCCTAGGATGAAGAGGTTCGGCCACCACCACCATGCTCCAAGGGATGCTAGAAAAGAGGCTTCTTTTCTCTCCTTCTTCTCCTTCTTAGTTCCGGCCACCAAAGCTATCTCCACCATGAGAAAATTTCGGCCACACAAAGGAGAGGAGAGGAAAGAAAGGGCCGGCCACACCCAAGGAAGAAAAGAGGGAGAAAAATAATAGAGTTGTTCATTATGAAGCCTCCTCTACCCCCTCTTTTATAATCCTTGGTCTTGGCAAATAAGGAAATTTAAATAAAAATTTCCTTAATTCCTTTGCCATGAAAAAGAAAAATTATTTTAATTAAAACAATTTTCTTTTTTTAATTGCAATGGCCGGCCACCACTTTCCCCAAAACAAGGAGAGTTTTAATTAAAACAAAAATTAAAACTTCCTAATTTGTTTCTAGAAATTTATAAAAATTTCTCCAATAATTTTCATCCCTTCATGATTGGTTAATAAAAAGGAAATTTATAAATTAAAATCTTTCTTTTAAACATGTGAATAAAAAGAAAGTTATCTCCAAAAAATTAAAATCTCTTTTAATCTACAAATAAGGAAAGATATCAAATCTTTTCTTAATCTTTTGTAGAAACTAATAAAAGAGAATTTTTAATTTTTAAACTTTCTTTTAAATCATGAATATAATTAAAAGGAAAGTTTTTACCAAAATTAAAATCAACCTTTTAATCTACAAATAAGGAAAGAGATTTTAACTCTTCTCTTAATCTTTTGTAGAATCTTATAAAAGGAAGGATTTAAATTTTTAAACTCTCTTTTAAATTATATTATCCACATAAGAAAAATTTTAAAATTAAAATTCCTTTTTATTTTAATAGGGACGGTCACATGAATTCACCCATGAACATACCCATGGCCGACCTTAGCTTGGTCTCCAAGCTAGCTTGGCCGGCCCCTATAGGATGGGTAAGAAGGTGGGTATAGTACTCTATAATTAAGAGGCTACGATAGGGACCGAGAGGAGGAATTGGTTTTGGTCTCCCGATAAAATTAAGCATCCCGTGCTCGCCCCGAACACACAACTTAATTTTATCAATAATAATTCATTCCACTAGAGAACTATTATTGAACTACCGCACCAATCCCAAATTACATTTTGGGCTCCTTCTTATCATGAGTGTGTTAGTCTCCCTGTGTTTAAGATAACAAATGTCCACTAATTAAGTAAGTTACTGACAACTCACTTAATTAATATCTAGCTCCAAGAGTAGTATCACTCAACTTCATCGTCATGTCGGACTAAGTCCACCTGCAGGGTTTAACATGACAATACTTATGAGCTCCTCTTGGGGACATTCTCAACCTAGATCACTAGGACACAGTTTCCTTTTATAATCAACAACACACACTATAAGTGATATCATTTCCCAACTTATCGGGCTTATTGATTTATTGAACTAAATCTCACCCATTGATAAATTAAAGAAATAAATATCAAATATATGTGCTTGTTATTATATTAGGATTAAGAGCACACACTTCCATAATAACTGAGGTCTTTGTTCCTTTATAAAGTCAGTATAAAAGGAACGACCTCAAATGGTCCTACTCAATACACTCTAAGTGTACTAGTGTAATTATATAGTTAAAATAAACTAATACCTAATTACACTACGACCTTCCAATGGTTTGTTCCTTTCCATCTTGGTCGTGAGCCACTGTTTATAATTTATAAGGAACCGATAACATGATCTTCTGTGTGTGACACCACACACCATGTTATCTACAATATAAATTAATTGAGCAACTACATTTATCATAAATGTAGACATTTGACCAATGTGATTCTTATTTCTAGATAAATGTTCATACCAAAAGCTAGGCTTTTAGTATACACTCTAACAGCTAGGAGGAGAAGAAGGTGCTTGGTGGTTTCTCATCTCGGAAGATCGTTGCCCACACAACGTCCGAGGTTAGAAGAGGAATACGGTAGAAGATCAAGAGGTCTTTCTAGAAGGTATAACTAGTAATTTTTCTTTCCGCGTCATGCTAGTTATTTATGGAAATAATACCAAATACAAGAAGCTTACAATTCTAGTGTTTCGAATATGTTTTTCGAAGTTGTGTTCTTTTGTTTTATTTTTCCTTGTGATTTGATTGTTCTTTTCGGTTAACCTAAAGTTATTTTAGGAAATTAAATATTAGATTTCTATAAAAGGTTTTGTCTAGTCGGTGGTGGTTGCTCCCATATCCAAGAAGGTCATGTGCCTCGCCACGTCAGTACTGGGAACTAATTATGGAAATTAATATTTAATGGAATTAATAACTTAAGGTGATTTGGGCCGAACGTGTTAAGTTCCGCAGGAGATCCAAGTCAAAACCTAAAAGAACAAATAGATTAAGTTTTGGATCAAACGTGTTAAGTTCCGCAGGAGATCCAAAATTTAATTTAAAAGAACACATGGTAGCTAGGAAAAGGTTCAGACCTTTGTACAAAATTTTTGTACAGTGGAACCTCTAGGCTTTCCGAGTAGCAACCAACAGGAAGAAGAGAATAAGTCAAAAGGAGCTAGAAAAACTAGCCAGAGGCGCCTTCAACGAAGTGCTAAAGGCCCCTGCGCTGATTGCAATCTTGGAGGTTCCTTCATTGCCTTGAAGGTGCCCTCAACCTTGTCCAAGGTGCCTTCAAGGCTATTGAATGCGCCTTCGACCCAGTCTAGATGACTGTTGCGAGTTCGGATAGAGTTTTATCCATTGACTCGGCTGGAGATGCCCTCAACCTCGTTGGAGGCGCCCTCAAGGCTCGAGATAAGTTTTCCAGGAGCTATATAAAGACCCCTGAAACTAGAAAATTATTCATTCAACTTTGTATCAACTTCCTAGCAACTGTTTGAACTTCTAGTGTGTAAAAGGCTTCTCCGCCTTCAGAGAAGGAAACTTTTCTAGTGCGCTTTCCAACCGTCTTGGATTAACAACCTTCTTGGTTGTAACCAAGTCAAAAGTCTGGGTCTTTTCTCTTACTATTTACTTCTGTTATTTCTTTTATTATTGTTGCTATTCTTAAGTTGAAAGAACGAGGAGGGTCTTATTTTATTTGCAGGCAATTCACCCCTCCCCTCTTGCCAGTCCCACTGCACCAACACTTAAGTGATCACCCTAATCGCTTAAGGCATGTTGAATCACTTACCCTAAACGATTCAACAATCCTAACTCCTAAACTCGAGTCCTAGGGTAACTTGCCCAACATCCGGTTAACCATGACCTATTGGGACTTTCTTATGCCTAGGATCCAGTCAACCTTGACCGGCTAGAACTTCATCAACAAGTGTTCGGTCCATCCTTTGACTCACTTGGACTTTTCTCCTCTTGCCAAGTGTTTGGTAAACCTTTGATTCACTTGGATTTTTCTCCCCATGCCAAGTGTCCGGTCAACTTTGACCCACTTGAACTTACCATCTCGTGTTAAGTGTCCAATCCTCCATGATCCACTTGGACTTCCAAACATAGGTATCCAATCAACCTTGACCCACCTAGATTTTCTTATGCCTAGCTTCACTCATCAGGGCTTTTTACCACCTTTCTTCACTCACTAGGATTTCCCTCTGCTTAGTTTCACTCATTATAACTTTTCACCTACCTTCACTCACCAAGATTTTATCACTGCTTAACTTCACTCACTAGGACTTTTCACCTGATTTCACTCACTAGGATTTCTCATCACCAAGCTTCACTCACTTGGGATTTTCATCTAGCTTCACTTACCAAGACTTTTCATCACCTAGCTTTACTAACTAAGATTTTCATTTGCCTAACTTTACTCACTAGGGTTTTTCACCTGGCTTCACTCACCAGGACTTTTCATCACCAAGTGTCCAATCAACACTGACCCACTTGAATTTTTATCTTCTACCAACCTTCCCGTTGAACTTACCCTTGCCTAACCTCTAATTAGGACTTCTCAGTCAAGTATCCGGTCAACCTTAACCTACTTAACTCTTCTTCACATTAAACTCGTCAAACCTTGACTAGAGGCGAATTACACCAACAATCTCCCTAGACAAATAATTGCACCTACAATCTCCATATATTGTCAAATATCAAAACTCAAACATCATGGCTCAAGCTTGAGCCAACTTAAGCTTAGTCAACCTGTTCAATCTTGACCCAGGAGAAATTATACCAACAGAAACCTATGCCCCAGTAGCTAGACTTGGATGCCACTAAGTTACGCAGCCCATAAGAGATTTAAGCTCTATCAAATGAATGTAAAGTCTGCCTTTTAAATGGGTCATCAAAGAAGATGCCTACGTAGGTCAACCAACGGGATTTGAAAGTTTGGACCATCCTGACCATGTGTTTAAGTTGAAGAAAGCACTATGTGGTCTAGAAAAAGCCTCTAGGGTCTGGTATGAATGATTATCCGCCTATTTGATCTCTAAGGATTTTAATCAAGGTCGAGTTGACTCAACCCTATTTCTAAAATCCTTTAAAACAAACATTTTTATAGCTCAATTATATGTAAATGATATTATTTTTGGGTCAACAAATTTTGAATTTTTATAAGCAATTATTGTTGGTGCAATCGATCTCTAGGATTTCGATGTTTGACAATATACCCAAGTCTGGTCAGTTTGACCAAGAGTTAATCTAAACATGACTTGATGTTTGGAAGAGAGAAGTCTAGTTAGGACTAGATGACTAGCAAGGAGAAGTCCTAACTAGAGATTAGGCAAGTGGAAGTCCTGGTGAGTGAAGTCGATCCCTAGTGAGTGAAGCTAGGTAGTGGAAGTCCCGGCGAGTGAAGTCAAGCTCTAGTGAGTGAAGCTAGGTGGTGGAAGTCCTGGTGTGTGAAGTCTATACCTAGTGAGTGAAGCTAGGTGGTGGAAGTCTTGGTGAGTGAAGTCTGTCCCTAGTGAGTGAAGCTAGGTGGTAGAAGTCCCGGTGAGTGAAGTCGGGCCCTAGTGAGTGAAGCTAGGTGGTGAAAGTCCCGGTGAGTGAAGCCGGAACCTAGTGAGTGAAGCTAGGTGGTGGAAGTCCTGGTGAGTGAAGTCGGGTCTTAGTGAGTGAAGCTAGGTGAAGGAAATCCTGGTGAGTGAAGCTAGACAATGGAAGTCCTAGTGAGTGAAGCTAGGCAATCGTAGGGAGGTAACCCTAGGTTATATGTGACCGACTGGTTTTTGATTGGACCAGCGAATCTTGAATTTTGTCAACACTATTTTACTATATTATTTTATCTATTGTGCTAACTCAGTGTTGCAGGGAAGTCCAGCTAGGTCAACAGGCCGACCGGATAGCTGGCACAAAGTCCAGACTGGTCGAGGGGCTGACCGGATGTCTAGCAAACGGTAAGTGAAGGTAAGTCACTGGAGGAGAGTGACTATGAGGACGCATCCCAATTGAGGGACAGTAGACGTCGGTCCAGTTTAGGTTCATTTGGGATCCCTAGACTTAGACCTTGACTAGTTCCTGGTCCTGGGAGGACAGGAACTAATTACTCTATTTTATTTGTGCTAACACTTGTCTTGTAGGGTATTTAGACTAACACATTTGTTGCAGGACAAGAAAACAAGCAAGTAAGCAAGCTGCCTTCAAGTGAACAATACCCGAGGGCACCCTCCATGGCTATGGAAGGTGCCTCGGTACTGTTCATGGAAAGTGCCCTCCATGGATAAAATTTGACTTCGCTGCGGATAAGTGCCAAGGAAATTGGGATAGTTTTTTCCTCATTGGAGGCGCCTTCCATGGCTATGGGAGGCGTCCTCCAAACCCTTTATAAGGCAGTCTCGAGTAGACACTTATACAACAACTACATATGAGCTACTACGTGTTTATTCAAGCATCCGACTGCTCTCGATTGATATTATGACTCTACTACAAAGCTGTTGAGCCTGACGAATTATCCAAGGAGTTTCGGTCATGCCCGGCAGACAAACATCAACACAAGAAGAGCTCTCATTTCGATCCAAAAGAGGGTTGGTAACTTTGTCTTTGTACTTAATTACTATAAAAGGGCAAGTGCAGTGTATTGTGATTGACCTAACCTTTTTATACTCAATTCTCTCTTCTGGGGGTACTGAAAGAAGTTTTTAGTGGATTGAACATCGATAGGTCCGCGGGACCTGGGTCTTGGAGTAAGAGTCGTCGAAGGCTCCAAACCAAGTAAAAACCGCTTGTATTTTCTTGTGTCTTGGTTTTTTGCTTTCTCATTTTCATTTTCCGCTATGTACTCGTATTTTTAAAACTGAAAAGAAAACAAGTTTTAAAAATCACGTGATTCAACCCCCCCCCCCTTCATGTGCATCACGATCCAACAATTATTACTTTAATGGAACAAGAATTTGAAATGAGTTTAGTAGGTAAACTAGCATGCTTCTTAGGTTTATAAGTAAAATAAACAAATGAAGAAAATTACATTTATCAATAAAAAATATACAAAAGATTTACTTAAAAAATTTAGAATAAAAAATTCTAAAGATATAAAAATACCAATGACCACTAACATAACTCTAGATAATGATCCAAATAGAAAATTAGTGGACCTAAAATATTATAGAAGTGTCATAGGTAGTGATCGAGACTAAAAACATAGATGATGGTAAATTGGGGATGTGGCTGGAAAGTTGATGAGATGAGGACTCCGTGTAAACCTGCAACACAGCAGGTGTTAGTGCCGAGCCAGAAAAAGGTTCCCAGCAATAGTCCTCAGATACTCAAGTCTGTTTCCGGTGAGTAGAAAAATGGAGAACTATAGCAAGAGCATGTAGAAAATGAAGTTGCACATACCTTCACCTGTAGATAGAAACCTCCTTTATAGTGTCATTATAGTATTTGTGTATGCATCTCAAAGCATAGGCATGTTTCTGTAGGCATCCTAGGAAAAGATAAGTCAAAAAGTATTCCTGACACCATTCCTTAAACAACCATGCAATTTTCTGATATGACAACTTGGAAGTTTCTAAAGTATGATTTACCTACTGGACATGATCTATTGTCAGTGGCATAAACTCCTAAAAGGATATGATAAGATAGTTAGTAGGTCTACATGTGGTCGACCGGCTGCTGCTTGGTCGGGTAGTCCCTGTCCAGATGTAATGCACAAAACTATTGTCCTGCTTTTCATTTGGTTGTACTATTGCCAGAGGGTTTCCCATTGTCCGACTGGGCATGCCTCCCGCTCGAGGATAACGGTCCAAGGGAGTTCCTGCTTGGCTATCAGCCTTAATCGGGAGCAGTCATTTAGGCACGACTGGGGTCAACCGGGTTGTCACGCCCGGCCAGACAGTCGAGGTCGGACAGACGAGGCCACCACTCGACCTAATTGGTTTGCTTCATGGGCTTGGGCCTTTAACTGTTCTGACCTTGACCTTCACGTCTACTGCTTTTCTTTTACTTTGACCTATTGGTGGGGCCCCCTTTCATCACCGCATCAAGTAGTCTATTATACTTAACTACAAACATACCTAATATCTTATTTGTAGTTAGTATGTATTCTTGATACCAAACCTATGCTAAGGAATCTCATATGATCAATGTAAAAAGAATTTTTAGGTACTTAAAAGGTGCATCCAATGTAGGAATTTGGTACCCTAGAACAACCAATTCTGAATTGAGATTATGCCAATTGAAAATTAGATCGAAAATGTACAAGTGGTGGATGCTAACTCCTTGGACCATCACTTGTCAACTGGTTTAGTAGAATGTGTTGGTCCCGGTGAGGCCAACAAGAAGAAGGGTGAATTGCCTACAAAATAAAATTAACCCCTTCTCGTTCTTTCAACTTAGATTAGTAGCGCAATTATAATAAATTATTTGAACAACTAAAATAAAAGAGGCAGAAGAATTACTTAATTACAACCTAAGTGGTTATTAATCCAAGGCTTTGAAAGTACTCCACTAGAATTCTCCTTCATTGCAGGTGGAGAAGCCTCTTACAGAAGCTGATAACATAAAAGAATGACTAGGAAACAGTACAAGACTTGTTTGTTCAAGTTATTATTAATTATTAACTCCATGGGTCTTTTTATAGCTCCTAGAAAATCATGACCATGGGTTGAAGGCGCATATAAGAGGGTTCAAGGCACCTTCGAGTAAAAAACTTTATTCGTCGAAAATAAGGTTTTATCTTTGGCTAAAGGCTAGGTAATGCACCTTCAACCGGCTGGAAGGCGCCTTCAACACCATTCATTGAAGGTGCCTTCCAAGCTGTTGAAGGCGCTTTCTCTGCAGCATATCAGCTCCTTAGCCGATCTTCATCTTCGAGTAATCTTCCACTCCGACTTCTCGTCCCTCGAAAACATCGTGTGCTTCCTTCTCATCTGCCAGCATACTCTTCCCCATCACCTCATCCCTATTATTACAGGGAGCATCGGACGATCGAACCTAAGTTTTGATTATGATAAAGGGTCCAAAGTTAAGGTTATTCGTTATCTAACAAGTGTGATTGAGCTTGCAGGAAAGTCCTAGTGTTCTTAGACAAAAGTTCTAGTGGATACTAGGTAGGTGGAAAATCCTAGGGAGAGGTAACCCTAGCTCCTAGGGGGTGGTAACCCTATGTTATAGAAAACCCTTGGGGGAGGTAACCCTAGGTTATGGAAAACCCTAGGAGGAGGTAACACTAGGTCCTAGAGGATGGTAACTCTAGGTGGAAAGTCTTGACGGGTTGTGCACTTTGGGTAAAATCCTAAAGTTGGGGACTCTAGGTGAAAATCCTGGTGGTCGCGGACCAGGTAAAAGTCTGGACGGGTCGTGGAGCGGGCATCCAGCATGAAGACCTGAAGTCTTGGGTGTTGAGCAAAAGTCCAGTCAGTTTGGAGGACCGATCTAGCAAAAAGGTAAACTCTCCTAAGAGGATTAGGTGAGAACACGTTCTCCGAAAAGGAAACAGTAGGAATCGGCTCGACCTAGGATTTCCGGAGAAAATCCAAAAGTCAGAACTGGAAAATTCGGAGGTTGTCAAAAGTTATTCTTTCATATTGCTTTATTATTTACTATTTGTCTAACTCTATTTTACAAAAGACTACCGCTTTTTGTAGGGTTAGATTTGGCCATGATTGGTTGATCGAACGTCTAGATCAGTCGACCGAATACTCAAACAGAAGGATCAGATTTCCAATGAGCTGATCGGGTTTGACCAAGGGATCGGTCTACCGAACCTGGGGTTCAGTCGACCGAACAGTGGATAGGCATCAACGTGGTCGAAGCTGAGTTGATCGGACTAAATGAGCTGGGGATCCGTTGACTGAATGACGGGATTGATCGATCAAACAAAGACTCTTATCTGAGCAGAAGAATATGGATGAGAAGCTGGGCATGTTCAAAGGGTTCGGTTGACCGAACACCTGGATCGGTCGACCGATCAGCGTCGAGTCAAAGACTAATCCCAAGATCAGTAGATCTGGATCATGTTTGGCTCGGCTATAAAAGGAGGGTCGACCAGCAGCTTCTTACAACACACTCAGAACGAACAACTGCGCGCACTCTGGAAACATCCAAACGCTGCTCTCACGACGATCAAGCCAGAAGATTGATTTCACCAAGTCGTCGGTAACAAGTTGTATTTCGTATTTGTAAAGCTTCATACTTGTATTGTTCTTTTGTAAAGCATTCCGAACTAATAGTGAATTACCTAATGAAAGTGATCAACGATCACGAGCCTTGAAGTAGGAGTCGTCACAGGCTCTGAACCAAGTAAAAGAAATTGTGTTAGCAATTGCTTTTGTTCCTTTCTTTATTTTCGCTGCATATTTACTTTGTATTTTCCAACGAGTGAAAAAGTCACGAGTATTATTCACCCACACGCAACGATCCTACAGTCCCTCGGATGTACCAAGTCCGTCAACTCTTTCCCTTGTCATCCTTCTTACTAGTTACGTCGTTCGCTCGACTTCTTGTGATCCTAAATTCCTATACACTTAGACATAAGGTCAAACATAATAGGACATAACCTAACTTAGTTGACCAAATCAAAACTATCATGAGGTACTTACAATCTCCTATTTTTTTATGTGCATCAACTCAAGTTAAAGTTAGAGTTAAATCATAATGAAATAACATAGTAAATTGCAATTAGATATAAAAAAAATACAATGAAATGAATTAACTAAGTTAATATTGTAAAATAAGTACAAGGATAAAAATTATCCTAACTCCTCCTAAATCCCCTTAACTTTGACCTATTTCTCCCCCTTTGATCATATAAAAAAGGTAAAAATATATATATATAACATAGTTATACAAATTTGAGAAATTGTTTTGGAGTTTATGAAAATAATATCTAGTAAAGTAATATTTTTCAGAAATTATTTTTTAAAATATTCAAAGTTTACTGATTAATCTTCTATTTTTACTAAAATAATATTAAAATTTTCATCTTTGTTTTGAAAAATCCTAAAAAAATTTCAAACTCAACAGACAATGTTATATCCGTATAAAATTTTTCACAAAGAAATATTTTATACTTTAATAGAATTAAATCATTTTAGTACAAGATTCTATTTTCTGAAAACTAATATTTAAAAATATATTTTTAATTCTAAAAATTCTATTAAATTTTTTAAATCTATATAGAAAAATTAAAATGGTAAAAAAATTAAAAAATTTTAAATTTCGATTTTTGTGAATTTTTAGTATTAAAAATAACTTTTGGGTAATTAATTCATAATAAATTTATTATAAATCAAATAAATTCAAAAATATTTAATCTAACATAAAGTTTATTGTTCTATCAGTATAAAAATTTTTAATAGGAAATTAGAAAAGAAAATTTACTTTAAAAATATTTTTCTTATTAAAATAATTTCTATCCTAATAATTCAAAAGATTTGGGAGTTTAATCTAAAAAGGATTTTACAACTCCATATAGATTATACCTATTGGATTTACCAAGAACTTTGATGGTCCTTTTTTCTTAGAAGTTTTCTAATTTATCTATGGTGATTTCTAATGTACCAATTGATTCTATTATAATTTCTAAGCTTTGATTTTTGAAAATTGTTTGAACATGCATGGTCATTTTCCATTTTCTCTAATTTTACTTTTAAATTTTTATTTTTATTTTTAAATTATTATACATAACTAAGGGGCATGAATTAGCTAAGGTCATTTTTATCTTAGCATTTTCTTTTTCTAGTTTACTATATTCCTATATAACATCTCGATAAATTTAAAAGAGTGTTCAAGTGTAATGCACATATCTCACTTACCTCATGGTGTGATATTTCCCCTTTATCGTAGCTTTTTTTTGAAGATCCTCTCCCTTCATCGATACTCATCTCTGAGTTGGTTTCATCTTCTCCTTGGTGGTCCGCAAATAGGTAGTCCGGCATATTCTTCAACTTCTAATTCTAATGATGTCGAATCATCCCACGTCACCTTCAGGGTTTTAAGCTTCATTTTGTTGGTCTTTTGCCCTTGTTCTTGAGTTTAGGGTGGTCACCCTTAATGTGTCTTTCTTTTTGACAGTTGTAGCATTGGACCTTCATTTTACTCTGAGATTGTTTCTTAGCCTGTACTTTATTAAATTTATTAGATTTAATAAACTTACTAAATTTTCTTGCCATTAGGGATGCTTCATTTTCATTGATTAACGCTTCGAAATTTGATTCATCCATTTTTACTTTTAAAGTAATGTTCTTATTGGACTCCTTCTTTAATTCTGCACATCTAGATTTATGAATTTTAAAGGTAGAAAATAATTCTTTAATTCTTTAACTGGACAACAGTACTTAACTTGACTAATCAAGTGAACGTTACTATCTTCTAGTAGTTAGTAACTAAATGTTAGGCATTTAAGGATAATTTTATAGATGAATATTATTTTTAAAATAATATCTGGTTAAGGGTGAGGATATTTCAAAATATTTTACTTTAGAAATTTTGTATTTTGAGACAAATTGTCTATTGAAAATATGTCACAAAATTTATGTTTAAACGATTTGTTTTGGAAAATACTTACAAATTCTTACAAATTATTAAAAATTTCTTGGAAAATCACTTACAAAATTTTATGTTTTCAAAAGTCTTGAAAAACTCTCCTTTGAAATATTGACTTTAATAGCTTGAAAATTAACTTTAAAATTACTTTGCTTTGAAAAACTTCTTTCAAAATACTTTAAAATTGGTTTAAAAATTATTTTAAACTTATCTAGATAATGTTTTGCAAAATGTTTTCATAACTTGCGTTCAAAACTTGCTTTCAAAATACACTTATATAAGTTTTGAAAAATGCTTGCAACATTTTTTTACTTCGAAAATCCTCGCTAAAATAAACCTAACTTTTGAATATTCTTTGCTGGACATAATTCCTTGAACTATTTATCTGTTTCTTACTTTTCCTGTTAAGTTGCACATTTTTTTATGAATGTTAAAGGGGGAAGGTAAGGGTTTAAGTAAGAAAAACTAAGGTAAATCTGAAAAACTTAACCCTAAAATGATCAAGAGAATAAAAAATAAATCTAATTATTTAAAATCTCTTAAGTCATTTTCCATTTGCCATTTCTGTTTATATATTTTCTAACTTTAACCCAAGTTGTCATTACATCAAAAAAAAAATATTAGTGCAGTTGGCTCCAATGATCAAATCTAAGTTTTGTTGAATGATAAATAGGTTAAAATTAGATGTGTTGTGTAATCTAACATTTCTACCAAGTGTGCAAAACTTGACTGGTCTGATACTAGGCTGAAATGCAGCTAGGTCTAGAGGACCTGATAGCTGGTGTAGAAGTCTAGATAGGTCAAGGAGTAATTCGATATCTGGTTGAAGTCCGGTTAGGTCCGCAGGACCTTATATCAGGCCAAAGTCCAGTTGGGTCTGTGGACTTGACAATTGGTAGGAAAACCTAGTGGACCATGAGGGAGTCCAGCGATTCTATGTTGTAAGTAAGGTAAGTCATTGGAGCAGAGCATTCTAGTAAGGACGAGTCCCAATTTGGGACTTTAGGTGTAGGTCTAATTTAGGTCCATTTTAGAAATCTAAATTGAGACCATGACTAGATTCTGGTCTCGATAAGATATGATTTAATTAATATTAGTTATTTTATTGTGCTAACTTTATTTTACAGGATATACTTTATTTTCTTGGACCAAAATAATTTATAGGACGAAAGGAGCACAACATGTCTTGGGTGAATAGTACTCGAGGCGCCTCCTGTGCGAGTGGAGATGCCTCGGATGCCTAGTTGAGAGTCCACGCAAAAGGGCGCGAAGGCACCTTATATGCGAATGAAGGTGCCTTGAAGCCTGTCGCTGAAGACGTCTCGGAGAGCTCCGAAGGTGCCTTCGACCAGATAACGTTGAGGACTTCATCGATGATAAAAAGCGAACTGTTCGAGGAAGAGTTAAAGTTGGAGGCGCCTCTAGTACCATGGAAGGCACCTCCAATGCTCAATAAAAGAGTGCTTCAGTCAGCCTTCAAAACACAACTTCTACATGCGATCATTTGAGATTCTGACTGATCCAACTGTTAAAGTGTATACTAAAAGTCCAACTTTTTGTAAACATTTATTTTGAAATAAAGAATCACATTAGTCAAATGTCTACATTTATATGCTAAGTGTAGTTGTTCAATTAATTTATATTATAGATAACATGGTGTGTGGTGTCACACACAGAAGATCATGTTATCAATTCTTTATAAATTATAAATAGTAGCTCACGACTAAGATGAATAGGAACAAACCATTGGAATAGTCATAGTGTAATTTGGTATTAGTTTATCTTGACTATAAAATTACACTAGTACACTCTGAGTGTATTGAGCAGGATCATTTAAGGTAGTTTCTTTTTATACTGACTACATAAAAGAACAAGACTTTTGTTATTATGGAAGTGTGTGCTCTTAATCCTGATATAATAACAAGCGCATATAACTAGTATTTAATTCTTTAACTTATCAAAGGGTGAGATTTAGTTCGATAAATCAAAAGGCCCGATAAGTTGGGAAATGATATTATTTATAGTGTGTGTTGTTGATTATAGAAGGAAACTGTGTCCTAGTGATCTAGGGTGATGATGTCCCCAAGAGGAGCTCATAAGGATTGTCATGTAAATCCTGCAGGTGGACTTAGTCCGACATGACAATAAGGTTGAGTGGTACTACTCTTGGAGCTAGATATTAATTAAGTGAGTTGTCAGTAACTCATTTAATTAGTGGGCATTCGATATCTTAAACACAGGGAGATTAACACATTCATGATAAGAAGGAGCTCATATAGTAATATGGGATTGGTGCGGTAGTTCAATAATAACTCTTTAGTGGTATGAGTTATTATCGATGAACTTGAGTTGGGTGTTCGGGGCGAACGCGGGAAGCTCAAGTTCATCGGGAGACCAAAACCAATTTCTCCTCTCGGTCCTTGTCGTAGTCTCTTATTTATAAAGTCTTATACCCACCTATACCCAACTTCTTACCCACCTTAAGGTGGTCGGTCAAGCCTAGCTTGGAGCCCAAGTTAGGGCCAGCCAAACCAAGGAGAGATGGGTTCAAGTAAGGTGGTCGGCCACAATAAAAATAAAAGGGATTTTAATTTTAAAATTTTCCTTATGTGGAAGCCATGATTTAAAAGAGAGTTTTAAAATTAAATTTTTCCTTTTATAGTTTCTACAAATGATTAAGAGAAAGGTTTGATATCTTTCCTTATTTGTAGTTAAAAGGAAGATTTTAATTTTCGAGAAAACTTTCATTTTTGTAATCATCCACATGTTTTAATGGAGAGATTTTAATTTATAAAAGTTTCCTTTTATAACCAACCATGAAGGGAATTTTTAAAAGAGAAATTTTTATTTTAAAAATTTTCAGAAACAAATTAGGAAGTTTTAATTTTGTGTTTAAAACTTTCCTTGTTTGGAGGACTTGTAGGGGCTGGCCACAAGATGGATTAAGAGGAAGTTTTAATTAAATTTTCCTTATTAGCCATTGGCAAGGAAAATAAGGAAGTTTTAATTATGTTTAAAACTTTCCTTATTTGCCAAGACCAAGGAATATAAAAGAGAGGGTAGAGGTGTCTCACCTCACAACAACAACACATCTATTATTCCTCTCTTCTCTTCCTTGGAGGTGGTCGGCCCTCATCCTTCCTCTCCTCCTTTTCTTCTTCTTTGGTGGCCAGCGGCGGCATCAACTCTCTAGGAGATTTTGGTGGCCGGATTTAGCTTGGAGAAGAAGTAGAGAAAGGAACCTTTGTTTCTTAGCATCCCTTGGAGCTTGGTTGGTGGCCGAAGTTCTTCATCTCTAGGAGATTGTTGGTGCCCGAAACTCGCAAGGAGAAGAAGGAGGCTTGGGTGGATTCTCGTCTCGGTAGATCGTCGCCCACACGACGTCCGAGATAAGAAGAGGAATACGACAGAAAATCATGAGGTCTATAAGCTACAAAAGGTATAACTAGTTATTAGTTTCCACCTCATAACTAGTTCATCCTTTGTTTAGATCTTGAAATATCAAACACAAGAGGCTAACGATTCTAGGCTTTCAAATTTATGATTCAATTTTGTGTTTCTTTTGTTTTTCGATCTTGTGATTCGATTGTTCTTATTGGTTAAACCTAGGGTTACTATAAGGAGATTAAATATTGAATTTCGTTGAAAGGCTTTGTCTAGGAAGTGGTGGATGATCTCATACCCAAGAAGGCCTAATGCCTCGCCATGTTTAACTTGGAAGCCGATCTCTGAAATAAATATTTAATCAAATTTGTAACATGGGCGGATTTGGATTAATAATGTTAAGCATCGTTTGCGATCCAAGTCTAACCCTCTAAGAACAGATAAGTTGAATCTGGAATCAATAATGTTAAGTTTCGTTTACGATTCCAAATTTAATTTCTAAAGAACACAATAGGTTGTTAAGAAAGGTTCGGGTCTTGTACAAAATTTTTGTACAGGGGAACTAGTACGATATTCCAAGTAGCAACCAACACCGACTTCATCCTCCTGCTCTGCTACGACACCACTGAGCCCAACTAATGCTGAGGAGTCATCCAACACAAAGCTTGATCCGACTATCTTCGAAAGTGTTAGGTAACGAAAGTTTGTTTCTGTACTCAATTATTGCTTAAAGGAAAGTGTAGCTTGTTATACTTATTCTCATTTTTATTGTAGTCAATTCCCTCTTCTAGCGGTTCCGGAATAGGTCATTAGTGGATTACCTATCGATAGGTCCGCGAGGTCTGGGTCTTAGAGTAGGAGTCGCCAAAGGCTCCGAACCAAGTAACTGATCGAGTTATTGTGCTCTTGGCTTTTTTATTTTTGTTTTGTTTTTCGCTGCACACTTATTTTAAAAAAACATAAAAAAAAAGGTTAAGTTTTTAAAACCATGTGATCCACCCCCTCCCCCTCTCTCACATACGCCTCGATCCCACATGGACTTCACCTTTGCCAAGATCCCTCTTGGTCTTTTTTTGCACCTATCACCTACACACTTAACAACACATATCAAATACAGATGCAAGCAATAACTTAAACTCTTTGTCCAAACATCAAAATATAAGGACACACTGATTGCTCCAAAATCCACAACCCCAGCAGCACCATATGGTCGGCCCCATGACTATGTGTGAGGAGGTAAATCGAGATTCTATAGTTGACCAATGCAGGGAGGGCTTTTTTTCCTCGGCTTTGCTAAGATGTTTAACCCTTGCCCTATAGTAGCTACTCTGCCCCACACTAGCTAACTCAACCCTGCACTAGGGGCACATATCTTCGTTCTAATTTGGGATGTATAGGAAAGGAAAGAGAACCAAAATAATTTTGGTTCCAATCTTATCTCTATTTTAAAATACTAATTCCAAAATTATCTCGTTCCAATTTTATTCTTTTTTATTATGTCTTTATGTCAAAAGTGTTCCCCTCTTTGCGTTTCTTCTTTCTTCTCATAACCCAAGTTGCTCATGTTCAATTGTGTCTTCCTCTTCTAGTGGTTGCTTCATCGTCTTCTCGGAGGTTGGAGCTAGCTCTTGCATCCACACAGGTAAGGTATATTTCCACCCATATACCTTTTAGATTTTTGGCTATAGGGTTCTCAGTTCTGGTTGTTTGGTTACGGCTTCTGTTGATTTACTTTGTTTTGATTAATATAGTTTGGTGTTTTTATTTTAATTAGAGGCTAATTTTTTATCTTATCTTATGAGTTTGTTAGAATTTTGTTGATTCAAGTTTGTGTTGTCTGTTTACCCATTCATGTTGAACTGTTGGTTAAATTATGGATGTGAATTTTCTATTTTGTTGTAAATTAAGATGACGGAACCAAAGGAGTAAACTAGGAGCCATCAACAAGCAATCCTCTCGTACTATTTTTTTAAAGCTAACTGTCATACTATCATTGTCTCGTGAAATTAGTATTCCATTCCATTTTCCTATCTGACACCCAGAAAGAGTAAGAAGAAAACATTAGATATATGTATCTATCGCTGTCTCTTTCAATTTTTTTTTTTTTTGAAAAAAATAACCAGAAAAATATCAGGTCATCACTATTTGCTTATCACCTTTGCCCATTTTTATTCAATTATTTTAATAAACATTATTTTCCTAATTGTTTCTGGTTTAATTATTTGCTTTTACTCATATTTTTTTTCATTTATTTGATTATAGATGGATGATCAAAATAGTATACGTAATGATTTCATTAAGTTGTATCGTATACATCAACAGGCATCAACCCAAGTTGTTTGTTTGGTTACGACTTGGTATGTGTGAAATAGGCACAAACAAAATAGTCAAATTCCTTGTGTTGTACAATTAGAAAGGGAACGTATGCAAAATGAATTAATGATAATTAATGATCAATATTATAGTATAATTAGAATGAATCATTTTGTATTTGTGGGATTATGTAATCTTTTAGTCAAATAATGTGATTTGTAAATAGCAAAATTACTCTATTTGCTAGGTCATAATATTGCAAACCGTGAACCTAACTTCCTTTGTGTATTGACCAAGAGAAACAGTGAGCCGCCATTTCCCTTGTGTGAGAATAACGATCAAACAGTCATGAAATCAAGAGAGAGAAGTCTATTAGGCGTCTGTTTGTACTGTGTGAGAACCAAACCCACATTACTTGAGAAATCCATCCATCGATTTACCATCGTACCAAACCCCGAGGTCAAACAGTCTTGAAATCATGGTCCAGGCACTGCAGATCTCATCCTATTGGTTTGGTTCAAAATCGATTGTCAGATATGTTACAAGACCCACATAGTCGTCCGGAGCTAGGGCTTGAAGCTTTGATAGAGTACCGGCGGCCCCAGCAGGTTGCAGGCGATGGGCTGACAATCTGGGTGGCGATCGAGCGCATGACAAACATCTGAACGCACCGTGTACGACAAGCCACGGCTGGTTGGACGATGACAATGCTGTTGGCTAGGCAACAACACTAAAAGAGGGCTGGTGGAGTAGGATGGGGAGGAGACATAAAAAAGTGCTTTGGACAAAAGCAGCAAGCAATAAAGAATAAGATTTTAGCATTCTTCGGTGTGTCTACGTGTGTGCATGTAGCGAGACTTATAATAGTGAATGAAATGTCAATCAATTCCAAGTTTAAAATGCATAAATAAACTTCTAAATAGTACATGAAGTCAAGCAGATCGACTTCTCTAAAAACCAACGCTCCTATCCGTTTCCTCTTTGCAGGATGTATACACTTAAAATGACCAATTAAGTTAACCTTTTGGCATTGCAATCTTGAATGGAACAAAAACCTTTGAAAGAGGAAGATTACTTTAGAAGATTAAGACATTTCATGAGAACATTTGTATGCTCTGGCTTCCCGACCGAAATTCGAACATATCCTTTTAGCTCTTTTTTGTCGTAGTGCCGGATCATCACGCCCATTTTTGCTAGGTCTTCCTGCACGAGTTAACAAATTAAGTTACTGGCACATAGAGTTCCTTCCAAACTAACAAAAATACAATAAACCTTTAACACATTCTAGACAGTTTCTTGAGTCTTATGAGACGAACTTACAAATGAGAATGCAGAATCCACATGTTCACATTATTAAGGAAACAATAAAGAATGAGGCATTCTATCCACGATAGTTGTGTTATTGTATCCTATCCAGGTTCAACGTGAAAAACAGAGCTTTAATTTATTAGGTACATTGCTGTATGCATCCGAACATATCTGACGAGTATGTATGAAACTAATTATGACAAGTATACGTATATGGAAGCCCTATTGATACATTTAAGCAGATGCATAAATTAGATATAATTGTAATAAAAGATGATTATGCTCACTCTAGACACCCCTCACAATCTGTCCTCGGGATATGTGAAGGGAATAAATCTCGAGATCGGCTTATAGCCAACCGCCAAGTGACTAGGGGTGGGAGGAGTTTTATCCCCGATGCATAAATTACATACAAGAAGAATATATGTGAGGACATATATGAAATGATCTCATAAACTAGCAGAGTAACGTTTTGTAGTAGTACAATCTTGCAAAAATTGAACAAATTGTAATTAATGAATTACTGCAGCAGATTGCTACAATAAGCAGAAGAGCATGTATTATATGAAATTCAATAGGGCCTAAATTCTAAATATTTCCAGGGACTGTTGGTTTATGAATGCTTACAACTGAACAGTAGTAAACTTTACTGAAAGGAATATGATTAGGATATCCTGAAACTAACATGCATATGATAGTTAAACTCTGATCTGAAGTATCGGCTGAAATATTACTGCAATTCTAAAAGGAACTTCATGAGCTGAATGCAACAGATTTTAGTGATACTAAGTCCTTTGATTGGTTAACACTGGCCAGTGATGAATTGAGTTGAGAATCTGAAACTGCATTGGTTTGTATTTCATGATAACTAGGAGTCTAGGACAAGACATTGATTGGAATAAAAGTAAGTTCATTAGTGTTGAAGGTACAGAATGCCCTTGCAATGTAAATGCAGTACAAATTCAAATTGGATGAAATTTGCTGTATAACATGGAAATTCTGTGTTGGCTGCATTAATCAGCAATTTGAGATAATGCAACAAAATTAGAGCAATGTTTCTTGCTATATTGTCTAACTAATTGTCAATATGACTCCAATGTGATATATTAGATAAGTAGAAAGTAGAAAATCTAGGTTCTATATAACTGGGATTTTGTCGAATGAGTTCATATGGATAGCCAATTGGAGACTTGAGTTTTTTCCTTATCTTAAATACCAAAGTAAACAAGGAGAACGAAGAATCCAGGACCATGTGAAACATGTATAAAAACTACTAAATCGTCTGGATTTGTAACACAATTGGATTTGTAATTATTCGCAAAACCAATTACCTTAAGTTTCTTAGGATCCTTCCCAGATGTAACCTTGCAAAGAATGAAATTGGAACAACTTGGATATGGACTCAGGTAGGGCACTCCTTTTAGAAGACTAAACAACCTTTCCCTTTCTTGCACTAGAGAATTCTTAACATTCTGAACAAAGAAAGGAAACATTAGATACTCATTAATTATAACAGACCAAGAGGACCAATAACAAAAACACACAAAGGGGATGGGGATGACCTCCAGATATTCAGGATTTTGCAAAGCTGCACACGCAGAAACCTCTGCTGCAACAGATACATTGTATGGTTGCTTTGCACGCCATAAGTATTGGATGATGCTAATAGGAAAGGCCCCATAGCCAACACGGAGCCCAGCTAAACCTGTTTTTGCGACAACCAGAAAGTAAAAATCACATTATTGGAAAGATAGAAAAGGTGGAGAAACATTTGCAAGTGAAAAACTTTCATAAGCAAAAGAACCTGAAACTTTTCACTGCTTTTTATTGCAACAAAAACTTAACAAGAGAATAGAACCAATGAATGCACAAAAAATCATAAAAAATACTCACACAACACTAACATCCACTGAAACATGAAGATACACAAATATTTTCAATGTTATATAATGTAATTTTATTTGTCTTACAGCAACAAATTATGTACATTATGCACAAGACAACAAAGAATAAGGAAAACTAGGATGAGGACAAACATTTTGAAACCTAGAATAAAACCTAGAATAAGAAATGAACCAGCAGACAATGGCAAAAAAATTTAGCAACTACACTATTACTCATTTAATCTAGATTTTAACAGATAACAACACACCCACACTTGTAAAATATGTGGTTCCTTTTTCTATCTTTTGCAGCCATGAGGTGATATGGTTCACCACATTACCACAAGAAAATGTGTTATTTTATGCATTATCTTCTATTAACATCTTATGAAGTGTTATTTTATATATCCTTGCACCATGCAATAATTGAACTTAATTCACTTTAAAAAAACATAAATTTTATGTATTTCCCTTCAAAATTGAAGCAAAGATTCTTTGCTTTATTTCTTCATTATCCTAGCATGCAGCCTACTACAAACTTTTCAAGTGCATCAAACTGGTCTTCATGTGCATCTAATGAAGGAGCATTAATTACTAGCATAGGCCTTTCTGAATTAAACTCTCTTTCAAAGATGACCATGACAAGCAGGAAAAAAAAAACCTACCTGCTCTTTTGCTAAAGGTTCGGAGGACAATCAAGTTCTCATGCCTTTTTACCCACTTCATCTTTGATTGAAGTCCAGAGAATTCAATGTATGCTTCATCCAACACAACCAAGATTGGCAAGTTAAGAATCTGGAGGAGCTCTTCATCACTGATTATGCTGGACATGAACAAGCAGTATTGCAATAAAAAAACAAATATTAGAAACAATTTCTAAAAAAATTTAAATCGTACTTGCACAAAAAATTGTTTCAGCTATAAGGCCTTTAGAAAGTTTCGCTTATGTGGTGTTAACTCGGCGGGGGCTTAGGGAAGGGATCCAAAATTAAAGAAGAGGAAAGGGGAAGAGAAATTTTGTTAACTTGGATACATGAACGGAGAGAGAGAGAGAGAACAACTTAAGAGAGAGCTCTTGGCCTCTCCTTTTCACCAAAATTGATCCATCCAAAATGAGGCAGATTAAATGAAGGAAGTGAAAAATAAAGCTACTATATCTCTTTCTTCAAGGAATGTCATAGACCACCACCACCTTCTTTCCAGGTTGTTTGGAGATATCAGGAAAATATATTTTGGCTTTTCCTTTTCTACAAGTTCAACAATTCATGGTATACACACACGCCTTTAATTTAACAGTCACATTCACCCTTGCATTTACCTTCCATCTGGGTTGTTTGGAGAAGTGAGGAAAATGCATTTTGGCCTTTCCTTTTCTACAACTTCAACAATTTGGGGGATATCCAAAGAAAAATCTGCCATCCTTGGAACTGCATGAAATGAGGAATGAGTTAGTACATAGGCAAAACAATGTTGTGACAAATGGAAAAAGATGTTATCTTGATTGATGAAAAAATATATTTGGATGTAAGATATCATATACCAGGCTAAGAAAAAAATTGAGAATCCTAATAAAACTAATGAACATGCCACTCAAAAGTGAAGTTGCATAAATGAGTTAACGGAGTTCATTCAGTAAATTAAATTATTAAAGTACCCTTGATAACCATTGCTCCGTTAACCGCTGCATCAAACTCATACATTGTGAATGTTGGAGGACAATCAACAATCTTATCACCAGGATCGAGCACACATCTGCACAAAGTCAGTAGTACAATTTACTGAACATCTTTTAATCCAAGCCAATAACTCAGTTAAACTAGAAAGTTGAAGGCATTTCATTTAAAACCTCATTATCAAGTCAATCAACTCATCTGCACCACACCCAACCAGTATATAATCAGATTCAAGGCCAGAATCTTCAGCAAGAGCAGCACGCAAACAACGGCTCTCAGGGTCAGGGTAAACATAAGGAAATTTTAGTGCTCCCAAAGCCTCAAAGACCTATTAATTATCAGAAAGGAAGAAGCTGGTTGGGTAAAGGAACAATATGATAAGGTGATACATTATAAATATTTCATTGCAATAAAGTTTTCTGGAAAGCTTATCTTTTACAAACAGAATGCATATGTGAGTTATCTATAACAATTGTATTTAGTATTATATATGATATGCCTGTAACCAATGATATGGCAAGATAAGCTTGCATTCAGTCATCCTGTCATGGACAGATAGTTTTCAGTTAACATGTTTTCTGAATAATTGATATAAGCATATGACAGACTATGGTAACATGTAATGCATGTTTCTTTTGTGATATTGTTCACTCAAACACCTGTATTTTACAGACAAACCAGATGGATATGTCATATGTGCCTTAATTTATAATTTACACAGCATTACAATTATTATTTTCATATAAATAGGTTACAGAAGCTAGCTGATCCCTTAGATCATTTTATGCCTTTGTAATCAAGATCCATAATTAGGTGTTCATTATAAGGTTCAGTGGTTTATTTTGTAATTTATACAGCATTGCAATTATTACTTTCACTGTAACTAGGATACAAAAACTAGTTGATCAGTTGCATCTTCTTATGACTCTGTAATCAAGATCTGCATTTATTATTAGGTTCAAACTTAAAAAATTATGAATAAAAAAAACACAGAGCTGAACCAAATTGAAATTTTGATTAGGCTTTTTAGCAAGACACTTCATTTTATTGTAAGAATTTACATATGGAATTTCATTTTTCTTCAGTTTTTATATTCTTAAATTGAGCAAAACTGAGAAATTGAAATTTCAATTAGTTACTCACATGATTAACATGTTTAAAGAATTAAATTTGTTTTTCAAAATTTTGTAAAACTTAACAATGCAAGTATATATATATATATATATATATGTGAAAGTATGTTCCTAAACTTGTCAAATAATACGATACCTAACAAACAGATTTCATCTAAACAAAGACCTAGACTTGAAAAGGAACCATGTATATGGCACCTAAAATTTGGCACAACTTGTTTCCAGAACGATTAGCAACTACAAGGAAAAAATGAAGTTTCTTTTATTTGATTCTAGGCATTTCAATCTAATTAAGGTGAAAATATTTTTTTTTTAAAAAAAAAAAACTCACCTCTGGAGGTGGACCATAAGGATTTTCATTAGCATCCAGCTTGACTATGTCCTCTGGCTTTCTCCCCAAGCGTGTAGATAATACCTTTAAATCGAAATAGCATCAGCCTCATATAATGTCGACAACAATGACAATAGAATTGATTATACTTATCATCACTCCAGTAGTTAGAGAGTGCATATCATCATCCCCAAAATAGTTGGTGAATGCACTTTACCAGCAAAAGAAGAACCTGGCTAAGCATGCAAGACACCTACCATCTACTAATAATAGTGTTGATCCAGAATTCAATAGCCTGACATTGTCCCCTTCATCACTTTCACCCTGACATATGATCACACGCGACTTGTACAGAACATGCTCAATTAATACTTCCTCGTTTCACATAGCCCAAGCATTACTTCCCATTTGGTAAATTGGAAATAAACCATCCGTCTGACGGTCACAATCAAGGCCAGAACTTTGCAACTCAGCAAGAAATCGAAGGGGTTATAACTATTCCGTCTCCATATTCTCACCTCAAAAGGTAGGATCGGCTGATAAGGTGCGAGCTTCCTGAGGTGAAGGCGAATGAAGGAATCTCCGGTGGACGATTGGCTAGGGGATGGATTGACTTGCTCCACCGGCAAAGAGGAAGCCATAAAACGCCCGCCCACGGTCCTGGAACGCCTGGATTCGCGTCTGATATCGGCGACTGAGGAGGAGCAGAAAGCCGTCGAGCAACTAAGCGCGCCCATCCAGCTCCGACAAGCAAACCCTAACCGTCGAGAGCGGCGCTAGGACGTGACGTCGCTTGCCCGTGGACTCGTCACTTAACCACTTAACACAACAAGAAAATAATACACGAGTTTTATTTAATAAACAAATACTTTACTTAAATCTATTATATCATTTGTTCAACAGTGCACAAGAGAGAAGATGTCAAAGAAAGCATGCCCTTCTTGAGGCCCCTTGATGAATTCGTCAACAGTTCACAGGAGCAATATATATACTAGTCAGAATGTAGCCCTCAAGGTTACATTTCAAAGAATATGAAAAAGATAGAAACAATTTGTCAAAGAACTTTCTAAAGGTACTTGAAATCTAAACCAAACTTCCTTGTGAACAAACAGATTTTGCTCGTATGACTGTAAAATTGGCGTGACAATGATACTAACGAACCTGCAGGTCCTCTCCATGGCAACCCATACATAGAAAATGTGATAGAACATTCCACGCTGTTGCCCAAGCTCTCTAGCAATGTGATGAAAATGTGCTGGGATCAAACGACCCGAGATGAATGAAGTGGTGAATCGATATGGTATGATGCAGAGCTGAGCTATTTATGGCAATGCGTCTAGAGTTTGTTCTATGTTTGTCTCTATTTAAATCACGATATAAAAACATTAATCTCCATGCGTATTCCTTTCTCTGGAACTGTGAATGTAATTACATGCATAATTGTTCTGCTATGTTTTCATCTTCTATGAACGACCAGGCAAAAGGCTGTATTCTGATGATAGGAGCATTCTGATCAACATTGAGGCTACAAAAATCTCTTCAAGGAATTAGACGGAAGAGACCCTTCATAGCCTAGACGAATATATACATGCACACAATTCTCTGTTCACAATCTACGAAGCATATAGTGAAGCAACAAAACAGTGCAAAATTGACAGTAGAATATACATCCCGCCATGATAAAGAGCCTCGTTTCACAAATGTGAGAGCTCATCCGATGATGGAGCATGTCAAGGGTTCTCTTAAAACGGCAAATTTTCAACTCAATTTTCATCCAAGGTCGGATTCACTATTTTGTTTAACTTCATACTTTGCTGAGCCAACTTTTGGTAGGTGTACCAACGTCCCTAGTACTTCAGGTTGGTAGTTTGCCGGCTTTAGCCAATGACTATCTACAGCCTCTACGATGCTGTTCACAGTCGAATTTCTCAAGATGACTAACTAGTCCAAGTTCAATGAAGGGATCAAATCATTGCAAACAATCGTCTTCAGGTGGCTCACAGGAATATGCTGGTGGTTTTGCTTTATCATTCTCATGCATAGCACAGCCAAATACTTCGAGGACCAGACCTCGAATCCGACTCCTCAATCCAGAAGCTTCCTCGGGTTTGAACCATTTGCTACCAAACTGTTTGACAGGATAAAGGAGTTAGAAAAGTAAATGGCAACAGCTACAACACCCTTGGAGATGTGTCGTGTACCATAGAGTGGAGATATTTCCTTCTAAATCTTTCAGGTGCATCTTCAATAAACTTCTCCATGAAGTAGAGCACAAAAAGGCCACAGTCATATTCATTCTTCTGCTGGGGAACCTGGTACCAGGGTACAGAAAGTATTTACCCGTGAGAATTGGTGCAATCATAATATTATTTCTGCATAACTCAATTTGAGTGAACAGTTGGTCCGACCTACTCACACTATCTGAGAGGACAATAGGTAATATCTATTTGTAACAAAATTACAGAAAATGATTGATGTCATCCAGCATGGGGTGTTGTACATAAGGCATGTGTGTTACTAGTACAATGTTAAATTGTATACATATGTAATGATGGGAATAAAGACACCAAGGAGGTTTTTTTTCAATGTCACATGGCTGCAAGAAATACAAGATACATATTCCCATAAGTGTATGGCACTCAATGAACTAAAAGAAAAAACTTCATCATCATGGAGAAATACAGCAAAGTTGCTAAAAGATTCTTTACTGTAAACTAAAGGGATAAAAATGTTTCAGCTCTTCTAGGCCAAGGATTACCGTGATCACTTTTCTGTCAACTCTACGTGAAAAGTTTTTCCATATCTTATCTGAAAAAGGAGGATCTTGGGGAGGAGAGTTTTGGATCATGTAACTCCATTCCTCTTTCAAATATCTGCAGCTAAAATTTGAATATTAGATTTGTTGTGGATATATAAGTACTATTTGTATATCAGGGAAAATTCATCTTTTCTTTTATGTAAGTTAGTTACTTTAGGAAAAGCATAACAAGTAAAGACGCACTCAAATGTGAAGACGAACAACAAATGTAAACCAATTTTCTGATGCATCTCTATTTTCAAACAGGAGACTCAGCATAATGTCATTCTGAAGTTCTTCCATTAAATGCATATAGTTTAGGTACAACCAACAATAATACTGATGAAATACGACTAGTTGATATGATAACATTTGCAACGACATAATAGGCAAATAATTATGGCTAATGATTGCTTGCAAGTTGACAGGTTAAATTTTTAGTGTAGCACATAAAAATATATTAATTAAAAATATTTTTAGTAATATTTGAGCGCTATAGATGTTTATTATTGAGTTATATTTGAGATGTTGAATGTTCAAATCTAAGTTTTGATATTATCTCGTGAAATGTTTGATGTTTATTGAGTAAAAGTTTATTTAGATTAACTGAAGTCTATCAAGTAGGTTTACGCTATATTTAATTTAGATTTATTTTGATCAATTTAAAATTAAATACAATTTATTGCTTGTGCCGACTAGCACAGAACGAAATTTAAATCGTCGGCTCAAAGATTATGAGGATATAACAAGACAAATAAACATATGGAGTACATTAGTTGTAGACTAAGGATTTGACTGCAACTCACCGTTCGATGACTTCAAATATTAAATAGCTATTGTGAATTCCCAGTGAATCCAAATGAAGGACAATTGGACCTGATTCATCTTCTTTTGCAGGTATACAGATAATCACCAAGCTCCAGTGCATACTGATTACAGGAAAAAAGGATTATCATTTGTTAAAATACTTGCACATTCTATGAACTTGCCAGGAATTATTATATCACTACAAAAAGGCATTGACCCTCATCAGTCAAAGAGTTTATATCTAGGTCATAAAGTAGATATCTGTGCAACTGCAATCAAGAATTAAAAAATCCAAATCCGCTAAAAGCTATTGAGACTTTTGAGCAAATATAGGTAAAATTAGCATGACACATCTTGTTTTCAAGGTATATAGGAATCACCGCTCTCTCCAACATACTAACCACAGAAAGCAGATATCAGATTTATCGTTCCCTCAGATAACTTTGTACACTTCAATTAACCTAAAGAAGCAGAATATCAGTAAAATAATGTGGAATACCATTCAACAAAAATTCTTGGGAGGCTAAAGCTACAATCAAAAAACTAGATAACATTTACATAGCACATTCTTCACCATTTTATTTCAAAGAAACTTGGAAGAGATTCCCATAAAATGATTCAGTCACATGGTGAATCTGGATAAACAGATGCATCAGAGACTAGCAAAAAGACTATTGTAGTCTCTCAACTACGCAAAGAACAATATGGATAACATTTCAAATTCATGTTAATACTTAATATCTGTAAGGCTTTAACTAAGATCATCAGTCTCGTTTAATCATTGTCAGAATGGGAAAATATTGAAACACATGAAAGAAAAAAGACAACTAGATCCATTCACATTATTGGTAGGAAAAGTAAGTACTCACTCTCGGTGAACAGGAATGAAGATGTAAGACTTTTGAAATATGTCAACACCTTTCCACCATCTCCTCAGTTTCTCAAAGCATTGCTTGCTAGCCTACCAAGTAAAGTATTCTAGTTATCTTTTTGACAAAAGTGAATGAGAAATGGGTATAAGATCAATCTATCATATGTAGAGTAAAACAGGTGAAATTAAGATATTGGTTTCAAATGTATCTAATAATAAGCAGGCAATGGTACGCATCTAGTCATCCCTGAGCAACAACGTTGTGTTTAGATGAGTGGAAAGAGAAGAAAATAAAAAATTACCAATTTATCTTTCTTTCGTTTAGTTGGAAGCGATTTAATTAAATCGATTACTCTATTTTATTTCCATGCAATTTCAGCAAAAATAAGGGAAAATGTAGTTATGCATCTAATAAATACAAATATGTGAAAACAAGATTAATGGAATAAAATGGAAATAATATGATATATGCATTTTTCCCTAAACTTAAACTACTACATTTCTATCCTATTCCATCTTCTCCAAGTAAATGCAAAAATTCTATCTTACATAATTACAATCTATAAAATCTCAGTAACACTATTTGAGAGACACTAAAATCATTTAAAATGCATAAGTTGCTTGAAAATTTTCAACAATAAAAATTGGACCTTTTTTCATAAAAGGATAGGTTTAAATACCAGAAATATATCACAATAAACGCAATCTCTTGTTTTGGTGACGTGCAACCGTGTCAATAAGGTGCCGCACAAATAAAATGAGAATATGCAGCCCAGAGATCTATACCCAACCAACAAAGCTAAACATAATGCAGAATAGATAGTTTTACATTTTCAATACAGACACACAAGTACAGATTTGAATAGCTCATCATTCTACAAGAATATCAAAAGAAAAAAAAAAACATAAACAGCCACAACTTCCAATATTAGAGAAGAATAAATAATGTGTAAAAAAAAAGACCAACAAACCCACAACTTCCAGCCACACCCACTAGTAAGCATTAAACAGCAACCATAGTAGATGGCTGAGCTAAAGAGAGAAATGTCAAGAAATGTATAGTCTGAACATTTCAGCAACATATGACATACAAATATATTCAAGATAGGTAAAATTATTCAACTACAGCACGCATTGTCATTTTTCAAATGTCAAAATTAGCCTCTTGACTGGTATTTTCAATGTGATTAAAAAGACATTCATCCTGCTTAAAAGTAATTTCCAAATCAAAGGATTTTTACTTAAAATGTACACTGAAAGGAATACTTCTATCTGTATTGAATTTTTGTTATATTAACCAAAGAATATAAATCAATAACCATGGCATGTTAAAGAAATGCCACCTTGGGTGAAATAGCTTCCTCAAGTTTCTTGTAAAAGTATGTATTGAAAAAATGATAGTATCCTTTTGGTCTATCAACCAAGGATAGGGGCATCTGCAGATACCTGAAGCACAAAGGACTAGTCATATATACAAATATGAAGGTGAATCACACATAGGTATATGTATCAAAAATTTAGCAGTCATTTTCCCACTAAAAATATGGAAGATATACAGAGCAAACCAGAAGTGATTTCATGTATTTCTTGCATGATATTAAGTTTGAAGAAATATACTATGAATTTGAACCAAATCTCACATTAAAATTTAAAAGTTTCAGATACTAACCCCTTCAAAATTATATTCTAAATTATTTATTCTGGCCAATATTTGAGAAAATAGGGTCATATCGTTGAGCTACAAAGCAAAGTAAACAGAGTTGACAACAAACAAAGTTAAGGTAATACTGTCTTTCATTTGCAACACAGATAGTTTGACATCTTTGTGGTTTAAGTAGCAAAAGGTGAAGCGCTCGCCCCCACCAGCCCATCCCAAGACCAATACAGAGGAGGTAAATCACGGTGACGGGGGGTGATTGAGTTATATGGGGTGCAAGGATTTACGCCCTGCCAACCGCAAGGTTCGACCCCTTGACCTCAAGTGGCAAACCTCCATCCACTTACCACCTTAAGCTATGCCCGTGGGGGCATCTTTGTGGTTTAAGGCTTTTAAGGAGAATGGAAAGAGGGTGATAAACATTACATTTTAGATCCCGTATTTTATGGTATTTAGATTTTTGCATTTTAAATTATTTTGTAGATTTTCAGATTCGAATTAAGTTGAACTGAACCACTATTTTTAGTTTCACAGGTCAAATTGAAGTTGGTTTAGGCTTAGGTTGAAGTTGATTTAGGTTTAGGTGGAGTCTATCAACTAAACTTGGTGATTAAAGTCATGTTGACTCAACAGGGACTCATTTTGGCCAATTTTAAGATGAACCAAGTTTATATTTGAGACTGTCTAGTTCAGCTATGTTTGGTTGGGTTAGTGAAGTTTTTGGAAATTAAGATTATCTATACCTACTCCCTCTCTCTCCACATATTATTTCCCTCTTATATTGAACCTTCTCTCTTCCTCTTTGTGTGTAGTTGCCACCCGGCCGCTCCTTCACTTTCCCAACCCAAGCTGTCAGTATTGACATCACCACGAGCGCACATCGCCAACCCGAACCAAGCCATAGTTGCCAGTAAATCTCTCTCTATCACTCATCTTTCACGATATATCTATCTCTTGCTCTACCACCACTTGGGACCAGGGCCAAAAGCTAACACTGTCAGTGATCTCTTCCACCCCCTTGCATAGGAATGAACAATGTTGGTGCTTGCACTCTAGCATTGTACCCGACATCACGTGTTCCAGCACCAATGTTTCACACATGTGCAAACCCTGATGCCACCATCTAATGTCGTGTGCACTTGACGTTGATAGTTGGCCCTAGCTTGCATGGACAACTGCAGCCCCTAGGCTTTTGGGCAAAGTCGTTGACACTACCTGCCTGTCATCTAAAGCAATGTCACAACCAAGCCTTGCCTCGCATAGCCCTAATCATGGCTTTGTTGCAACCTCATACCATTGCTTTCCTCCTCTATTTGCACTCAAGTCATATTCCTTCTCCTTCGTTCACATTGTTTTCCTCCTTGTCATTGTCTTTGGCTCTTTGCAGACTACTCACTCTGCCTCAATCATGTGGGATCTAACTTTCGATGCTTGTTTACTCAACTCACAATATCATCGTTAAATGATCTCCCACACCGCCTTCTCTCTATTTATCGCTGTAAACGTAGCAAAATAATGTCAAAGGTTGTTGCATGTGATAGTAGTCGAGCATGCAACATGCGAAATGACAAGACATTTTTTTTCTTTCCCTCACGAACCCCTTATTCGCGTGGTTGTTGTAAACCAAGTGGTGTCAAAAATTGTCCAAAATCAGTTGATCGGGTTGTTTTGTTGGAGCCTGCTAAATTTCCCATTGTGGTGAGATTTACTATACGTAGCTGCTACATCTCTCAGTAGGCTTCGGCAAAACAACCAACTGACGTTAAACAACTTCTGACAACACTTGGTTTAAGACAACCATGACAGTGAGGGGTTTGTGAGGGAGAGAGAAATAGTGTCTTGTGATATCGTGTGTCGCAGGCTCACGAGACAACGAAGACTGTCACATGCAGCAGCAGCAGCAGCCTTTGACATTGTTGCTAGGTCTACAACAATAAATAAATAGAAGGCAGTGTGGGAATGATCCTATTCAGTCATACATCATTTGACGATGATGTTATCGGTCAAGAAGAGAAGCATCAGAAGTTAGATTCCACTAGATTGAGGCAGAGTGAGTAATCTATAGAGGCAATTACAAAAGGAGGAAAATAATGCACGTTTGAACAAAGGAGAAGGAAAGTGATGCGAGTGCAGATACAGAAAGAGATGAAGTTGGTAACAGAGGCAAATAAGGCTTTCCATGGTCTCATGGATGAGGAGAAAATGGGGTTTTAATAATAATAAAAAACCCATCAAATTAGCTAGTTTTATAAATTGGTTCTTGATTTTAAAAAAAAACATTTTAAAATAATATAACAAAATTGGTCATTCTTTGAAATAGGCAATTCCATCTTGAATCATTATATCTAAAAATTAAGATGGAATCATATAAGGAATTAACTGTTTCCATTGTATTCATCCTACCAAATACACCCTAGTGATGCCAAATGTTAGATAGCTGATTTTCTAAAATGAGAAGGAAAGTGATGCGAGTGCAGATACAGAAAGAGACAAAGTTGGTAACAATGGCCACAAGTGATAATCAGGGAGAGATGAAACAGATTAGGCAAATAAGGCTTTCCATGGTCTCACGGATGAGGGAAAAATGGGGTTTTAATAATAATAATAAACCCATCAAATTAGCTAGTTTTATAAATTGGTTCTTGATTTTAAAAAAACATTTTAAACAATATAACAAAATTGGTCATTCTTTGAAATAGACAATTCCATCTTGAATCATCAATCTAAAAATTAAGATGGAATCATATAAGGAATTAACTGTTTCCATTGTATTCATCCTACCAAATACACCCTAGTGATACCAAATGTTAGATACCAATTGTATTCATCCTACCAAATCCTTATAAGTTGATTTTCTAAGATAAATTTCTGTAAATCTAGTAGTACTTACCGAATGTAAAAATTCATTATGGAAGATGTCAAGTATGATTTAGGCTCTAGACATGCTATATCTGTGTAAGAAAGCTCTACAGATTCAGGATCATCCCTGTTTCAAGTAGACACTTTAGTTGTGAGGCACTGGAGATGATATTAAGGCACGTAGTTTGTACGTTCAACTAATTGAAAAGACTGACCTTGAAGGGTAATAAACACTTACCACCGTCCTAGAAAAAAAATGAAAATGCTCATTAGCAAGGCAGTTTGACAAAGTAGCAGCTAACCAATACAGAGGAAAATAGTTGAATTGTATCACCAATTATCAGAGTTATCTTCTGTTGGCTGTACAGGATGAGTTTCTTCTTCATCCAAAAGAACAACTTCGCTAACCTGCTTCCATTATGAAAAATGAAGAACTTAAGGTATATAATTATATTTGAAATTTCAATAACTGAAAAAAAATAAGAGGGAACTTCCAACGAACTTTTCTTTAGAAGTCACATAGAAAAAGGCTATGAACTTCAGCCAATCAACATTTGTCATGTATAGTACTATTTTTAGGCTATAGACTTGTCTTATTTGTATCTATCAGTTAAGCATTGGTTTTAGGTAATTAATCCCACATTTCTCTTCCAATAGCTGATGCAATTCTCCTTTTTCCTATGGCATTCTAGCCCTCTACTTATTTTGTCTGATATATCAACAGTTCCTCTGCTTCATCCAAAGTTGTTCACTGAACAACTTAACCTGAACTAGTCAGTTTTAGGGGAAAAACACTTCCAAGTTGGTCTCTTTTATTCTGATAACAAAATAGAATTGTCAAATTCACGGCAAGAACAACCTTCACATAAACCAGGAATGTGAAGCTTTCATCAATAAGATACACAAAGCTTGAACTTGAAGAAGGTATGATTTGCATAAAGAATAGGATACATATAAACAAGCATACCAACCTTTTGTAATCTCGTTGCCACTGAATTCCTACCCTTAATGCTTGGAGCATTCATCCTCTTTCTAGAATGAATAACACAAAATTAAAATATTAAAAAAACAGGTACGAAGAATCACTAGATTCACTAGTAAATGGTTTAAACGATTAAGCATGTCAATTAGTAAACTTTATGCCACATAAAGCCTGAAGGTATGGAATAAAACTAGATTGTAATGTCACCTTTCATCATTCAAGCTTTTTAGACAATATGAAACAAGCATAGAACAGAAGATACCAGCATATCAAAGTAATTGTAACAGACTTGATTAGATTGGAAAGCAACTTATTAGATGCTAGTAGACTGATCAATTTATAGATTACTAAAGAACCATAAGGCAGTTCTTAGATAATGAAGAATAACTGAAGCTACCACCTATGTGTAAGCATGGAGCTTAACACATCAGAAACCATGATGGTGATGCATCAGGATTGCTATTTCTGGTCCAATCGATAAGAAAACAAATTTGAGATAATTTTTAGTACATATTTGTCAAAATTAATAGATGACCCAAAATAGTTGGGATAACCATGGCTTCGTGATGATGATGTGTTGTTAAAATATATAGCAAAGGATGAATCAAATATGGCCCAACATGTGAGCCGATCCATACACATTCCATTTTATTTTTCTTATTTTTAACAAACCTATTATGCTATACAATTTTAATACATGTACATATAAAATTCATAAATAAATGTCCATATGTGAATCATTTCAATTTACATTTTCATTAAATCTTATTTAATTTACTCTAATTAATATAATCTATTCACTATATTTGTGACATGCATCTCCTAAAATGGATCAACAAATGCACATGCTTTCTATTTAGATGCATAATGTTTATGCATCAATACCTTGTCATACTTTTATGTTTTCAATAAAAAAAATTATATATTTCAGCATTTCCACCCAAATTGATTCAGAAAAAACTTGTCTCATATTAAACCAATACAAAGGGGTTGTTGAATGATTCAATTAATTTAATATTATTAAATTATGATATTGTTGTTTTTCTACCTAAGTACCATGAAAGAATCTGAATTTATTAAATTTATTGAAAAAACTAATATATATTCATAATTAAAACAAAAATGAATTTGTCATAAAAACTAAATGATATCTTATATACTAAAAATTAAATAAGTATTATTGTATATTTCATCATTGTATATTTTATTATAGCAACAATAAAACAAGATAAAGTTTATTTAAATATAAATGATAATATAATAGGGGATAGAGTATAATGACGTAGAAGAATCTATATAGCCAATCTCATCTAGTAGGATAAGACTTGGTTGTTAAATGTTGTTGTATATTTCCATTATTACTTGACAAAAAATTCATTAGAAACAATTAAAAACATAAAAAGTAAAGTCAAGTGTTTCATGCGATATGTGGTATGCAAAGGCATACACAATCAATAAATATTTCTTGCAACATAAATGATTAAGTTAAAACTTACAAATTGCAAACTATCAAATAGAGCAGCTGAGGAATTTAAGTCAATTTGGTTTAGCATATGTGGTTGCTATGAGCACCCTTCAAAATCCACTACGTGGTCGCTTATGCAGCTAAAGGTTGAGACAATAATTTTTAAAACCATAGCCAAAGGAATGTATGTTTGCTTCAAAGAGATTAGTCACAAGATAGCAATAGCACAACCACTCTATCACACAGTGAAATGTGGATGTACCTATCATTAGTTCAAAAAACAAAATTCAAATGTGAGAAAAAAAAAAAGAAACGGATTAATTGGGTTTGGGTGTCATATTTTTGTCTCAAGGTTTAAAATTTCGAGTCCACTTGGAGTTTCAATCTCTAACTAGAATGATATAGTTTCAATATTATACACCATGCTGATATGATTTTGATACTTTTTTTAAAATATGTGTATATTAATTAAAAATATTTTTTATTACATGCTCACTATTGACTTTATATTTCGATGTCCAAAGGACAACCAATGACCCATCTCAATGATGATCAGTAAAGATAGAGAAAAATAGAAACTAATAATTATGACAAGGGAGTCTAAAGATAGAATTTATGAAGGTATAAACAAAAACAAACTTGATGAATATATTTTCAGGACAGAAATTTTAAATATCAAAATTCATAAAAAAGTAGTAATTCAAACTCAAAGAAAAAGCCGCAAGATACCGTTTGTAATTGAAATAATTCTCTTTCAGACGACTGGAAGAACATGGATCCCCATGGTCAGCACTCAAGGAGCTCAACTTAACAAATCTGCCAACATGTTTGAAAGGTGTTTGTTTGGAAGAATGTTTAGTTTTTTGTGAAGTGATTATAAAGTGATGCCCTCTTCCATTCTTCTGAAGCACATTTTTCCTAGAACCAATGTCCTTGCGTTGATTGATAACTTTCAAGTCCTCATCAAATGCAGCATCTGCCTGATAAAATATTGAAATGCTTATTCCAGCAATGTTATAAAATAATAGTATTGAAAAGGTCAGACATTTACCTTCCCTTCTAACTTCTCTAGAAACTTAGCAGCAAACGTTGATTGTATAGGATTTTCATTGTGATCCTTAACTGTACCAGAGAAGCAAATAATGATTAGCAACTTTTAAATGCAAAACAACTAACAATTATTTTCCATTGCTCAACAAATTCTAGATAATATCAAACATATTTTTATATTGAAGTGCTGGACTTTAAGATGTTCTGGAATAGTGATCCACACAATTAGGTTATTTCCTTCCTTTCTGGAAACAAGTTTCTTTTACTTTGGTATTCTAAATTCACATCTTCTTTCTTTTTACAAAACTATAAACATTAAAGAACAGCAGGCAATCAAATTGAGGAATATATATTTTTCATCTCTTAATAGACAAGCTATTGTTATTCCTTTGGAAAATTAGTTCCATATATGCACTTAATTGGCAGGAAAATCAATATTAAGAGCCATAAATTTAACTACAATAGAATTTTATTGTTCCCCTATATCTAGCTACAGACCTTGGTTTGTAAGTGTTCTTAAACTCTTCCCTAACTACTACACAGGGTCGGCCCTAGATTTTGAAGGACCGGTGCAAAAGAAAAAAAAAAAAAAAAAGGCACTTTGTGTTTAGGGAGATAGAAATAGAAAGGTGAAGGAGGAAGAAAAGGCTCGTGTTTTTTTTGGTCATTTTTATTAAAACAATCCATAATGTTTTAGAATTTATATTTAGATCTTTTAAATTATTTTTTTTATCGAAAACGAGGTGTTGTTAGCATTTACTTAAAAAAATATATAAAAATTACAAAAAAAAAAGTGGGCCCACTTTTTTTATTTAATTTATTTTTTTAGTGAACATGTTTGGTTACCATTTACTAAAAAATATTAAAAGTCACAAAAAAAAATCCCCCCCCTCCGGAGGTGGGACCCTGTGTGCCGGCCCCACCTTGCAACCCCAGGGCCGGCTCTACTACTACAAATATACTTACAATTAGGACCCTTCTATTTTATTGACCATCTTCTATTGATAGTATGAGTTCTTAAACCCTTCCACTATATGTTATTCCTTAGGTTATCATTTAGGAACTTCTATTTCATTGGTCTGATCATTATGAATATATTTATTAGCTTGAGTCTCTGAGAACCATGGGTTCTAGGTATCCCAAAGTTAGATTGAATTTTGTAAGTGTGAACAAAATTTATTTGGAAAATAAAAGAAACTTCCAACTCTTTTCCATTTTTAAAGGTATTATCCTCAGAACACACCATCAAATATGGGAAAATGAATTTAGGTCAAATGTAGAGTTTAGACCATTTTCTTGATGAAAACCCTTAGACTGCTTAAACATTACATTTTTTCTGTCGGTTAGTCTGTTTATTAGGTATTAGCCTTAAACTTAATAGATATACAATATCTTTTATCTTATGCACCAAAGGCTTAGCATTAAGGTTAGTGGAAGTCTTTCTAAATGCATGCTCAAAGAAATATATTCATAGAATAGAGATTCAGTTGATTGGACTTCCATGGTGTTATCAATAGTAGGTTTGGTCAACTCAGATTATCTTTAGGATAAAATTAGTATCATCTTTTTATCTCTCATTATTAACCCTCAGGATTAAACATCAATATGATCATTATGATAAAGATACTTCAATGGTCATTAGCAACTATTTGTATTAAAATAACAATAGAAAAAGATAATTGCTATCAATTATAGGCCAAAATATAGGAACCCAAGTACATCATTAAATCTCCTCTTTGTGCAAAGATCCATGCTATAGTGTCCTTTTCCAATTCACCATAACAATGATAATTTTGGCAATTGCAAGGACCTAGGCACATCACCATGATCCCTTTTAAGCCGGGATTAGGACATACTAAAAGTGTCTTAGCCATGAAAGTAACTATGAGCATATAACTTCATACAACTTATCCCATTTGGGCAAATGAAGTTATCCAAACTAAAAATATACGTTAAAAAGTTTCATGTACAGAAAAAAAGGGCAGCCCGGTGCACGAAGTTCCCGCCATACAGGGTCCTAGGGAAGGATCCATTGTACGCAGTCTTATCCTACCTTTTGCAAGAGGCTATTTCCAGAATTCGAATATGTGACCTTTTGATCACAAAGCAACAACTTTACCGTTGCACCAAGGCTCCCCTTCCTAGGATTCGAACCCGTACATAACTAAAATTATAATAAAAATGGTAGTCTGATGCATGAAATTCCCGCTGATGCAAATTCCTAGGAAACGGTCGGACCACATTGGATCTATTGTACGCAGTCTTGCTCTGCATTACAAGAGGTTGTTTTAGCGACTTGAATCTGTGACCACAAGGTCACACGACAGTAATTTTACCTTGAGCCAAGGCTCTCCTTCATCTAAAATTATAATAAACAATTTATATTTCTAAATCAATGTTTGATTATTGTTCTCGAAAAAGGAACTAGTAATTAGCAATATTATGGGCACTAAAAAATACTAACAATTGTAAACTTAAATTTTGGGCACAAGAACCCAAGTGCATTCTTATAGTCCGTTTTAGGCATAATGCAATAAGTGTTTACACATGAGACTTATTCTAATACTACATTGGGTTTTATAACACATTGGGTTTTGATATCACATGTAAGAGAAAAAATACTGCCCAAGATTTCCACATAATCTAGAACAAGATAATTGAAAATTATAAACAATAAAATATAGCTTTATTCTTCATGTCTTGGTTTGCCTTAGATTTTCTCCATAACCTCACCCCAAATTGCCTGAATCCCACAAGTGAATAGAAAGTTAGATTTACATTATATCTCATCCGAATCACCCCATCTATTCCCTAAGAAGAAATTTGGTTTCAAACTCTGATTCAAAAAGGAGGAATACATCATGATTCACATATCAAGGTTAGGCGCTAATGAGCACATTGAACTGTCCATGTGGTTGAGAGCCTTCACAACATAGGCACAAGGATGTAATTATCAAATGGACGCTCTATCACTAAGCTAATACCCGTCATATGGACCTTCCTCTTCTTACTCTCTCCTTGAGATGGCATCTGGGTCGAGCACAATGAGAAGAGAGGGAAGAGGGAACTTAACCTCTTTATATGAAATAACCCTAAATAACCCCCATAAAGGATTATTAGGTTTTGATGCTGAGAGTCATCCCACACGTTGAAATCTAAGCCAAGTTGATAAATCCATATGGGTTAAGAGTGTGCTCAACTTCAACTAGCCCCATTTTTTAGATAAAAATCAAAATCATTTATTCATTAATTTTAGCCCATGTATAGAAAACTTCTAACATGACAGGCATAAAAAATCTGGGTGATAATGTAGTAAACACGACAGCATAATACAAAGGAAGTATTGCATAAGGGCATTGTTTCTGCATATGCAGGAAGATTACGAACTGTACCAGGGGATTCTGTGTTTTTTGACTGAGTGATTGTACTGCATCCTCCAGCATCCTGGAACATAGCAAACCAGTAAACTGACAACAACTAGACTTCATCAACTACCATAGTGGCAATTAGTACAGTAATTAAACTCAGCGCGATATACAAAAGAAGATTAATTGACATGGTTCGAAACTCGTGCAGTTTCTCAGTTTTAACATCTTTCACAACAATCTTGAGTGATCATATCCCATCCATACCAATTTACAATGTCTTTCTTGTTGATTGAACACCAGAATAAAGAAAGCATGTTCCACAATGGTGATATTTTCTCACTTTAATCATTTTGATTCCAAATGCAAATTCAAACTTACCTCCTGCCATTACTACATATTCCCATTTATCTCTTCCCATTTCATCGTTATCGACCCTCTTATCACTTCCCTATCTCCATTTAGGTTTTGCTATAAAAAGTTCCTTCATTAGAACTACATCCTGGGCAAACCCCCTTTTCTAGGGACTCCGTCTGCCGTCGCATTGGTAGGATCTCATTCTATCCTACTCCCTCTTCTCACAACAAAATCCTGCTAAATCATTTGCTCCCTCTGTCTACGCGAACATCGATCGAGTGGGGCTGTCAACCTACCTTGGGGTCACGAGCACGATTCCTTCGATCGCGTTCCGCCTCCATCTGACACAGCGATGCCTTCAACTTGGCGCCGCCGTCACTCAGCCGCTGTCCGACCTCCGACGCAAGAAGCTTCTTCACCCGCTGGATCGGTCCCAGCAACGAATGATCAGAGAAACTCGCGACCTCCGAACCTTGCAGCGGCGCCACGGGGACCACTTCGACCTCCAGAGACGGGCCGTTGTCCCGCGTCTCAGGAAGAATCGCCTCCCAATCGATCTTTATAGGCTGCTTCGCCATCTCCGGCCCGGAGGAGGCTGGCCGGTCTACGTATCAGTGCGAGCCACCGAAGATGCCCTGTGTCCCCTCAAACGCGAGAAGAAAGTTTTCACGAATGACCTGATCAATATTTCTTCATAAAATAAAAGGACTGGTAATAATTATATTTGTTTTCCTTTTTTTTTTTTTTTTTTTTTGTTGAGATGAAAATGGTAAAAATCAAAATAGGCCGTCCTTATATTTTGGAATCACGGTAACTTTTTAATATTCTTCGTCAATGGCATTCCATCCCACCGAGGTCGGTAGCCGAACGAGTAAGAGATGATTCGTTTGTCTCAGCTTCCCATAAATTTATCCTTCGGATAATATTAGGATGTAAATTATGAAGAAAGGTATGTTTGGATGAGTTAAATTTCGATCCATGATCTAATGTGATATTCATGTCTTAACAATGTACCGCTCTAGCCTCTAAGAGAACTCGGTAGCCACACTCGAGTACATTATTCAAATATTATTATCTTCTATCACGTGCAACATTATTATTTTCACCCTCTTTATCTTCGCACATGCCACACCTTTGCTCTGCCCTCCAACCTCTAGACACGTCTTCCGACCTCCATAATTTGATCCGCACTCCACAGTCAGCTACATGCCTATTTCCTCCGCCCTATTCAACAAGCAAGAAAGCTCAAGAAAGATAATCCTAATTTTTTAAAAAAAAAAAATCCCTTGTTCTGTAAAAATGATGACGATGCTAGCCTCTTTATTCTTTTGAAATTTACTTTCAAGTCGAACTCAATAACTAAATTTCAATTATAGATGTTTGATGAATAGCCTCGTTATGATTTATGAATCGTCGGTTACCTCGCCAAGCAACTATGTAACAGCTTAAGAAACAACCGTTTTAGTTTTCACCTTCTAGCATTGTGTTTATAAAACTATTCTTAACCATTTGCTTTAGAAAAATCCTAATTTTAGATGTTTTTTTGAGCCGTGGTTACTGGTTTTGATATTTTATATTCGAGTGTGGAATAATCAATTATTCAATTATACTTAATTAGTAGCCATGGCTTGTGTAGCTAATAAAACTCTATTTGAGATTGTAACCGATACAGTGCATGAAAAGGGGTCAGGCGGATGACGTGATCAAAGGTCAAGTTCATGAGATGGTCAAAAGTCTAGTCCCTGTGAAGGTCAGAAGTCAAGTTTGTGTGACCAAGGTCAAAGTCTCCGCTGATGGGACAGTCAAAAGATAAGATTACAAGTTGGACAAGATCCAGCCTCGATGGTAATTAAGGGCAAGGCCCACAGGCCAGGTAAAGGCGCGGAAGGAAAGGCCTCTAGCGTATAATAGACCTGGCGTACAGGTCAGGACGTACGAATCAGGGATTACAGAGGACAGAAGCAGGTTGATAGGTGGTGTCTACCAAGAATGCAGGTCGAGACTTCTAGCCTTACGGCGCAAGATACATCGACAAGCGTACAGGTCGGGAGTGTGCTTACCAAGGATACATGTCGAGATTTCTAGTCTTATGGCACAAGATACATGTATAAGCATACGAATCAGGAGTGTGCTTACCGAGGATACAATAGGGGTGTCAATTTGGGTGGGTCGGGTCGGGTTGGGTCAGGTTGAGTTTTTTTTTTAACCCAACCCGAACCCGACCAGAACCCGAGTTCAACCCAAAACACCTCAACCCGAACCCCGAACCCGACCAACCCGATCAACCCGAACCCGACCCATATAACTCGAAAATCCGATTCAAAACGACTTTTTTGGGCTATTTTCCCTATAATTCTTCGCTTTTATCTCAATACTCCATCATTATCATACAAACATGATATTAATATACATAAAAACATCTAAATTTTTAAAATAAAATTTGATTTAATCCCAAAAAAACCCACAAAACCCTATATTTAAGTCAACCTGGATCAACCCGGGTCAACCTGAACCCGACCTGACCCGACCCAACCCGAAACTTTTTTACTCTCCAACCCTCCAACCCGAACCCGACCCGAACCCGAAAATATCCAACCCGAACCTGATTTTTTTTCGGGTCGACTCGGGTTGGGTCGTCGGGTCGGGTTCATTTTTGACACCCCTAGATACAGGTCGGGACGTACGAACCAGGGATTACAGAGGACAGAAGCAGGTCGATATACAGACCTGGCTTACAGGTCAGGAGGTACAAATCATAGATTACAGAGGATCGAAGCAGGTCGGTATACAGACCTGACGTACAGGTCAGGACATACAAATCATAGATTACAGAGGACAGAAGCAGGTGGGTATACATGGCGTACAGGTCGGGATGTACGAACCATATATTATAGAGGACAGAAGCAGGTCAGTATACAGACCTGACGTACAGGTCGAGACGTACGAACCATAGATTATAGAGAACAGAATCAGGTTGGTAGGTGGTGTCTACCAAGGATGCAGGTCGAGATTTCTAGCCTTGCGGCGCAAGATACATCGACAAGCGTACAGGTCGGGAGTGTGTTTACCAAGGATACATGTCGAGATTTCTAGCCTTACGGCACAAGATACATGCATAAGCGTACAGATCGGGAGTGTGCTTACCGATGATACAGGTCGGGACTTATATCCTCACAACACTGGATAAAAGGATCAAAGAGTACAGGTCGGAACTCAAAATAAGCGGAAGCAGACCGATGCATACCGGTCAGGATTTATAGCCTTACAACACAGGATACATGGGCAAGGATACAGGTCTGGCTTATAGCCTTGTGGCACAGGACATAACGTACAGGTTGGGATTGGCCAACCAAGGATACAGGTCAGGCTTCTAGCCTTACAACACAGGATACATGGACAAGGATACAGGTCGGGCTTCTAGCCTTTTGGCACAGGACATAACGTACAGGTTGGGATTGGCCAACCAAGAATACAGGTCGGGACTTTTAGCCTTACAACACAGGGTACATGGACAAGAATACAGGTCGGGCTTCTAGCCCTGCGGCACAAGCATAGCGTACAGGTCGGGATCAGCAAACACCAAGAGCCAGGGCAGGGATAACAAGAGAAGGAGGTCGGGCGCTACGCAACAAGCAGTCCAAGGAATCGTAACCACCTGTCAGAGAATAATCACTGTCTGTCAGAGAATATGCTAATGGTCGGGTATTTACAACACTCTGATTCCTTCCTAGACCTATAAGAAGACGCCATGTGTCACCCACCGCTAGACAAAGCTTGACATCTGGCATTTCCTGACACCCGTCAGACTCCAGAAGAATATGTTGCAGTATAAAAATGGATGTTTTGTCTCTTACGCGGGTACGCTCACTCGTCATTTCTTACTCATCTTTACTTTTCATCCTTTATCTGTGCTTCTGGGGAAAAAGTACTTGATTTGAGCGTCGGAGGGTCTGACCCGGGGACTTTTTTCCTGGTTTCTAGTCTCTAACGACTCGGGGGGCTCGTCTGAGTGTGCGCAGAGCCCTAGCGTCATCATCCTGGTCATCACCCTTCGTCATCCGCCCGTGTGAACCCTTCTGAAGAGTGTCAGATAGATCAGACATCACAGCAACTTTCCGTCAACCTTCAATACATCGGGACCTACCTTCATCCGACTTAGCTTCCGGACAGATCAGTAACCATATATATATATATTTTTTTGAAGTGATCCAGTATAGTGCCTACACTGAATCCTAGCTCTGCTCTGATGAGGTGAAACCCTTTTGATTATTGCCTAATTAAAAATGATCTCATTAATCATTTATAAATATTTTTAGCACTGAGATAATATAATTTTTTTCTTTTAACAAAAATACGATGCTGGTTATATTTGGAAACATCAAGAATGTCATTATGCTCAATAAAATAATATCGTGAATAATGAAAGGTAGGAACTTGATTACCATGTGGAAAGTATTTAAATTTATTTTTGTTTTACTCATATAGATTTAAATATTAAATTATCTTTAATAATTTATAAAATATATATAAAAAAAAATCTTCTTATGCAAATAGTGTTTTTTATTCTGTATAAATATTGTACAATTGACAATCAGGTAAAAATGTATTTGGCATATCAAATTTAAGATTAAGTCGGTAGGATGAGACGAAAGTTAATTCTTCCTAAGATCTTTTTATTATCAATAAAATATAAATATATTTAAAATCATAAGAGGGTGAAATAAATTTTTATCTTACCTGTGTATTAATTATACCCTTATTTTTGACTATTCGAACTAAATAGATACAATTGACAATCAGGTAAAAATGTATTTGGCATATCAAATTTAAGATTAAGTCGGTAGGATGAGACGAAAGTTAATTCTTCCTAAGATCTTTTTATTATCAATAAAATATAAATATATTTAAAATCATAAGAGGGTGAAATAAATTTTTATCTTACCTGTGTATTAATTATACCCTTATTTTTGACTATTCGAACTAAATAGAAAACTTTAACCAAAATCAATATAAATTTAAAAATTAGTCAAATTGTATTACAATTCTTTATCATATTTTTTGAAGTCTCTAAAGTCATTTTAAATTATCTTTTTTTTTAGTTTTGATTATATCATCTAATAACTTTAATAAAACTGATAAATAAATCTAAATTAGTTGAATTTTAAAAATATATTATTTTTTTATTTCTTAGAATAATTAAAGTTCTTAAAGACCTTAAGTTCTAAAAGATGAGATATAAATTTTGATTAAAAATTACTAAGATAAATCCTGATTAAAATTTTAAAATAATTTATATTTTTTAGTTTTAGAGTCATTTTATATTTTTATTTGAATCATTTAGATTTATTTAAAAGTTTCTAATAATTATGACCAAACTCAGTAATAGATGAACTGCACAAGCCGTTAAAGTTTACTTTAAATAGGAACGCATTATTGCCCATGATAAATATGTGGCCGCCGCGTATAAGTAAAATCCAAGGTCGTTCTTTGGAATTTTGCCATTTATCTGCAGCGACGCCTGCCGAAGCTTGACTGATGCTCGAATTTTCATCTCTTTCCATCTTTTTTTCTTCTTCTTTTCTGGTATATGCCATTTGTTTCTTCGATCTGCTGCTTCGGAAACTGGCAGATTTTGGGGCTGCGATTTGCGGCTGAATCTTGCGGAAAAGGTCGCACCTTGTGAGAATGTGAGATCTGTTTAGCTGCCGAATTATTGGGTTTGTTGTGAAATTGCTGAGCTTTTTCGAGAGGACTCTGAATTGATTGAGGGGCCTCCCCTGAGGAAATTATGGTAAAGGTTTGACCTTGGCGCGTTTGTTGAACGCGAAGTCTGAATCTCGGTGAATCGTGAACCACTGTGAAGCAGAAATCTAGGGTTTCGGTAGTTTCCTGGAAAAGGGTTGGAATTGGAGGATTTCTTGCGATTCAACATTGCTGATTTGTTTGTGATCCTATGAATTTCGTGAGTTCCTTTCGGCGTAGGAAAAAGACGAGGGAGTTGTTGAGTTGTCCAATGGGGATGTTGATTTTCATTCCAAATTGATTGCGAATGGAAATCCTGAGCTTGTTCTTGTAGTTGCGAGAAGATAAAGGAGGTGAGAAATTGCAGCAAAAGATGTCTTCTTCGCCTTCTCCTTCTTCTTCGGCATCTCCTCCGACTTCCACGGTGTCTCCTCCTACTCGACTACCATCTTCCCCGCCGCCGCTGCCGTCGCCTCCACCACCTCCTTCAGGTACCGTTCCCTCGCAGCCGGTGCCATCTCGCTCTTCGCCACCTACCACTTCCCAGCCACCACCTTCCACTGTCCCTCTACCTCCTTCCGTACCTTCAGCGCCGACTACTCCTAATGCCCCTCCACCTTCTACATCCCCACCTCCTCTAGCGTCACAGCCTTCACATTCTAGTGCGCCGCCAACAGGTACTCCTCTACCACCATCGGCTAAGCCACCTAGGAGTTCGTCTTCACCACCACCAACACCGGAGTCCTCAAACCCCAGTTCTCCTCCTAGTAATTCTTCTGCAACTCCTAATCCACCTGGTCTTTCTCCTCCATCCCTAGTTACTCCTCCGGGCACTGCAATTGATCCTCATAAATCAAATCCCAATAGAACAAGCAATCGAAGTTCAGATGCGTCAGAGGGAGGTAGAAGCTCTGGATTTGGTGGCAGCCTTACGACTGGATCTGTTGTAGCTATTGGAGTTGTAGCAGTTCTTATTGCATTTAGTTTGGTGGGATTTGCAGTTTGCATTATCAGGAAGCGCAGAAAAGCTGTTGCTGACCACAATGCAAGGGTTGTCATGCCTTCTTCATTTAGATCTTCAATTTCAGGTGATGCAGAAACATAATTGTAAATTTCTGGGTTTTTTGGGGGGGGACTTGTGAGTGAGATGAATCCTCATTTATGAACTCCTATAATTGCTTGCAGTGTTTTCTGAAAAAAGATTTTCGGATTCATGGCACATTACCTTCATAAGTAACTAGATGAAAAAATGTTTTGTGACTTCATTCTGAACATTTCCATGACATATTGATTTCGCATATCAGAATCATCCCTTTCAAGGTCCCCAACAGCCCCTCTTGTGCAACAACAGAAGTCTGAAACCACTTCAAGAACCAATTCATTATCTGAAACACCAAGGGCTGGTAAAACACTATCATTTTCATATGAAGAGTTATACAGAATCACCAATGGTTTCTCACCTCAAAATATATTGGGAGAGGGTGGATTTGGTTCTGTTTACAAAGGGTGCTTACCTGATGGAAGAGAAGTGGCCGTGAAGCAATTAAAAATTGAAAGTAGGCAAGGTGACCGTGAGTTCAAATCTGAAGTGGAGATTATCAGCCGTGTGCACCATCGCCATTTGGTTTCTCTTGTAGGGTATTGCATATCATACGATCAAAGGCTGCTTGTGTATGATTTTGTGCCCAATGGAACACTTGAATCTCATCTTCATGGTACAATTATTATTTATTTATTGAAGTAGTCTTACCATTTTTTTATTGAAAACCAATGGATCTGTTTGATTTATCTCTGCATTTTCAGGGAAGAACACAAGACCTGTAATGGATTGGGCAACCAGGGTGAAGGTTGCTGCTGGTGCAGCTCGTGGCATTGCTTACCTGCATGAGGATTGTAATATTATAAGGATACGCATCAGCAATATATATATACATATTTATTTGGTTATCCGGTTGTATATTTTTTTATATATTGCATTGGAATTGTAACCAGGTAATCCGAAAATAATTCATAGAGATATAAAGTCTTCCAACATTCTATTGGACAATAACTTTGAAGCTCAGGTTATCCTCATCATAATGATTTTTATTTATAATATTGATGTTCATTCTCACTCGTGTTACTTCTTTGCTAATTCTTCATTATGAAGCAGGTTTCTGATTTTGGCCTTGCAAGGTTAGCTTTGGAACTGGATGCTTGTACACATGTAACTACTCGTGTGATGGGGACATTTGGGTAGGTGAACCATGTTATCATTGCAATCTTGAATTTAATCAGAATGATTATGGGATCGGTTGGAATCATGTGGCTCTTCCATCCTAAATATAAACAAACTGATGTTATTTGTATTGTTAGGTATTTGGCACCTGAATATGCGTCCAGTGGCAAATTGACTGAAAAATCTGATGTTTTTTCTTTTGGTGTTGTGCTTTTGGAACTTATTACTGGAGAAAAGCCGGTTGACAATACAAGGCCATCGGGTGACGAGGGACTTGTTGAGTGGGTAAGTTCAAAATTTTCCATTTTATAAGCATCGTTTTTGTTATGATAAGTCTTCTATGCTAATTATTCTCTCTCTGGAGCTTGAAATGAATCAGCATGTCTAAATAACCAGATTCTTTATTTTAAAGTTTGGTGTTTGAGATCGAAGACCCAGGCTACAGTAGTAATACAAGTCCACAGTTGTTGCACATTCAATGGATCATGTAAAGCATACATAGGGCTAACTGTGCCAATGTTGAATCTGCACGAGTGCCATGTTTCGCCAAAATCTTGCCTTTCATATTGGAACAGTTTGTTGCTGGTTTGAGTGCCTCCTCACTGCTAGTTGGAAATATTATTTGATTCACAAACATTTCATACTCAAGTCTTTAAGCTTTAGGTTAAGCATTTTCTCTGGTTGCAAATTTTGATGCATTTGTACTGCCATCAGCCAGTATACTGAAGGTTAAATCTCTAGATTTGATTTGGCTAAGAGTGGTAACATTCGATGCCAACACATCCTTACATTGACTGTGCTTAATCTAGAGACTAGTACTCAGTATATGATTGAAATTTTTTTATTTCATTTTCTGAGACTGATATCTTTGTCACTGGTGTTTATCACTGATATCTGTCAGGCAGAATCTTACTGATTGAAACTAAATGAGGAAATTCAACTTATTGTCCTTAGATGAGAATTCAGTTGCTAAGCATAACTTCTAACTTATTGCGCTTTTTACACAAGCTCATAAGCTATCGTGAATCTCATCTTGACTTGGTAGTTATACTATTTATCCCGCTTAACTGCTGATGAAATTCAGGCACGACCATTGCTTTCCCAAGCACTTAAAACTGGCGAGCTTGGAGAATTACCTGATCCTAGACTCCATGAGAACTTTGATAAAAGAGAAATGTTCCGTATGATTGAAGCAGCCGCTGCATGTACCCGTCATTCAGCATCGATGAGGCCTCAAATGGGGAAGGTAACATTGACATACCAACAATGCGACTGATATGTCCTTCGAATCCAATGGTGCAGCTGCAGCTTCTTGTTATTGTGAAATAATATTTTGTCGATACAGGTGGGCCGGTTTCTTGACAGTCTTGCCGACATCGATCTTACCAGCGGTATAACACCAGGACAGAGCGAAGCCTTCAATGTAGCTAATTCAGCGGACATCAGAATATTTCAGCAGTTGGCATATGGCAACCCTGGTTCTAGTTCTGACTACAGCCATTCCCATTCCTATTCCTATTGGAGTAATCAAAATGATGTATAAAGATGGCTTGTGTGGCATTTGCACTGTTGTATTTTTTGGTGTATATTATTGTTTTTGCCCTACTAGTAAAAGCATGTTATGTAGGAGGTAGTTTTTTTTTTTTTTTTTGTTTTTTTTGTTTCAGCTTCCTACTAATCATTTCGAGGAAGATCTCAAGATCCCAGACAAATCAAAATTATGCAGCATTAAAAAAAGTCAGAGTCATTAAGGTTTGCAGAGGGATCTCCATTTCTGCCATTATTTTTGCAGTGTTTCAGTAATGATAAACAAAGTTATCAGAGTGCATGCATGCGCGGTGCAAAATAATTGCTCATTGACTTCGTTAATCGCAGATGGAGATGAAAAGTGGGACTACATTTCCATTAAATTTGATTTTTTGTTGGATTAAAGAAACTAAAGATTAATGCTAATTAGTGAGCTAACATGCCACCGCCCTTCCATGCATGATGAACATGAGCTTCAAGTTCTTATAGCTGAGTTGGTACGTAAATTTGCATCACACACATGAACATGAGTTTTAAACAAGCATTCATACGTTTGACCTCTTGCAGTGAAGAATTGCGTCGTAGATTAATATATCAGCATTGCTACGACAGAATTCTATGCCTGAACAAGAACTATTGTTCATCCTTCCTCCCAAGTTCTCGCAGCACTTTGTCGACTTCCTGGATCGAATCCTTTTTAGTTTCTTGCACAGCTTCATCAAAAGGTTCAAGTATCTCCGAATAACTTTCTTCAGATATCCATAAAATTGCCCCGCACTAGATGACTTAGATAAACTATCTGCTTTCTTGTTCTGGGAAAGCAGGCTTCTTGGTGGAAGGTGAAGGAGACCATCAAGAAAAATATGATCTTTGCGGTCAGGAACTAAAGATGGCCGCGAGGGAAGATTTAGTTGAAGAGCACTTTTGCAAATTTCTAAGATGCGATTAAGGTCCATTTCGATGAAGGAGCTGCTGCCATGGCTATCACCAAGGGAAGACCTTGCGTAAGAGGAACTCTCATAATGAAGCTGGATTGGTGCATCCATGGAGATGTTTTGGTGAGAGCGTGAAGGGAAGAAATTAATAGAGAAAATATCATGGAAACAAGAAGATTTATATGTCCAACAAGTTGATGAATGATGGATGATGATCACTTCTTCAAAAGAAAAAAAAAATAGTTCTAGCTGGTCTCAACTGCCATATACACATCATAGCGTATAGATACATTGTATAAGAAAGCCGTGATCATTTGGATAATCTCGATTTTTTATGTTCATTTATGTGAAGGATCACAAAAGGTCGTATACTAATACAATTACAGTTTGATAAGCTACATGATTATAAATTTTCTAATTGAGCTGGGTTATATTTTAACAAGAAACAAGAGCAAGTTTGAATCAAGCTAACACAATCTAAATAGTTTATAGTTTCGTGGACAAGTTGCATGCAAAAAAAAAAAAAATAGAACCGTCACATCAACGGTCCCCTAGAGTCGGTCCCACAGATATAAAAGAAGGTAAATACAGGTACACAGTTGAAAGTGCATGACAGAAACATTAATCTCATGTCATGACACTTCGAGAATCGAACCCTGTACTTCTCGATCATAAGATCATACACCCTTAACTGTACTCCGTCCTGAGAACTTATGGACAAGTTGCATGTAAGATAGCATGAAATGAAATGTATACAACAAACCTTCGGACACCAGTTAAAATAATCAATCTTTATTTTATTTGACTACCATGTTGGGTGAGAAATAGCTGAACTGCTTTTATTTTATATATATATATATATACTTTTTTTTAAAAAAAATAATGCTAGATATTCATGGATGAATGCCGGGCTGGCTCATGCCATAGCCTCTACCTAAGCCCCAAAAGCCTTAATATTTTTTAATATTATTTATATTAAAATTTTCTTAATTAATTTTTTAATTACATATATATTTTTTTAAACTAGCAAACACTTCTTTCTTTCACATTAATACGAAGATATCTTTGTTTTTAAAACCTAACTGCTTTTTAAAAATGTCTTTCCCCTCTCTCATCGTCACCAGTGATCTCATACTCTCCTCCAGTCTCACAGTAATCTCACATCTTTTTCAATTTTTTGTCGATGTATGATCATGTGCTCTTTCTCTCTCTAGTCGGTAATCCCACTCTCTTATTATCACTCATCAGTGATTCGATGTTTCAAAGATCTCTCATCCCAATTCCTTCTTCCTCTTTCTTTATTTGACAAACAAAAATAATAGTCTTCTTCCTTGATAGTAATAGGAAGCAAAAATCTGTCATCCATTCAATCTAAAACATCAATCTGTTATCTTCTTTCTTTCTCAATAAGAAATTTTAGCAATTTTATCATTTTCATGATAGTTCTTATAAAATTTAAGCCACATAAATTCTAAAACACAAAGAATTCACATCTAGAAAATATAAAAGCAAGAAGATTTAGTTTAATCAAGAACATGACATAAAAAAAATAAATACATAAATATAATGATAAAAAATTTAATTGAAGAGTCTTGTCTTTGTCCTTTAGCGTTGTCTAGAAAATCTTGATGAAGAAGAAGCGGAAACAAATAGAACGGATCTTCCAAGAGATTTAGGGGATGACGGTGCCAAAAAACTTCTTGTTAATAAAGAACAAAAAACTAAGTCAAAGATTCTTTCCTAAACCCTGGAAGACTAACCCTATATATAGTAGACATCTATTATCAGCTCATATATAATAATAGATGCAGGACTATAGATCCACATATATAATAAACATCTATTATCAGTGATCCTGTCCAAAAGTCAGGGAGACGGTTGCTGGGGACGTGGCGCTCCTGCTGACCTCCGATGGACTTTGCTCCCGCTTGCAACACAAACAGCGTCAGTGCCGAGCCAGGGAAGGGGTCCCCGACAATGGCTCTCCGACGCTCAAGTCAGTTTCCGACGAGGCAAGAAGCAAAGAACTGTAGTGCAATAGTAGAGATCACGAGAAAAGCATACCTCCATCAATGCCTGGACCCCCTTTATATAGGGCTCCTGTAGCGTGTGTGCACGCTTCTTAAAGCGAGCACGCAATTCCAAGCTTTCTCTGAAGAGACATGTCGGTAAAGTGTCCTTGACACAATACCTTAATGGGGTGAGCATATCTTTGAAGTGATATTGAAAGCTTCCACCGTAAGATCTTCTGTCTGACCATGGTGCCCGTCAACGACACTAATTCCCAAAAGGATGTCGAAGAATATTCTGCTGTGTCTGTTGCTCAGCCGAACGGAATGGTCGCTCGGCTGAAAGTCCCCTATCCCAGAGTCGTCCGTTGCTGGGCCGAGCGGAGTGGTCGCTTGCCTAGAGTCTCTGTTGTCTGGCTGATGAATCTACTACTTGGCCGAGCGAGGTAGCCGCTCGGCTGATACTTCCACTGTCTGGTTACTGCATGTGTACCTAGACTGAACAGGACAGCCGCTCGGCCATGACTCTACTCCACTGATCTGGACATTGATTTAAGGTTGAACGGGGTAGTCACTCGGCCTGCTTCTGCAGACACTTGGTGTTCATTCTTTTCTTGAGCATCTTAGCTCAGCTGGTGCCGGAGCTAGTAGTGATGTCAGATCAGGACTTGCATATCTTGGTCGGGTGAACCACTCGCCCGCCTGGCCATTGATAGTGGGGCGTCGACTGTCTTGACTTTGACCTTCATTGTGGCGAAGACCTTTCCCAAGGTGAGCCCCTTATTATCACCGCATCACATGTCTCCCCTTCAAGTCTAATCGAAGGAGGCTATAGTCCAACTGACTAGATCATTGCGTGAACAGATTCCATCCCGATCGGCCTTCCTCACTATGCAGACCACAGGATAGGCCCAATCCTTTCCGATCAGCCTTTTGAAGTATGTCGCTCGATCATAAACATGTTCCCTTTGTCCGATCGGGCGGACAAAGGTTTACACCAGAATTTTTTCCTCGGGCGACCTCGGGCGAGCGCGGACTGGGTTGACATCACCTCGATTTCTTGGAAAGCATGCAAATCCCTTTTCATTAAGACACAACAGTTCCCATGCCAGCCTTAATTGCCGACCCATGGTAGCACGCCACGTGGCATGCCCGTAGCCGCCGCACGCCTGACGTGACAGGCATTGATGGCGACGTTTGGCAGTTTAAATTTAACGGCGAGATATTGTCGTAGGTTTCTGTGACCTAGATCGGACGACTCCGGTCAACCGAGCCCGGGGTATATGAGCTCGTTGTGTCACCGCCTTCTTCACGCTCTCGCTGCTGTCTCCGACGACCCGTGTTCCTGTGTGTTGTGCTCTCCGACAACTCCCTGTGTTTTGTCCTCCGATGGTCCTCCGTTCCCCTTTTCCCCAGTAAGCTCTCCCTTCGTCCCCTTTTCTTTCGGTTCTTTTATTTTTTGCTGGTCCGGTGATCTTCCAGCGACCCTTTCGTACCTTTTTTGGCTGTCTTTCCCCTTCTACGTCTGTTTTATCGATGGTTAGCTTCTCCCAGCCGTCGGCCGCCGTCCCTAGACCCTGATATACTACCATAGAGTCTAGGTTTAACAAGGGCGACGCAGAGGGCCTTAGAAATGCCTTCGAAATTCCGCCCAACCACGAGATTGTTTTGCCTTCTTGGTCTGACCGTCCAAATAATCCCTCGACCGACACCATCTGTCTATTCAGAGACCACTTTGTCACCGGTCTGCAATTCCCTATTCATCCTTTCATTATCACCGTTTGTAAATACTTCCGCATCTCTCTCCCTCAACTCGTGTCGAACTCCTTCCGCCTTCTGTGTGGCGTAGTCGTCCTATTTCGGTTGCACGACATCCCTCTTGTCCCTCGGATCTTTCACTATTTTTACTACCCAAAGCTGCCTGAGCCAGGGACCTTCTTTTTCCAATCTAGGGTTGGCTTAGTGTTTTTTGATAAAATGTCAACCTCTAATAAACATTGGAGAAAGTACTTCTTCTTCCTACGTCTTCCCGAGCGATCGGAATTCTCAACCTGTTGGCAGCTCGAAGTGGTGTTGGTGCGGGAAGCATCCGACGATCGAACCCGAGTTTTGATAATGACAAAAGGATTTAAAGTTAATGTTACTTATTATCTGATATGCTCAATGAGCTTGCAGGAAAGTCCTAGCTGGGCTTAGGCAAGTGGAAAACCCTATGAAGCGGTAATCCTAGGTCATAGGGTTAACCCTATGAGGAAAGCCTTGGCGGGTCAGAGTCTTCGGGCAAAAATCCTAGGGGGCGGTAACCCTAAATGGAAATCCTGGTGTCGCGAACCAAGTGGAAGTCTGGATGAGTCGTGGAGCGGGTGTCCAGCGTGAAAAAGACCGGAAGATTTGAGCGCCGAGCAAAAGTCCAGTCGGTCTGGAGAACCGAACTGGCAAAAGGTAACTTCTCCTGAGTGGAGTAGGTGAGGACGCGTTCCCCGGAAGAGGGAACAGTAGGCGTCGGTTCGACCTAGGGTTTTCGGTAGGGAATCTGAAGTCAAAACCGGATTGTCCGAAGACTGTCAATTTATTTACTTATATATTATCTGTTATATTTTAACTCTGTTTTGTAGGAGAACAGTTCTAACAGTTTCTGTGCAGGGTCAAAATTGACCAGGATCGGTTGACTGAATGCTTGGATCCGTCAACCGAACCCCCAAGCAGTAGATCAGACTTCCAGCTTGTGGACCGGGCTCGACCAGAGGATCGGTCGACCGAACCGGGTTATCGGTCAACCGAACCGGGGATAAGACTTGACCAGATCGAAGCAGAGTGAGCGGATCGGGCGGATCGGATGAGGAGGAGATCGTCTGATCGGTCGACCGAACGCGGGGATCGATCAACCGATCCTCTTTGGGTCAAACTTGATCCCAGATTTTGAGGATCTGGATTAGATCTGTAAAGGCTATAAAAGGAGTCTCAGCTTGCGGCTTCCAACACAACTCGAACAGAACAACTTGTGCTCTCGTACGCTGCTCCGAATGCCTCAACTACGCTCTACTACTCCGACAACTGACGACTTTGTTTTTCAATTCTTTTGTATTGTCGGTATTATATTTCTTTCTTCAACACTTGTACTCTTGAATTGTAAAAGATTTATGAATTTATAGTGATTGCCCATCGAAAGCGATCTACGATCGCGGACCTTGGAGTAGGAGTCGCCCTAGGCTCTGAACCAAGTCAATCTTGGTTTTCTTTTGTGTGATTGTTCTTTTGTTATTTCCATTGTGTTACTCTGTTAGTTTTGAATCAAACGAATTAGCCACGAGCGCTATTCACCCTCCCCTCTAGCGCGGTCTCGATCCAATAATTGATATCAGAGCGGGGTTGCTTTGATTTGGTGCAACCACCAATCAAGCACTTTTTTGTGGTATTTTCAGTTTTTCGGAGTCGATCAGAATTAAGTATCGTTGCTATATTCTGATCTATTTTCTCGTTCGAATCAATTTTTGCTCGAAGTTGGTGCAACACCACTCGAGTTCGTTTTCCTTTTATTATACATTCCGCACTACTAATCCAAGACCTAGTCTTGGAACAGATTTTTTATTTCTGTGTGCTAGTTTTCAAATGGTTCAACAAGAAGGCTATAGCACCGTCCGTCCCCCGCTCTTGTCCGGTGAAGACTTCGGCTATTGGAAAGGGCGAATGGAGTCGTACCTGTAAACCTAGTTCGAAGTCTGGATGATCACTAAGACAGAACCCTACAAGAAGCCGCTAGGACCATGTTAAACGAATACAAAGTATCTAATCAATTCTGGGCTGAAGCAATTAATACAGCCTGTTATATACAAAATAGAATTTCAATTAACAAATCTTAGAATAAAACATCCTATGAAATATACTATAATAAAATTTCTAACTTAAACTATTTAAAAGTATTTGGGTGCAAAATATTTATTTTAAACACTAAAGACTACTTAGGAAAATTTTCGTCAAAAAATAAACCCAGGAATATTTTTAGGGTATTCAACAACCAGTAGGGCATATAGATTTACAACAAAAATACACTAAAAGTTGAAGAAACAACAAATGTAATATTTGATGAAGAAAATAAACCATCCAATATAATAAATGAAAATAATAATACAAAAAATGATAACTCAAGAAATACAGAAGATGATGATGAAATTCCACCTGAACTTAATGAATCTGAAGAACCAATTACTAACTCAAGTATAAGACCAACAAGAACAAGCACCAATCACCATCTGACCAAATTTTGGGTGGTCCAACTCTAAGAGTCATAACTAGGTCATCTTATAGAAACCTAAGCCAAATAACTCTTATTTCCAAAATTGAACCCAAAACTATAGATGAAACCCTACCAGACCCAGACTGGACCTTAGCAATGCAAGAAGAGTTGGCCTAATTTAAAAGAAATCAGGTCTGGGAATTAGTGCCTAAACTCATTAACAAGACTATAATTGATACTAAATGAGTTTTTAGAAACAAATTAAATGGTCAAGGCGAAATAGTTAGAAACAAAGCTAGGTTAGTAGCTAAAGGGTTCAATCAAGTAGAAGGATTAGACTATGATGAAACATATGCCCTGTAGCCAGACTTGAATCCATTAGGATGCTGCTGGCCTATGCAACACACAAGGGATTCAAGCTATATCAAATGGATGTAAAATCCGTATTTTTAAACGGATTTATTAAAGAAGAAGTGTATGTAGGTTAACCCCTAGGATTTGAGGACTTAGAACAACCAAATCATATCTTTAGACTAAAAAATGTCTTATATGGACTAAAACAAGCACCTAGGGCTTGGTATGAATGTTTGTCCAATTATCTAACATCAAAAGGGTTCAACTAAGGTCAAATAGATCCAACCCTTTTTGTAAAAACCTTAGAAAAAGATATTTTTATAACCTAAATTTACGTAGACGATATAATTTTTGGATCAACCAACTCTAAATTTTTAAAAGAATTCACCAAACTAATGGAAAATGAATTTGAAATGAGCCTGGTAGGTGAACTTAACTTATTCTTAGGCTTACAAATTAAACAAACCAAAGATGGAATTTATATTTATCAAACTAAATATGTTAAGGAATTAGTTAGAAAATTTGGAATGGAAAACTAAAAAAAATATTAATACACCAATGACTACTAATATTAAAATTGACTCAGACTTAGAAGGTAAACTAGTAGACTTGAAATACTATCGAAGTGTGATAGGGAGTCTACTATACCTAACTGCGAGTCGGCCATACATTTTTTTCGCAGTAGGTATGTGTGCAAGATACCAATCTTGTACAAAAGAGTCTCAATTAACCTTTATCAAAAGAATCCTTAGGTATATTAAAGGAACCCTAAATGTAGGACTATGATACCCTAGATCTTGCACCCTTGACCTAACCGGCTACTCTGACTCAGACTATGCCGGGTGCAAGTTAGATAGAAAAAACACGAGTGGTAGCTGTCAATTTCTAAGTCAGTGCCTAGTAAGTTGGTCAAGAAGAAAATAACACTGTGTTGCTTTATCTACCACTGAAGCTGAATATATAACCCTAGGTGAATGCACATCTCAATTGTTATGGATGATGCATACCCTTAAAGACTATCAACTAGAATATCAGAAAATAAAAATTTCAATTGATAATATAAGTTCAATTAATCTAACGAAAACCCCAATTCACCACTCAAGGACTAAACATATAGAAGTAAAGCACCACTTTGTAAGGGATCATGTAGCTAGGGGTAATATTGTACTTAACTATGTTGAGTCAAAATCAAACCTAGCCGACATATTCACAAAGCCCTTACCTAAACTTGAGTTCAGTTCACTTAGAAGACAAATAGGGATATGCTTGGTAGAATAAAACTTATCTTTTACTTTTCACAACTTATAAACAATTTTTTTAAAAATCTTAGGAAAAAATATTTTCAAAGCTCCAAATTTTGTTAGTTTTCAAAAATCCGGTTTAGCCTAGGATTTTATCCCCTAGAAATTGTTGGTGCAACATCCCTCAGGTCAAGGTTGACCTGGGTGACCAAGCTGAGTCTTGGTTTGAGTTTAGATGTTTGACAATAAGAAATTGATTGAAGAAGAGTCAAGTAGGTCAAGGTTGACCGGATACTTGACAGGGAAGTCCTGGTGAGTGAAACCAGGTGAAAACCCTAGTGAGTGAAGCTAGGTGAAAGTCCTGGTGAGTGAAGCCAGGCAGAAGGAAAACCCTAGTGAGTGAAGCTAGGTGAAAGTCCTGGTGAGTGAAACCAGGTGAAAACCCTAGTGAGTAAAGCTAGGTGAAAGTCCTGGTGAGTGAAGCCAGGCAGAAGGAAAACCCTAGTGAGTGAAGCTAGGTGAAAGTCCTAGTGAGTGAAGCTAGGTGAAAGTCCTGGTGAGTGAAGCCAGGCAGAAGGAAAACCCTAGTGAGTGAAGCTAGGTGAAAGTCCTGGTGAGTGAAACCAGGTGAAAACCCTAGTGAGTGAAGCTAGGTGAAAGTCCTGGTGAGTGAAGCCAGGCAGAAGGAAAACCCTAGTGAGTGAAGCTAGGTGAAAGTCCTAGTGAGTGAAGCTAGGTGAAAGTCCTGGTGAGTGAAACCAGGTGAAAACCCTAGTGAGTGAAGCTAGGTGAAAGTCCTGGTGAGTGAAGCCAGGCAGAAGGAAAACCCTAGTGAGTGAAGCTAGGTGAAAGTCCTGGTGAGTGAAGCCAGGCAAGGGAAAATCCAGATGGATCAAGGATGATCGGACATCTGGTGTTGGGAAGTCCAAGTAGGTCAAAGGATTGACTGGATACTTGGCACGAGGAAATACAGATAGGTCAAAGGGATTGACCAGACATCTGATGGAAGTCCAAGTAGGTCAAGGGAGTGACCAGATACTTGGCATGAATAGAAAAGTCTAAGTGGGTCAAAGGGATTGACCAGACACTTGGTGGGAAGTCCTAGCAGGTCAAAGGAGTGACCAGATGCTAGGCATGATGTACCAACAGGTCAAGGTTGACCGGATGTTGGTTTGAGAGGCTTGGAACTTGGTTTGGGCAAAAACCAAGTGTTGGATCGATCAGTGGATCGATCCAGGCTTCTCCTAAGCGATCAGAGCCGTGGATCGATCCAGATGTTCCAATCGATCGGTGGATCGATCGGGACGCTGCTGCTTTGCGCGATAAGCGCTGGATCGATCCGTGGATCGATCCAGGCGTTTTTCCAGAGCACAGAGGCGCTCTGGATCGATCCGTGGATCGATCCAAAGCCTCCCCGATCGATTGGGAATATTCGAATCGATCGGGATCCGACCGTTGCGTCGTATTTGAGCTGCAGGCGTGCGTTGGCTGCAGTATCTCTTCACCGTTTCATCTCAGATCTTCGCCAGCTCCTCCACAGCACTCTCAAAGCTCGTGATCGCCAGTTCTTGAAGGTTCTTGGAAGCTCTCCGAGTCAAGAGGCGGATCAAAGGCAAGAAGAGAAGCTAGGGTTAGGGTTTTCTGCATTCATTGTAAGCTTTGTGCTTGTATTTTGTTTCCCTTTCCTTCTTCTTGTACCGAGAGTCTTGTAGGGCTTCTCCGCCCTCGGTAGTTACCGAAAAGGAGTGTTTCATAGTGGAGGGTGCGTGCGTGGTGTGGATCCTTGGATTAGTCACATCCTTTGGAGGTGGATACCAAGTAAAATCCTAGTGTTAGCGTGGTTGTATTTGTTTCTGTATTTTCCGCTGCATATTCTTGAAGAAACAATCAACGCCGAGCAACGCCAAGCACCGAGCGAACGCGACGAGCTATTCACCCCCCTCTAGCTACTTTTGGTCCTAACAAGTGGTATCAGAGCGAGGCCGCTCTTCACCGGAATCATCGCCGGAAGGGTCAAGCATAACAAGAAAAGCTAGAGGGGTGAAGAAGTTGGAGCAAATTCTTCAAGTTCAAGATTTTATCAAACTCAACTTCAAGATGCAATTCCAAGATGGACTTGGATTTGACACAAGGGTGGCTCCACCATACACTTCTACGAGTTTCGATTCTTGGAAATCAAGAATCGAAAATTTTCTTATGATGGAGATAGAGCAATGGTTTGCTCTAATGGAAGGCTTCAAGGCTCCAAGAAATTCAAAGGGTAAAGTTCTAAAGAAAAGCAAATGGAGCCCGGAGCAAGTCCAAAGGTGCGAGGCAAATGACAAAGTGACCAAGCTTTTGGTCAATTTATTGCCAAGCACCATTCTTTGCAAAATTGGAGAATTTGAAGATGCAAAGGAACTATGGAGCAAATTGGCCAAGCTTCATGAAGAGATCCCCTCCACTGTACAAGAGCAAGAAGAATCCAGAGAGGGTGACTCTTTGGAGCAAGACCAAGAGGAGGACTCCGAAGTTGAGAGATGCTCAACCTCCGAAGAAGAGGAAATCCAAGAAGTTTCATCCTCAAGGGAATGCAACGAATGGAACAAGGAGGGAGCATACTCCTTGTTTCATATTCAAGATGATGAAGCCTCCACCTCTAGGATTGAGGGGGAGCAATCCTTGGTGACATCGGATCAAGAAGAAGGAGAAGCTTCTACATCCGGGTCGAGAAAAGAAGAGGAGGAAGAAGCCTCTACCTCCACAAGTCAAGAAAAATCAAATGGAGGAGAATCAAGGTCTGATCTAGAGGAAGCTTCTACCTCCGGATCCAAAGGAAAAGATGTCATCCCTACAAGCAAAGGTATAAATATTTCAATTAATAATAAAAATCATATTATATGCTTTGAATGTAGGGAACATGGGCACTATAAGAGCAAGTGTCCCAACTTGGCCAAGAAGAAGGGCCAAGTGGCACAAAAGGGCAAGGAGAAGCCCAAGGAGACCATCCCCAGAATAAAAAGGAGCAAGGAGCACATTGTGTGCTTTTCTTGCAACCAAAAAGGGCATTACCGAAGTCAATGCCCCAAGGGGAAGAAGATGGTCAAGGCTCAAGGAGGCATTAGTCAAGGGGGAGCTTCTAAGGTAAAGAAGAAGGTAACATTTATTGAGCCTACTCCTTTACATTATGGTAAAAAGCATGATAGTTCCAATTTATATCATTTTAATGCTATTTACCATGAAAATAGAAAGCATGATAGCGTTAAAGAAAAACATATAGCTTTTCATGCTAAAACTACTACACCTAAGGCTAGGATTGTAGGTAAAAATCTAGGCGAAAACACTAAGGAAAATAGACACATGCCCAAGATCAAAAATGCTCATGGACCAAAACCTAAGGATTTAATGATAGAAAATCAAGTCTTGAGGTCAAGACTTGACAAACTAGAAAAGACCCTAAAAAGGATGGAGAATATCCTTAAAGGGCAAAATGAGCAATACCTAGGGCTAGGAGCACAAAGGTCATCCAATGGCTATAGAGGTTTGGGATACAAACCCAAAGCTAAAAAGGATGTGCCTAGTTATCATAGGGTTCCATATAGCTATGGAACAAACCCTAAGTCTAGAGGTCAAGTCAAAGATACAAGGGAAGATATCTCTAGAAGTATCTTTGCAACCAAAGTGATTAAGACTTCTAAGAAGTCTAAGAAAGTCACTAACAAGGTCACAAGGGAGGCTATCCCTAGAGTTGACATAGAAAGTGTGACCAAGGCTTCTAAGAAGCCCAACAAGGTCACTAGGAAGGTATCTAGGGAAGTTATCCCTAGTGAGTACCTAGAGCATCCAAGGAACACCAATAGGTGTTGGGTTCCTAGGAACATCTTCTCTACCCCATAGATGGGTTAGAGAGTGTCAACTCCGATTAGAAGGGTAGTTAACCTAACTTTGAGGAAATTGACACTCAAGGAGCATTTTCAAGGTTTTAGTTAACCTTTGAAAATGAAATGGACCTATTGATTACTCCTTGAAAGAGTAAAATGTGCCTAATGGTGGAAGAATTAATTTTAATCTTAAATGGCACATATTGGGAAATTCATAAGAACTATCAAGTTGGGATTTTGGTATGTTCTTAGGCAATTTAAGGCAATCCGGGCCTTAATTTAAAAGTGCTACTCTTGTGGAAAAATGGAATATGCCAACATTTGAGGACATATTTATTTTCAATTGGCATACATTAAATCAAGGAAATTAGAAATTCCAATTTAGGCTTTGGCATTCTCTTGAAGCACTTTAGGGCAATCTAGGTTTAAGTTGTAAGTTTAGCTAAGACTTTAAGGATACTTAGATAGTTAATCGAAGTATATTTTATTTATGCTAAATCTTGCCATGATTGTTTGCCCATCATATGCCATGACATCATGTCTATTTTTGAATTCATTGTTTTAGTATGAAAACTCCAAAAAATACCATGTCATGACATTCATACATCATGTAGTAATAGGATATTTTCTTTTGAAAATTATTTTCTTTTGATGTATTCCATAACATAATCATGCATTAAGTTTAATTCCTTGTAATTAAGGACGAATGTCATTTAACAACAATTATTGAAAAGTGACATCCTAGGTGGATGTCTAATATCTCTAGAATGCCTAGATAGATATGCATGATCCCTAGATTAGGGCAAAAACCAAAATTTACATCTCACAAAGACTATAAGGTGACTTGTATGTGATTAGTGCACATTAGATACAAGTGAGATGTTAGGAAGATGAACAAAACTCAAGATGTTGATTTAGTGCATTCTTTTGAGTTTTAGGTTCATCAAAACACATAGTTATGTGTTTTCCCATCATTGGGAAAGCTAATGTACAAGTCATGTGCATTATGCCCAAGGAACATGATGGGATATTGGTTTTGAAAATGTTTTTAAAATGTTTTTGGAAAACTTTGGTGAAGGCTATCTTTTGATAGTAATCACCATTGAATAGTTAGACACAAACTTGAAGAAAAACACTAAAGTTTTTGCAAGTTTTCAAGTTTGTGTCAATATTTGAAAATATGATGTATTTTCATAGAAAGCTATTTTTCCATGATTAAGTATACCCTAAATAATGTCTACACGAAATTTCATGATTTTTGGATTTTTGTAGAATTTTCTAGGGGTTTCTGAAGTTGACTGAAATGGAATTTCAGCAACTATCAGAGCTCCGATCGATCCATGGATCGATTGGAGTGCCCGAATCGATCCGTGGATCGATTCAGAAGGCAAGTCTCCCGCGAGCAGAAGCTCGCTGGATCAATCAGCCGATCGATCGATCAGTGGATCGATTCAGAAAGGTTCAATCGATTGGATCCCAACTCCAATCGATCCAAGTTGCTGGTTTTGGCTGGGAAGGCCTGATTTCAGCATCTTTGAACCATGGTTAGTCTATGCAACCATTCCAAACCCCTAAAATACATTTGTATACAATACAAGGGTGTTTTCATGTTGAAAACAAGGATGGATTGGTTAACGAAGACTAAGTAGAAGTTTAGATTGAGGTTGTTTCAAATATTGAACATTTAAACCTCAAAACTTCTAAATTTGGGTTTCCTAAAGGTTTAGGGATTCCAAGTCATTGTTGGTGCAATGACAGAAGTTACCACCATGTCTTTAGGGGGAGGGACTCTTTAAAGACATAAAAAATTACTTTTCATGAACCGTGGAAGGTGGTTAACCTTCTTTAAAGAAAATGCTCATGTATGAGCTTTTGAACTTGAAATGGGGAGTGGATATCCTCATTATTTCAAGTGGGAACTCAAGTGGTTAGATAATGCTCAAGGTTGGGTATTTGTCTACATTGAGGGAGAAGTTAAGGATAAATGAAGGGTATGGGACCTTCATTATCGTGTTGATCACAACGAGTGATGTTGTGAACAATGATGAGTAACTCTTGAGGGAGAGTCGTCAACAAATGGATTTGTTGATGTGTACCCAAAATTGGGGCATGGGTTGATGTGTGCCCAAAGATGGGTTGATGTGTGCCAATAGGGGGAGAATGAAAGGACCTATGAATGGGTATAAGTTAGGCTTTCATTACCTAGAGGGAGTGTGCCCTCGTAGGGGGAGAATGAAGAGCTTAATTTATATGTTCATTACCTAGTGGCATGAAGATTGAGGCTATAGGATTAGCCTAACTTACATGTGGTATTGTAAGTGTTATTGTGGTATTGTCAAACATCAAAAGGGGAGATTGTTGGTGCAACATCCCTCGGTCAAGGTTGACTGGGTGACCAAGCTGAGTCTTGGTTTGAGTTTAGATGTTTGACAATAAGAAATTGATTGAAGAAGAGTCAAGTAGGTCAAGGTTGACGGATGCTTGACAGAAGTCTGGTGAGTGAAACCGGTGAAAACCCTAGTGAGTGAAGCTAGGTGAAAGTCACGGTGAGTGAAGCCAGAGGAAAACCCTAGTGAGTGAAGCTGGGTGAAAGTCCCGGTGAGTGAAACCAGAAAACCCTAGTGGTGAAGCTAGGTGAAAGTCACGGTGAGTGAAGCCAAGGAAAACCCTAGTGAGTGAAGCTGGGTGAAAGTCCTAGTGAGTGAAGCTAGGTGAAAGTCCCGTGAGTGAAGCCGGGAAGGAAAACCCTAGTGAGTGAAGCTGGGTGAAAGTCCCGTGAGTGAAACCAGGTGAAAACCCTAGTGAGTGAAGCTGGGTGAAAGTCCCGTGAGTGAAGCCAGGCGGAAGGAAAACCCTAGTGAGTGAAGCTGGGTGAAAGTCCTAGTGGTGAAGCTAGGTGAAAGTCTGGTGAGTGAAACCGGTGAAAACCCTAGTGAAGCTAGGTGAAAGTCACGGTGAGTGAAGCTGGGCGAGAAGGAAAACCCTAGTGAGTGAAGCTAGGTGAAAGTCCCGGTGAGTGAAGCCAGGCAGGAAAATCCAGATGGATCAAGGATGATCGGACATCCGGTGTTGGGAAGTCCAAGTAGGTCAAAGGATTGATTGGATACTTGGCACGAGGAATCCAGATAGGTCAAAGGATTGACCGGACATCGATAGAAGTCCAAGTAGGTCAAGGGTGACCGGATACTTGGCATGAATAGAAAAGTCTAAGTGGGTCAAAGGGATTGACCAGACACTTGGTGGGAAGTCCTAGCAGGTCAAGGGAGTGACCGGATGCTAGGCATGATGTACCAACAGTCAAGGTTGACCGGATGTTGGTTTGAGAGGCTTGGAACTTGGTTTTGGGCAAAACCAAGTGTTGGATCGATCGATGGATCGATCGAGGCTGATCGATCGGTGGATCGATCCGAACTTCTGGAGCGAGCAGAGCCTCCGGATCGATCCGTGGATCGATCCAGATGTTCAATCGATCGCTGGATCGATTGGGACGCTGCTTGGAATAGCCGGATCGATCCGTGGATCGATCCGTGCTTCGATAATCAGAAGCTCGGATCGATCCGTGGATCGATCCAAAGCCTCCCCGATCGATTGGGAACATTCGAATCGATCGGGATCCGACCGTTGGCGTCGATAAAGGCCGCAGGCGTTCATTTCCTTCGGCATCTCTTCACCGTTTCATCTCAGATCTTCGCCAACTCCTGCACAGCACTCTCAAAGCTCGTGATCGCCAGTTCTTGAAGGTTCTTGGAAGCTCTCCGAGTCAAGAGGCGGATCAAAGGCAAGAAGAGAAGCTAGGGTTAGGGTTTTCTGCATTCATTGTAAGCTTTGTGCTTGTATTTTGTTTCCCTTTCCTTCTTCTTGTACCGAGAGTCTTGTAGGGCTTCTCCGCCCTCGGTAGTTACCGAAAAGGAGTGTTTCATAGTGGAGGGTGCGTGCGTGGTGTGGATCCTTGGATTAGTCACCTCCTTTGGAGGTGGATACCAAGTAAAATCCTAGTGTTAGCGTGGTTGTATTTGTTTCTGTATTTTCCGCTGCATATTCTTGAAGAAACAATCAACGCCGAGCAACGCCAAGCACCGAGCGAATGCGACGAGCTATTCATCCCCCCTCTAGCTACTTTTGGTCCTAACAGAAATCATGTACCCCTAGTTTCAGCTAGAGCATCTCACAAGCACACTTGGACTAACTTGCTTGTGTTTGAAAATACTTAGAATGGTGTGAGATACATAGGATACTGCCTGGACTTAAGAATGCTTATGTCAGTGCATCGACATAAGTATGGGCGTTAAATACCAAAAATACATTAATCCAGTTAAGTCATCCTGTCTTAGTCAAATCTAACTGGATCACTAACTTAACTTGACTAATCAAGTGAAAATTGTTGCCCTCTAGGTGAACAGCTAGTAGCTAATGGTTAGACATGTGGCTAAGGAATTGAAGTTACTCATGCTTGGACTATAGGACTCTTTGAATGTTTTTTGTGAGAGTGGTCTTAGCTAAAATTATTTAAATCAAGGAGTTTTAAAATCAAAATTTTTTTAATCTGTTAAACATCTTTTATCTTAAAGTTTTCTCATCTATTTAAAAGAAATGTTTTAGCTAAATTATTTTTGAAATCAAAACTTTCCTTTAGCCAAATTTATTTCTAAAATTAAGTTTCAAAATTTTTTTTACTTGGCCAAAAATTTCCTCTAAAAATCTAAGTATTCTTGCAAAAATTTTTCAATCTTTGGCTAAGTATTTTTCAAAAACATTTTTAAACTAATAATAAAACTTTTTCACTTGGTTAAAAAGTGTTACAAGGAACTTTATTCCAAAGAAAAAACCTAAATGTGTTAAGCTAAATTTTTTTCCCAAAATTAAATTATCTTAAGATCATTTTCTTATTTTTGATAAACATTTTTTTGTTCACTCAGCTAAAAGCTAGGTGTTTTAATATTTTACATATATGGTTTCTTTAAGTATTTAGCTAAAGGATTTTATGACAAACTAAAATTTTCTAAGTCTAACTGTTTTTTTTATGGCTAAGTTAACTTAATATCATTTTTAGCTAAAGCCAATGGTCACTTAAGCTTAAGGGGGAGAGTATAAGAAAATTTTGATATATGGCAAAGGGGGAGAGTATAAGAAAATTCAAAAGAAATTAAGTATAAGAAAATTTAAAAGAAATTAAGTATAATAAAATTCAAAAAAAATTTAAGAGGAGCTTTTATTGAGCGTGAGCTCTTTTTGTACTTAGAGTTTTTTTAAGGGGGAGTTCTTCACTTACTATACTTAATTCATACTATCATGCTTGTATTGTTCTTTGAAAATTCTTTATAACATTATTTTGCTTAACTTTAAATTTTTGTTGTCATAATCAAAAAAGGGGAGATTGTTAGTGCCGGAAGCATCCGACGATCAAACCTGAGTTTTGATAATGGCAAAAGGTGTTAGAGTGTATACTAAAAGCCTAGCTTTTGTATAAATATTTATTTAGAAATAAAAGAATCACATTGGTCAAATATCTACATTTATGATAAATGTAGTTGTTTAATTAATTTATATTATAGAAAACATGGTGTGTGATGTCACACACAGAGGATCATGTTATCAACACCTTATAAATTATAAACAGTAGCTCACGACCAAGATGGAAAGGAACAAACCATTGGAAGGTCGTAGTGTAATTAGGTATTAGTTTATCTTAACTATATAATTACACTAGTACACTTAGAGTGTATTGAGTAGGACCATTAGAGGTCGTTTCTTTTTATACTGACTTTATAAAGGAACAAAGACCTCAGCTATTATGGAAGTGTGTGCTCTTAATCCTAATATAATAACAAGCACATATATTTGATATTTATTTCTTTAATTTATCAATGAGTGAGATTTAGTTCGATAAATCAATAAGCCCAATAAGTTGGGAAATGATATCACTTATAGTGTGTGCTGTTGATTATAGAATGAAACTGTGTCCTAGTGATCTAGCTTGATAATGTCCCCAAGAGGAGCTCATAAGGATTGTCATGTTAAACCCTGCAGGTGGACTTAGTCCGACATGATGATAAGGTTGAGTGGTACTACTCTTGGAACTAAGATATTAATTAAGTGAGTTGTCAGTAACTCATTTAATTAGTGGGCATTCAACATCTTAAACACAGGGAGATTAACACACTCATAATAAGAATGAGCCTAAAATATAATTTGGGATTGGTGCGGTAGTTCAATAATAATTCTTTAGTGGTATGAATTATTATTGATGAAGTTAAGTTGTGTGTTCGGGGCGAACACGGGAAGCTTAATTTCATCGGGAGACCAAAACCAATTCCTCCTCTTGGTCCCTATCGTAGCCTCTTATATATAGAGATTTATATCCACCTATACCCACCTTTCTACCCACCTTAAGGTGGCCGGCCAAGCTAGCTTGGAGCCCAAGCTTGGGCCGGCCAAAGCTATTGGTGGAGCCAATTATAGGTGGTTGGCCAAAGCTTGGGTCCCAAGCTTAGGTGGCCGACCACTAGAAAATAAAAAGGGGTTTTTATTAAAATTATTTCTTATGTGGATATCATGGTTTTAAAAGAGAGTTTAAAATTTAAAATTTTCCTTTTATAACTTTCTACAAAAGATTAAGAAAAGATTTGAAATCTTTCCTTATTTGTAGATTGAAAGGTGGATTTTAATTTTAAGAAAACTTTCCTTTTTTAACCATGTTCATGATTTAAAAGAGAGTTTAAAAATTAAATATCTCTTTTATAAGTTTCTACAAAAGATTAAGAAAAGATTTGATATCTTTCCTTATTTGTAGATTGAAAGGAGATTTTAATTTTTAGAGATAACTTTCCTTTTTGAAAATTATCCACATGTTTAAAAGAATGATTTTAATTTATAAAATTTCCTTTTTATAATCCACCATGAAGGGAAAAATTATTGGAGAAATTTTTTATAAATTTCTGGAAGCAAATAAGGAAGTTTTAATTTGTGTTTAAAATTATATTTGCTTGGAGATTTTAATGTGGCCGACCATTGTAATTGAAAAAAGGAATTTAATTTTAATTAATTAAAATTTTCTTTTTCATGGCAAAAGAATTAAGGAAGTTTTTATTTAAATTTCCTTATTTGCCAAGACCAAGGATTATAAAAGAGGGGGTAGAGGTGCCTTCATGGCTAACGACTCTATTCTTCCTCTCTTTTCCTCCTTGGTGGCCGACCCTAGCTTCTCCCTCTTCTCTTCTTCTTGTGGCCGGCGGCAACTTCTCTAGGAGCTTGGTTGGTGGCCGGATTTTACTTGAGGAAGAAGAAGAAGAAGGAGGCTTTGTTTCCTAGCATCCCTTGGAGCTTGGCGGTGGCCGAACCTCACCTTTCATGGAGTTATTGTGGTGGTCGAATCTTACTTGGAGAAGAAGGTGACTTAGGTGGATTCTCATCTCGGTAGATCGTTGCCCACACAACGTCCGGGATAAGAAGAGGAATACGGTAGAAGATCAAGAGGTTATTTGCTTACAAAGAAAGGTATAACTAGTAATTATTTTCCGCATCATACTAGTTTTCTTTGTATAGTTATTTTTTGAAATGCCAAACACAAGAGGCATATGATTCTAGAGTTTTCGGATTTGTTTCAAATTTGTGTTTCTTTTGTTTTATTTTTCGAATTTGTAATTCGATTGTTATTTTTGGTTAACCTAGAGTTATTTAAGGAAATTAAATATTAGCTTTCCTTAAAAGGCTTTGTCTAGGCGGTGGTGGTTGCTCCCATATCCAAGAAGGTCATGTGCCTCGCCATGCAGTCCTGGAAGCCAATTTTAGAAATTAATATTTAATGAAATTAATAACATAGGTGGATTTGAATCAATAGTGTTAAGTTCCGCTTGCGATTCAAATCTAAACCATTAAGAACAGATAAGTTAAATTTGGAGTCAATGATGTTAAGTTCCGTCTGTGATTCCTAATTTAACTTCTAAAGAACACAATATGTTATTTAAGGAAAGGTTTGACACTTGTACAAAAAAATTTTGTATAGTGGAACCAGTACGTTTTTCTAGGACTAACCAACAAAAAGATTCAAAGTTAAGGTTACTTATTATCTGATATGTTCAATGAGTTTACAGGAAAGTCCTAGCAGGGGTTAGACAAGTGGAAAACCCTAGGAGGTGGTAATCCTAAGTCATAGGGGTAACCCTATGCGGAAAGCCTTGGAGGGTCAGAGTCTTCGAGAAAAAATCCTAGGGGGTGGTAACCCTAGGTGGAAATCTTGGTGTCGCGAACCAGGTGAAGCTGGATGAGTTGTGGAGAGGGCTTCCAGCATGAAGACCGGAAGATTCGAGCGTTGAGCAAAAGTCCAGTCGATCTGGAGGACCGAACTGGCAAAAGGTAACTTCTCCTGAGTGGAGTAGGTGAGGGCGCGTTCCCCGGAAGAGGGAACTGTAGGCGTCGGTTCGACCAAGGGTTTATGGTAGGGAATCCGAAGTCAGAACTGGACAGTCTGAAGACTGTCAATTTATTTACTTATATATTATCTGTTATATTTTAACTCTGTTTTGTAGGAGAACAGTTCTAATAGTTTCTGTGCAGGGTCAGAATTGACCAGGATTAGTTGACCGAATGCTTGGATCGGTTGACCAAACCCCTAAGTCATAGATCAGACTTCCAGCTTGTGGACCGGGCTCAACCAGAGGATCGGTCGATCGAACTGGGTTATCAGTCAACCAAACCGGGGATAAGACTTGATCAGATCGAAGTGGAGCGAACGGATCGGGCGGATCAGATGAGGAGGGGATCGTCTGATCGGTCGACCGAACGCGGGGATCAGTCGACCGATCCGCTTCGGGTCAAACTTGATCCCAGATTTCGAGGATCTGGATCAAATCTGTAAAGGCTATAAAAGGAGTCTCGGGCTGCAACTTCCAACACAACTCGAACAGAACAACTTGTGCTCTTGTACGCTGCTCCGAACGCCTCAACTACGCTCTGCTACTCCGACAACTGATGACTCCGTTCTTCAATTCTTTTGTATTGTCGGTATTATATTTCTTTCTTTAACACTTGTACTCTTGAATTGTAAAAGATTTACGGATTGATAGTGATTGCCCACCGAAAGCGATCTACGATCGCGGGCATTGGAGTAGGAGTCGCCCTAGGCTCCGAACTAAGTACATCTTTGTCTTCTTTTATGTGATTGTTCTTTTGTTATTTCCACTGTGTTACTCCGTTAGTTTTAAATCGAATGAATTAGCCACAAACTCTATTCACCCCCCCTCTAGCGTGGTCTCGATCCAATAAGTGGCGCCCTAGCTCCCACTGAAGAGTTACAAGGGTCGATCGTGTTGGAACCCCAAGGTATTTTGATGTGATCAAACAAGTTAAGTTAGGTCCTGTTTGTTTTAACCCTTGTGTCTAAATGTGCAGGAGCTTAGGAGCAGAAGATGCGACTAACGAGAAGGACGACACGGGAGAGAGCTGACGGGCTCGGTGCGTCCGAGGGACGAGGTGACCGTGGAAGAGTACACCGGTGGACGAGAAGAACGTACGCGACGTTCGAGGGACGAGAAATTGGGGAGGAAGGCTGCTCAATGAGAAGGTCAGAACTTGGGTTCGGGTGAGCCATATTCCGGATGGTCGAGATCACCCAAGCTAGTGGAGCCGGAGCGAGAAGCCCGGACCGAGACGAGCTGAACAGGAGAAAAGGTCCCGGATCGAGAAAAGTCAACCCTATTGACTTTCCTGGTCTGGGCACTCGAAACCATTCCGGGTGCCCGGACCAGTCCGTGGCGCCCGAAATCCTTCCGGGCGCCCGGACTTGGATATATTTCAGATCGTGGTCAAACCACTATCTCTACATTAGGGGATAAAATTTCATCCCCCCAGAGCGCCCGAACCCTTCGAGGTGCCCCGAACAGTACTATAAATATAGTACTGTTTTGCACAGTTTATTCAATTCACTTGTAATCCATTTCTCTGTGCTTTACTTTTCTGTCTGTGCTGTTAACGCTGTAAGAGGCTACTCCGCCCGAAGGAGACATCAGATAGTGCGCTATATTTTCCTTAGATTAGCAATCTCCTGATTGCAAATCATGTAACTTCCTTGTGTCTGTTTACTTTTTATTAGTTTCTTTATTTTAATTACAAGTGTGTTTATTTAGTTGAAAATCCGAGAAAGTGTTGTCTTATTTTGTAGGGCAATTCACCCCTCCCCTCTTGTCGGCCTCCAAAGGGACCAACAAGTGGTATCAGAGCAAGGACACTTCAGGAGGACTAACCGCCGATCGAAGCAATGAGATGGCTAGACCAAGCATCATTCCACCAAAATTCGAGGGGGACTTCGCACACTGGAAGCGTCGTATGGAGGTATTTTTGAAAACCAATTTCGAAATTCGTCTAATTATAAAATATGGTTCTGTAGCTCCTACTAATCAACATAGAGAAGAAAAAGAAGAGTCTCTGGACGAAGAAGGAGCAGAATGATTCCGTAGCGAACAACCGAGGCTGCCTCAAGAAGTCAACCGTGTCAGAAGCTACTCGTCGGGCCAAAGAACTCTGGAAAAAATTTCTGGAGCTTCACGAAGGCACGTCCGAAGCCAAACTAGCAAGAAGAGACATCCTTTGGAACAAACTGACGAACATCCGTCTGGAAAAAGGTGACAAGGTAGCTGATCTACACACGAAGGTAAAGGAATTAATTACCGGTCTCGAGAACCTCGGTGAAACAGTAACCAACTGGGACACCATACGCTACGCACTCAACGCGTTTTCCAGAACACCAGAATGAATGTCAATTATCGACACTTACTACATTTCAAAGGACCTGGAGGTAAGTACCTTAGAAGAGTTATTTTCTACTCTTGAATTACATAAAACCAGATGTGTAGGGACAACAAAGGAATCAAGCCAGATTATGACGCTAAACGCAACCAAAAAGGATGAACCCGAGTCAGACTCAGAAGAAGATCAAGAAGCGTATATGGTAAGAAACTTTAGAAAATTCTTTCGATCTAATAAATTTAAAGAAATGCAAATAAGAAGAATCCGAGAAATAGAAGAAGGATTCATTGCTACCAGTGTCAAAAGGAAGGACACTTAAAAGAGGATTGCCCAGAACTCAAGAAGGACAAAGTCAAGATACCCAAGAAGTACAAGAATCTAAAAGCTACTTGGGACGATAGTTCATCATCTGAGTCCGAGATACAAGAATATGCTGGGCTAGCACTGATGGCAAGGTATGAAGGGCAAAGTACATCAGAACCTAGCATCGATGAAGGGGGAGCGACTTTAGATGAATGCAGCGAAGCAGGGGGAGAGTCAGGCTTCAAGTCTGATATGGTAAGTGAGGTATGCCTCTTACCTTCTGATCAGCTTTATTTTGGTATTAAGGCTATGGCAAAATCCATGTACAAATTAGAAAATACAAATACTAAATTAAAAAAATGAAATTTTAGAAATAAATAGAGTTTTGGAAAAATCTTGTCTAATAGAAGACTTTGATAAAATAAAATTTGAAAATGATAAATTAAAATAAGAAATAGAAAATTTGAAAAAGTCTACCTGTTCAAATATTTCTGCTTTTAAAAATTATAGAGGATTAAACTGTACTATAGGTTTCACCAAAATCAAATCAGAAAAATATCAAAAGCCTATGTGCCTAGAAAATACTTGATTAACTCTGTAGGAAGGAACCTCTATTGGGTTCCAAAAACTTATTTAATTTAAAAATTAAAATTAGACTTAGCATTTTCAGCAAGAAAATTAAACATTTAATTTCTTTATGCGTCTTTGTCTAAGAAAGTGGTTGTTACTCCAATAACCAAGAAGGCATAGTGTCTCGCCACTGCCTGGAAGCCAAGTATCGAAATAAGAGTTTAAGTGACTAACTGAAAAAACATTAAATTAATTTTTTTTTAAAAAAATACTTTAAAGGGTTACTCAATTTGTTTTGAAAAATATTTTTAAATTGCACAACAAATTTTATTGTTAATTTAATGGTGTTTTTTTTAATTTTTAGAAACTCTTCCAAATGTTTAATAATTTCATTTTAAAAATTCAATAGTTTCTATTAAAATGTTTTTCCCTTAGAAATTTTGAATTTTTTTTTTACTTAGATTTTTTTTTTACTTCAACACTTATGAAAATTTCTTCTGTTGAAAATATGTTTCTAATTTAGAAATTTAACTTAAAATTTTTTTTACTTATTCCGTTGCAAACAATTTATTTTTAACTTTGAAAATTAAATTTTTTTTTAACTTAGAATTTTTTTTCAAAAGTTAACCTTAGACTTGTTAAAGAACCCCAATTTTTTATGTGATCAAAGGGGGAGAAGAATGTTAAGTCTAGAGGGAGCTATAATTTCATTGAAAAAATCATATTTACACTTATTTACAAACTTAATTGTTTTTACTTTATGTTTGTTTTACCCTAGCTTAACTTGGGTTGCTCACATCAAAAAGGGGGAGATTGTTGGAACCCCAAGGTGTTTTGATATGATCAAACAAGTTAAGTTAGGTCTTATTTATTTTAACCCTTGTATCTAAGTGTGCAGGAGCTTAGGAGCACAGGAAGTCGAGCGGAAGACGCGGCTAACGAGAAGGACGACATGGGAGAGAGTAGACGGGCTCGGTGCGTTCAAGGGACGAGGTGACCGCGGAAAAGTACACCGGTGGACGAGAAGAATGTACACGACGTTCGAGGGACGAGAAACCAGGGAGGAAGGCTGCTCGAGGAGAAGGTCGAAACTTGGGTTCGGGTGAGCTTTATTCCGGATGGCCGAGATCACCCAAGCTAGTGGAGTCGGAGCGAGAAGCCCGGGCCGAGACGAGCTGAATCGGAGCAAAGGTCTCGGATCGAGAAAAGTCAACCCTATTGACTTTCTTGGTCTGGGTGCCTGGAACCATTCCGGGCGCCTGGACCAGTCCGGGCCGCCCGGAACCCTTCCAGGCACCTAGACCTGGATATATTCCAGATCACGGTCAAATCACTATCTGTATCTTGGGGGATAAAATTTTATCCCCCCAGGGCGCCCGGACCCTTCAAGGTGCCCCAAACAGTACTATAAATATAGCAATGTTCTGTACAGTTTATTCAATTCACTTATAATCCATTTTCTGTGCTTCACTTTTCTATCTGTGATGTTAACGCTGTAAGAGGTTACTCCGCCCGAAGGAGACATCAGATAGTGCGCCATATTTTCCTTGGATTAACAATCTCCTGATTGCAAACCAAGTAACTTCCTTGTGTCTGTTTGCTTTTTATTAGTCTCTTTATTTTAATTACAAGTGTGTTTATTTAGTTGAAAATCCGAGAAATGGTTGTCTTATTTTATAGGATAATTCACCCCTCTCCTCTTGCCGACCTCCAAAGGGACCAACAAATCAGACTACCTGGATGCTGCGGTGATGGTGGCCAGTCAGAACTACAACATCCACAAGTTGTTGCTTGAGGGTGTTCTTTACATTTTCGGCCTGAGTCTGATTCGCACTCGACTACCGACCAGCCCAGGTAATATACTTTTTTATGTTCTCCTTTGATGCTAACTGACTTTTCCTTTTATTCTGCAGCCAACATCATGATGCGTGCGCGGATGGCCGGTAAGGTGAAGCTCTCAGATAGCGCGATCGAGGTGACTGCTACCGAGGAACTGGCGAGCCACGATATACCACCGGTTGATACCCGCGAAGATCTGCTCGTGGCGAGCGAGGAGACTCCCGCAGTAGTGGGTGAAGGCTCGGTTAGCCATGCGCTGAGCGGTGGGACCACCTCGAGCTCCCAACCTCAGACGAAGCAGCGCCCCATTATTCCTGTCGAGGAACCCTCTGGATCGGGCTCCTCCGACGTGCCGCTGACCCGGCGCAAGAGGCGCCGAGCGGAGCCGTCTTCGTGCTCCGCTACCTCGGACACGCAATTGGTTGAGAGGGTCGAGACTTCGACTCCAACTTCGCTCTCGGAAACCGTGGAGGCTTCATCGTCCAATCGGACGACCTCCTTGGCCGAGCTGCCGCAAGGGGTTGTGGCCGCATCATCCGTGACCTTAATGCCACCACCAAAGTTGGTAGCAATTCAACGGTTCGAGATCTCACCGGCATCCGGTCGGGCGACCTCATCCCACTTGGCCCCAAGCGATCGACGATCTGTTACGACGATCCTCCATCTGCCGACGGATGACTACTATGAGCCAAGCGCCCAGTCCTGGATCCCTGAGCATCAGATCCTCATCCAAGGATCACTCGCCGAAGTCTGGGAGGACGCCCGGGCCCATGTGGTGATGCTACCTCCGGGCACCTTGGCCAACAGTCACACCCAAATGGCCACCAGGGTAAGTTCATTAAAGTAAATTCTTGGCTTACCTTCGTTCGGCCATAACATCTTTCTCTTTTGCAGTACTAGGTGGAGAGTCTGGTCATGTGTCATAGGCTCGCATTCCTGGAGGACGAGTTCAAGAAACTCAAGGTCTCGAGCGGCACCTCTTCCTCCCAGGGGCCATCGACCTCTGAAGTCGAGAAGCTGAAGGCCGACCTGGAGAAGAGTAATAAGCTTCTGGAGGTCGAGCGAAAAAAGTCTGCCACTAGGAGGTGATGCTGGCTCAATACAAAAAACAAGTCACCACCTTCGATAAGAAGATAGAGTCGGCCACTTCCTGAAAGCAAAGGGCCATCAATGACATCGAGTTGAAGAACCAGGAAGCTTGCCTAAAAGCTCAAGGAGGCTGAAGATTTTATGGTGACCGAGCGGAGCAGCCGCTCGACCGAAGAAAAGTCCCTCCGAGATCAGATGGCCTCCAAAGATGCCGCGATAGCCACCGCTAAGGATGAACAGGAGGGCTCCCACGCAGTGCTACGTATCTACCAGGACGTTGAAGGGAGCAGGTTTGAAACCATGAAACAAGCCTATCTCCGTTCGGATGCGTTTTGCGATAGATTCACTGATTGGGCCCTTCGCTTGTTTGACTTGGTGATCGAAGGGACGATTGGCCAACTTCACGAGGGGGGCCACTTGCCGACCGTTGTGACGAGTAAAGTCATAAGTCGAGATAAGCTTACAGCCGCTCTGCCCGACAACGTGTTAGACTACTTAGAGTGAGGCTGAGAGCTTGATCTTTGAAATCCCTCTCTTGTAAGCTTTCCTAGTATTAATGCATGCCCAGCTGTTCGACGGGACTTTTTCTCATTGTGTTTGCATCTCGATCTTCCTTTAGACGTATTATAGTCCCTAAATTCTCCGTTCGGCCGTGATTTTTATACGCGCCTGCCCGACTCGCCCTTCTTTTCAAGTCGCTGGTGCATTCTCTCGAATGAGCCCTTCATTTGCCATTTTGAGGACTTTCGGGCAACCCTTATTCGCAGTCAGTCGTTCAACCTCTACATAAACTTAGGTCTATTCTGCCACTTGTCTAGTTGATGAAGCTTCATACATAATGTCGTCGCTCGACGATTTGAAGTAGGCTCGCATTTAACATTGTTGCTCGATGATTTGGCGAAGGCTTGAGTTTAATGTCGCTGCTCAACGATTTGCAGCAGACCTACGTTTAATGTCGTCGCTCGATGATTTGTTGGAGATGAGAGTTTAAGGTCGTTGCTCGACCATTGGTGGAGATGAGGGTTTAAGATCGCCGCTCGACCGTTGGTGGAGACGAGGGTTTAAGGTCGCCGCTCGACCGCTGATGGAGACAAGGGTTTAAGGTCACCGCTCGACTGCTGATGGAGACGAGGGTTTAAGGTCGTCGCTCGACCGTTGATGGAGACGAGGGTTTAAGGTCACCGCTCGACCGTTGATGGAGACAAGGGTTTAACGTCATCGTTCGACGATTTGTTTATACTTGCACACGGGTTTAAGGTCACCGCTCGACCGTTGTTGAAGACACGCGTTTAACATCGTCGCTCGACGATTTATATATGTTTGCACCCGGATTTAAGGTTGTCGCTCGACCGCTGATGGAGATAAGGGTTTAAGGTCACCGCTCGATCATTGGTGGAGACGAGGGTTTAAGGTCGTCGCTCGACCGTTGATGGAGACGAGGGTTTAACATCATTGCTCGACAATTTATTTATACTTGCACCCGGGTGTAAGGTCGTTGCTCGACCGTTGTTGAAGACACGCGTTTCACGTCACCACTCGACGATTTGTATATGTTTTCACCCGGGTTTAAGGTCGCTGCTCGCCGATTGCTTGGAGAGGAAGAAGAAGAAGAGGAGAAGTACTTGGTGGTCGGTTGCTTGGAGGAGAAGAAGAAGAAGGAAATTTCCTATTTTGGCATCCCTTGGTGGCTCGAGAGTCTTGGAGGAAAAGAAGTGGTTCGAGTGAAATTCATCTTGGTAGATCATCGCCCACACGACGTCCAAGAGGAGGAGAGGAATACAACAGAAGATCAAGAGGTCTTTTGTCTACAAAGAAAGGTACAACTAGTCTATTATCCCACTACGTACTAGTTTGTTTTCTTTGTGTGGATCCTGAAATATCAAGACAAGAGGCTATCGTTTTTTGGTTTTCAATTTCGTGTTTCAATTTCGTATTCTGATCTTGTGCTTCTATTGAGGCCTCTTTAGTTAAACCTAGGGTTATTGTAAGAAGTTAAATATCTAATTTCTTTGAAAGACTTTATTTAGGAAGTGGTAGATGATTCCATAACCAAGAAGGCCTAGTGCCTCACCATGTTTTGTTAGAGTGTATACTGAAAGCCTAAGCTTTTGTAAATATTTATTTTGAATAAAGAATTACATTTGGTCAAATTGTCTACATTTAGTTGTAGTTGTTCAATTAATTTATATTGTAGATAACATAGTATGTGGTGCCACATACAGAAGATGATGTTATCAGTACCTTATAAATTATAAACAGTAGCTCACGACCAAAATGGAAAGGAACAAACCATTGGAAGGTCATAGTGTAATTAGGAATTAGTTTATCTTAACTATATAATTACATTAGTACACTTAGAGTGTATTGAGTAGGACCATTAGAGGTCGTTTCTTTTATACTGACTTTATAAAGGAACAAAGACCTCAGTTATTATGGAAGTGTGTATTGGTGCAGCGGAGACCGGCAAGAGGGCGGTGAATTGCTGTAAACAAAAATGAAACTACCCTCCTCGAATTTCAACTCAGAATAAATGCAGTAGTAAAATAATAAAGACAGAAAATAAAAGCAAAAACAGAAGTTTAACCTGGTTACAACCAAGAGGGTTGTTAATCCAGGGCAGTGAAAAGCACACTAAGAAAATTCTCCTTCTCTGAAGGCGAAGAAGCCTTTTACACTCTAATTGCTCAGAACTACTGCTAGGAATTACTTACAGATTAATTACTTGAGTTGTTGTTGAATTCCTAGCTCCAGGGGCCTTTTTATAGCTCCTGAAAAGTCTATCCCGAGGGTCCAAGGCGCCTCCAACAAGGTTCAAGGCACCTCCAGCTCGGTCAGCGGATAAAACTTTATCCGCACGCAAACGGTCAAAACTGACCTGTTGAGGGCGCCTTCAACAGGGTTGAAGGCGCCTTCCAGGGCGCCTTCAAGGGCGCCTTCAAGCTGGTAGCATAATTTCCAGCTTGGTTTCTTCAGCTTCCGACACTCCGTTCTTTTGGGTGATTGCGGCCAACCGGAATAGGGCTCACCCGAACCCAATTCCCGGCCTTCTCCTCGAGCAGCCTTCCGTCCCGGCTTAACGTCCCTCGAACACCGCGCACGCTCTTCACGCCCACCGGAGTACTCTTCCGCAGCTCTCTCGTCCTTCGGACACACCGAGCCCGTCGGCTCCCTTCCCGTGCCGTCTTTCTCGCTAGCTGCGTCTTCCGCTCGACTTCCTGTGCTCCTAAGCTCCTGCACACTCAGACACAGGGATTAAACACAGCAGGACCTAACCAACTTGGTTGATCACATCAAAACTACCACGGGGTCCAACAATCTCCCCCTTTTTGATGTGCATCAACCCAAGTTCAAGTTAGGGTCAAAATCGACATAAACAGTAATTTAAAGAAAAATTACTAAACTAACAAGTTAAGCATAATTTTTGCAATTAGTAAAATTACAACACAAAAAGAAATTTTAAGTTTTTTCTAAGTCTTTCTAACTCTCCCTAAACTTGTACTTTTCTCTCCCCCTTTGATCACAGCAAAAATGGGGTCTTAAGTAAAATATTTTCAAGTAAGATTAAATCTTTGAAAAAAAAATTTCTAAGTAAAAATGAATTTTTGAAAAAAAATTTCAAGTTAAATTGAATTAAAAAAAATTCTACGCAAGAATGAACTTTTTATAAAACAAATTTCTAAGTCTAAATTGAAAAATTTCTATGTCAAATGAAGTTATTTAGGATTTTTCTAGAAAAAAAACTTCTAAGAATACAAAATAATTTCTAAGTTCGAATTTTTAAGAGAAAAAAACTTTTTAAGGAATTTTTTGTTTATTCTAACAAATATTTGATAAACTTTCAAAGCATTATTTAATTCTTATTTAATGCTTTTTCAGAAAGTTAATTAAACATTTTCTTTCAATATTTTAGCTTCTAGGTCGTGGCGAGGTACTAGGCCTTCTTGGTTATTAGAGCAACAACCACTTCCTTAGACAAAGCTTCCATAAAGAATTTCAATGTTTAATTTTCTCACTGTAAGCTTTTAATTTTTGAAAAATTAATTAAGCACAGATTTTGGAACCCAATAGAGGTTCCTTCCTTCAGGATTATTCAAAAATTTAGGGGGTATATAGTTTCTTGGAATTTTCCTAAGTTGACCTTGATGCTTCCTTATATACCAATTTAATTTACCATAAATTCTAATTTTTGACTTTGGAAATTTCTTTAAGCATGCATCATTTTCAATTTTTCAATTTCTAATTTTAAATTTTCATTTTCTGATTTCAAATTTTCATTTTCTTTTTCTAATTTATCTAATTCTCTAGAAAGAGCTTTAATAAATCTGAAAGATTGATTCGGGGTTAGATTGCGTACCTTACTTACCTGATCTGGTGACGCTCCCCCTTCACTACAGCTTTCTTCTGACATTCCTCCCCCTTCGTCGATGCTCATCTCTGAGCTGGACGTTTCTTCTAGCTGATGGTTGGCCATCAGTGCTAGTCCCGAGAATTCTTCGACTTCCGATTCGGAGGATAACGAATCATCCCACGTGGCCTTTAGGTTCTTGTGTTTGGAGGGTTCTGGCTTCTTGTACTTTACCCTTTCTTTCTCCTTTCTCTTTAGCTTTGGGCAGTCATCTTTGATGTGCCCCTCTTCGTTGCAGTTGTAGCAGCGAACCGTCCTCTTCTTTCGATGATGCCTCTGCGATTTAAATTTATTGGTACTGAAAAACTTATTGAAGCGTCTTACCAGTAGTGCCGCTTCGGATTCGTCGACTGAGGCTTCAGAGTCAGAACCGTTTACTTTTGCCTTTAGAGCTATGTTCTGACTGGTCTTCTCTACTCCATTTTGCTCTGAAACTCGAGATTCGTGAAGTTCAAAAGTCAAAAATAATTGTTCTAACGTACTTACCTCAAGGTCCTTAGAGATGTAGTACGCATCTACTAAGGAGGCCCACTCTGGAGTTCTCGGGAAGGCATTGAGCGCGTATCGGATAGAATCCCGGTTGGTTACCTCTTCTCTAAGGTTCATTAGTTGCGTTATCAACTCCTTGATTCTCGCTTGGAGTTGCGCTACCTTCTCGCCTTGGTTCATCCGGAGGTTCGTTAACTGGTTCCGGAGGATGTCGTGCTTCGCTAGCTTCGCTTCGGAAGTACATTCGTGAAGCTCTAGGAATTTTTCCCAGAGATCTTTCGCTAAGTCGTAGCTTTCGATCTGATTTACCTCCTGCGGCGGTAGAACGCTGAGTAGGTGGAACTCAGCTTTTCCGTTGGCGACGAAATCTGCTTGCTCCTTTTTCGTCCAGGTATTTTCCTCCTTATCTTTCGGAACTGCATAGCCATATTTCATTATTAAAAGAATGTCAAATTCAGTTTTAAAAAATACCTCCATTTTGCTCTTCCATGTGGCGAAGTCTCCGTCGAACTTCGGGGGATGGATGTTCGCTCCAGCCATCGTCTTGATCGTAGTGCTTCAGTTGGCGGTTAGTCCTTCTGAGGCGATTAGACTCTGATACCACTTGTTGGTGCAGCGGAGACCGGCAAGAGGGGGGTGAATTACTGTAAACAAAAATGAAACTACCCTCCTCAAATTTCAACTCAGAATAAATGCAGTAGTAAAATAATAAAGACAGAAAATAAAAGAAAAAATAGAAGTTTATCCTGGTTACAACCAAGAGGGTTGTTAATCCAGGGCAGTGAAAAGCGCACTAAGAAAATTCTCCTTCCCTGAAGGCGGAGAAGCCTTTTACACTCTAATTGCTCAGAACTACTACTAGGAATTGCTTACAGATTGATTGCTTGAGTTGTTGTTGAATTCCTAGCTCCAGGGGCCTTTTTATAGCTCTTGGAAAGTCTATCCCGAGGGTCCAAGGCGCCTCCAACAAGGTTCAAGGCGCCTCCAGCTCGGTCAGGGAATAAAACTTTATCCGCATGCAAACGGTCAAAACTGACCTGTTGAGGGCGCCTTCAAGGGCGCCTTCAAGCTGGTAGCATAATTTCCAGCTTGGTTTCTTCAGCTTCCGACACTCCGTTCTTTTGGGTGATTGCGGCCAACCGGAATAGGGCTCACCCGAACCCAATTCCCGGCCTTCTCCTCGAGCAGCCTTCCGTCTCGGCTTAACGTCCCTCGAACGCCGCGCACGCTCTTCACGCCCACCGGAGTACTCTTCCGCAGCTCTCTCGTCCTTCGGAGACACCGAGCCCGTCGGCTCCCTTCCCGTGTCGTCCTTCTCGCTAGCTGCGTCTTCCGCTCGACTTCCTGTGCTCCTAAGCTCCTGCACACTCAGACACAGGGATCAAATACAGCAGGACCTAACCAACTTGGTTGATCACATCAAAACTACCACGGGGTCCAACAGTGTGTGCTCTTAATCCTAATATAATAACAAGCACATATATTTGATATTTATTTTTTAATTTATCAATGGGTGAGATTTAGTTCGATAAATCAATAAGCCCGATAAGTTGGGAAATGATATCACTTATAGTGTGTGTTGTTGATTATAGAAGGAAACTGTGTCCTAGAGATCTAGGTTGATAATGTCCCCAAGATGAGCTCATAAGGATTGTCATGTTAAACCCTGCAGGTGGACTTAGTCCAACATGATGAAAAGGTTGAGTGGTACTATTCTTGGATTAAGATATTAATTAAATGAGTTGTCAGTAACTCACTTAATTAGTGGACATTCGACATCTTAAACACAGGGAGACTAACACACTCATAATAAAAAGGAGCCCAAAAATGTAATTTGGGATTGGTGCGGTAGTTCAATAATAGTTCTCTAGTGGAATGAATTATTATTGATAAAATTAAGTTGTGTATTCGGGGCGAACACGGGATGCTTAATTTTATCAGGAGACCAAAACCAATTCCTTCTCTCAATCCCTATCGTAGCCTCTTATTTATAGAGTACTATACCCACCTATACCCACCTTCATACCCATGATATAGGGGTCGGCCAAGCTAGCTTGTGGATCAAGCTAGGGCCGGCCAAGCCTTGGTTCATGGGTGGCCGGCTCTAGCTTGAACCCAAGCTTAGGTGGCTGGCCCCCATTAAATTAAAAAGAATTTTAATTTTAAAATTTTCTTATGTGAAAGATATAATTTATTGGAGAGATTAAAAATTAAAATATCTCTTTTAAAATGATCTACAAAAGATTAAAGAAAGAGATTAGATCTCTTTCCTTATTTGTAGATTGGAAATATATTTTATTTTTCTTCTTTATAAATTATTCACATGTAGAAAAATTAAAATTATAGAAATTTCTTTTTATCAACCATGAAGGGATTTTAAAGGGAAATTTTATTTTTTAAATTTCCGAAGACAAATAAGGAATTTTAATTGTTGATTGAAATTGCCTTGTTTGCTCTTATTGAGGTGGCCGGCCATGATATAATTGATTAGGAAATTTTATTTAATTTTTCTTAATTAATTGTTGTCAAGGAAAGTTAAGGAAATTTTATTGTAATTAAATTTCCTATTTACCAAAGCTAAGGAATATAAAAGAGGGGGTTGAGGTGCCTTCATGACACACAACTTTTATTATTCTTCTCCCTCTTTTCTTCCTTGGTGTGGTCGGCCCTTCCCTTTCTCTTCATCATTGTGGCCGAACCTCACATCCCTCTTGGAGATCAAGTGGTGGCCGGATTCTAGCTTGGAGAAGAAGGAGAGAAAGCTTGCATCCCTTGGAGCATTGGTGGTGTTTTCTCTTCATCCTTGGAGGAGCTTTTGTTTGTGGCCGAACCTTGCAAGGTGGAGAAGAAGGTGCTTTGGTGGTTTCTCATCTCGGAAGATCATTGCACACACAACGTCCGAGGTTAGAAGAGGAATATGGTAGAAGATCTATAGGTTTTTGCTTGAAAAAGAAAAGGTATACTAGTATTTAATTTCCGCATCATACTAGTTTTACTTCTTTGTAAAAATACCAAATACAAGAGGCATACGATTCTAGTATTTCGAATTTGTTTTTGATATTGTGTTCTTTGTTTTTCTTTTCCTTGTGATTTGATTGTTCTTTTCGGTTGACCTAAAGTTATTTAAGGAAATTAAATATTAACTTTCCTTAAAAGGCTTTGTCTAGGCGGTGGTGGTTGTTCCCATATCCAAGAATGCCATGTGTCTCGCCATGCAGTCCTGGAAGCCAATTTTGGAAACTAATATTTAATGAAATTAATAACCTAGGTGATTTGGATCGAACGTGTTAAGTTCCGCAGGAGATCCAAGTCTAAACCTAAAAGAACAAATAGATTAAACTTTGGATCAAATGTGTTAAGTTCTGCAGGCGATCCAAGTTTAATTTAAAAGAACACATGGTAGCTAGAAAAAGGTTCAGACCTTTGTACAAAATTTTTGTACAGTGGAACCATTAGGTTTTCTGAGTAGCAACCAACAATTGGTAACAGAGCTAGGGTTTTGCCTCTGTGTATTTGGTATTAGTTTAATTATGCACATGTCATACATAATTTAGGTAGGTTAATAGTAGGATGTGCTAACTTTGTGGATGTAGGATCCAACTATTATGGCTTTTAGTTATTATGTGTGTGATTGGACCCTTGGACATGTCAAGGGCATTTATATGTGTGTGCATGATTGTATTATAAAATACAGCAAGAGCTGTATTTAGTTTTATTAGGATTTTATTTTTGATCTAGTTACATGTACATTCCTTTTATGGAATATAGGATCGATGGATGTAAATTTTTATTTTATGTTCGATCTAGTTTACATGTACATTTCTTCGAGGAATATAGGATCGAAAAATGTTAAATTCTATTTATGTCGCGGATCGAATTTTGCAAGGCGTGGAACCTTTTGAGGACCAGAGGCGCAGTGGAACAAGGAGCAAGATGGATGCGACAGCTAGACCCGGTGGCGGTGGCCAAATATGGCAGCAGCTTGGGATGACAACACACGGAGGACAACCATAGATAAAAACCATAATAATTGAAAATTAGATTTTCTATTTATTGCTTTTATATTGTGCTGTGTGTGCATGTTAGTATACATGTTTAGTAGGCTAGCATAGTTAAAATTCCTCATTTATAAATAACTAAGTGGGAGAGGGATTTTAAATAAATTCCACGATCTCCATTACTGGTTTGTAAGTGATGCAAATAAGCTTGCGCGTTGGCTCTGAGTGTCTTCCTCCATATCGGATGAGCTTGTTTGTGGATCACTAGAACAAACTTCCATTTTGGATGACTATAGGAAGTTAAATAAGAGCGTGTGATCTTCCCCATCGGAAGGGGCACAATCTTATTAATGGACTTAGTGTCAAGTAGTGGTATACACTTAGGCACGTCTAATAGTATCCTCCCCATCGGAGTCACTGCTATTATTCGTGTGACCAAAGGATACCAACTATTAATTTTATTTGTCAAAAAGTTAGGTTGACAAGATAATAAAATTAATGGGTTAAACCCTCCTTTTATAAATGCTGAATTTGTATACGTCCACACTATCGTGGCATACAATATTCGCGGTGTTTTAAGGTGTTGGTTAATTTAAAATAGTATTGTTTGAGGAATCAATATTATTCTAAATTTAGAGTTCTGACCAAAAGTTATTTGTGATTCTTAGGATGAATTTCAACCCAATGTCCATCATACTACAACAGAATAGACTTACTGGTCCTAACTATATAGATTGGAAAAGGAACCTGGACATTGTTCTTACTGCTGAAAGCTATAAGTTTGTATTGACTGAGCCTTGCCCTGATGCACCCACTGGTGAATCTACCCAAGAGGAGATTGAATATCATAAGAAATGGGTAAAGGCAGATGAGATGGTGCGGTGTTACATTTTGGCTTCAATGTCAAATGTATTGCAACATCAGCATCAAGATGAACAGCTTATAATATTATGAACAATCTCAAGGAACTCTTTGGTCATCAGGATCGGGCTTCTAGACAAGAAGCCATGAGAAAGATAATGACAACCACCATGCAAGAGGGTACTCCTGTGAGGGATCATATCCTAAAGATGATGGCTTATCTAACAAAATACAGATCCTTGGAGGAGAAATTGATGGGGAAACCCAGATCGATATGATCCTCTAAACACTACCTAGAAGTTTTGAGCAATTCCGCTTGAATTACAATATGAACAAAAGGATATATTTATTGGCGGAACTACTGACAGAACTTCAGGCAGCAAAAGGTTTGTTTCGTCACAATTCTCATATTCACTATGCTGAAAATGGTTCTACTTCTAAACCGAAAGGAAAGAAGAAGAAGAAACAAGTTGGTTCAGTAAAGAAAGTGAATAAATCTCAGAGTACAGGACCTAAAGCTGGAATGAAGAAGCCGAAGGGCAAGTGCTTCATCTGCAAGCAGTCAGGGCATTGGAAGGCAGACTGCCCTCGTAGGAATCAGAACAACAAAGGTATATCTCATGCTCTAGTTGTTGAAACATGTTTAGCGGTGTTATCTACCAGCACCTGGTGTGTAGATACAGGAGCCACTGATTATGTCTGCAATTATTTGCAGGGGTTCTAGGAAACCCGACGACTATGTGAAGGAGAAATAACAGTCTACATGGGCAATGCTACTAAGGTGGCGGCTGTTGCAGTAGGAGACGTCTACTTATCTTTTAATAGGAATAGAAATTTGGTTTTAAAAAATTATTTTATGTACCCAGTTTTAGAAAGAATTTAATTTCAGTTTCTAAACTGTTTTTGGATGGATATTCAGTTTCTTTTAGTAATGATGTAGTTATTAAAAGAAATAAAGTGATTATCTATTCTGGTGCATTAGTTGGCAATTTGTATACTTTAAATCTAATTTATCCCACAAAGCAAAACATGGAAATTTATAACTCATCTTCTAACTCAAATAAGAGAAAAGAACCTTCGGAAATGAACCAAGCATATCTTTGGCATCTAAGGCTTGGTCATATTAACTTAAGTAGGATTCAGAGGTTTATAGCCAATGGACTTTTGGGTTCATTAGAGTTGGAAAATTTTTCGACTTGTGAATCTTGCTTGGAAGGTAAAATGACCAAGAGGCCTTTTAAGGCCAAGGGGTATAGAGCCAAAGAAGTGTTAGAATTGGTTCATTCTGATTTATGTGGTCCTATGTCTGTCCAGGCAAGAGGTGGTTTTGAATATTTTGTCTCTTTTATAGACGATTATTTAAGATACGGATACATTTACCTAATGCGCCGCAAGTCCGAGTGCTTTGATAAGTTCAAAGAGTACAAGGCTGATGTGGAGAAACGACTAGGTAAAAGTATCAAGACACTACGGTCTGATCGTGGTGGCGAATACCTCTTAGGAGAGTTTAGGAATTACTTATCAGAGGCCGGGATTCAATCCCAACTATCTGCACCTGGTACACCCCAACAGAATGGTGTGGTAGAACGAAGGAATAGGACTCTTATGGAAATGGTTAGATCGATGATGAGTTATTCAGAATTACCAAATTCGTTTTGGGGATACGCTCTGGAAACGGCAGTGTACATTCTGAACTTAGTACCTTCTAAATTAGTTTCTTCTACTCCCATAGAATTATGGAATGGGTGAAAGCCCAGTCTAAGACATATTCAGATTTGGGGTAGTCCAGCACATGTGCTGAAACCAGATGCTAATAAGTTAGAATCTAGTACAGAAGTTCGCGTGTTTGTGGGGTATCCCAGAGGAACGAAAGGTGATTTATTTTATAGTCCTAAAGACCAGAAGGTTATTGTTAGCACCAATGCCCAGTTTTTAGAAGAAGACTATATAATGGATCACAAGCCCAGTAGCAAAGTTGTTTTAGAATAACTTAGAGATGACACGTCTACTTCAGTACCAACAGTACAAGATGAAGTACCACAAGAGACTGCAACACGTGTCACACATGATACACAACCACAGACAGTGCCTCATCGTAGTGGGAGGGTTGTAAAGCAGCCTGAAAGATTTATATTTTTGGGAGAGTTTTCGGACTTGATCCCGGGTAAACATGAACCTGATCCGCGAACATATGACGAAGCACTCCAAGATATAGATGCAGCATCTTGGCAAAAGGCAATAAATTCTGAAATAGAGTCTGTACTCTAATAAAGTTTGGGAGCTTGTAGAACCACCTGATGGTGTAAAAGCCGTTGGATGCAAGTGGATCTACAAAAGGAAAAGAGGGACAGACTGGAAGGTAGAAACCTTCAAAGCTAGGCTTGTTGCGAAAGGGTACACTCAGAAAGAGGGAATCGATTATGAGGAGACCTTTTCACCGGTAGTCATGCTTAAGTCTATCCGGATACTCTTATCCATTGCTGCTCATATGGATTATGAGATTTGGCAAATGGATGTCAAGACAGCTTTCCATAATGGAAGTCTTGAAGAGAACATCCATATGAAGCAACCAAAAGGGTTTATTGAAAAAGGCAAAGAGCATCTAGTGTGCAAGCTCAATCAGTCCATTTATGGACTGAAGCAAGCTTCAAGGTCTTGAAACATCCGGTTTAATGAAGTAATCCAGTAATATGGATTTATTCAGTGTCCGGATGAGTCTTGTGTATACAAGAAGTATAACAGAAACGTGGTGGTATTTCTTGTACTATACGTAGATGATATTTTGTTAATTGACAATAATGTCAAGGTATTATCGGATGTAAGGGTATGATTGTCCAAACAATTTGATATGAAGGACTTAGGAGATTGTGCACACATTCTTGGGATCAAAGTTATAAGGGATCGCAAGAAAAGAATGTTGTGTCTGTCCCAAGCTTCATATATAGATACAATCCTTGCTCGTTTTAGCATGCAGGATTCCAAGAAAGGTTTCTTACCTTTTAGGCATGGAGTAGCTCTATCTAAAGAGATGTCTCCAAAGACATCAAAGGAGATAGAGGACATGAAAGCAGTTCCTTATGTTCGGCTGTAGGAAGCCTAATGTATGCAATGCTATGTACGAGACCTGATATCTGTTTTGTCGTGGGCATGGTTAGCAGATATCAGAGTAACCCTGGATAAGGACATTGGACTGCGGTAAAGCATATATTAAAGTACTTGAGAAGGACTAGAGATTATATGCTAGTTTACCAAGCAGACGATTTGCTCCTTGTGGGTTACACAGATTCGGACTTCCAATCAGATAGGGATAATAGTAAGTCAATCTCAGAGTATGTGTTTACTTTGGGAGGTGGAGCCATAACATGGAGGAGTGTTAAGCAGAAATGCGTTACGGACTCCACCATGGAAGCTGAGTATGCGGCAGCCTCTGAGACAACCAAAGAAGCTGTATAGCTCAGAAACTTTTTAATGGACTTAGATGTGATTCCTGGTTTGCCCAAAATCATCACAATTTATTGTGATAATAGCGGTGCAGTTGCAAACTCGAAGGAACCACGAGCCCATAAGACAAGTAAACATATAGAGCGCAAGTACCACCTGATACGAGATATCGTGAAGCGAGGAGAAGTTGTCATCGCCAAGATTGCATCAGCAGATAACCTGGCAGATCCTTTCACTAAGGCCCTTCCGGCAAAAGCTTTCAATCGGCATGTGGAGGGAATGAGAATCAGATGTATGGCAGAAGATATGGCAGCTTAGTCATTAGTATAAGTGGGAGATTGTTAGAGTGTATACTGAAAGCCTAACCTTTGTAAACATTTATTTTGAATAAAGAATCACATTTGGTCAAATTGTCTACATTTAGTTGTAGTTGTTCAATTAATTTATATTGTAGATAACATAATATGTGGTGCCACATACAGAAGATGAAGTTATTAGTACCTTATAAATTATAAACAGTAGCTCACGACCAAAATGGAAAGGAACAAACCATTGGAAGGTCGTAGTGTAATTAGGTATTAGTTTATCTTAACTATATAATTATACTAGTACACTTAGAGTGCATTGAGTAGAACCATTAGAGGTCGTTTCTTTTATACTGATTTTATAAAGGAACAAAGACCTCAGTTATTATGGAAGTGTATGCTCTTAATCCTAATATAATAACAAACACATATATTTGATATTTATTTATTTAATTTATCAATGGGTGAAATTTAGTTCGATAAATCAATAAGCCCGATAAGTTGGGAAATGATATCACTTATAGTGTGTGTTGTTGATTATAGAAGGAAACTGTGTCCTAGAGATCTAGGTTGATAATGTCCCCAAGATAAGCTCATAAGGATTGTCATGTTAAACCCTGCAGGTGGACTTAGTCCAACATGATGAAAAGGTTGAGTGGTACTATTCTTGGATTAAGATATTAATTAAATGAGTTGTCAGTAACTCACTTAATTAGTGGGCATTCGACATCTTAAACACAAGGAGACTAACACACTCATAATAAGAAGAAGCCCAAAAATGTAATTTGGAATTGGTGCGGTAGTTCAATAATAGTTCTCTAGTGGAATGAATTATTATTGATAAAATTAAGTTGTGTATTCGGGGCTAACACGGGATGCTTAATTTTATCAGGAGACCAAAACCAATTCCTCCTCTCAGTCCCTATCGTAGCCTCTTATTTATAGAGTACTATACCCACCTATACCCATCTTCATACCCATGATATAGGGGCCGGCCAAGCTAGCTTGTGGATCAAGCTAGAGCCGGCCAAGCCTTGGTTCATGGGTGGCCGGCCCTAGCTTGAACCCAAGCTTAGGTGGCTGGCCCCCATTAAATTAAAAAGAATTTTAATTTAAAATTTTTCTTATGTGAAAGATATAATTTATTGGAGAGATTAAAAATTAAAATATCTCTTTTAAAAGGATTTACAAAAGATTAAAGAAAGAGATTAGATCGCTTTCCTTATTTGTAGATTGGAAATATATTTTATTTTTCTTCTTTATAAATTATTCACATGTAGAAAAATTAAAATTATAGAAATTTCTTTTTATCAACCATGAAGGGATTTTAAAGGGAAATTTTATTTTTTAAATTTCTGAAGACAAATAAGGAATTTTAATTGTTGATTGAAATTGCCTTATTTGCTCTTATTGAGGTGGCCGACCATGATATAATTGATTAGGAAATTTTATTTAATTTTTCTTAATTAATTGTTGTCAAGAAAAGTTAAGGAAATTTTATTGTAATTAAATTTCCTTATTTACCAAAGCTAAGGAATATAAAAGAGGGGGTTGGGGTGCATTCATGACACACAACTTTTATTATTCTTCTCCCTCTTTTCTTCCTTGGTGTGGCCGGCCCTTCCCTTTCTCTTCTCTCTATCATTGTGGTCGAACCTCACATCCCTCTTGGAGATCAAGTGGTGGCCGGATTCTAGCTTGGAGAAGAAGGAGAGAAAGCTTGCATCCCTTGGAGCATTGGTGGTGTTTTCTCTTCATCCTTGGAGGAGCTCTTGTTTGTGGCCGAACCTTGCAAGGAGGAGAAGAAGGTGCTTTGGTGGTTTCTCATCTCGGAAGATCGTTGCCCACACAACGTCTGAGGTTAGAAGAGGAATACGGTAGATGATCTAGAGGTTTTTGCTTGAAAAAGAAAAGGTATACTAGTATTTAATTTCCGCATCATACTAGTTTTACTTCTTTGTAAAAATACCAAATACAAGAGGCATACGATTCTAGTATTTCGAATTTGTTTTTGATATTGTGTTCTTTGTTTTTCTTTTCCTTGTGATTTGATTGTTCTTTTCGGTTGACCTAAAGCTATTTAAGGAAATTAAATATTAACTTTCCTTAAAAGGCTTTGTCTAGGCGGTGGTGGTTGTTCCCATATCCAAGAAGGCCATGTGCCTCGCCATGCAGTCCTGGAAGCCAATTTTGGAAACTAATATTTAATGAAATTAATAACCTAGGTGATTTGGATCGAACGTGTTAAGTTCCGCAGGAGATCCAAGTCTAAACCTAAAAGAACAAATAGATTAAACTTTGGATCAAACGTGTTAAGTTCCGCAGGCAATCCAAGTTTAATTTAAAATAACACATGGTAGCTAGGAAAAGGTTCAGACCTTTGTACAAAATTTTTGTACAGTGGAACCATTAGGTTTTCCGAGTAGCAACCAACATGTTTAACCTGAAAGCCAATCTTCAAAATAGATATTTAATTAACTTCTGTAATATGGTTTAACTCCTGAAGAACACATAGGTTAAACTTAGAGTAAAAATGTTAAGTATCGTTTCCAATCCAAGTTTAACTTCTGAAGAGCAACTTGGATTAATAATGTTAAGCATCATTTGCAATCCAAGTTTAACTTCAGTAGAGCACATGGGTAGCTAGGTTAAGTTATGTGCTTGTACAAATTTTTATACAGGGGAAACAGAATGGTGTTCCGAGTATCAACCAACAATTGGTATTAAAGCTAGGTTTATGCCTCTGTGTGTTTGGTTTTCAGTTAAATTATGCACTTTTCACACACATATTTAGGCGGGATAATAATAGGATATGCAAATAGATTAACTCTGTGGTTGCAGGCATCCTAGATCCAACTATTATGGCCCTAGATCCAACTATTATGGTCATATTATGTTTGTGTGTGATTGGACCCTTGGACATGTCGAGGGCATTTTATGTGTGTACATGATTGTAATTATTAAATACAGCAGGAGCTGTATTAGTTTTAGGATTTTACATTTTTGTTCGATCTAGATTACATGTATATTTCTTTGTAGAATATAAGATCGATAAATGTAAAATTTTATTTTTGTCGCGGATCGTATCCTTGCGAGGCGTGGTGCAGCGAAAAAAGGAAGCATGATGGGCGCGATGACGTAAACCCTTTGGCGACAGCTAGGGTTAGTGGCATACGGAGGACAGCATTGGATGAGGCCATAATAGTTGAAAAATTAGTTTTCATATTTATTGCCTTTTATGCTATGATGTGTGTGCTTGTGTTTGTGTGCTAGTGTGCATGTTAAAATTCCTTCTTTCTAAATAACTAAGTGGGAGAGTGATTAATTAAATTTCACGGTCTTCATTACTGGTTTGTAAGTGATGCATTCAAACTTGCGCATTGGCTCTGAGTGTCTTCCTCCACATCGGATGAGTTTGTTTGTGGATCACTAGATCAAACTTCCTTAATGGATGATTATAGGAAATTATTTAGGAATGTGTGATCTTCTCCATCTGAAGAGGCACAATCCTATTTAATGAACTTAGTATCAAGTAATGGTATACACTTAGACACATTTAATAGTATTCTCCCCATCGGAGTCACTGCTATTATTTGCGTGACCGAAGAAAAATCAACTATTAATTTTATTTGTCATAAAGTTAGGTTGACAAGATAATAAAATTAATGGGTAAAACTCCCTCTTACAAATGTTCGAATTTGTATACGTCTACACTATCGTGGCAAACAAAATTCACGGTATTTGAGGTGTTGGTGAATTTAAATGATATTGTTTGAGGAATCAATATTATTTTAAATTCTAAAGTATTGACCAAATATTTTGTGATTCTTAGGATTTCAAATGGTCTTCAAACCTCCTGCTGTTATATTAGAGAATAGACTTACTAGTCCAATTATAATGATTGGAAACAAAACTTGGACACTAAGGTGGATTGTCCTCTAAAAAATGAGAACAATAAGGGTGTATCTTATTCATTAGTTATTGAAACATGTTTAGTGGTATTATCTACCAGTACCTGGTGTGTAGATACGGGAGCCATTGATCATGTTTGCAATTCATTGCAGGGGTTCCAGGAAACCCGACGACTACATGAAGGGGAAATCACCATTTATATGGGCAATGCTACGAAAGTGGTGGTTGTTGTAGTGGGAGATGTTTATTTATCCTTTGATAAGAATAAAACATTGATTTTGAGAAATTACCTTTATGTACCAAGTTTTAGAAAGAATTTGATTTCAATTTCTAAACTATTTGAGGATGGATATTCTGTTTTTTTTATGACAAAGTAGTTGTCAAGAAAAATAGAGTAGTTATATGTTCTGGTACATTGGTTGACAATTTGTATACTCTAAATCTAATAACTCACACGATGCAACAAATAGAAATTAATAACATATCTTCTAATTCTAATAAGAGAAAGCATCCTTCAGAAATGAACCAAACATATCTTTGGCATCTAAGGTTAGGTCATATTAACTTGAGTAGGATTCAAAGGTTAATAACTGATGGACCTTTGGGTTCATTGGTGGTGGAAAACTTTCCAACCTGCGAATCTTGCTTGGAAGGAAAAATAACCAAGAGACCTTTTAAGGCCAAAGGGTATAGAGCCAAAAATGTGTTGGAATTGGTTCATTCTGATTTGTGTGGACCTATGACTATCCAGACAAGAGGTGGTTTTGAATATTTTATCTCTTTTATAGACGACTATTTGAGATACGAGTACATTTACTTGATGCGCTGCAAGTCTGAGTGCTTTGATAAGTTCAAAGAGTACAAGGCTGATGTGGAGAAAGATCATGGTAAAAGTATCAAGACACTACGGTCTGATCGTGGTGGCGAGTACCTCTTGGGAGAGTTTAGGAATTACTTATCAGAAGTTGGGATTCAATCCCAACTGTCTGCACCTGGTACACCCCCAACAGAATGGTGTGGAAGAACGAAGGAATAAGGACTCTTATGGAAATGGTTAGATCAATAATGAGTTATTCTGAATTACCAAGTTCATTTTGGGGATTTGCCCTGGAAACGACAGTGCACATTCTGAACTTGGTACCTTCTAAGTCAGTACCCTCTACTCCCACAGAATTATGGAATGGGTGTAAGCCTAGTCTGAAACATATTCGGATTTGGGGTAGTCCAACACATGTGCTGAAAGGAGGCACTGATAAGATGGAATCACGTATAGAAATTCGCTTGTTTGTGGGTTATCCTAAAGGAACGAAAGGTAGTTTATTTTATAGTCCTAAAGATCAGAAGGTTATTGTTAGCACCAATGCCCGATTTTTAGAAGAAGACTATGTAATGAACCACAAGCCCATGAGTAAAATTGTTCTTGAGGAAATTAGAGAAGACACGTCTAATTTAGTACCAACGGTACAAGATGAGATACCACAAGAAACTGCAACACGTGTCACAAATAATGCACAATTACAAGTAATACCTCATTGTAGTGGGAGGGTTATTTTTGGGAGAGTCTTTGGACTTGATCCCTGGTGAACATGAACCTGATCCCTGGACATATGATGAAGCAAGAGATCTTGGAACATCCGATTTAATGAAGTGATCCAGTCTTATGAATTTATTCAATGACCGAATGAGTCTTGTGTATACAAGAAGAGTGATGGAAACGTGGTGGTATTTCTTGCACTATACGTAGATGACATTTTGTTCATTGGCAATAATGTCAAAATGTTGTCAGATGTAAGGGTATGGTTATCCAAGCAGTTTGATATGAAGGATTTGGGAGAATGTGGGCATATTCTTGGGATCAAAGTAATAAGGGATTGCAAGAAAAGAATGTTGTACTTATCCCAAGTTTCATACATCAATACTATCCTAGCTCACTTTAGCATGCAAACTCCAAGAAAGATTTTCTACATAGAGTACATTTATCTAAAGAGATGTGTCCTAAAACATCAAAAGAGATAGAGGACATGAAGGCAGTTCCTTATGCTTCGGCTGTAGGAAGCCTGATGTATGCAATGCTATATATGAGACTGGATATCTATTTTACCATGGGCATAGTTAGCAGATATCAAAGTAATCCAGGACAGGGACATTGTTGGTTGCTACTCGGAAAACCTAGAGGTTCCACTGTACAAAAATTTTGTACAAAGGTCTGAACCTTTTTCCTAGCTACCATGTGTTCTTTTAAATTAAATTTTGGATCGCCTGCGGAACTTAACACGTTTGATCCAAAACTTAATCTATTTTTTCTTTTAGGTTTTGACTTGGATCTCCTGCGGAACTTAACACGTTTGATCCAAATCACCTAAGTTATTAATTCCATTAACTATTAATTTCTAAAATTGGTTCCCAGTACTGACGTGGCGAGGCACATGACCTTCTTGGATATGGGAGCAACCACCACCGACTAGACAAAACCTTTTAAGGAAAGCTAATATTTAATTTCCTAAAATAACTTTAGGTCAACCGAAAAGAATAATCAAATCACAAGGAAAATAAAAACAAAAGAACACTATATTGAAAACAAATTCGAAACACTAGAATCGTATGCCTCTTGTATTTAGTATTATTTCCAAAAATAACTAGTATGATGCGGAAAGAAAAATTACTAGTTATACCTTTTAGAAAGACCTCTTGTTCTTCTACCGTATTCTCTTCTAACCTCGGACGTTGTGTGGGCAATGATCTTCCGAGATGAGAACCACCTAGGCACCTTCTTCCTTCTTCCTTCAAGTTTCGGCCAAGCACAAGAACTTTCAAAGGATGAAGAATTTTCCACCAACCAAGCTCCAAGGGATGCATGCTTTCTCTCCTTCTTCTCCTTCCTTGATCCGACCACATCCTCCAAGCTCCAAGAGATGATAGATTTCGGCCACAACAAGAGGAGAGAAGAGAAAGGGAAGGGTCGGCCACCACACCAAGGAAAAGAGGGAGAAAAATATAATAGAGTCCTTCCCTTGAAGCCTCCTCTACCCCATCTTTTATAATCCTTGGTCTTGGCAAATAAGGAAAATTTAATAAAAACTTCCTTAATTCTTTTGCCATTGAAAAGGAAAATTTATTTAATTAAAAACAATTTTTCTTTTCAATTTTGCAATGGCCGGCCACACCAAGAAATCTCCAAGCAAATAAAATTTTAAACACCAATTAAAACTTCCTTATTTGCTTCCGGAAATTTATAAAAATTTCTCAATAATTTTTATCCCTTTATGATTGGTTTATAAAAAGAAAATTTAATAAATTAAAATATTTCTTTTAAACATGTGGATAAAAAGAAAGTAATCTCTATAAATTAAAAACTCTTTTAATCTACAAATAAGGAAAGATATCAAATCTTTTCTTAATCTTTTGTAGAAACTTATAAAAGAGAATATTTAATTTTAAACTCTCTTTTAAATCATGAACATGGTTAAAAAGGAAAGTTTTCTTAAAATTTAAAATCCTCCTTTAATCAACAAATAAGGAAAGATTTCAAATTTTAAAACCTCTTTTAAACATGTAGATGATTTACAAATAAGGAAAATTTTTACCAAAAATTAAAACCATCCATTTAAACTACAAATAAGGAAAGAGATTAAACTCTTCTCTTAATCTTTTGTAGAAAGTTATAAAAGGAAATTTTTAATTTTTAAACTCTCTTTTAAAATCATGATATCCACATAAGAAATAATTTTAATAAAAATCTTTTTTAATATTCTAGTGGCCGGCCACCTAAGCTTGGGACCCAAGCTTTGGCCGGCCACCTACATGGCTCATCCACTTGGTCTTGGCCGGCCCTAGCTTGGGTTCCAAGCTAGCTTGGCCGGCCCCATTGGATGGGTAAGAAGGTGGGTATACGGTGGGTATAAATCTCTATATACTAGAGGCTACGATAGGGACCGAGAGGAGGAATTGGTTTTGGTCTCCCGATAAAATTAAGCATCCCGTGTTCGCCCCGAACACACAACTTAATTTTATCAATAATAATTCATTCCACTAAAGAACTATTATTGAACTACCGCACCAATCCCAAATTACATTTTTGGGCTCCTTCTTATCATGAGTGTGTTAGTCTCCCTGTGTTTAAGATAACAAATGTCCACTAATTAAGTAAGTTACTGACAACTCACTTAATTAATATCTAGCTCCAAGAGTAGTACCACTCAACTTCATCGTCATGTCGGACTAAGTCCACCTGCAGGGTTTAACATGTCAATCCTTATGAGCTCCTCTTGGGGACATTCTCAACCTAGATTACTAGGACACAGTTTCCTTCTATAATCAACAACACACACTATAAGTGATATCATTTCCCAACTTATCGGGCTTATTGATTCATCGAACTAAATCTCACCCATTGATAAATTAAAGAAATAAATATCAAATATATGTGCTTGTTATTATATTAGGATTAAGAGCACACACTTCCATAATAACTGAGGTCTTTGTCCCTTTATAAAGTCAGTATAAAAGAAACGACCTCTAATGGTCCTACTCAATACACTCTTAGTGTACTAGTGTAATTATATAGTTAAGATAAACTAACACCTAATTACACTACGACCTTCCAATGGTTTGTTCCTTTCCATCATGGTCGTGAGCTACTGTTTATAATTTATAAGGTACTGATAACATGATCTTCTGTGTGTGACACCACACACCATGTTATCTACAATATAAATTAATTGAACAACTACATTTATCACAAATGTAGACATTTGACCAATGTGATTTTTATTTCTAGATAAATGTTTTATACCAAAAGCTAGGCTTTTAGTATACATTCTAACAATCTCCCACTTATACTAAAAGACTAAGCTGCCATATCTGCTACCATACATCTGATTCCCATGCCTTTCAAAAAGCTCTTGCCTTAAGGACCTTAGGTTATCATCTGATGCAATCTAGGTGACAACAGCTTCTCCTCGTTTATACGATTTCTCGTATTGGGTGGTACTTGCGCTCTATTGTGTTTACTTGCCTTATAGACTTATGGTTTCTTCGAGTTTGCTACTGCACCAACATTATTACAATAAATTGTAATAATCTTTGGACAAACCAGAAATCATATCTAAGTCTATCTTGATGTTATTGAGTCATTCAGCTTTTATGGCTACCTCAGAGGCTTGCCATATACTAAGCTTCTATGGTGGAGTCCAGAAAAACACCTATGCTTATCACTCTTCCATAGTTATGACTTTACCTCCTAAAGTAAACACAAAACCCCGAGGTTGACTTATTATTGTCCCTATCCGATTGGAAGTCAAAATCCATGCAACCCACAGGAACCAAATTAACTGCCTTGTAAGCTAGCATACAATTTCTAGTGCCTCTAAGGTACTTTTAATATATGCTTTACTGCAGTCCAATGTCCTTGTCTAGGGTTACTTTGATATCTGCTAACTATGCCCTTGGCAAAACAGATTTCTGATCTCGTGCATAGCATACATTAGGTTGTCTAACTGCCGAAACATAAAGAACTGCCTACATGTCCTCAATCTCCTTTGATGTCATCGGAGACATCTCTTTAGATAAAGACACTTCATGCTTAAAAGGTAAGAAACCTTTCTAGGAGTTTTGCATGCTAAAAACGAGCAAGGATTTTTCCGATGTATTAAGCTTGGGATATATATATATATATTTTCTTGCGATCCCTTATTACTTTGATCTCAAAAATATATACATTCTCCCAAGTCCTTTATATCAAATTATTTGGACAACCATACCCTTACTTCTGACAACATATTGATATTGTTTCCAACTACCAAAAATGTTATCTACGTATAGTACAAGAAACACCACCACATTTCCATCACACCTTTTCTATACACAAGACTTATCCATTTACTCAATAAATCCATAGGTCTGGATTACTTTGATAAACTGGATGTTCCAAGACCTTGAAACTTTGCCTCAGTCCATAGACTGATTGAGCTTGCACACAAGATGCTCTTAGCCCTTTATAATGAACCCTTCTGGTTGCTTTATATGGATGCTTTCTTCAAGACTTCCATTAAGGAATGCTGTCTTGACATCTACTTGCCAAATAGATAAAAGAATCCGGATATACTTAAGCATGGCTACCAGTGAAAGAGTTTCCTTTTTTATCTAGCCTTGCTTTTGAAAGTTTCTACCTTCCTATCATCCTTCTTTTCCTATTATAGACCTTTTTACACCCAAAGGCTTTTACACCATTTGGTGGTTCTACAAGCTTCCAGATTTTATTAGAATACATATATTCTAATTCTGTTATTCATTACTCTTTGCCAAGATGTTGCATCTTTATCTTGGAGTGCTTCGTCATATGTCCGGAGATCAGGTTCATCTCCTCTAGGGATCGAGTCCAAAAACTCTCCCAAAACATGAATCCTTTTAGGTTGCCTAACAACCCTCCCACTACGACAAGACACTTTCTTCAATTGTGTATCATTTGTGATACGTGTTGCAGTTTCCTTATGGTATCTCATCTTGTACAGTTGGTACTAGATTAGACATGTCTTTTATTATTTCCTTAAGAACAAATTTTCTTATGGGCACATGGTTTATTACATAGTTCTTTTCTAAAAATCGGTCATTGATGCTAACAATGACCTTCTGATTTTTAAGACTATAAACTTACTTTCATTTCTCTAGGATTGTAACGACCACCCTTCTTACTACTACTATTACTCTCTAAGAGTGACCGTTACTTAACTACTAACTCTACTTAACCGGTATGATTAAAAATCACATGGAAACCCTACCGAAAAATTTCGGCAGAGTCTCCCTTGTACCGGTGACCAAATCAATAATACAAATAATATATACTCAGCCACAGGCGGCTGGAACACATTTTTCCACAACCACGCAGTAATAATAACACAATAACTCAAAGGAAACTATTCTAGCAATAGTAAACAAATATAAAACTCCAACAATAGGACATATCAGCCTACAAGTACGGAATAAACTCAATTACAGTCCCAACTTCATAATAGCGTTTAAGGAAAACCAAAAAGAACTCTAAACAGAAAGGTCTTGACAATTCCTTAGCAAACTCTTGATCTCCCCATAGTCCAGCCATCACACACCTTCATCACCACCACCTTGTCGCCTTCCTTGCTAAATCTTTTCCTTTCCTTTATTTGCAGTAGGAGAAAGTGCAATCTATAAGCATAAAGCTTAGTGAGCGCTATCTACTCACAAAAACTCGATATGCATGAATATAAATAAAAACATGCTAAAACTGAATGCTAACATGTAAAGCTACTCATGCTCATAATTAGCAAAGAAATCAACTAACAGAAAAGATAACATATAAAGCTAAACATGCTCATCAACTAGCAAATAAATAACATGTAAGAAACTGAACATGTAAAAGCTGCTAGCATAAAAGAAAGCTAAACTTGCTGATCTTTAAAACAAAGTGAAGCTTACTTCATTTACTCTAAACTTATTCTTTTATTTCACTTGTTTAAAATTTATACTTTAATACTTGAAAATAATAATCAACTTCTCTTGGGCCCAGGCATAGTACCATCTTATGCGCGTTCCCTAATAGGTTGGGGTAGCGAGCCACCAATCCTAAAAGAGCAGACCTCGGTCTACCAGGGCCAAGACCTTGGAATTGGACACCTGGATTTGTTTAACGACAACCTTGTGAAGTTGGATACTAGCCTCTTCTTAAAAGTAAAATACTTATTATCTTGTTTACTTCTTTAAATGCCTTGGCATTTTAATAGGCACCTTGTGTGTCAAAAATCCCTAAAGTCTTGACTTTGGGATCTACTTAAGGCCTTGACCTTTTCTTTCTTTTCTTTATCTTTCTTATACTTTTCTTCATCTTTCTTATACTTTTCTTAAACCCAAAATACTGTTAGGATATTTTCCATATGCATCTATGAGTGACACTAACTAGGTAACACACAATCATGCATATTGAAATAGCAAAGAAACCTAAATTTATATTTTGCCTCAAACAAATCACCTCAAGCTAGTATACAAAAAGAAATCTAGAACCTTAATGCTTTAAAAGAAAGGTTGCTCATGTTATTCTAATAGCAAATGAGAAATACTGCTCGTGCTCTACTAATAGCATAAATGAAAGCTGCATTTGCTAAAAAACTAAACTAAATCTGCACTTAATGAAATCTGCATTTAATGAAAGAAATCTGCACTTAAAATTCTGCACGCTAAGCTAACAGAATTCTACTCTATAAGCTCTAAGATTGCCTCGGCAATTAAACAGTGAGCTAAAGTGTATAGTAGCTCCAAAGGTTGTTCACACTTAGTAATTCAACACAAAACTAAAGCTAGTTAAGGTCACAAACAACCTAAAAACTGAAACTATTTCATACTTTAGGAACCTAAAGATTGAGACTAATTGTTCATAACACATGCACCCAAACTAAATCTGAAACCTAATACATAAAACCGAATCTGATATGAAATTTAGTCTACTAATTTTATAATGGCAGAACATCAATTCAAATCAACTTTAGTCTCAATTCAAAGGATTCAGTGCATGATTAGCATCTAGAACTTGTAATACAAAACCGTATGCTTACAGGATAAGGAATCAATTCACATAACAGTCATCAACCAAAAAGTAGACAACTCAATTTCCTTGGCAGTTTTCAATTTTCCAAAAACCAACTCAAGCTAAAACCTGCTGGGATTTTCAAACCTATGTAAAGCTTGGAATTTCTCTTAAACTTCTAACACTTCAATACTAAGGTAAAAATTAACAGAACGTGGCTGATAATATTTATGGAATTCCTTCTAATATGAACAGCAATTCATAAACAGATGCAAGCTAATATAGCATGGCAATTGATACTGAAAGAAATACCATTCTAAGGAACTAAAACTCCATTACCCGAAGCTAACATAACATTGTAGCTTGATATTAAATGAAATCTTCTACTGTAATAAAATCCAACACTAAAATATTCATAAAACTAATCCCATTAACAGTAGCTTGACAGTTCATTCACAGTTTCTAACCATACTTGTGTTGTTTTGAAACACATCTCAACCTCAACATAAGCATATCATTCCTCATATTAGGGATTTACCAATCACCTCTAACACCTTTGGCTGTCTTTTCCCAGGCAAAACATACAAACCATCCCCTGCCTATTGTAGACACAAAAGAATACTAGAAGCTTTAAGAGAATTTGCACTGTTTCAATTGTTGCTCACGCCTACCACAACACTAAGAAGCTAGAGGATAAATGAGAAATCCAACTATCTGCTTGGAATAAAAAGGCAATTCGGGTTTGTACAGCAGCAAAAGAAAACGAAAGGGAAAATATAAGCATAAATTCTGAATTCTGCTACAACCATATGCCTATCAAACTTGAACTTTACCATTCATAATCCTTCTTTGAAACCCACGGCAGTAAAGAATGTGCAGATTAATCCGAATCAAAAGAGGAAACAAAAACCTAAATCAAATATGTCCTTCATCCTAACTGTACCAACTCTTCCCTTCTTTCTTTAGGGTTCACGGCAGCAAACAAAAAAAACAAGATTCGTTGACGGTAAAACTCAAGAAAACAGGAAAAACACCAAAGCCAATTCGGAGCTACTCCTACTGCAGGTGAGAAGCGACTCACCTTCGTTTTCTTGGACTTACAACCGAGAAAGAGAGGTTCTAGGGTTTCGGAGAGATGAAGATCCCCGGCGGCTTCTTTGCATCCGCGTGCTCTCCACGGCGAGAAGGTCACGGTTGAGTGAAGACCGGCCGAAAAAAAAAGGCCTAGCTCCGTCGCCTTCTCCGCCCGAACAGTGGAGTCGCCACTGCCATTGCCGTTCGCGAGAGAGGAGAAAGGGAATTTTGGGAGAAATTTTAGGTTTTAGGAAAAGGATTTAAATCTTATACTCAAGGTTATTTTCGTTTCCAACTATAGCTTAAATGGAATTTTTCTCCTTCTTTATTAACAAACGATCGCTAGCATAGTCGGTTGGCTGCGTTTTGCTTAAGGCTCGTGTTGTGAGTGCTTAAGGCTCGTGTTGCGGGTTCGAAACTCGGCTGCAACCATTCCCATTAATTCTCGTTATTAACTTCTACTCATTAAATAAAATTCTCCCTTTATTTAATTAAGTAACAATTGCTAGCCCAGTTGGTTAGCTGGGTTTTGCTCGGGTCAGGGGTTACCGGTTCGAGCGTCCGTTTGGACATTTTTTTGTCACAACTTTTTTCTTTTAGAAAAAATACCAAACGACCTCCAAAAATTCTATAAAAATACTCTAAAAATTTCTAAAAATCTCTAGAATTTTTCTATAGCATTTCTAAATATTTTTGAATTATTTTTGGGGCTCAAAATGAGGAAATTTGGGTCATTACAAGGATAACCCACAAACAAGTGAATTCCTGTCCAACTTATCATTGTCTCTCTTCTGCATATGTGCTGGACTACCCGAATCTGAATATGCTTCGAAATAGGCTTACGCCTATTCAGCAATTCTATATGAGTAGAGAGTTCTGTCTTTGGAAGGTACTATATTCACTTCCGTTTCCAGAGTATATCCTTAAAATGATGTTGGTAATAACTCATCAATCTACTTATTTCCATAAGAGTCCTATAGCTTCCTTTTTCTACACCATTCTGTTGGGGTGTACCAGGTGCAGTTAGTTGGAATTGAATCCCTACTTCTGATAAGTGACTCCTAAATTCTCCTAAGAGGTACTTGCCACTACGATATTACCATAGTGACTTTTACTTTAACATTTCTCCGCATCAGCCTTGTACTCTTTGAACTAATCAAAGTACTTAGTCTTGCGGTACATTAAGTAAATTTATTTGTATCTTGAATAGTTGTCTATAAAATAGACGAAATATTCAATACTACCTCTTGTCTGGATAGTCATAGGATCACACAAATCAGAATGAATCAATTTCAACATATCTTTGACTCCATACCCCTTAGATTTAAAAGCTTCTTGGTTATTTTTCCTTCCAAGTAAGACTCACAGGTTGGAAAGATTTCCACTACTAATGAACCCAAAAGTTCATCAGCTACCAATGAATCCTACTCAAGTTAATATAACCTAGCCTTAGATGCCAAAGATATAATTGGTTCATTTCCGAAGGTTACTTTCTCTTAAAGTTAGAAGATGTGTTACTAATTTCCATTTGTTGCAGCATGAGAGTTATTGGATTTATAAATTGTCAACCAATGTACCAGAACAGATAACTTCCCTCTTTTTCTTAATAACAATTTTGTTATTAAAAGAGACAGAATATCAAGTTCTTTGAATAGTTTAGAAACTGAAAACTAGTTCTTTCTAAACTTGGTGCGTAAAGATAATTACTCAAAAATCCATGTTTTATTCTTATCAAAAGATAAACATCTCCTACTGCAACAGCTACCATTACAGTAGTGCCCATGTGGACGGTGTTTTAATTATCATTTAGTTGCCGGGTTTCCTGGAACCCTGCAATGAATTGCGGACATGATTAATGGCATCTGTATCTACACTACAGGTTCTGGTAGATAACACTACTAAACATGTTTTAACTAATGAATTAAATACACCTATATTGTTCTTAATTCTAAGAAGACAGTCTACCTTAATGTCCAAGTCCTATTTCCAATCATTACAATTGGGACTACTAAGTCTTTTCTATAGTATGACTACTAGGGGATTGACAAACATTTTAAATCCTAAGAATCACAAAAATATTTGGTCAAGATCAACTCCTTAAAATCCCCATGAATTTTGTATGCCACGATAGTGTGAACGTATACAAAATCGAAGAGGAGATTTTATTCATTAATTTTATTATCTCATCAACTTTACTTTATGACGAATAAAATTAATAGTTGATCTGTCTTTGATCAAATATTTGGTCAAAACTTTTTGAATTTAAAATAACATTGATTCCTCAAACAATATTATTTAAATTCACCAACACCTCAAACACCGTGAATTTTGCATGCCACGATAGTGTGGACGTATACAAAATTAAACATTTGTAAGAGGAGGGGTTTACCCATTAATTACCTTGTCAATAAATCTTTATGACAAATAAAATTATCTCAAACACCGTGAATTTTGTATGTCACGATAGTGTGGACGTATACAAAATCAAACATTTGTAAGAGGGGTTTTTAATTTTATTATCTTGTCATCCTATTTATTTGACAAATTAATAGTTGGTTTTCTTCGGTCACACAAATAATAGCAGTGACTCCGATGAGGAGGATACTATTAGACGTGCCTAAGTGTATACCATTACTTGACACTAAGTCCATTAATAAGATTATGCCCCTTCCGATGGGGAAGATCACACGCTCTTAATTAACTTCCTATAGTCATCCAAAATGGAAGTTTAATCTAGTGATCTGTAAACAAACTCATCCGATATGGAGGAAGGCACTCAGAGACAACGCGCAAACTTGTTACATCACTTATAAACCAGTAATGGAGACCGTGGAATTTATTTAAAATAAATCCCTCTCCCACTTAGTTATTTAAAGTGAGGAATTTTGACTATGCTAGTCTACCATGCATACTAACAAGCACACACAACACAGCATAAAAAGCAATAAATAGAAAAACTAATTTTCAACTATTATGGCTTTTATCTATTGTTGTCCTCCGTGTGTCGCCAACCCTAGCTGCTGCCATCTTTGGCCACCGCCACCAGGTCTAGTTGTCGCATCCATCTTGCTCCTTATTCTGCTGCGCCTCTGATCCTCAAAAAGATTCCACGCCTTTCAAGATTCGATCCGCGACATAAATAGAATTTTACATTTTTCGATCCTATATTCCTCGAAGGAATGTACATGTAAACTAGATCAAAAAATAAAATCCTAATAAAACTAAATACAGCTCCTGCTGTATTTTATAATACAATCATGCACACACAATAAATGCCCTTGATATGTCCAAGGGTCCAATCACACACATAATAACTATAAGCCATAATAGTTGGATCCTGCATCCACAAAGTTAGCACATCCTACTATTATCCTGCCTAAATTATGTATGACATGTGCATAATTAAACTAATACCAAATACACAGAGGCAAAACCCTAGCTCTGATACCAATTGTTGGTTGCTACTCGGAAAACCTAGAGGTTCCACTGTACAAAAATTTTGTACAAAGGTCTGAACCTTTTCCTAGCTACCATGTATTCTTTTAAATTAAATTTTGAATCGCCTGCGGAACTTAACACGTTTGATCCAAAACTTAATCTATTTGTTCTTTAAGGTTTAGACTTGGATCTCCTGCGGAACTTAACACGTTTGATCCAAATCACCTAAGTTATTAATTCCATTAAATATTAATTTCCAAAATTGGTTCCCAGTACTGACGTGGCGAGGCACATGGCCTTCTTGGATATGGGAGCAACCACCACCGACTAGACAAAACCTTTTAAGGAAAGCTAATATTTAATTTCCTAAAATAACTTTAGGTCAACCGAAAAGAATAATCAAATCACAAGGAAAAGAAAAACAAAAGAACATTATATCGAAAACAAATTCGAAACACTAGAATCGTATGCCTCTTGTATTTAGTATTATTTCCAAAAATAACTAGTATGATGCGGAAAGAAAAATTACTAGTTATACCTTTTAGAAAGACCTCTTGATCTTCTACCGTATTCCTCTTCTAACCTCGGACGTTGTGTGGGCAACGATCTTCCGATATGAGAACCACCTAGGCACCTTCTTCCTTCTTCCTTCAAGTTTCGGCCAAGCACAAGAACTTTCAAAGGATGAAGAATTTTCCACCAACCAAGCTCCAAGGGATGCATGCTTTCTCTCCTTCTTCTCCTTCCTTGATCCGGCCACATCCTCCAAGCTCCAAGAGATGATAGATTTCGGCCACAACGAGAGGAGAGAAGAGAAAGGGAAGGGTTGGCCACCACACCAAGGAAAAGAGGGAGAAAAATAGAATAGAGTCCTTCCTTTGAAGCCTCCTCTACCCCCTCTTTTATAATCCTTGGTCTTGGCAAATGAGGAAAATTTAATAAAAACTTCCTTAATTCTTTTGCCATTGAAAAGGAAAATTTATTTAATTAAAAACAATTTTTCTTTTCAATTTTGCAATGGCCGGCCACACCAAGAAATCTCCAAGCAAATAAAATTTTAAACACCAATTAAAACTTCCTTATTTGCTTCCGTAAATTTATAAAAATTTCTCAATAATTTTTATCCCTTTATGATTGGTTTATAAAAAGGAAATTTAATAAATTAAAATCTTTCTTTTAAACATGTGGATAAAAAGAAAGTTATCTCTATAAATTAAAAACTCTTTTAATCTACAAATAAGGAAAGATATCAAATCTTTTCTTAATCTTTTGTAGAAACTTATAAAAGAGAATATTTAATTTTAAACTCTCTTTTAAATCATGAACATGGTTAAAAAGGAAAGTTTTCTTAAAATTTAAAATCCTCCTTTAATCAACAAATAAGGAAAGATTTCAAATTTTAAAACCTCTTTTAAACATGTAGATGATTTACAAATAAGGAAAATTTTTACCAAAAATTAAAACCATCCTTTTAAACTACAAATAAGGAAAGAGATTAAACTCTTCTCTTAATCTTTTGTAGAAAGTTATAAAAGGAAATTTTTAATTTTTAAACTCTCTTTTAAAATCATCATATCCACATAAGAAATAATTTTAATAAAAATCCTTTTTAATATTCTAGTGGCCGGCCACCTAAGCTTGGGACCCAAGCTTTGGCCGGCCACCTACATGGCTCATCCACTTGGTCTTGGCCGACCCTAGCTTGGGTTCCAAGCTAGCTTGGCCGGCCCCCTTGGATGGGTAAGAAGGTGGGTATACGGTGGATATAAATCTCTATATACTAGAGGCTACGATAGGGACCGAGAGGAGGAATTGGTTTTGGTCTCCCGATAAAATTAAGCATCTCGTGCTCGCCCCGAACACACAACTTAATTTTATCAATAATAATTCATTCCACTAAAAAACTATTATTGAACTACCGCACCAATCCCAAATTATATTTTTGGGCTCCTTCTTATCATGAGTGTGTTAGTCTCCCTGTGTTTAAGATAACAAATGTTCACTAATTAAGTAAGTTACTGACAACTCACTTAATTAATATCTAGCTCCGAGAGTAGTACCACTCAACTTCATCGTCATGTTGGACTAAGTCCACTTGCAGGGTTTAACATGGCAATCCTTATGAGCTCCTCTTGGGGACATTCTCAACCTAGATTACTAGGACACGGTTTCCTTCTATAATCAACAACACACACTATAAGTGATATCATTGTTGGTTGCTACTCGGAAAACCTAGAGGTTCCACTGTACAAAAATTTTGTACAAAGGTCTGAACCTTTTCCTAGCTACCATGTGTTCTTTTAAATTAAATTTTGGATCGCCTGCGGAACTTAACACGTTTGATCCAAAACTTAATCTATTTATTCTTTTAGGTTTTGACTTGGATCTCCTGCGGAACTTAACACGTTCGACCCAAATCACCTTAAGTTATTAATTCCATTAAATATTAATTTCTATAATTGGTTCCCAGTACTGACGTGGCGAGGCACATGGCCTTCTTGGATATGGGAGCAACCACCACCGACTAGACAAAACCTTTTATGGAAAGCTAATATTTAATTTCCTAAAATAACTTTAGGTTAACCGAAAAGAACAATCAAATCACAAGGAAAAATAAAATAAAAGAACACATCATTGAAAAACATATTCGAAATACTAGAATTGTAAGCCTCTTGTATTTGGTATTATTTCCATAAATAACTAGCATGATGCGGAAAGGAAAAATTACTAGTTATACCTTCTAGAAAGACCTCTTGATCTTCTACCGTATTCCTCTTCTAACCTCGGACGTTGTGTGGGCAATGTTCTTCCGAGATGAGAAACCACCAATCACCTTCTTCTTCCTTACAAGTTTCGGCCATCAAAACATCTTCTAGGATGAAGAGGTTCGGCCACCACCACCATGCTCCAAGGGATGCTAGAAACAAGGCTTGCTTTCTCTCCTTCTTCTCCTTCCTTGATCCGTCCACTAACAAAAACTCCACCAAGAGATAAGTTTCAGCCAACAAGAGGAGAGGAGAGAAATAGGGTCGGCCACACTACCAAGGAAAAGAGGGAGAAAAATAGAATAGTGTCGTTAGCTTTGAAGCCTCATCTACCCCCTCTTTTATAATCCTTGATCCTGGCAAATAAGGAAAATTTAATAAAAATTTCCTTAATTCTTTTTCCATTGAAAAGGAAAAATTATTTAATTTTTCTTTCTCAATTTTATTTGGCCGGCCACATAAAAGCTACAAACAAGAAGAGTTTTAATTAATTAAAACTTTCTAATTTGTCTCCAGAAATTTATAAAATTTCTCCAATAATTTAATCCCTTCATGATTGGTTTATAAAAAGGAAATTTAATAAATTAAAATCTTTTTTTTAAACATGTGGATAAAAAGAAAGTTATCTCTAAAAATTAAAATCTCTTTTAATCTATAAATAAGGAAAGATATCAAATCTTTTCTCAATCTTTTGTAGAAACTAATAAAAGAGAATTATTAATTTTTAAACTTTCTTTTAAATCATGAACATAGTTAAAAAGGAAAGTTTTCTTAAAATTTAAAATCCTCCTTTAATCAACAAATAAGGAAAGATTTCAAATTTTAAACTCTCTTTTAAACATGTAGATGATTTACAAATAAGGAAAGTTTTTACCAAAAATTAAAACCATCCTTTTAAACTACAAATAAGGAAAGAGATTAATCTCTTCTCTTAATCTTTTGTAGAAAGTTATAAAAGAAAATTTTTAATTTTTAAACTCTCTTTTAAAATCATGATATCCACATAAGAAATAATTTTAATAAAAATCCTTTTTAATATTCTAGTGGCCGGCCACCTAAGCTTGGGACCCAAGCTTTGGCCGGCCCTAGCTTGGGTTCCAAGCTAGCTTGGGCGGCCCCATTGGATGGGTAAGAAGGTGGGTATGCGATGGGTATAAATCTCTATATACTAGAGGCTACGATAGGGACCGAGAGGAGGAATTGGTTTTGGTCTCCTGATGAAATTAAGCATCCCGTGTTCGCCCTGAACACACAGCTTAATTTCATCAATAATAATTCATTCCACTAAAGAACTATTATTGAACTACCGCACCAATCTCAAATTATATTTTGGGCTCCTTCTTATTATGAGTGTGTTAGTCTCCCTGCGTTTAAGATAACAAATGTCCACTAATTAAGTAAGTTACTGACAACTCACTTAATTAATATCTAGCTCCAAGAGTAGTACCACTCAACTTTATCGTCATTGTAACACCCCACCCTCCTCGCTATTGGACTGTGAGGGCGGAGCGCTACTAGACTACTAACTTTACTTAACTATCCTTATTCACATGTTGATAGTAATTCCTAAAACTCTCGGATAACTCAAAACTTACAATTAACTAACAGCGGAAGATTAATTGACTCATCTAATACATTCTTAAGAAATGACAATCTTAATAAATTCTTATGCTAGGTCCCAAGGCTTCTATAGTCCAAGCATCACACATCCATCCGCACCTCCTTGTCGCCTTCCTTTGCTATAACTTTTCCTTTCCTTTATCTGCAGTAAGAGGAAATGCAACTATAAGCAAAATTGCTTAGTAAGCGCTATCTAACTCACAAAACTCGAATATGCATGTAAGCTGAAAGAAATCTAGAAACTGAATGCTCATCTAATAGCAAACGAAACATAGAATACTGAAATACTAAACATGTAAGCAAATCTAAACAACATGTCAGTATATAAGAAAGCTAAACTTGCTGAATTTTAAACTTATGTGAAGCTTATTTCTTTTGTTTGAAAACTTATACTTTAATACTTCAAAATAATAATCAACTTCTTCTTGGGCCCAGGCGTAGTACCATCTTATGCGCGTTCCCCAATAGGTTGGGGTAGCGAGCCACCAATCCTAAAAGAGCAGACCTCGGTCTACCAGGGCCAAGACCTCGGAATTGGACACCTGGATTTGTTTAACGACAACCTCGGAAGTCGGGTACTAGCCTCTTCTTAAAAGTAAAATACTTATAATCTTAATTACTTCTTCTTTAAATGCCTTGGCATTTTAATAGGCACCTTGTGTGCCTAAAACCCCTAAAGTCTTGACTTTGGGATCTACTTAAGGCCTCGGCCTTTTCTTTCTTTTCTTTATCTTTCTTATACTTTTCTTTAAAAGAATGCTTCTTACAAAACTGAAATGTTTAAACAAATTCTAACACTGAAATGCTTAAACAAAATCTGCATACAAGTTTAAACAGAAATCTGCTTATTAAGCTTAACTAAAATCTGCCTATTAAGCTTATCTAAAATCTGCATACTAAGCTTATCTAAAATCTGCATACTAAGCTTATCTAAAATCTGCATACTATGCTAGTCAAAATTCTGCATACTATACTAATAAAGATTCTACATTCTATGCTACACTATTTCTGCATACTTTGCAAACATAAATTCTGCACTATAATACTTAACCAAACTGCACTATAATCTTTTTTTTCAAAAATCTGCACTATAAATTTCACCAAAAATCTGCACTACAAGCTCTAAAGAAATCTGCATTTTAAGCTCTAAGAAATCTGCACTATAAGCCTACATAAAAATCTGCACTATAGGCTTAATTAAAAATCTGCACTATAGGCTTAATTAAAATCTGCACTATAAGCTTAATTAAAAATCTGCACTATAGGCTTAATTAAAATCTGCACTATAAGCCTAATTAAAAATCTGCACTATAATTAAAATCTGCACTATAGGCTTAATTAAAATCTGCACTATAAGCCTACATAAAAATCTGCACTATAAGCTTAATTAAAATCTGCACTATAGGCTTAATTAAAATTTGCACTATAAGCCTAATTAAAAATCTGCACTATAAGCGCTTATTATGCTTCGAATTCAAGAAGAACAAAGGTCCGAAACTACTCCTACTATAGGTGAGAAGCACTTACCTTGCTTCTTGGACTCACAACCGAGCAAAAAGGGCTTCTAGGACCTTGGCCGGCCGCCGGAGATGATGCCCTAACTCCCTTTCGTTTTTTGCCCGAGCTCCGCCATCGTACGTAGAAGAGAAGGAGAGAATGGTATAAGTCACGGGAAAACAGAGCATCAACTTATCCCTTTTTATAACTTAATTTTTCTGTTAACTCCTTAAATAAATTCGCTACTTTTTCTAAACAAACAAATTCAACATCAACTTATCCCTTTAATAATCCAATATTCTGTTAATTATCTTAAATAAATTCGCTACTTTTTCTAAACAAACAAATCCAACATCAACTTATCCCTTTTATAATATTCTGTTAACTATCTTAAATAAATTCGCTACCTTTTCTAAACAAACAAATCCAAGACAACTTATCCCTTATATAATCCAATATTCTGTTAACTATCTTAAATAAATTCGCTACCTTTTCTAAACAGAAAAATCCATTTGCACACCTGGTCAACCGGGTTTTGACCGAGTCAAAGGTCATGGGTTCAATTCTCGGCTTGGACATTTTTTTGTTGAAACTTCCTTCGTTTAATAAAAATACCAAACGACCTCCAAAAATTACATAAAAATACTCTAAAAATTTCTAAAAATCTCTAGAATATTTCTATAGCATTTTTAAATATTTTAAAATTATCTTTTAGGACTCTAATTGAGGAAATTTGGGGCGTTACAGTCATGTCGGACTAAGTCCACCTGCAGGGTTTAACATGATAATCCTTATGAGCTCCTCTTGGGGACATTCTCAACCTAGATCACTAGGACACAGTTTCCTTCTATAATCAACAACACACACTATAAGTAATATCATTTCCCAACTTATCGGGCTTATTGATTTATCGAACTAAATCTCACCCATTGATAAATTAAAGAAATAAATATCAAATATATGTGCTTGTTATTATATTAGGATTAAGAGCACACACTTCCATAATAACTGAGGTCTTTGTTCCTTTATAAAGTCAGTATAAAAGGAACGACCTCAAATGGTCCTACTCAATACACTCTAAGTGTACTAGTGTAATTATATAGTTAAGATAAACTAATACCTAATTACACTACGACCTTCCAATGGTTTGTTCCTTTCCATCTTGGTCGTGAGCTACTGTTTATAATTTATAAGGAACTGATAACATGATCTTCTGTGTGTGGCACCACACACCATGTTATCTACAATATAAATTAATTGAGCAACTACATTTATCATAAATATAGACATTTGACCAATGTGATTCTTATTTCTGGATAAATATTTATACCAAAAGCTAGGCTTTTAGTATACACTCTAACAATCATTTCCCAACTTATCGGGCTTATTGATTCATCGAACTAAATCTCACCCATTGATAAATTAAAGAAATAAATATCAAATATATGTGCTTGTTATTATATTAGTATTAAGAGCACACACTTCCATAATAACTGAGGTCTTTGTCCCTTTATAAAGTCAGTATAAAAGAAATGACCTCTAATGGTCCTACTCAATACACTCTTAGTGTACTAGTGTAATTATATAGTTAAGATAAACTAACACCTAATTACACTACGACCTTCCAATGGTTTGTTCCTTTCCATCATGGTCGTGAGCTACTGTTTATAATTTATAAGGTACTGATAACATGATCTTCTGTGTGTGACACCACACACCATGTTATCTACAATATAAATTAATTGAACAACTACATTTATCACAAATGTAGACATTTGACCAATGTGATTCTTATTTCTAGATAAATGTTTTATACCAAAAGCTAGGCTTTTAGTATACATTCTAACAATTGGACTGTCGTAAAACATATATTAAAGTACCTGAGAAGGACTAGAGATTATATGCTGGTTTACTAGACAGATGATTTGCTTCTTGTGGGTTACACGGATTCAAACTTCTAATCAGATAGGGACAATAGTAAGTCAACCTCAGGGTATGTGTTTACTTTGGGAGGTGGAGCCATAACATGGAGGAGTGTTAAGCATAAATGTGTTTCAGACTCTACCATGGAAGCTGAGTATGTGGCAGCCTCTGAGGCAGCTAAAGAAACAGTATGGCTCATAAACTTCTTGATGGACTTAGATGTGATTCCTGATTTACCCAAAATTATCACAATTTATTGTGATAATAGTGGTGCAGTAGCAAACCCGAAGGAACCATGAGCCCATAAGGCAAGTAAACACATTGAGCGCAAGTACCACTTAATACAAAACATCGTATAAAGAGGAGAAGTTGTTGTCGCCAAGATTACATCAGTAGATAACCTGGCAGATCCTTTCTCTAAGGCCTTTCCAGCGAGAGCTTTTGATGGGCATGTTGAGAGGATAGAAATCAGATGTATGACAGTATATATGACAGCATAGTCTTTTAATATAAGTGGGAGATTGTTAGGAAGTATACTAAAAGCCTAGCTTTTTGTAAACATTTATTTTGAAATAAGAATCACATTGGTCAAATGTCTACATTTATGTTAAATGTAGTTGTCCATTTAATTTATATTGTAGATAACATGGTGTGTGGTACCACACAAAAGATCATGTTATCAGTTCCTTATAAATTATAAATAGTAGCTCACAACTAAGATGGAATGGGACAAACTATTGGAATGATTGTAGTGTAATTTGGTATTAGTTTATCTTAACTATAAAATTACACTAGTACACTATGTGTGTATTGAGCAGGACCATTTGAGGTTGTTTCTTTTTATACTGATTACATAAAAGAATAAAACCTTTGTTATTATGGGTATGTGTACACTTAATCCTGATATAATAACAAGCACATATACTTAGTATGTATTTTTTTTAATTTATCAATGAGTGAGATTTAGTTCATTAAATCAATAGGCCCGATAAGTTGGGAAATAATATTATTTATATGGTGTGTTGTTGATTATAAAAGGAAACTATGTCCTAGTAATCTACGTTGATGATGTCCCCTTGAGGAGCTCATAAGAATTGTCATGTAAACTCTGCAGGTGAACCTAGTCCGGCATGACAATGAAGTTGAGTGGCACTACTCTTGGAGCTAGATATTAATTAAGTGAGTTATCAGTAACTCATTTAATTAGTGGGCATTCGATATCTTAAACACAGAGAGATTAATGCACTCATAATAAGAAGGAGCCCATAATGTAATTTGGGATTGGTGCGGTAGTTCAATAATAACTCTTTAGTGGTATGAGTTATTATTAATGAACTTGAGTTGGGTGTTTGGGGTGAACACAGGAAGCTCAAGCTCATCGGGAGACCAAAATCAATTTCTCCTCTCGGTCCTTGTTGTAGTCTCTATAAAGCCTTGTATCCACCAAGTCCACTTCTTACCCAAGTAATGGGCCGGACACATCCTTGCTTGGAGCAAGGGGGCCGACCAAGCATTAGTTTGGAGTCCAAGAGGTGGTCAACCAAGCCATGCTTGGTGTCCAAGCATGGGGCCGACCACACCATTAGAACTAAAGGGAGATTTTATTTTTTGGTAAAATCTTTCCTTTTGTAGTCATTCATGAAGGGATTAAAAGAGAAATTTTAATTTTAAAATTTCCTTTTATAGTCATCCTCATGGTTTTAAAAGAGAGTTTTAAAATTTTAAAATCTTTCCTTTTATAGCTGTCTACAAAAGATTAAAGAGATTTTAATTTTGTTAAAATCTTTCTTTATTTGTAGTTATCTATAATGTTTAAAAGAGAGATTTTAATTTTTGATAAAACTTTTCTTTTTTGTAACCATGATTTAAAAAGAGAAGTTTTAATTAATCTTTCCTTTTTTTGTAGTTGTCTACATGTTTTAAAAGAGAGATTAATTTTAAAACTTTCCTTTATTGCTATGTACAATAGGAAATTTAGAAAAGAGAGATTTTAATTGTTGTTAAATTTTTCTTTTTTAAGGGGAGGCCACAAATAAGGAAGTTTTAATTATGTTTAAAACTTTCCTTTTTTACCATGACCAATGATTATAAAAGAGAAGGAGAGGGTGCCTCATGAGATAGACAACCTAAGCATTGCCCCCTCTCCTCTCTTCCTTGTGGCCGACCCTCTCCCTTCATCTTCTTTCTTTGTTTTCTTTCCCATAAGGGTCAGCGGAATCTTTCTTCTTGTCTCCTCTTTTGCTTCCTTAGGGTCGGTGGCATCAAGGATTGGTAAATCCTTGTGGTCGGTTGCTTGGAGAGGAAGAAGAAGAAGAAGAGAAGCACTTGGTGGTCGGTTGCTTGGAGGAGAAGAAGAAGAAGGAAATTTCCTATTTTGGTATCCCTTGGTGGCTCGAGAGTCTTGGAGGAAAAGAAGTGGTTTAGGTGGAATTCATCTTGGTAGATCGTCGCCCACACGACGTCCAAGAGAAGAAGAGGAATACAATAGAAGATCAAGAGGACTTTTGTCTATAAAGAAAGGTACAACTAGTATATTATCCCGCTGTATACTAGTTTGTTTTCTTTGTGTGGATCCTGAAATACCAACACAAGAGACTATCATTTTTAGGTTTTCAATTTTGTGTTTTGATCTTGTGCTTCTATTGAGGTCTCTTTAGTTAAACCTAGGGTTACTGTAAGAAGTTAAATATCTAATTTCTTTGAAAGACTTTGTCTAGGAAGTGGTGGATGATCCCATAATCAAGAAGGCCTAGTGCCTCGCCATGTTTTACCTGGAAGCCAATCTTTGAAATAGATATTTAATTAACTTCTGTAATATAGTTTAACTTCTGAAGAACACATAGGTTAAACTTGGAGTAAAAATGTTAAGTATCATTTCTAATCCAAGTTTAACTTCTGAAAAGCAACTTGGATTAATAATGTTAAGCATCGTTTGCAATCTAAGTCTAACTTCAGTAGAGTATATGGGTAGCTAGGTTAAGTTCTGTTCATGTACAAATTTTTGTACACGGGAAACAGAACGGTGTTTCGAGTAGCAACCAACATTTTCTTCATATACCAAGGTGGGAGGTTTCTCGATAATAGTGTTTACCTCTAGCTGTGGAGCCTTCCATGCTGCTCTGACCTCAGCCTTGACCATCTCCACATAGCATTGTCGAGCGGCCAGTTGATCGCCCTTGACCTCGCCCACCTGGTCATCTACTAGGAACTTTATCTTCTGGCAGTAAGTGGATACTACCGTCCAGAATTCGTTGAAGGTCGGTCGGCCCAAAATGACGTTGCAGGCCGATGGTGCATCCACAACTATGAAGTTGGTGGTCTGGGTCCTACTCAACGGCTCTTCTCCCAGTGAGATGACCAGTCTTGCTTGGCCGATTGGCAAGACTTCATTGCCCATAAACCCATAGAGCGGGGCCGCCATGGGCAGTAGTTCGTTGCGATCGATCTGTAGCTGATCGAATGCATTCTTAAAAATGATGTTCACCGAACTCCCCGTGTCGACGAAGGTCCGGTGAATGGTGTAGTTGGCGATCACCGCTCGGATGATTAAAGCATCATCGTGAGGGATTTCGACCCCTTCTAGATCACTGGGGCCGAAACTGATCTGAGGTCCTTCGACCATCTCCTTGCTGCATCCGACAACATAGATCTCCAACCATTGGGGTGTACGATTTCTTGGCCTGGTTGGAGTCTCCACCGGTCGGCCCTCCGGCGATCATGCCTATCTCCCCTTAGGAAGCGTTGTTCCTATTTTCTTCTTCCCGGACAGACGACCTATTCCGCTCAACTGGGATACTGGAGGGATTGGTCTCCTCCCTTCATTGATGATGATGGCGCTTAGGCTCCCCTCTCTCTTCTCGTTGCTCGGCCGAGCGATGACGATCTGTTGATCAGGGGATGGGGAGCGACGGCGATAGAGCCATCAATTTGGGTTAGGTCCGTCGGGTTGACCCGCCTCGTCGCATAATTTAAACGGGTTGGGTTAGAATTTTATCAACCCAAGTCCACCTCGGGGCAACCCACCTAGGCCCGCGATCCGTGCAGGTTGGCCCGCAACGGGCTTGGGTTGGCCCGCGGGTTGAGAAACACATGTAAGCTAAATTTTATGTTAATTTATTATCTTTATTTGTTATAATTTTGAAATTAAAATTATGCTTTTCATCTAACATAAGTACTAGTTTGTGTCCATTTATATTTAAAATACATGTTTTTGGATACATTTGATTGATAAAACTTTTCGAAGTAAAGCGTTGAAGATATAAACTATTTTTTAAATTTTTTTAAAAAATTTTGATGGGCCCGTGGGTTGGCCCGCCAAACTTGCAACCTGCCTTGGATTGTGTTGGGTTTCCAACCCTCCAAGTTGACGGGTCAGCCTGCCCCACCCCGCCAAATGATTGGTTTACCACGAGCCGACCCGCCCCGTCACGGGTTAACCCGTCTGACAGCTCTAGACGGCAATATCCCCTGGGGGTCGGTCGGCTGACGATCGACGTTAGTCCTCGGTAGTCCTGTGTGTTGTGCGTCGTCGACTAGTGGAACAAACAAAACATAGATGTCCATACGTTGCCCTTGGACGCCTTGGGTCGACCAGACGCTACGTGTTGTACGGCGTGTGCTCTGGTCTCCTGATGCAGTCGTGCTCCATCAGCCCTCGGTCCTTTGGGTGACAGATGGTTGCTAGTCAGTCGATGTTCGATCGGCGCCAGATGCTCAATTGACGCCTGTTGGATCGAGAAGCGCTAGAGGGGGGGGTGAATAGCGCTCGTGGCTATTTCGTACGATTTAGAAACAGAGCCGGAATATGCAGCGGAAAAATAAAAGCAAACACACACACAAACACAGGTTGTTTGGTTTGGAGCATGTGGCGACTCCTACTCCAAGGCCCACGCTCGTTGAGCATTTACGGTGGGCAACACTTATAATATCGAAAAGATGTTACAATTTAAGTATAATAAACAGAAGTTAAATATACCAATGACACTGGAAAATAGCAGATTCATGGCTCTGGGTCATCGGGATGTTGTTGCAGCACTTCGGGATGGACTCATTAGTAGCTGGATGCAGAAGGATTGCTTTTACGTAGTTGTTCTAGACTGCTGCTCGAGACCTCCTTTTATTCATTGCTGAAGGCGCCTTAAAGCCCATCCGAGGCACCTCCAACCCGCCGAGTCAACCACGTGGATCAGCACTGATCCGGTCGCACCTCATCCACTTGAAGGCGCCTTCAAGCCACTCCAAGGCACCTCCAAGCCGCGGTCCAAGGCGCCTCCAGCTCCTTTGCACAGCTGGCTTCGGCTTGCACCCGAGGCGCCTCCAAGCTGAATGGAGGCGCCTCGGACACTATTCATCCGAGGCTTAACTTGTTCCTTTTGTACCTGCAAGATATGTTAGTCCCAAAACAACACCGTATCCTGCAAGACAAAGTTAGAACAGATATAAACATGATAAATTAAGTGGTTGACAGTCATCGGACTGTCCAGGTCTTACTTCGGATTTCCAACCGGAAACCCTAGGTCGACCAGACGCCTACTGTTCCCTCTGCGAGGAACGCGTCCTCACCTACTCCACTCAGGAGAGTTACTTGTTGCCAGTGCGATTTTCCAGAGCAACTGGACTTTTCTCCTAGGGTTACCACCCCCTAGGACCTAGGGTTACCGCCCCCTAGGGTTTTCCTCCACCTAGGGTTACCACCCCTAGGACCTAAGGTTACCCCCCTTGGGATTTTTCCTCTACCTAGGGTTACCACCCCCTAGGACCTAAGGTTGCCTCCCCTTAGGGTTTTTCTCTACCTAGGGTTACCACCCCTTAGGACCTAAGGTTACCACCCCTTAGGATTTTCACCTGCCTAACCGCAGTTAGGACTTTCCTGAAACCTCATTTAAGCACGTTAAATAACAAGGAATCTTAACTTTGAATCCCTTTGCCATTATCAAAACTTAGGTTCGATCGTATGATGCTTCTCGCACCAACAACGCCTCCTTCCTTTTAGCTGTTTGGGCCTCTTCCACATTGATGTATTTGTTGCCCTTTTTCAACATATGGTCGAAGTCCCGGGGTGGCTTACGGAAGAGCGGCCGAAAAAAGTCTCCTTCAGTGAGCCCCTGGGTGAAGGCATTTATCATGGTCTCGAACGAGACCGAGGGGATATCCATGGCCACTTGGTTGAAGTGCTGGATGTATGCTCGGAACGCTTCCTTGGGCCCTTGTTTTAGGGCGAAGAGGCTGACACTTGTCTTCTGGTAGTGTCAGCTGCTGGCGAAGTGGTGTTGGAAGGCGGCTTGGAAGTCTTTGAAACTTCGTATTGAGCCGTTTGGTAGCCTCCTGAACCAACGTTGTGTCGATCTAAAGAGAGTCATGAGGAAGACTCTGCACTTTACTCTGTCCATGTATTAGTGCAGCGTAGCCTCATTGTCGAACCGATCCAGATGATCAAGATCATCTGGATCGGTCGTCCCACTGCATATCCCTATCACCAACGAGATGTAGTGACGAGAAAGAGAGTCTTATAAGATTTCCTTTTAGAACTGCCTGTTGATCCGTTTAGGAAACGCGGTACTTCAAGGTGCTTTTCCTTTCTGGGCGTCCCGAACGGGTGCTTCATCAGAAGATAATCCTCACTTCTGATGCACTTGGGCTATTTCCAAGGTGATTTGAAACAGAGCCCGATGGAAGGGGATTGGCGCTTCAAAGATCTCTCATCCCAACTCCTTCTTCCTCTTCCTTTATTTGACAAAAAAAAATAATAGTCTTCTTCCTTGATAGCAATAGGAAGCAAAAAATCTCTCATCCATTCAACCTAAAACATTAATCTGCCATCTTCTTTCTCAATAAGAAATCTTAGCAATTTTACCATTCTCATGATAGTTCTTGTAAAATTTAAGCCGCATAAATTCTAAAACACAAAGAATTCACATCTAGAAAATATAAGAACAAGAAGATCTAGTTTCATCAAGAACATGACATAAAAAATTAAATACATAAATATAATGACAAAGAATCTGATTGAAGAGTCATGTCTTTGTCCTTTAGTGTCGTCTAGAAAATCTTGAGGAAGAAGAAGCGGAAGCAAATAGAGCGGATCTTCCAAGAGCCTTAGGGGATGACGGCGCCAAAAAACTTCTTGTTAATAGAGAACAAAAAACTAGGTCAAGATTCTTCCCTAATGTTGGTTGCTACTCGGAAAACCTATAGGTTCCACTGTACAAAATTTTGTACAAAGGTCTGAACCTTTTCCTAGCTACCATGTGTTCTTTTAAATTAAATTTTGGATCGCCTGCGGAACTTAACACGTTTGATCCAAAACTTAATCTATTTGTTCTTTTAGGTTTTGACTTGGATCTCCTGCGGAACTTTACACGTTCAACCCAAGTCTCCTTAAGTTATTAATTCCATTAAATATTAATTTCCATAATTGGTTCCCAGTACTGACGTGGCGAGGCACATGGCCTTCTTGGATATGGGAGCAACCACCACCGACTAGACAAAACCTTTTATAGAAAGCTAATATTTAATTTCCTAAAATAACTTTAGGTTAACCAAAGAGAACAATCAAATCACAAGGAAAAGAAAAAAATAAAAGAACACAATATCGAAAAACATATTCGAAATTCTAGAACGTAAGCCTCTTGTATTTGGTATTATTTCCATAAATAACTAGCATGATGCGGAAATAAAAATTACTAGTTATACCTTGTAGAAAAACCTCTTGATCTTCTACCGTATTCCTCTTCTAACCTCGGACGTTGTGTGGGCAACGATCTACCGAGATGAGAAACCACCAACCACCTTCTTCTCCTCCAAGCAAGGTTCGGCCACAAAGGAAGAACTTCACCAAAGAAGAAAACCAAAATACTAACCAAGCTCCAAGAGATGCTAGCTTTCTCTCCTTCTTCTTCTTCTCCAAGTAGTATCCGGCCACCACAAGAGCTCCAAGGAAGGGAGAGAGGTTCGGCCACCACAAGAGGAAGAGAGGGAGAGGATGGCCGGCCACACCAAGGAACAAAAGAGGGAGAGAAAATAATAGAGGTTATCTCATGAAGGCACCCTCACCCCTTCTTTTATATTCCTTGGCCTAGGCAAATTAGGAAATTTAATTACAATAAAATTTCCTCAATTTTCCTTGACATGAATTAATTGAGAAAAATAAAATAAAATTTCCCAATCAACTTGTGATGGCTGGCCACAATCAAAAGAGCAAATTAGGAGAGTTTCAATCAACAAATTAAAACTTCCTAATTTGTTTCCGGAATTTTAAAAAATAAAATTTCTCTTTAAAAATCTCTTCATGGTTAATAAAAGGAAATTTCTATAATTTTAATTTTATCAACATGTGAATAATTTTTAAAGAGAAAATAAAACATCTCTCCAATCTACAAATAAGGAAAGAGATCTAATCTCTTTCTTTAATCTTTTGTAGATCTTTTACAAGAGAGATATTTTAATTTTAATTCTCTTTAAATTATATCTTCCACATAATAATAAAAATTAAAATTAAATTTCTTTTTTAATTTAATTTGGCCGGCCCTACTAGCTTTTATACCTAGGCCGGCCCTAGCTTGTTCCCAAGCTAGCTTGGCCGGCCCCTATTGGGTGGGTATATAAGGTGGGTATAGGTGGGTATAGAACTCTATAAATAAGAGGCTACGATAGGGACCGAGAGGAGAAATTGGTTTTGGTCTCCCGATAAAATTAAGCATCCGTGTTCCCGAACACAACTTAATTTTATCAATGATAATTCATTCCACTAGAGAACTATCATTGAACTACCGCACCAATCCCAAATTATATTTTTGGGCTCCTTCTTATTATGAGTGTGTTAGTCTCCCTGTGTTTAAGATATCGAATGTCCACTAATTAAGTGAGTTACTGACAACTCATTTAATTAATATCTAAGTCCAAGAGTAGTACCACTCAACCTTATCGTCATGTCGGACTAAGTCCACCTGCAGGGTTTAACATGACAATCCTTATGAGCTCCTCTTGAGGACATTATCAACCTAGTATCTCTAGGACACAGTTTCCTTCTATAATCAACAACACACACTATAAGTGATATCATTTCCCAATTTATCGGGCTTGTTGATTTATCGAACTAAATCTCACCCATTGATAAATTAAAGAAATTAATATCAAATATATGTGCTTGTTATTATATTAGGATTAAGAGCACACACTTCCATAATAACCGAGGTCTTTGTTTCTTTATAAAGTCAGTATAAAAGAAACGACCTCAAATGGTCCTACTCAATACACTCTGAGTGTACTAGTGTAATTATACAGTCAAGATAAACTGACACCTAATTACACTACGACCTTCTAATGGTTTGTTCCTTTCCATTTTGGTCATGAGCTACTGTTTATAATTTATAAGGTACTGATAATATCATCTTCTGTATGTGACACCACATACTATATTATCTACAATATAAATTAATTGAACAACTACAACTAAATGTAGAAAATTTGACCAAATGTGATTCTTTATTCATAATGAATGTTTACAAAGCTTAGGCTTTCAGTATACACTCCAACACCTAAACCCTAGGGGACCAATCCTATATATAGTGGACATCTATTATCAGCCCATAGATAATAATGGATGCAGGACTATAAGTTCCTATATATAGTAAACATCTATTATCAGTGATCTTGTCCGAAAGTCAAGGAGACGAGTGTTGGAGACGTGGTGCTCCTGTTGACCTCCGACGGACTTCGCTCCCGCCTGCAACACAAGCAGCGTCAGTGCAGAGCCATGGATGGGGTCCCCGGCGATGGCGCTCCGACGCTCAAGTCAATCTCCAGTGAGGCAAGAAGCAAAGAACTGTAGCGCAATAGTAGAGATCACGAGAAAAGCATACCTCCGTCGATGCCTAGACCCCCTTTATATAGGGCTCTTGTAGCATGTGTGCACGCTTCTTAAAGTGGGCACGTAATCCCAAGCTTTTCCTGAAGAGACATGTCAGTAAAGTGTCCCTGACACAATACCTTAATGGGGTGAGCATATATCTGAAGTGATAGTGAAAGCTTCCATTGTACGATCTTCTGTCTAACCATGCTGCCCATCGGCGGCACTAACTCCCAAAAGGATGTTGAAGAATATTCTGCTGTGTCTATTGCTCAGCCGAACAGAATGGTCGCTCGGCTGAAAGTCCCCTGTCCCAGTGTCGTTCGTTGTTGGGCCGAACGGAGTGGCCGATCGCCTAGAGTCTCTGTTGTCTGGCTGATGAATCTACTACTTGGCCGAGCGGGGTAGCCGCTCGGCTGATACTTCCACTGTCTGGTTGCTGCATGTGTACCTAGATCGAACGGGACAGCCGCTCGACCATGACTCTACTCCACTGATCTAGGCAATGATGTAAGGCCGAGCAGGGTAGCCACTCGGCTTGCTTCTGCAGACACTTGACATTCATTCCTGTCTTGAGCGTCTTAGCTCAGCTGGTGGCCGAGCTAGTAGTGATGTCTAATCGGGCCTTTCACATCTTGGTCGGGTGAACCATGTTGGACCCCGTGGTAGTTTTGATATGATCAACCAAGTTAGTTAGGTCCTGCTGTGTTTGATCCCTGTGTCTGAGTGTGCAGGAGCTTAGGAGCACAGGAAGTCGAGCGGAAGACGCAGCTAGCGAGAAGGACGGCACGGGAAGGGAGCCGACGGGCTCGGTGCGTCCGAAGGACGAGAGAGCTGCGGAAGAGTACTTCGGTGGGCGTGAAGAGCGTGCACGGCGTTCGAGGGACGTTAAGCCGGGACGAAAGGCTGCTCGAGGAGAAGGCCGGGAATTGGGTTCGGGTGAGCCCTATTCCGGTTGGCCGCAATCACCCAAAAGAACGGAGCTTCGGAAGCCAAAGCGAAGAAGAAAAGGAGTCAAAAGAGGCTGGAAATTACTGTAGCAGAAGTTACTGTAGCAGAAGTTACTGTAGCAGAAGTTACTGTAGCTTTAAGGCGCCTTAAACAAGCTTGAAGGCGCCCTTGAAGGTTCTGCGCGCGGATAAAGTTTTATCCGTGACCGAGCTGGAGGCGCCTTAAACCTTGTTGGAGGCGCCTTGGACCCTCGGGATAGACTTTTCAGGAGCTATAAAAAGGCCCCTGGAGCTAGGAATTCAATAACAACTCAAGTAATCAATCTGTAAGCAATTCCTAGCAGTAGTTCTGAGCAATTAAAGTGTAAAAGGCTTCTCCGTCTTCAGAGAATGAGAAGTTTCTTAGTGCGCTTTTCACTGCCCTGGATTAACAACCCTCTTGGTTGTAACCAGGTTAAATTTCTGTTTCTGTTTTTACTTTCTGTCTTTATTATTTTACTACTGCATTTATTCTGAGTTGAAATTCGAGGAGGGTAGTTTTACTTTTTGTTTACAGCAATTCACCCCCCTCTTGTCGATCTCCGCTGCACCAACAAGTGGTATCAGAGCCTGATCGCCTCAGAAGGACTAACCGCCAACTGAAGCACTACGATCAAGACGATGGCCGGAGCGAACATTCATCCCCCGAAGTTCGACGGAGACTTTGCCACATGGAAGCGCAAAATGGAAGTATTTTTTAAAACCGAATTTGACATTCTTTTAATAATGAAATATGGCTATGCAGTACCGAAAGACAAGGAGGAAAATACCTGGACGAAAAAGGAGCAAGCAGATTTCGTCGCCAACGGAAAAGCTGAGTTCCACCTACTCAGCGTTCTACCGCCGCAGGAGGTAAATCGGATCGGAAGCTACGACTCAGCGAAAGATCTCTGGGAAAAATTCTTGGAGCTTCACGAAGGTACTTCCGAAGCGAAGCTAGCAAAGTGCGACATCCTCCGAAACCAGTTAACGAACCTCCGGATGAACCAAGGTGAGAAGGTAGCGCAATTCCAAGCTAGAATCAAGGAGCTGATAACGCAACTAATGAACCTTGGAGAAGAGGTAACCAACCGGGATTCCATTCGATACGCGCTCAATGCCTTCCCGAGAACTCCAGAGTGGACCTCCTTAGTAGATGCATACTACATCTCTAAGGATCTCGAGGTAAGTACGTTAGAACAGTTATTTTTGACTTTTGAACTTCACGAATCTCGAGTTTCAGAGCCAAATGGAGTAGAGAAGACCAGTCAGAACATAGCTCTAAAGGCAAAAGTAAACGGTTCTGACTCCGAAGCCTCAGTCGACGAATCCGAAGCGGCACTACTGGTAAGACGCTTCAATAAGTTTTTCAGCACTAATAAATTTAAATCGCAGAGGCATCATCGAAAGAAGAGGACGGTTCGTTGCTACAACTGCAATGAAGAAGGGCACATCAAGGAGGACTGCCCAAAATTGAAAAGAAAGGAGAAAGAAAAGGAAAAGCCAAAATACAAGAAACCAGAACTCTCCAAGCACAAGAATCTGAAGGCTACTTGGTCAGATTCGTCAACCTCTGAGTCGGACATCGAAGAATTCTCGGGGTTAGCGCTATTGGCGAACCATCAACCGGAAGAAGACTCAAGCTCAGAGATGAGCATCGATGAAGGGGGAAGAACATCAGAAGAAGAAAGCAGCAGTGAAGGGGGAGCGTCACCAGATCAGGTAAGTAAGGTACGCAATCTAACCCCTTCTCAGTCTTTTCGATTTATTAAATCGCTTTCTAAAGACTTATTTGAAGTAGAAAAAGAAAATAAAGAATTAAAAATGAAATTAGCAAAAGCATGTCCACTTGAAATATATGATAGTGTAAAATCAGAAAATGATAAATTAAAATTAGAAATTGAAAAACTAAAATCTGCTGCATGCTTAAATCAATTTCCAAATTCAAAATTAAGACTTTATGGAAAATTGAACTAGTACATTAGAAACCATCAGGGTCAACTTAGAAGAATACCCAAAAATTATGTACCCCCTAAGTATCTGAATAATCCTGTAGGTAGGAACCTCTATTGGGTTCCAAAATCTGTACTTAATTAATTTTTCAAAAAATTAAAAGCTTACAGTGAGAAAATTAAACATTGAAATTCTTTATGGAAGTTTTGTCTAAGGAAGTGGTTGTTGCTCCAATAACCAAGAAGGCCTAGTGCCTCGCCACGACCTGGAAGCTAAAATATTGAAAGAAAATGTTTAATTAACTTTCTGAAAAAGCATTAAAAAAAATTAAATAATGCTTTGAAAGTTTATCAAATATTTGTTAAAATAAACAAAAATTCCTTAGAAATTTTTTAAAAATTCTAACTTAATTTTTTTTGGGTTAGAAATTTTCTTCTGGAAAATTCTAAAAGATCATTCACTTGACCTAGGAATTTTTTTTGGGAACATTTGAACATTTACTTAGGATTTTTTTTCTTAAATTTTTTTTGGAAAATTGGTTTTAACTTAGCAATTTTTTTAAAAAAACAAAAAAAAAAATTTTTTTTTACTTAGAAAATTTTCAAAAACTTCAATCTTACTTGAGAATTCTTAAGACCCCATTTTTGCTGTGATCAAAGGGGGAGAGAAAAGTACAAGTTTAGGGGGAGTTAGAAAAATTTAAAATTTCTGTTATTATTTTTATAAAAAGTGTTGCAATTTTACTAATTGTAAAAATTATGCTTAACTTGTTAGTTTAGTAATTTTTTCTTTAAAATTACTCTTTATGTCTATTTTAAACCCTAACTTGAACTTAGGTTGATGCACATCAAAAAGGGGGAGATTGTTGGACCACATGGTAGTTTTGATATGATCAATCAAGTTAGTTAGGCCCTGCTGTGTTTGATCCCTGTGTCTGAGTGTGCAGGAGCTTAGGAGCACAGGAAGTCGAGCGGAAGACGCAGCTAGCGAGAAGGACGGCACGAGAAGGTTGTCGACGGGCTCGGTGCGTCCGAAGGACGAGAGAGCTGCGGAAGAGTACTCCGGTGGGCGTGAAGAGCGTGCACGGCGTTCGAGGGACGTTAAGCCGGGACGGAAGGCTGCTCGAGGAGAAGGCCGGGAATTGGGTTCGGGTGAGCCTTATTCCGGTTGGCCGCAATCACCCAAAAGAACGGAGCTTCGGAAGCCAAAGCGAAGAAGAAAAGGAGTCAAAAGAGGCTGAAAATTACTGTAGCAGAAAGTTACTGTAGCAGAAGTTACTGTACCTTGAAGGCGCCTTAAACAAGCTTGAAGACGCCCTTGAAGGCGCCTTCAAGCCTGTTCAAGGCGCCTTCAACAGTCTGTTTTGACCGTTTGCGCTGCGGATAAAGTTTTATCCGCTGACCGAGCTGGAGGCGCCTTAAACTTTGTTGGAGGCGCCTTGGACCCTCGGGATAGACTTTTCAGGAGCTATAAAAAGTCCCCTGGAGCTAGGAATTCAATAACAACTCAAGCAATTAATCTGTAAGCAATTCCTATCAGTAGTTCTGAGCAATTAGAGTGTAAAAGGCTTCTCCGCCTTCAGAGAAGGAGAATTTTCTTAGTGCGCTTTTCACTGCCCTGGATTAACAATCCTCTTGGTTGTAACCAGGTTAAATTTCTGTTTCTATTTTACTTTCTGTCTTTATTATTTTACTACTGTATTTATTCTGAGTTGAAATCCGAGGAGGATAGTTTTACTTTTTGTTTACAGCAATTCACCCCCCTCTTGTCGGTCTCCGCTGCACCAACAAACCACTCGCCGGCCCGGCCATTGATAGTGGGGCGTTAACTGCCTTGACTTTGACCACTGTTGTGGCGAAAACCTTTCCAAGATAGGCCCCTTCTTATCATCGCATCACATGCCTCATCTTCAAGTCTAGTCGAAGGAGGCTATAGTCCGACTGACTAGACCATTGTGTGAATAGATTCCATCCTGATCAGCCTTCCTCACTGTGCGGACCATAGGATAGGCCCAATCCTTGCCAATCGGCCTTTTGAAGTTTGTCGCTCGGTCATAAACATGTTCCCTTGGTCCGATCGAACGGACAGAGGTTTACACTCGAATTTTTTCCTCAGGCAAGTGCGGACTGGGCTGTCATCATCCTGATTTCTTGGAAACTATGTAAATCCCTTTTCATTAAGGCAGAACAGGTTCCCATGCCATCCTTAATTGTCGACCCATGGTAGCACACCACGTGTCACGTCCACAGTCGCCGCATGCCTGACGTGACAGACATTGATGGTGACATTTGACGATTTAAATTCAATGGTGAGATCTTGTCCTAGGTTTCCTTAACCTAGATCGGATGGCTCTGGTCGGCCGAGCTCAGGGTATATGAGCCCCCTGTGTTGCTGCCTTCTTCATACTCTCGCTGCTGTCTTCGACAACTCGTGTTCCTGCGTGCTGTGCTCTCCGGCGACTCCCTGTGTTTTGTCCTCCGGTAGTCCTCCATCCCCCTTTTCCCTAGTAAGCTCTCCCTTTGTCCCCTTTTCTTCTAATTCTTCTATTTTTTGCTAGTCCGGTGATCTTCCGACGACCCTTTCGTACCTTTTTCAGCTGTCTTTCCCCTTCTGCGTCTATTTTATCAATGGCCAGCTCCTCCCAGCCGTCAGTATTATGAACCGCAAGTGCACGGATTCATCATCAGTAATATATAAGATTGTCAAACCACAGAGACTGTTGATTAAGCACTAGAGATATCGCAAAGTAAGTTATCTAGACAATCGAAAGTTGACTTTAGCGCTTGCAAACTAACGAGCATGATTGAAGAGAGAAAGAGAAGGAGGGGAGAATCGATCTTGGAGGGAATTGAGCTTTGGAAAGTGGATTCTAGGATTTCGATTTTGTTGTGGTGGAACATGATGCATCATGTTCTATCTTTTACTCATTGTCAATCAACATACCTTCACCGGAAGTTAAAGCTACTATCCTTAAATACTAATCAGAGAAGATCCCTACACAATCCTGTTACAGTTAACCCCTGTCACTAGGGTGCCTCGGTAGATCTCAAGAATACAAATCTAATCAGTATCATTAGGGATAGAGATAGGGGTTTGGTTTGGTCTCTTACTTCCTTGTGGAGAAGATGCCTCTCCTTTCAAGGGAATATCCTAGACGTCTGTGAATAGGTTACCCCTATCACTAGGGCCCCTCGGGTATATGATCTAAGATCCTCTCTTTACGAAATTAGCAATTCCTATACAATCAATTAACATGACAAGGCAACAAGTCTCATGCATATCAAATAGAAACGAAGCAAGAGAAATCATCCAACGAGTAAAGGCATGAACATGAGTCTTACATCAAACTCTATCCAAAACTACTCCCTACATCCATAGAAAAGGAGATCTACTCCATCTTGAGGGAAGAACAACCCCAAAACACAAGGTAAAGAATACTTACAATCCTTGATGTCAGAAGAAGGGGAAGAAGAGATGCATACTGAGATTTTTGATGTCTTGGGGATGCCTCCTTGCTCTGGAGATAGACAGAATGTCAACGAACGATGGTGGATGAAGCTCTAGGGTTTCCCCCGAAGGGGAGAACCCTTTCCCGATGAGAGGGACGAAGTCCCGAACCAAAGATGCCAGGAATAGGGTTCTTGACCCTTTTATACCTCCTCCAAGCTGCCCAGGAAAACCAGGATTACAGGGGTCCGGTAAACTGAGTTTTTCACCCATTAAATTAGGTTTTCTCGTGATTTACCCTGAACTAAAGTTGTAGCTCTTGAAATTATCTTCAATCTTATACTTGGATCAAGCCATGGCTCCAACCAAACCGAAAGTTATGGAGGTTCGAAGTTTGGTCTGCAGTCTGGGTGGAGGTCCAGTTGAACCCGCGGTTGGGAGGCATGACCATGCCATTTAGCACGGGCAGAAAATGCTTTCTCTCTTTTGGATCTGAAGCAAAGTTGTAGATCTTGAATTCAACTACGTTTCGGTATAAAGAATATCCCGAAACTCCAACGGAGCCCAAAGTTATGGCCAAATTATGAATAGTTTGTGATTTGCCCAGAATTTAGCACAGCCCTGTTTTGGCGTGGCACGACCCGTGTTCTTCGTCACACGACCGTGTGGAATCCATATGGTCTCACACGGCTTCTTCTCGGGTTGAGTCACATGATCGTGTGAACCTCACATGGCCGTGACCTTTTTCTTCTCTGCCGAGGTCACACGGTCGTGTGGATTCACACGGTCGTGATCTTTCTCTCCTCTGGATCATTGGCACGGTCGTGTGTTGCTTGGCCACGGGGATAATGACACGGCCGTGTGGGAGCACACGGCTGTGGCTTTCTTCGTATCGGGTGTTGGCACGGTCGTGCTATTCGGCACGGCCAAGGCATGATAATGGCCACACGACCCAAGCTCCTATGTGCGTTTTTGCTCCATTTTCGCTCCAAATAGCATCCTATCAATCAAAACAAGTAAAGAGTAGATCTCCGAACAAAATATAATGGAAGTATGATATTATAATAAAATAGGGTGCAATAAACATAGATTTTGCTAATGAAATACAAGTAGATGTGCGTCAAAGCATGCATAAAAGTGCATATAATCTACGCACATCAGTCGGCCGCCATCCCTGGACCCTGGTATACTACCATGGAGTCCAGGTTTGACGAGGGTTGTCTGAAAGTTGGGGAGACGGGTGCTGGGGACGTGGCGCTCCTGCTGACCTTTGACGGACTTCGCTCCCGCTTGCAACACAAGCAGCGTCAGTGCCGAGCTAGGGAACGGGTCCCCGACGATGACCCTCTGACGCTCAAGTCAGTCTCCGACGAGGCAAGAAGCAAAGAACTATAGCGCAATAGTAGAGATCACGAGAAAGCATACCTCCGCTGATGTCTGGACCCCCTCCCTTTATATAGGGCTCCTGTGGCGTGTGTGCATGCTTCTTAAAGTTAGCACATAATCTCAAGCTTTCTCTGAAAAGACATGTCGATAAAGTGTCTCTGACACAATACCTTAATGGGCTGAGCATATTTCTGAAGTAACAGTGAAAGCTTTCGCTGTACGATCTTTTGCCTGACTATGCTGCCCGTCGGCAGCACTAATTCCCAAAAGGATGTCGAAGAATATTCTGCTGTGTTTGTTGCTCAGCCAAACGGAATAGCCACTCGATTGAAAGTCCCTTGTCCCAATTTCGTCCATTGCTAGGCCGAGCGGAGTGGCCGCTCGCCTAGAGTCTCCGTTGTCTGGCTGATGAATCTACTACTTGGCTGAGCGGGATAGCCGCTCGGTTGATACTTCCACTGTCTGGTTGCTACATGTGTACCTAGACCAAACGGGACAACCGCTCGGTCATGACTCTACTGCACTGATCTGGGCATTGATGTAAGGTCAAGTGGGATAGTCGCTCGGCTTGCTTCTGTAGACTTGGTGTTCATTCCTGTCTTGAGCATCTTAGTTCAGCTGGTGGTCGAGCTAGTAGTGATGTCAGATCGGGCCTTTCATATCTTGGTCAAGCGAACCACTCACCCGCCCCGCCATTGATAGTGAGATGTTGACTGTCTTGACTTTAACCTCTATTATGGCAAAGACCTTTCCCAAGTTGAGCCCCTTTTTATCACCGCATCACATGTCTCCCCTTCAAGTCTAGTCGAAGGAGGCTATAGTATGACTAACTAGACCATTATGTGAATAGATTCCATCCTAATCGGCCTTCCTCATTGTGCGGACCACAAGATAGGCCTGATCCTTGCCAATCGGCCTTTTGAAGTTTGTCGCTCGGTCATAAACATGTTCCCTTGGTCCGATCGGGCGGACAAAGGTTTACACTAGAAGTACATCTCATGCTATCCAAGCATCCAACATAATCAGAGTTTGAATATCCAATCACCTCCAGATAATCTTGTTAGATCGATTACGCACGTGAGAGGGGAGGTGAATCACGTGATTTTGAAAAATTCTCTTTTTTTTGTTTTAAAATCAGAGTGTGAACGTAGTGGAAAAGAAAAACACAAAAAACAGGCACAAGAGGAACACAAGCGGTTTGCTTGGTTCGGACCCTTCGACGACTCCTACTCCAAAACTCAGGTTCCGCGGACCTATTGATGGAAAATTTACTATAACCTCTTCCGATACCTCCAGGAGAGGGAATCGAAGTACAAGTAAAGTTAGAACAAGTGCAACACCCTGCACTTGTCCTTTTGCAGTATTTAATTACATAAAAAATTTATCGACACTTTGGAGATCGAAGAGGGAGCGCTCGTGTTGATGTTGGTTTGTTGGCCGCGATCAGAAGTCCTCGGAGCAGTTGTCGGGCACAACAGCTTTGCAGCAAAGTCATAGCAAAAGCCTGGAGCAGTCGGAAGTTCAATCGGATGCGCGGTAGCTCGTATAGGAGTTGTTCTTCAATACCTTCTCAAGCTAGCCTTATAAAAAACATGGAAGGCACCTCCAATGAGACAAAATTGATCCCGAACAGCCTAACACTTATTTGCAATTTCGGTCAAAATTTATCCTGTAGAAGGCGCCTTCTATAGACATGGAGGCACCTTCTATGAATAGTACGAAGGCGCCTTCACTACTTAAAGGCGCATTCGGCACTTTTCATCCGAAGGCAAATCAACTCCTTTTGTCCTACAAAACCACGTTAGTCCAAATAACCTGCAAAATGAATATTAGGATAAATAATAAATGATAATAAAGGATAGTAATTAGTTCCCTTCCTCCACGGACGAGGAACTAGTAAAGGTCTCAGCTTAGGGATCCCAAATGGACCTAAACTGGACCGACGCCGAATGTCCCTTCAACTGGGATATATTCTCACTTGGTCACTCTCCTTCAGTGACTTATCTTAACTTACCAATTTGTCAGGCATTCGGTCAACCCGTCGACCTATCTGGATTTTATGCTAGCTATCTAGTCGGCCCATTGACCTAGCTGGACTCCCTCAGACCTGTCAAAACTCCTGCACACCGGGTTAGTACAATAAATAAAATAGTAAAGTAAAATAATGTCAACATATTTTAGGATTCGCTGGTTGGGTCGACCGCGCGCGATCAATCAGAAAATAGTAGGTCACACATTACCTAGGGTTACCTCCTTAGGGTTGCCTAGCTTCACTCACTAGGATTTCCATTGTCTGACTTCACTCACCATGACTTTCTCTACCTAGTTTCACTTACTAGGGCCCGACTTCACTCACCAGGGCTTCCACCACATAGCTTCACTCACTAGGACTTCTACTTACCTAACCTCTAGTTAGGACTTCTCACTTGTTAGTCATCTAGTCTTGGCTAGACTACTCTCTTCCGAACATCAAGTCCTATTTGGATTAACCATTGGTCAAACTGACCAGACTTAGGTGCATTGTCAAACATCGAAACCCTAGAGGTCAATTGCACTAATAGATCTGATCTCCGATACGTGAGCATATATCCTTTAGTTATTTGCAAATATCGCATCACTCTTTTTACCACTTTCCAGTGTGATGGTCTTGGGTTACTTATATATCTGCCTAACATCCCCACTATAAATGCTATATCTGATCGAGTACAAACTTGTGCATACGTGAGACTTACCACTACTGACACATATGAGAATTGTTCCATCTCATTTATTTCAAGTTCAAGCCGTGGACACTACTGCAAGCTAAACTTGTCATCTCTTGACACATGTGTGTCAACAGGTGTATAGTTCTACATACCATACCTTATAAGCACCTTTTCAATATACGTCTATTGTGAAAGTCCAAGAATACCTCTTGAATGATTACAATAGATTTATATGCCTAAAATAAAAGATATTTCACTAAGATCTTTCATTTCAAAATTACTCGATAGAAATGGTTTGGTTTGATGCAACATACCCGTATTATTGCTCGTAAATAATATTTGATTCATATACAAAATAAGTATAGCAAACTTTCTCCCACTGAACTTGACATATATGTACTGATCAATAAGCTTCTCTTTAAATCCAAATAAGGTAACCACCTGATCAAATTTTTGGTACCACTGACGAGACACCTGCTTTAAATTATAAATAGACTTCTTTAATCTATATACTAGGTGTTTTGTGTCTTTAGACTCAAAGTTCTCCAATTACGCCATATATATAGACTCCTCTATGTCTCCATTGAAGAATATAATCTTTACGTCTATTTGATGTAGCTCTAAATCATAATGAGCTTTCGTTAACATAAGTGAGAAAGTCTCCTTGTAAGCAATGTCTTCTTTCTGAATGAATCCCTTGGCAATAAGACGAGTCTTATACTTTTCGACATTGCCCCTTGAATCTTGCTTAGTTTTAAATATCCATTTACAACTAATGAGTTTCTTTCCTTTAGGCAATTCGACAAGTTCTCAAACGTCATTGTCTACCATAGACTTCAACTCTTCTTACATGGCGTTAATCCATCTTTCAGGGTTAGAGTATTGTTTGACTTCTTGAAAAGATGTATAATCACTTTCCAACCCTATCAAAATCATGCTCTTGGAGATAAACGTAATCATGAGGATTCATGGTTCTCTGTTCCCTTATGGATCGCCTTAAAGACACTTATGTTTGAGGTGGTTGAGGTACTTGCTCATCAAAATGAGACAACACTTCAATTTCAATGGTAGGTTTCTCCAATTGCATTGGAGATGTCATGGGAATAACTTGGCTCACTACGCTCACTAGATGTGTGATACTTATAAGGTGCGGTATGGTAACCATATCACTATTGATCGCACTAGTAGTGACCACAGGAGGATCGCCAATATGCTTTCTTCAAAAGATACTTCCTTGATTTTATTACTCCCACTATCCTCAATGAACTTGACGTTTCCCGTTTCGAAGAAAGATCTATTAGAGGAATCATAAAATTTATATCCTCTTAACTTTTCAGAATAACATATAAAATTGCAGCTAACTATTCTTGAGTCTAGTTTTCTTTCATTAGGCTTGTAAGGCCTAGCTTCAGCTAGACAACCCTAAACGTGTAATTGTCTAATGCTAGGCTTGCTATTCGTCCACATCTCGAATGAGGTTTTAGTTACTACCTTACTAGGTAATCTATTGAGTAGGTAAACTATAATCTTGAGTGCTTCACTCCATAAGACTTTGGTAGAGAACTCATCATACTTCTTACTATGTCTTTTAGGGTTCGATTGTGACGCTCGGCTATACCATTCTGACTAGGTGTACCAGACATGGTATATTGAGACACAATCTCATACTTAGCAAGGTAGTTCACAAAAGGTCCTGGACGTTATTCACCTTCATGGTCGGATCGGGCAACTTTAATTTTCTTACCTAATTGAAGTTCAACTTTGGCTTTGAAAATTTTGAACATGTCCAAAGATTACGATTTCTCATGAATAAGGTACAGATAGTCAAATCTGGAATAGTCGTCTATGAAGTTAATAAAATATGTTTGTCCATTCTAAGATGCTTAAGAAATATTCCACAAACATCCATATATATTAGCTTCAAAATGTCACTACAACAGCTAGCCCCCTTGTTCTTTTTGTTAGTGGTCTTCTCCTTAACACACTCTATGTAGATATCAAAGTCTAACATGTCAAGGGAATTGAGAATTCCATGTGACATTAACATTTCTAAGCATTGTTTGGATATATGTCTTAAACACCTATGCCACAACATGGAAGAATTTTCATCGATCAATTTACGTTTCGTACCTATACTATATATTATAATGTTGTCAATCGTAGGAGTAAAGGTGTTCAATTTATAAAGTTTATCAACCAAGGAATCATTACCTACCAACACTGAATTAAAGAACGTACTGAAAATTTTTTTTCTAAATGAACAAGAATAACTTAATTTATCCAAACAAGAAATTTAAATTAAATTTCATCGAAAAGACAGTACAATAAATATATTTTCTAAATCTATAAAAATATTAGCTCCTAAATAAAGCCTAAAAACACTAATCGACTCGACTTTAGCCTTCTTTCTATTTCCTATATAGATGTATCTTTCACCATTAAATGGAAGTCGGCTCTTGAGACAACCCTGCATAGTGATACTTATGTGAGCAATAGCACCGGTATCTATTCACCAAATGTCAATGGATACAATAGCTAACTTGACTTCCGAACTAATAAAGTTGAGAAGTTTACCTTTCTTTACACGCTAGTTGGCATACTTGAGGCAGTCTTTCTTTATATGACATTTCTTCTTGCCAAAGAAATAAGTGGATTCTTTATCCTTCTTCTTGTGCTCCTTATGATCATTGCCTCCAAAATTTGCAGTTTGTTTTCCTTTTCCTTTGTTATTGATCCTCTTTCATTTCTTGCTCGTATTTTGAGAACCAAATGCTAAGTGAGCACTCTCAAATGTCTCAATCTTTAGTCTCCCTCCCTCTTGCACGCATTGAGCTATGAACTCATTCAATGCCCACTTTTCCTTTTGAGTATTATATAATATCTTAAAAGGAGTGAACCGTGCAGGTAGAAACATCAAAATGAAATGCATTAACATACCTTCAGACATATCGAGTTTTAGTACTTTCAGACTTGTCGCTATATTGGTCATCTCCATAATATACTCCCTTATGTTTTCTTTACCATTGTACCTCATGGTTACCAACTTCGCAAGAAGTATGGTAGTCTTGACCTTTTCATTTGAGATGAATCGGTCTGCTAATTAGTCCAGGAAACTCCTAGCATCTCCTCATTCTATTATTGAGCCCTTTATTGGTGCCGGTATGGAAAACTTAATGATACTTAGACACATGCAATTTGATTTCTCCCACAGCTGAAATTCAGCCCTCTGCTCTATAGTGCTAGCACTGGTCAGAGGTGTGGGACAATCATTCCTTAATGCATAGTCTAAGTCTATGCAGCCTAAGATTACGATCATGTATTCTTTCCATTTAATAAAATTTAAACCAGTTAATATTGGGATGTTATTAATACTGGTAGTTACATATTGCACTGAAATTTAAAGAGAGAAATTTATTTAAACTCATGATTTAATTAAAGTCAAGAACATTTAAGTAATATAAAATTATGTAAATAAAATAAAATTTTAAATGCATATAAATGGATTTTTATGAGATATCAAGTACAACATAATATGTCCTCCTTTGGGCTGACACATTATTTATTAGCGATACTCTCTAATATAACTCAAACTTTAATTGGTCACACAATGTGTCTTCTTTTTGGCCGATCCATTGTATGCATAATATGATACTTTATATGAGTTATATTTTGGTCCATAACTCACAACAACCTTAATCAGCCACATAATATGTCTTCCTTTGGGCCAACATATTTTGTGTATGATCTGAACAAAATAATATTTTGTTCCATAGTTGTAAGCTACTTTCTGACATAAAAGTAACCTTTCTTTGGGTTTATTTCTTTTAGCATACATATACGTCTACCAACATAAAATGTATTAAACCTACCTAAGGTTTCTTCATTTTGGCCAACACATTATTTCAACTTAGTAGCACATTGTGTAGATAGACTCAAGAAAACTCTAGGAACTTAATTCGAATAGAAATTACTTAATCAACTTTAACAACTCCAAATTAGACTTATATCATAATCGATTTAAAAGTCTACTGTATATGACTACATGATCATATATAAAACCCTACTTTAAAAGTTAAAATTCCTTTAAGTTAATCCCTTAATTATTCATGTATTAAAAAATTTATTTAATATATTTTTTTCTTTGAAACATTATTTTTTCCATTATATTGTTGACATTAAAACAGTATAAATATATATTCATTAATAAAATTATAACAAACTGTTTCAATTGGAACAGTATTCACGAAATGTTTTTTTAATGAAATACTAACTACTTCATCTTTTTTATTTGAAGAGATAATGGAATACAAATTAATCTCAATTCATTAAAAATAAACTTAATAGATTAAAATTAACATAGTCGTGAGTTTAAGGCGGTTAATAGATTAAATTTTAATTATTTTGTTTAAAATTTTGGACTCGATAATCAATTACTTGACTGAAGTAATTGAATCACAATTTTATCTAAAATTAAGCTAAATAAGTTTATCATAGTTTTGTCTTATATGATTTTCGATGATTAATAATTTTAACTAAAAAAATTTAATCTACCATATAAATAATAAATTGATGAAAAATTTAAACTTTATTGACAATGAAAACGATGAAAAAGAACTTTGACTCTAATATCAATTGATAGTTCTTATAAAACCTAAGCGGTATGAATTCTAAAACACAAAAATCTCACATATAGGAAATACAAGAATAAGAAGATCTAGTTTCATCAAGAACATGACATAAGAAAGTAAATACATAAATATAATGATAAAGACACTTATTGAAGAGTCATATTTTTATCTTTTAATGTCGTTTAGAAAATCTTGAGGAAGAAGAAGCGGAAGTAAATATGGCGGATATTCCAAGAGGTTTAGGGGATGACGACTCCGAAAATCTTCTTGTCAATGGGGAATAAAAAACTAGGTCAAGATTCTTCCCTAAACCCTTGGGACTAACTTTATATATAGTAGACATCTATTATCAATCTATAAATAATAATAGATACGAAACTATATGTCTCTATATATAATGAACATTTATTATCAGTATATAGATGATAATATATGTGAAACTATAAGTTCTACATATATAAAATCTATATTCATACCATCGAACCCAATAAACCTAAATTAAATTAGGTTAATGAATTCAACATCTCATGCTCCTCAAAATCACCCTTCTCATTTTAATATTGATAATAAATTTTACGCTATTTGATTTTTATTATAATTTATTTATTTATTTTGTTATTGATATTTGTAACCGAAGTACCTATTTAATAAGTTCATTCTTTATTATTTTAGAATATTTTTTCTAATTGGGATTTTTTGGATGCTCATTTTGATTAGTTTAAATAAAAGTTAATATTTGTTTGTTATTTTATTATATTTATACCGATAATAATGTTAAATTTTAAACGATCATTTAATTAGAATAAAATAATTAAATCTTGTTTGCATTCAAAATAAATTAATAATTTTATTGATTATAAAAACATTATCAAAACTTAAATATAAAAATTTAATTAATATTTTACATCTTGAAAATTAAATTTTTATATAAAAATTTATCTATCTTTAAAAATTAATATTTATTTTTTATAAAAAAAATATATATATTAAGGACCTGAATATATTTTTTTTATGACTTGGGGCCTCTGGTTACTGCATCTAAGTGATTACATAATTAAAGCTGCAAAAACCCCACGTCCTTTGAACTTTTTGTCTCCCACTTGGATTTTACCAACACCGACACTCTCAAGATATATAATTAAACTTCTTTTATTTCTTAATTATGTTCCATAAGTTAATTTCTCAATTAACTTCATTTTGCACATTTTTCACAATGAAGTGGATTAGTGTGATAAACAAATTAAATGTTCGTGAATAAATTTAATGTATGATTTAATAAGAATTTATTTATGTTCGTATGGATAATCAAATAAAAAATTCAAACAACTCGCTAAATTAAATGAATAAGTTGAATATGTACATATTCGACTTGTTAATGCTTATAAACATAAATTGTAGTCCCCACAAGCATAGTCATGTCGGTATTGAATAGTAGATTGTCATATAAGAGTATAGATCAAATCGTTGAGGAAACAATCTTTTAAAGAATAAAATTTCTCCCACCTTGAGAGTTTGCTTAGTCAGCATAATTTATTCTCTTTATCTTGTTATAAGTAGATTGTGAGGGGCGTTTGGGGTGAATTAGTCGATGAAACAAGATTAAAAATATAAAAATTTTAAATAGATTTGAATTGAGAGCTTAATAATATCTAAACAAATTGAGTTCAATCTAAACTTAATTAAATTCAAACTCAAGCTTAAACAACTATTTTACATGACTTAGTTTATTTTAGATTTGATTTAGTTTGGCTTTATTTAATGCCTTCTTGATAATGCTACATGTAATATTCTCTCAAGTTAATATAGTTGATATTTATACATGATGTTACTATAATAGATTATGCAGTCTATTTCTAGTATATACAAAATGCACAATGAATTAATTAATCCTTGGACTACTACACTAAGTAAAATCCTCTATAATTTATCTTCTTTTTAAATTACATGGACAATCTTAGTGGTAAAAAGTAAATACGTTTGTCCCAACGCTCCCATCAATTCGTCCTAGGACTAACACGGAGAAAGTAAATGACGAACGACTACTAGTCTTTGGAATAATGACTAATACATAAGAGAGGTATTTATCTCAATTTTATCGAGATTCGAATTCCAGAACTCATGATGATAACACTTTATATGTTAATCATTAGACCATTCCAAGAACACTACATGAACACCCCCGAATTATCACGGTCTTGCTTGAACGATAATGCAACCTACAATGCAATTAGGCCATCTGCAACGCTGTTAATACTCAGCGTTAATATCCACGTGGTTACATTGTTTATGTACTGTTCCTTTAACACGTTAAAGAAATTGAACGGTGTTAAAAGACTTACATATTAAAAAAATTATATATATATATTATATATATATATATATATATATATATATATATATATATAACACGTTAATAACATTACATATACTCTTAGTCTTATAAGTCAAAGAATTGGTTGTGGCTCAACATGAAAGCTAACTGAACTAAATTTATATTTTCAAATCTATTTTAAATAGTAAATATTAATTTCTGAAGATTATTACAAATGGTTCAGGCTGAAACCCAGTATACAAGCAAGGAGACCGCGTGATCTCAGAAATCAATACGCATGACAAGAAGACTTGTGGATTCATCATTTTTCACACAGTACATCATATATTCCATTGTCTGTCACCCAACAGCTTTCATTGAACTCGCCTTAATCCTCAATATATCGAGAGTGCAGAGAAGATCCCGGCTGGTTACGTTGGAGCAGATCAGAGATGGTGACCAAATTGAGGTTGATTCGAAATGGCAACCAATGCAGAAAATACAAGCACGCAGCCGTCGCCGCCGGGTTCTTCTTCGTCGCCATGGCTTTCTTGGTGGTGTACAAGCCCCAGTCACTTGCCGTTCCTAACTGTAAGCTTCGCCGGATTCATCATCTTTCTCTTCAACTATTAGATCAGTTTTTTACTTTTTCCCTCTCTCTTTAATTACATGGTTGGTTTTGCTTTTGCAGTCGGGTTTCGGGCATCCATCGCGAATCCAGATTCAGGGAGCAATATGGTGAACGGAGAAGACGATCATGCGAGAAATTCTCTAGCATCTGGTAATCTGATTAATTCTCTAGCATTGCAGGAAGGAAAAAAAAACAGAGCAGAGAAGACATAATTATTCCTCATGCTGCAGGAAGAAATGATGATAAGGAAGAGGCGTTCTCGGAAAATTATTACATTTCTGACTCAAAAAGTATTTGTTTATGCCAATACGCTGCGTTTTGCTTCGTTAATTGTCGAGGCAGAAAAATTGTAATGTTTACTGAAATGTTGCAGAGGAAAGTGGGAGAGAATTTAAAGATACGATGTTGAATCAAGAAACGATGCACGTTGAACTCCCAATTGCCTCGAACTCCACTGCTCCCATGCAATTAGGTAATTCAATATGATTGGATCAAACAGGATGAAGACGTTGATGGAAATTTGATTTTTTTTTTTCTTTTCTTTTTCTCTGATTGATTAATGTGAAGCTGCCGGAGAAGCCATTCGAAGGAGGAAGCCACTGTGCGACGTTTCGGACCCGCGCGTCGACATCTGCGAGATGAGCGGCGACATCAGGATCGCCGGAAACTCTTCTTCTATCCTATTTATTGAGCCCGAGGCGGCGGCGCGGCCGCCGGAGCAATGGCGAGTCCGCCCTTACCCTCGGAAGGGCGACGACACTTGCCTCGGCGGCGTCAGACAGTTCGCCGTCGTCAGCGCGCGCAGCGACGGCGCCCCGCAGTGCACCGTCGACCACGGCGACGTCCCGGCCGTCGTCTTCTCCGTCGGCGGCTACACCGGCAACCTCTTCCACGACTTCACCGACCTGCTCGTGCCGCTCTTCGTCACCGCTGGCCCCTTTCACGGCAAAGTATGTTAAAATTGCCCGTAATCTTCTATGTTCTGATATAAATAAATGATCTCAACGGATTTTGTCAAGATTCAATTCGTCGTCGCGGATTGGAAGAGCTGGTGGATCAACAAGTACCTCGTCGTCTTCCGTAAATTGACAAACTACCAGTTGATGGATTTGGAGCAGCAGAGTGCCGGGCAAGTGCATTGCTTCAAACAGGTGGTGGTCGGACTTCGAGCTCACAAGGAGTTCTTGATCGATCCTGCCAGATCGCCCAATCGCTACACCATGGCACGCTGCATGATTTCGATCTATTCGAGAAAACATTCAAATTCAAATTCAATAAAACAGCAATAATTTGACAATGTCTAACAGGTGGATTTCAAGAGGTTCATGAGGATCGCGTTCTCGTTGGAACGAGACGCGCTGAATAACGCCACCGACGGCGGCCACCTCCCCCCGCGCCGGAAACCGAGACTCATGCTGATCGCGAGGAAACAGTCGAGGGCGTTCACCAACGTGCCGGAGATCGTGGCCATGGCAGAGGAGCTAGGATTCGAGGTCATGGTGGCGGAGGCGGACGCGGGGTCCGACCTGGCGCGCTTCGCGGGGGTGGTGAACTCATGCGACGTGATGGTGGGCGTGCACGGTGCCGGGCTCACCAACATGGTCTTCCTGCCGGCGAACGCCACGGTGGTGCAGGTGGTGCCGTGGGGCGCGCTGGAGTGGCTCGCCATGCTGGACTTCGGGAACCCGGCGAAGGCGATGGGGCTCCACTACGTGCAGTACAGCATCGGGATCGAGGAGAGCACGCTGAGGGAGAGGTACCCGAGGGGCCATGCGGTGTTCACCGACCCGATGTCGTTCCACCGCCGCGGCTTCGCCGTGGTGCGGTCGACGTTCATGGTGCGGCAGGATGTGAAGCTGGACGTGAAGAGGTTCCGGGAGCTGCTGGGGAAGGAAGTGGGCCACATGGTCCAGTAGTTCTTCTTCCAGTCTTTAATGTTTATTAAAATTAATAAAATCATAAACATTGCAATTTTCAGTGGAAAATTTAAAATATTATTTACATATATAATTAGAGGATTTTTCTTTCTTAATATGCTACAAAAAATTAACTGTAGTCAATCACAATATTACACTTAAATATCTATATTTTTAATTGGCATATATTCAGCTTAATCGATTAATTCATTCTACACTTATTATTATTTTTTATTGATTGTATTTCAAGCAATATTATGGGTATTTAATTTTCGAGCAATCAAACGGCCCCAATTGCACGAGTGAAGGGGCCCACTGGACTTTCCAATGAATGATATTTTTATACATTTTAAAAACGCATAACTAATATTTTATGGCTTTGGCGGTTATATAATACAAAGAAACAAAAGGAATTTTGTACGCTGACAAAGACACGCTAAATGGATGGATTATCGTCATTGATGGGAGGTGAATTTGCTAATTGTAAATTCGAATTGGGTGAAAATTACTTTTCCTTTTTATCTAAAGTTTTACAAATTAATATAATGGCTCTAATAAAATTAATCTTTTCGCCTAGAATTAGAATCTTCTATGTTGGTAATTAACATCTCGATCTCAATGGCATAAGAGGACAGGCCTTACTACTTGTTTAGCCCCTACAATTATAAGTCGGCCATCTTTTGATTGAGATGGCGGGCCAAGTGGAGAGCGATGAACCTATTGTGTTCTATATAGCAATAAGACAAATTGGACCACACCACTTTGATCGAAATTAATTAATAATTTTTTCCCCTCTTTGATTTATAAAAATCAACTCAAATCCGAATTCCTCCCTAACTCGTCCAACAAATCGGGGCCGAACCGGGCGAATCTACCAAATAACGGCCAGCATTTCGTGGCGCTGTAATCGCAACAAAAAAGGGCTCCGGAAAGAAAAAATAAATAAAAATCGTGTCGGGTTTTCCCAGGACGATACCGTTACAAACTCGGCAGCGGCGTAGCTTGCCACGTCATCGAATTCTCACATAATGGAATGTTTGGAACGGTGTTGCGTGGCCGGCAGAGAACACGGGATGCATGTTTTTTTATTTTTGATATCTGTGGGGGCGACAGTTGGGATGCAGTCGATAGAAGCGATTCGTGTTTAAAATCGAGGATATTTTCGGTGTTTTACGACAAATTGTTTTCTCCACGTATTCTCATGTGTGATATCTCCTTTCGCTCTCGCTCTTTCTGGCTCGCAGCTGCAGGGGCAAGAGAAAGCGGTGGCCGAGGCGTCTCTTTCTTCTTCTCCTCGTTGCTCGCTGTCTCTTGATCATCCGCGTTTCGATTTCTTCGAATTTTCTTCTACGTTTTAGCTTGGAAAGGGAGAGTGAGGGAGAGAGAGTTTCTTTGTTTCTGGGTGGATTTTAAGAGTTTGATCGAAGTCTAGTGAAGGAATGCGCGGCGGAGCTGCCGGAGACTAGGGCGTTCGCTTGCAGAAGGTGGGGGCGAAGGCGTATGTAAAATGCGACGTCTTGTCGATGACGAGGGAGTCGCTAGTACCGCGGCGGAGGACTTTGCAGAGAAGTCCCTTGTGCAAGCGAGGGGTAGATCTCAGGGTGGGGGTGGGGGAAGACGGGTGACTCCCACGGTCGATCTCGCTGACGACGAGGAGGATCCGGCCTTGGAGAAGGCGCTGCCGAACGGGGATCTGTATACCGGTGGATTCGCCGGCAACGCGCCTCACGGGCGTGGGAAGTACCTGTGGGCAGACGGGTGTATGTACGAGGGGGAGTGGCGAAAGGGGAAGGCCTCCGGGAAAGGGAGGTTCTCATGGCCTTCTGGCGCTTCCTACGAGGGTGAGTTTCGTTCCGGCCGGATGGAGGGGTTCGGCACTTTCATCGGTGCTGACGGCGATACCTACCACGGTCAGTGGGTGGCTGACCGCAAGCAAGGATTTGGCAGCAAGTCGTACGCTAACGGAGACCACTACGAGGGCATGTGGCGGCGCAACCTCCAGGAGGGCCACGGCCGCTACGTTTGGCGGAACGGCAACCAGTACGTAGGCGAGTGGCGTGGAGGCGTGATCAACGGCCGGGGTGTACTCATATGGACCAACGGAAACCGCTACGATGGCCAGTGGGAGAACGGCGTTCCGAAGGGGAGCGGCGTGTTTACCTGGCCCGACGGCAGCTGCTACATCGGCAGCTGGAGCCGCAGCGATCCCAAGGCTCTCGACGGCACCTACTACCCCGCCACCGCCACGCCCCGGAAAGAGATCGTCTCTGGTAGGAGAAGCTCCTTCTCCTTCTCGCCGCTGGACGATGGATCACCGATGGCGCCTTCGTCCAGGAAGCGGTTGTCTGTAGACGTAGTCCACCGGTCGCCTGGGCGGATCAGCTCGGTGGCTGAGAAGAACTTCCCCAGGATCTGCATCTGGGAATCGGACGGCGAAGCTGGGGATATCACTTGCGACATCATCGCCAACGTCGAGGCATCGTTGCTGTACACGGACAGATCATTGCACGATCATGTCAGTGGGACTCTCATAGGTACCGTGCAACGGAGACAGTGCTCCCTCCCCTTGTTTACGCCGGAGGTAAAGAAGCCAGGGCAGACGATATCGAAGGGGCACAAAAACTACGACCTGATGTTGAACCTTCAATTAGGCATCAGGTTAGATGGTTAAAGAGATGAGTTGCGAGCATTGACCTGAGAATACGTTTTCTTAATTGTTTGGTGGTGTTGGTTTTGATTCAGCTACTCAATTGGGAAACCCTGCTCGGCACAGCTGAGGGAGCTACAGCAGGAAGATTTTGATCCAATGAAGAAATTCTGGACGAGGTTCCCTCCAGAGGGATCAAAGAGCACTCCTCCGCACCAGTCACCGGAATTTCGATGGAAGGACTATTGTCCTATGGTCTTTAGGTACAGTTTGTCGTGAGATTTATCCAATGTTCTTTCTAGTTTTTTTTTCTTCTTAACAGCTAAATTGAAATGTTTGATTTGGTTCCTGGATTGCAGACACCTAAGGAAATTATTTTCAGTGGATCCAGCAGATTATATGTTAGCTATCTGTGGAAATGATGCACTGAGGGAGCTCTCTTCACCTGGGAAGAGCGGGAGCTTCTTTTTCATGACCCAGGATGACCGTTTCATGATTAAGACGGTAAAAAAATCAGAAGTGAAGGTTAGATACTTTCTGACTTTTTCCATTTGACAAATTTCCTTGAGACGACTTGTTGATTTTAAAGGTATAAATATCCAACCAACATGTATTTCTTGCTGTGATTCTGAGACTCCATTCTGAGTATTCTTCTTTCCCAATCGTTGACATGTTCATATTTGGAATTTGACTTCTTTCACTGTTTCTCTTAGTATTTTTCCCATGAGTGTCGATGAACTTCAGTCGGTGGATCCACAAATTGTGTATTAGATCAGAAAATTACTGAGTTGTATTGACTGCATTTAATTTGAAACTCTCTCAGGTACTTATTAGGATGTTGCCCAGTTATTACCGGCATGTATGTCAGCATGAGAGGACTCTAGTGACAAAATTCTATGGAGTTCATTGCGTAAAACCCAATGGTGGCCAAAAGGTTAGCAAATGCTAACATATGAATTGATTCATGCATTTGTTATCCTCTGATCTTATCCACATGTTTGATGAAGCCAGGTCCGGTTCGTTGTTATGGGCAATTTGTTCTGCTCCGAATATCAAATACATAGGAGGTTCGACTTGAAAGGTTCATCCTATGGGCGGACAACCGAGAAGACTGAAGAAGAGATTGATGAAACAACTACACTCAAAGATCTTGACCTGAATTTAGTATTTCACCTTCAAAATTCTTGGCGCAAAGAGCTACTTGAGTAAGTTCTCATCTTAGACCTAGAAGTTTAGTTTATTCTCTTGCATCTCTGCTTCATTTGGTCTAAGAGAGCTATGCTGGTGTAGACAAATCAAACAGGACTGTGAGTTCTTGGAATCAGAGGGGATCATGGATTATAGCCTCCTTGTGGGAGTTCACTTCCTATCACCACTTCTTGCTTCACTTCGTAAGTTGATAGTCTTCTGGAAGCCCAATTTCTTCCTTTAACACTATTGGACTAGTTGACAATTATCTAATAAAATCAATGCTGCTTAATCAGAGTCATCTAAGGAGGAATCATTTCAATGCGGCCTATCTGTCTCAACATTCAAATGCCAAGATATGAATCAAATTCCAGACACACGGTATGTGTTTCCCATTTCAACCTTGATTTTATTTTATTTGTTTAACAAAAAGCTTAGTGGTGGTGCACTCTCCTATAAGCAATGTCAATTTATATATCTATATAGCCATTATAGAGATTATTTCCTTCCTGGTTCAGCTTCCTTCATTGCGTTGAAAATAGCCAATAATGTCTTCTCTCAATGATCTTGTTGCTAATTGGTCAAATGCGCATTTCTGAATCTGGCTTTAGAAACTTATGGTAGAGTAAATTTAGGAGTCATTGTCTGCTACCATCCAATACTGGGGATTGCTGTTGTCAAATCCTGTCCACGTTTTTATTTGTTTATTTTTATGTTTTCATCCGTCTGTATTGGATCAAACGATTCGATCATCCCACCCACGAAATAAAGGCCTAGCTTTTAAAATTCACTGTCGCCAACTTGTCATCAACCAATGACCAATTCTGTTCCCATGGACGGACTGCCTAATGCAATTAAAAACTCGTGGACTCTACTGCTTCTACAGACCCCACGTCAAAAATTTAAGTGTCGCAAGTGTAGCTTTCATTATGGTGTAGCTCTATTGTCATTGTGGAAACCTGGGTGTTTGCTCCAACGAGAATATATGGTCCCTCTACTAATTTGTTGGATGACCTTCTTTTTATTTCCTAGGCTTTTTGTTTTTGTACATGCTGAATAACAAGCTTTTTTGATGATCAGGAAACCATTGGCCCGGTTGGGTGCGAACATGCCAGCGAGAGCAGAGCACGCTGCAAGAAGCGCAGCAAGCACTGGGATGCCAACGCCTACAGCAAGCGGCGAGCTCCATGACGTGCTTCTCTACTTTGGCATAATCGATATCCTTCAGGACTACGACATCACCAAGAAGTTGGAGCACGCCTACAAATCGTTGCAGGTCGATCCCAACTCCATCTCCGCGGTGGACCCAAAGCTGTACTCTCGGAGGTTTCAGGACTTCATCAGTAGAATATTTATCCAAGATGATTGACACACGGTAAAAGAACACAATTGTAGAGCCTTTTTATTAAAAGCAGCACTTCAGTGTCTGCTACAGTCGGTGGTGGGTAGTGGGCTGAATTTTGAAGCTCAGCCATGGATAGATTCTTATATGTAAGTAAAGGGCGTGTTGAATTCCTTTTATTTTCACATTTCCTTCTTGAAAGAGTGAAGGGATAGTAGAGTTTGATAGGGGATGGATGGAACAATGGTTGTACAGATGGATAGTGATGCTGATTGTGCACATTACAAAGAAAAAATTTTGATGCATGCCAGTCTCGAGCAGCTGCCTGTGCCCTCCTTTTCCAGAACTAAAACGGTGAAAGAGAATGGCTTTTGCAGAGAAGCTCTTTGAAGGATTGCAGGGCAAAGTCAAGAGGATGGTAAATAAATAGCATGAAAAGAAGAGAAAGTGGAAGATGGAAGATGCGGTGGTGATCCAATCTTCTCTTTCCCTCATGTTTCTTTATGTTTTTCTGCACTGCCTAGGCTTTCCCTGTTCCTAGGCCAGGTTGAATAATTCTTCTTTTCTTTGTTCTTTTTGACCGTGGAGCAAATGCGTCATCTCCACGTGGCTGTTCAAGGTGTCTTGACTCTTGAGGTCGATACGTCCCACTGGTCGGGTTAGATTTATTAGTCTAGACGAGTCAATCCAACCAAATCAGGCCTGCGTTGTTCAATGGTTGAGATTAGAGTTCCTCCGGATCGAACGGCTGCACAAGCAGATCAGAGTTGCCTGGCTCCGTACAATTTCGCTCTTTGCGGGTGTAGAATCAGTCTCTATAAAACCCGACAGCAGACCGCGCGCGAAGTGTCTGCCCTGTCTCCACTCTCTGGCCACCCAATAAATACGATGTCGGCATTTGACTCCGCCCCCGTCCTCGCCGGCGACGACGCATCCCGTGACTTTCGCCTCTCTGTCAGGACTCGTCTCCATCGCATGCACGATCGAGCTGTGTTAATGAATCTGCTGCATATTCATACGCAGGATCGGCATTATATTCTGATCTTTCAAAGATCGGCATCATTATTCCCTTTACCATCCGTCAGCTGGCCGTGACGTCGTCGTCGTCGCACTCGAATCGATCGGCGCAATAAATCTGAGAGCTCCTTTAGGGTCACTGTGTGACTTTGCCGCTCTGACGGGCTACATGAAGGGAACCGAGGTTACTGACAGAACGTGAAGGTACGCAGGCATTGAAATGGTTCATTAATGCTCATCAGCCACTGTTGAACATGCATGCGTATTCATGGAGAGATCGAGCTCTTTCTGTCTTCGTCCTGCATGTTCCCGTATCAACTCCTTGCCGATCGAGCTGCAATTCACAGGGGATGTTTGGTTGGATGAAATGAGAATAGAGAATGGAGAAAGAATAGAAAGTTGGTGCTTGGTTGAGGGAAATAGCTAATTTTAAAGTCAGTTTATTTAACTTAAAATGATTTTGATAAAATTTAAGTAATTTTTATAAAATTGTTAAAAGTATTTTAATATTATAGTATTTTATGTATAATAATGTGATTAAATGAAATAGCTAATTTTTTATAATGTAGTAGTTTCAGGGTAGCTATCTGTAATAACTATCCAGTAGCTAGCTAATAAATAAATATTTTTAATATAAAATATCTAATGGATGCTTTTTTATTTTATTTTTATTTTTAGAAGGCATCCTTTACATAATTCAAAATGTCCTTTTAATTATTGTTCTAATTATAATGCACTCCACCAATAAATGCATGCAAGCTTATTTAGAGTGGTCATTGAAACCATCCACACAATAACATTACTAAGTTAATTAGCTATAGTTAACGCTAATAAAATTTAAATTTTGAAAATTTTAAAAAAAAAGGAAAAAGGTTTAAGTCGTGTTGCATCTGGTATTATTATATTGAGCACTTGGAATCGTACCATTTACTTGCTTGGTTTTAAATTGTTGATGGTGTCGAGTTAAGCCCAACAATTCGATGAGTTAAAATATTTGAATAGGGGTGTAAATGAATCAAGTCATTCATGAACTATTCGAAATTCAATTCAATAAAAGTTCATTTATACTTATTTAATGAGACTCGTTAAGATAAATAAACCAAGCTCAAGTTTCATAATACTCAGTTCATTAGCTTGTAAACATGTTCATTAATAAGTTCATAAATTAACTTTTAAATAAAAAAATAATAGTTTTGACATTGAATTTATAAATTTTATAATTTACTTAAAAATATAGATAGATATATTAAATTTATTTATTAGAATAAAATTATAAATTTTAGTAAGAATATTATAATTTTCTCTAAATATATAATTTAGTTTTTAATAAATATTTAAATTTATAATTTATATTTATTAAGCTTGTTTAGGTTCGATAAAAATTCGAATAAACTATGAATATATTCGTTAAATAAAGCTCGACCTCAACTCAATTATAAACAAGACAAACTCAAATATTTAAAAATACAACTTAACTCAACTCGACTTGATTACACCCTACCTCTGAATTTACTTTAGAAGTCATTTTATGTATGTATTCAATGAGTTTGGGTGTCTCATCATGTTAGATCTATAGACCCATTTAAAGCCCAATACACATACATTGAATGAAATTTAAATCCTATTAGGGTGCATTGATTGGAGGAATGCATGTTCTCGCGACAAGTCCTGATTCCTGAACAGTCGAAGCACATGACACTCCACGGCATTCACGAGAGCACCGAAGAAACAACAAATATGGCAGATTGAACGCCAGATTTAAGCTCCAACGTCTCGCATTCGTGGGACCATCATCCACAAACTCTCTCATTCCTCGGGTTAGATAGATCTGCAGGTAGATTGTCTCAATTTAAACAGCATTCCAAGTGCACAGGTTGATCTTAAGAGCGGGAGATTTTGATCGATCCAATGGAAGTTTTTGTTGGCATTTGTGGTTTGGAGCTACACTTTGTCAAAGTGCGGCGGATTGTTCTTTTAGAATCCAAATGCGCCGGCGAGAGTTTCCAATTTTAGGTACGTGTTTTGTGGATTTTGCTTGAGGATTCTTTCCTTTTCTGGTTTCTTCGTCTTCCTCCTCTCGCTTTTTGTAAACCAGAAGAGAAGGGAAGCGGCAAAGAAGTAACCGAAGGCAAACTTGAGGGATGCAGCCGCGCAGGCCGACGCCGACTGCCCTCTCGGCTTTCCGGTGGACTCTAATGCGCGCCGTTGGAGCTGTCGCCGTCGCCGCCCTCGTGGTCGTGCACGTGGTCCTCCTTCCATCCGCCACCACCGCCCCCGACGCCCAAGAGCTCCCCCAGGCATCTCCTTCTCTCTCGTCTCTCCCTGTTTTTATGAAACCTCGAGATGAACTTTCTTCTGCGAGCATCGCGTGAGGCAGCTCGATTTCGTGGGCTTGTTTTGGTGTTTAGGAACGTGAAATTGGATACCGGTGGAAAACCAGCGAGCTCAGATGGATGCAGGAGTTCGCTCCGCCCCAACTCCCCAAGCTCCCCATTTCTGCACAGAAGGTGATTCTTGAAATGCCAGTGGTTCGTGTTAGGATGGAAAAGTTCAGTATTGCCATTGATTTTCATTCGTTTTTCCCCCTCACTCTCTTCGTACTCTGAACTCTGCAGGTGGGCAGCTCGAAAGGAGATTATGATCTTGCCAAGCTATGGAAATCATCTTCAAACGGAAACTTTCTGCAATGTGTAGCACCGAGCTCATCGTATCTGCGTAAGGAGCTGCATCAGTTCAGATTTTTTATTTTGTTATTCGTTTAGTCAATGCTTTCTGTAGCTATAAGATTTACACATCCTTATCTTTTTACTGTTTTCAGCTCCTTTGCATTCAAGAGGGTTCTTGCTAGTTCATACGAATGGTGGGTTAAACCAAATGCGTGCCGGGGTACGATTTGCTCTCTCTTTTTCATGTGCATTGTAGGCTTCATCCTTACAGAAGTAAGTTAATTCATATAAGATTTTAGCCACAAATGATAACCATATCGCAATCAAAGGGAATCCATCATCTGCTTATTGGATTCGAATAGCAAAATATCCACGAGTGATACAGACCTAACAATTGCTTTGCAATCGAAGTAGATCCTTCACCTTCTCACTTTTTAGATTCAATACGTGAAGATGAAAAATTCAAGTGGATAAACACCTTGGTACCTCAAAGTCTCCACCTCATTTTGGCACCTGCTTTAAACGAAATCTTTCGATGGGTGGAAATTACAAAGACGTAATTCTAGAAATATCACTTGATGACTTGACTCTGCGAGTCCACCTTACCATGTGTTCACTTATGTTCTGTTATGATAATACTCGAGACTGAGTAAAATTAACAAAAGGATAATCTTCATACATAAAGTGCATTTTAGCTTGGGAGTACTGCAATTTTTAATATTGGTGTCTTCCTGAAAAGCATTATTTTCTGGTTTATCTTTGGAACTCAAAGAATATTGAGTATCATGAAGAAACTCTTGTTTTGCTAAGTTAGTAGTAAAATAGTTTATTTTAAGTTGCTTCAGTGTCACATTCATCAAGATTGTTCAAATTGTTGGCGCAAGTAGGCCTGTAAGGGGGGGAGGAGGTTGAATTGCTTGCCAAATAAAATATACCTTTCTCGATCTTTCAACTCTAATTAGTAGCACAATTATACTAAATTAAATTAACAACTAAAAAGAAGAGGCAAAAAGAGTTATTTGGTTACAACCCAGGTGGTTGTTAATCCAAGGCGTTGAAGGCAGAGAAGCCTCTTACACTCGTTGAATGCTCAGAAAGTTGATAGAAAATGAATACAGAAGTTGTTGCATATTTCCTAGCTCCAGGGGTCTTTTTATAGCCTTCGGAAAACTCTATCCGCAGCTTGAAGGAGCCTTCAAGATGGTCCAAGGCGCCTTCCATTAGATAAGTTTTATCCATTGAGGATACAACTCTATCTGCTTCTAACGGAAGACGCATTCGCACTGTTTATCGAAGGCGCCTTCCAGTTATTGATGGCGCCTTCCAAGTGGTAGATCAACTCCTTAGTGGTTGATCTCTTCAAGTGGGTAATTCTCCGGCTAACTGGAGTTGAGCTCACCCGAACCTAACTTCGTCTTTCTCCTCGAGCAGACTTCCTCCCCGGCTTCTCGTCCCTCGAACGTCGTGCACGTCATTCTCGTCCACCGGTATACTCTTCTACATCATCTCGTCCCTTAGATGCACCGAGCCCGTCGACTCCTTTTCCAGTGTCATCCTTCTCGCTAGCTGCATCTTCTGCTTGACTTCTTATGTTCCTAAGCTCCTGCACACTTAGACACAAGGATCAAACATAACAGGACCTAACTGAACTTGGTTGATCACACATTAAAACTACCCGGGGTTCTTACAATCTCCTCCTTTTTGATATGCATCAACCCAAATTCAAGTTAGGGTTAAAAATGTAATAACATAACTAAAGTAGATAACAGATTGCTTGAAAAACAAGTAAAAATTCTAAATAAAAAAAATCCTAACTCCCCCTAAATTTATACCTATTTCTTCCCCTTTGATCACATTAAAAAAATAGGGAAAATACAATAAAGTGTTAAGCAAATATTTTTAGGGGTATAATAAAGCTTCCATTTTGACACAAATAATATAAAAATTACTTTTCTATTTTGAAAAATCTTGAAAATATTTGTCGAATCTAAACAGAATAAGTTAGATTAGTAGAAAAATTTACATGAAGAAATACTTTGTATTTGAAAAGAAATAAATTATTTCAGTACAGAAACTAATTTTTAAAAATAAATCTTTTTAAAAATATTTTTTCAACTAAAAATTCAATTATTTTTCCTGGATGTATGAGACATTGTTTAATGGCAGAAAAATAAAATTTTCAAAATTTCTATTTCTTGAATTTTTAATATTAACAATTATCTTTTCAAAAAATTATTTGTAATAATTTGACAATATTTTTAAGGATAGAGAGTATTATGTTTTATCACAGAAAAATAATATTTTCAAAATTTTGTGTCTGTGAAATAAATTTAAATTTCAAAGTATAATTTTTGTTAATAATTTTATAAAATATAACTCAACAGTAAATAAAATTTGAAGAAATTTCTATTTGTAGATTAAATCATCAGATAATATAGAAAAAAATTTCAACTCGAAATATGAATAGAAAAAAAAAATTCTAAGTAAGACAATTTCTATCCTAATAAAAAGAATTGGAGTTTTAATCTAAAAAAGATTTTGGAACCCAATATAGGTTCCTTTCTACTGGATTTACTAAAAATTTTAGAGGTACATAATTTTTAGGAATTTTCTAAATTTCTCCCTAGTGATTTCTAATGTATCAGTTGATTCTACCAAAATTTCTAAATTTTGGTTTTTTAAAATCGTTTGAACATGCATGGTCATTTTTTAACTTTTCAATCTCTATTTTCAATTTTTCATTTTTTATCTTTAAATTATCAAACATATCTAAGGGACATGAATTTGCTAAGTTTAATTTTAACCTAGTATTTTCTCTTTCTAATTGTACTATATTCTTAGATAACATTTTGATAAATTCAAAAGATTGTTTGGGAAATAGCGCACGTACCTCACCTCGTGTTCTGATGCTCCCCCTTCATCGCAGCTTTCTTTTGAAGATTCTCCCTCTTTGTCGATGTTCATCTCTGAGGAACTTTCGGCGTCCCTCTGGTGGTCTGCCATTAGGGCTAGTCCGGTGTAAGCTTCAATCTCGGACTCAAAGGACGACGTTTCATCCCATGTGGCTTTCAAGATTTTGTGCTTTGATTTTGTTGGTTTGCTGTCCTTGTCTTTCTCGTTCTTCTTAAGTTTAGGACAGTTGTCCTTAATGTGCCATTCTTCTTGGCAGTTGTAGCACCGAACCTTCCTTTTACTCTAAAAGTGCTTTTTCGTCTGCGACTTATTAAATTTATTAGATCTAATGAACTTACTAAATTTTCTTACCAATAATGCTGCTTCATCTTCGTCGATTGATTCTTCGGAGTCTGGATCTGGTTCGCCTTTCTGGTTGGACTTTAGAGCTATGTTGTGGGTCGTCTTTTCTTCTTTATTTCGTAAGTCTACACATCTTGATTTGTGAAGTTCAAAAGTGAAAAATAAATTTTCTAATGAACTAACTTCGAGGTTTTTAGATATATAAAATGAGTTGACTATAGATGTCCACTCAGATATCCTAGGAAATACATTTAAAGCGTACCTTAATGAATTTCGGTTCGTTACCTTTTCTCCAAGATTCGTGAGTTCGGTGATGAGTTCTTTGATTCTCGAGTGCAGATGTGCGACTGTTTCGCCTTCTTCCATCCGGAGGTTTGTCAGTTGGTTCCAGAGCAGGTCTTGTCTCGCGAGCTTCGCTTTGGAGGTTCTTCGTGTAGCTCCAGGAACTTCTCCCAAAGTTCCTTTGCTAATTCGTAATCTCCAATCCGATTGACTTCCTGGGGTGGAAGTACACCGAGTAGGTGGAACTCGGCTCGTCCATTCACTACGAAGTTGGCTTGATCTTTCTTGGTCCGATACTCTTCTTTTTCGACTCCTTGTTGTTCCTTGGGGGCTACAAAATCATATTTAATAATTAAGAGTAATTCAAAGTCTGTTTTGAAAAATACCTCCATGCATTTTTTCCATGTCGCAAAATCCCCCTCAAACTTTGGCAGGTAGATGATCCGGCCATCGTTTCGGTGCTTCAGTCGGCGGTTAGTCCTTCTGAGACGTTCTGACTCTGATACTACTTGTTGGCGCAGGTAGGCCGGCAAGAGGGGGTGAATTGCCTGCTAAATAAAATATACCTTTCTCGATCTTTCAACTCTAATTAGTAGCACAATTATACTAAATTTAAATTAACAACTAAAAGTAAGATGCAAAAAGAGTTACTTGGTTACAACCTAGGTGGTTGTTAATCCAAGGCAAATAAACATACTAAAAAGTCTCCTTCGTTGAAGGCGGAGAAGCCTCTTACACTCATTGAATGCTCAGAAAGTTGGTAGGAAATGAATACAGGAGTTGCTGCATATTTCCTAGCTTCAGGAATCTTTTTATAACCCCTAGAAAACTCTATCCATAGCTTGAAGGTGCTTTCAAGAGGTCCAATGCCCCTTCCATTAGCTAAGTTTTATTCGTTGAGGATAAAACTCTATCTGCGGCTAACGGCTAATGGAAGACGCCTTCAAGAGCTGAAAGACACCTTCCCACTGTTCATTGAAGGCACCTTCTAAGTGGCAGATCAACTCCTTAGTGGTTGATCTCTTCCCGTGAGTAATTCTCTGGCTAACCGGAGTTGAGCTCACTCAAACCCAACTCCGTCTTTCTCCTTGAGTAGGCTTTCTCCCTGACTTCTCATCCCTCGAATGTTGCGCATGTCCTTCTCGTCCACCGGTGTACTCTTTTGCAGTATCTCGTCCCTCATATTCACCGAGCCTGTCGGCTCCTTTTCTAGTATTATCCTTCTCGCTAACTACGTCTTCCACTCGACTTCATGTGTTCTTAAACTTCTGCACACTTAGACACAAGGATCAAACACAACAGGACTTAACTGAACTTGGTTGACCACATCAAAACTACCTCGAGGTACTTACACAAACTTCCACTCAGCGTAGCAAATTATGATTCGTTCAACCTTAACTAAACCTTTGACACCTGGACCCTTAAACTACACTCCTGGCCGCAGATCCAGAATTCAGATTGAATTGCATTCACAGATTAAAATTCCTATATCCTAGGATCTCTCTGTTCATGAGCTATACTTATTTGTATCTCTTTTTTCCTTATGGATTAAAAAATCGCGTGTTGTGATTTTGAATGGCAGATAAGTGACATGGTAGCGGTGGCACGATTAATTGACGCAACACTTGTTATTCCTCGGCTTGATAAGAGATCATTTTGGCATGATTCTAGGTACAGATGCTTAGATTTTATCATTTTCTTCTTTTTTATCTTTTCTTTTCACAGGTTGCACTATCTGAATGATCTTTAAGCTCGCACATAGTGACAATATATATCATGTGCCATATTTTATTTTCTGCAGTATTCCTCCAGTATTCAGTTAACATATTTGAATTCTCGTATGCACGTGTTCTCTAATGCCTTTAGTAAATATGTTTCAGTAATTTCTCTGCAACATCGATGTTTTATCTTTTCTGCAATACTTAACTGGACGGTTCATCAGTTCATATATACATATAGCGTTCTCTGATGCTCTTTATGATCATGTTCCAGCAATTTCTCTAACGTGTTTGATGAAGAACACTTTATCCATGCTTTGGCCAATGATGTCAAAGTTGTAAAGAAAATACCGAAAGAGTTGACACCGACCACGACTGCAGTAATACACTTCCGAAGCTGGTCAGGAGTGGACTACTATCAAAATGAGATATTGCCTATGTGGGATAATCATCTGGTACACTGGCTGCAACCAGAAGTTCATCTTACATCAGTCTATGACAATGTCGTGGTTATAGCTAGTAATGTTTTTCTCATGCCAATGTTCTTCAATTTTCATGGAAGGTTATAAAAGCTGCCAAGTCAGATTCGCGTCTTGCGAACAATAACCTTCCTGCTGACATACAAAAACTTCGCTGCCGTGCTTTCTTTCAGGCTCTCAGATTTGCTCCAAGAATTGAAGCACTAGGAAAAGTATTTGCCCTTTTGCTGTATATTTCTTTTACAGCTTTAAGGTGATCATGGTTCGACATAATATCGTTTTTTGTTTTGTTCAAACTGCAGTTATTGGTGGAGAGGATGAGATCTTACGGTCCATTTATTGCTTTGCACCTTCGTTACGAGAAGGACATGCTTGCTTTTAGTGGGTGCACATATGGCTTATCACCTATTGAATCTGATGAACTAGCAAGGATTAGGCATGCTTTTGATGTTTTAGAGGATACTCATTCTGGATTTCTTTCAAGTTCCACACAGCATGAACATGTTCTCTATTTTGCAGAGAAAATGTTTCATATTGGAAGATCAAAGAAATTGTTGCCCAAGACCAAAGGGCTAAAGGGTATTGTCCTCTGACTCCAAAGGAGGTTGCAATTTTTATTTCTTCTCTTGGATATCCACCAAGCACTCCAATATATATCGCAGCAGGGTCAATATACGGAGGCAGTTCTCATTTGGCTGATTTGGAATCCCGATTTCCTATTTTGTTGAGCAAGGTATTGAATTTGTGTTTGATGTGTTACAATTTACAAACATTGATTTCTCCTACATTTCTATCACTTTGCCTTTGTCTCATCCGATCCGATCCTGTTTATGAACTATTTTTACAGGAGAAATTGGCATCAGCACAAGAGCTTGAACCTTTTAAACATTATGCTTCACAAATGGCAGCACTAGACTACATTGTATCACTGGAAAGTGATGTTTTTATCCCATCATATTCTGGGAATATGGCGAGGGCAGTCGAAGGTCACCGCCGCTTTCTTGGCCACCAGAAAACAATTAAGCCAGACAGGTGACCTGCTTTGAACTCCAGTTCCTATACATTGAATTCGCGAAAGGCTTCCTTCTTCATTGAACCTTTATCTACCTTTATGAGTGTAGAAAAGCTCTTGTTCGTTTGTTTGACAAGATCAATCGAGGATCTCTGAGAGAAGGGAGGAAGCTATCCAATATTATCGGCGAGATTCATAAAAGAAGGTAAGTGACTGTGCAAGTTATATCCATGACTACTATGTTTGAATTTCAATACCTCTGGGAAGCTTAATGTACATTTCTGGTACGTTAGGCAAGGTTCTCCTCGCAAGCGAAAAGGGCCTGCTACCGGCACAAAAGGCATGGAACGATTCCGCACTGAAGAAGTATTTTACGAGAACCCTCTACCTGACTGTCTTTGCCAGCAGCAACCCTGAGAATTGGCCATCTAACTTGTGCATAGATCGCTAAATGGCACGATCAGTTCATACACCTGACTGCATAGCAAATTTGATATGATGCAGTTAACGTCCTGACAACAAGACTCGAGAGGAGTGACTGGGGACTCATCTGTTGTGGTAGTACCAGATGAAGTAGCCATTCTTTAGAATGAATAACTGTACTTCAATGCTGCTACTGAAGCTTACTAAATCCTACCAAACAATGTATCAAGCAAACTGCAAGAATTTTTCAATAAACAAACTAACTACGATGATTAGTATAATTGGAATAAACCATTCTAATGATAGTATCACAACAAATCATTCAATCACAAAATGAAACTGAACCAAGCATCGTCTTATTTTAGTGTTTAAATCCTCCTCTTTCTGAATGTGTCTAGGTATCACATCTTCGAAATATATGCATATATCCACCCATATGCACTGGATTAAAAACACAAATTATTTAATAAATTACAACTAGAGAATCATGTTCTTTTCGGGATCGCTAAATACTACCAAGCTAAAACTGAAACTCTGCTGCAAAACCGCAATCCAAAGAGGAAAGGAGATGCAAAAGAAAGAAAGTAATCGATCCAACCAACCATTGTCAACCTGAGGGATCTGCTAGTTTCCCTGTTTAAAAATCCATGGGATTCTTCTGATTATCAAACACATCAGAAGCCATTTGCATTGGGCACACTGGCACTGATCATATTGTAGTCGAATGCTGAACTCTATGGCGTTCTTAGCTTTCATGGTATTCCCGTATGAATCTGTATTAGTAACCTCACCAATCATTTGAATCTCTGATGGTCAACTGAAAAAGATACAAGTGAAATCTCTGATTATGGACGACGAAAAGACATGTTTTCTTATGATCTGAATCGGACAACAACACATGAAATGTCATCTTTGCTGTCTCTAGTCAGTGCCTCGGTGGTCAATTGTCTTGCCGCAGTTTGTGGATCCTTGAACCTTCTAGCAGTCGCAACTGCCTCTTCATTGTTCATGACCTAAAATAGAATTCGCAATAAAAAAAGAAATATACATGTTCTTAGATGATTCCCATGCATAATTGGCATTACAATAGCATAATTAGTTTTAAGGTTGAAGAAGAAACCTTCCATATACCATCACTGGCAAGGATGAGTAGCTCTGTCTCTGATGTAATGTTTAAACAACGAATATCAGGATCTGATCGCAAATGTGATTTCAAATTCTTGTCTCCAAAAGCACGGGATACAGCTAATTGGCCATTTACCCTTGGAACGTCTCCTGACAGAGTAAAAAAAAGAAGAAATATGTGAATTTTTAACAGATTGCAGCCAAAAAACAATGATGATCTACTATATTTAGGTTTTAGGCTCCAGTCATCACTATTGAAAATATACCTTTTCTTGAACATTGGTGAACTGGGGAAAAAGTAAATTCTAGGAGTAAAGAATCAAGTTATTATGCCTGTCTTTATGATAGTACAAAATAAATTTTAGGTAAGATGTGTAACTATCAAATTCAATTTACTACATTAGATCACAGAAAAAGAAGCCGAATGCTGTTTTACTCAAATTCAAGGTGATTACTTCAATGTCATGCTTAGACACCACAGCATAATTGAGCTAAGATCAAGTTCAAAGACGAGGCAAGAGAGATTAATTCAGAATGCTGTTCTGCTCACATTCAAGTTGATTGCTATAAAACAGCACAAAATGCATCAGATGAGATCCTGTTGAAAGAAAAAGAGAAGAGACAAGCTGACCTCCAAATTACAAACCAGAATTTATCGACTTCAGCATCCTATCAATCAAGGTCCAAAAAATTACCATACTTGGTCTTTTCAGCAGATGCCGTGATGATGATGCTACTTTCCCGAGCTCAAACTATCTAATCTAGATTTGGCTTTGCAGCCATAAGTTTAGCTTGCCCACAATTGCAATTGATAGTTTTTATTTTTTAAGACCGGTAATTATAATTTTTTCTACATATCATCAAATAAAAAATTTATTTGGATTCATTGTAAGACTTCCAAGTTTTCAACATGTTGTTCCAGGAGACTTTGCCTAGTCGTCCAATGTTGGGGCCATATTTCAGCAACTGTATCGATACACTTCTTCGATGATTTTCTGGAAGATTATATCAATTTCCTAAAAATTTTAGTTTCTTAAATAGAATAGATCAATTGATCCTGAGTCTAACAGTTATGAAAAAGATCACCCATGTCCTTACGGGATGCCCAGTTGGTTAGATGATGACAGACTTACTACAATGGGGCATCAATTCCCAGCGGGCATGCCCTCGGGAAAAACATCCCTCCCATCCCCTAGCCAACTTTGCGGTCGGCTATAAGTTGACCCTATGATTTTCCTTCTTTCACATAATCTAAGAATGGGCTGTGAGGGATAAATAATAATAATAATAATAATAATAAGATCACCCATGCTTTCAATTTACGGAGTGGGATTACACTATCCTGAGCCTTTGACATGAGAATAAGAGGATATGAGAATAGGAAGGTCCCTCCTGCCCTTCCTTCATGTCTCATATGCCCACCCAAGATCAAGCTCATATTTAAAGGATCGTCATATATACCAATTATACTAACTGAAACAATAATGCAACTAACTGGCCGAAGAAAGCATGTTATTGTTCACACTTACAGAACATTGAACATAGAGTGGAAGAGTTGAAGGGACCTGGCATGTTTGAGACGAAGCCACCTCTATTCTCAATACTTCCACGCTCGGTGTTGGGGTCATGATCAACTGACAATTGTATCACCTGTGGACCTTTTGCAAGAACTGCTCGTGAGTCACCAATATTAGCTATGCATAACTTTGTGCCATTAATGAGGATTGCGGTGACGGCAGTTGATCCACCTCGACCAAGATCAGGACTGTGTGAAAGAATTGCCTTGTCGGTCTTCTCGTAGGCTTTTGAAATAGCTACATCTGGATTAGTCCAAAATTCTTCCTATATTTTGGAAATAAAACAAAATGTCACACTGTTAAATTTCTTGAACTTTTCTATAGTATGTCCATAGAACATACATTCTACAACTCTATCTGTAAATCAAACAGGAAAAATAAATATGATAGTGATGCACCTCTTTCAAAATGTTTGAAAATAGATGCTTCTGTAAATAGGCTGGTACATTATTTCCCAAGTGTCCATCAAATATAGCAAATAGACCAAGCTCCTGTCCTCTCATATGAATGAACTTAGCAACATGATAATCCTCCATGGGATGGTTTGTTTTCCCCTTAACAAGGCTAAATCCATAAGTGATTTTTGAGCGACCCTGAGAACTTTTCCCTTTACCAGCATCACATGAAGAACCTGCAAACTACACAAAGAAACTTTACGACTGGATAATCTAAAACAACAGGACTTTTCAGCACAACAACCATACTGAAGCTTAGAACTCTTATAATATAGACATTTTGAGGAGACAAAGTGGCCACAAGTTAATTTATTTTCAAAAATAAAAATAGATTTGATATATGATATAAGACTGGATCACAGGGTAAGTCAGAACCCAATTAACCTATATTTTAACTCTTCTTTTTCATAGATCACATGTAAAGTGGGAGAGCAGCAAAAAAGCCTCAACAAAAGAAGTAAACTGAAAATAACTTATTAGAAATGGACCAAAAAAATGCAGTTTAGGCACCAAGAACCACAACTTTAAACAACCCAAGAATGTATTTGACTTGCAGAAGACAAAGCAGACTAGGAGAATGTTGCCGACGTAGGATATGAGCAGCCAAGGATTAATGCTAGTGCTAATCTGCTAAATTGTCTTCTTTAGGGGTTGGATAGACTAAGTTGAGTTGGTCAGCCCAAGTTCATTGTGTATAACTACAGAAGGCTTGTCAGTGAAGCCTCATGTCAAGTGAAAGGCCAGGATAACAATAATACAAGGGGATCAGGGACAGCAGGCCAGTCAAGCCTGACTAGGGCAAGTGAAGAATGAATATCCTTGTCCCAATTCACCAGAAGGATGCTATAGAAGGGATGGAGAAGATGTCACCATTTTGACACAAGAAGAGAAGCCAAAGTTGAATCCTAACGCATTCATGCAATTTTAGTTGCATCTTTTCAATGAGATTCTCAAGATTTTCGTTAGAGACAACAACAACAAGATTATGGTTCAAGTTAAGAGTTTTGTATATGACAAATGTCACCAATAAACTCCATTTGAAACAGAAGAATATTTCCATCAGATGAAAGAAAGGACAAGAATTTATCTTAATGATGAGAGTAGCCATGCAAATAAAAAAGACATTATCAAGTACAATGATGGGAAATTTATGCTCGTGCTACTTTGTTCATTGTTTTTTGTATATCTAAGAGAACATATTATATGAATGAGAAACCATAAAAGGTGAAGACCAGGAGGAGGGATTTACAACACTCCCACTGAAATTGGTAAAAATGGAGTTGTTAAAGTTTCACAAAACCACTCTCATAGCTTTTACAGGCAGAATGATGGATAGTACTATTATTGCTGGTAATTCTGTAGTTCAAAAATCACTTCTATTGAATTCGAAGAGAATCCAATTCTGATATGTGACTTGGTTAAATGAGTCTGAGGAGATTAGAAAGGGATGAACAAGATACATTTCCTGTATAGGCATCATACAAGTGAGTTATTTTGCAAAGAATGTGTGTTCGACAAGAAGTAGAATGTCAGTTTCATGACAAAGAGAATCAGCCAGGACATATTGGATTATATCCGATCAGATGTTTGGGCCTATCTTAAATTCCTTCAAAAGGTGGATATTGATAGAGCAACTTGGAATGAGTATCTAAAAGTGGTGTATCTTGAATTGATTAAAGCTACATCAAAAACGTGGGATGTTAAGATGGCCATCACATAATTAGCAAGTCACTTCAAGATATCGGCTTAGGAGATTTGAGTGCATTATGTGAATTGCATATCTCATGGTCCAAGCCCAACATAATTAAGCACATGCACTTATTGTGGACTAGGTATATTCTGATGGAAGTAACACTGATAGATATTGAAATGGATTGTGAGATCCCTATGACGCAATACAAAAGAATGATTGCAATTCAACGGGCTTAAGTTGGCAACTTTCTATAAAGGAAACAATTGTTTATCGCATTGAACCCAATTATATGGTGATATTGGATGTGATGAAGAAAGCAATTTAAGTGAAGATTTTGCCAGTGAAGTCGTGTTCCTTGTCTAGTCTTGAACAATGAGAATTGGAGCATTGCATATCTGAGCAAGAATTAAATGTTTCATGAACAAGCAAGTACATTGATAGTTGGCACTGCTATGAGCGTGATGTGATATCTAAAAAAGAAGTCTCCTTGGGAAAAAAAAAAAAGATAATGACCAGCAGATATGTTTAAGAAGATTCTTTCAACCACCAAGTTATATTCATGTTGGGACTTAGTAGTTGTAAGTTGCAATAGGTGAGTCCCATATGTGGATGTTGGAGGAAAGATGCAGAGAAGAAGTTCAGTTGCTTGAACAGTCAAAGGAAAGTTAAGAAATGCTATGTCTAACTCAAATATCTGACTTGTTGATGATGCTTGAGAGTCAACTGAAGGATATAGGAAATCAGATGTGTTGCTGACCTTAAGGCTGGTAGGTCATACCAGTATGGTAGCAGCCAAGATATCAAGGTTGGCCTTCTAAGTTGTCAACCTAATGGGTCAGGCAGAATAGACAAGCTCAAGTAGTTCGAATCAAGTGAACAAGAGTTGCAAAATGCTTAAGCCAATACAGTTTCAAGTCAGGGCATGGTAAGGCAACAAAAATACAAGGGGTAGGAACATATTGACTAAGCTTAGCTAGGATCTGCCAGCAGGCGTCGACATGTAGCAACATATCCATTAGGACACCAGAACCTGAGTATACTATCCCTTAGAGCTTCGTTTACCATATGCGGTTTAGGATTTATGAAGGTGTTGGTGATCGTTATAAATATATGCACACGCACCACACAGTTGAAAAAGACACAAAATAGACAAAGGTCATTGCAGAGAGCTTTGGCGTTGTAGAACAAATCATCATCCCCTGTGAAAGTAAATCTTGGAATTTCCACCTAATCAGTGTTTGTAGTTATCTTGCATCTCTGTGTGTATTTTGTGTTCTATCATACGTCAGTAGCAAACTGGCCTTACTACAGCTTGGATCCATAACATCAACTGCAATAAATTCAGCCATCAAAATGTTATGAACAGTATCCAGGTCACTCTTTAATAAATATATAGTAGGCTGTACCTTTGACCAATAATTTCATATAAGAATCACGAGTCTGATGTAATCCACAGTTGTATAGTTGGCATGAGTTAAGCATTTGAAACAATTTTGCCCCCTCTTTTTTTTTTTTACATATTAAAGTTTCTAAATGATAACTAGGAATCATCTTCTCGAGACTAAGCCGAACAACAAACCTATAGATTACAGAAAGCAGCAACACGTTAGAACAATAAAAGGATGTCTTTTCTAATACAGCCGATGCCAAGTAACCAAAGAAGAGATTTGAGAAAGCAAGAAAAATTAACAAATCGGAATCGGTACGAAAACGAATCGTTTATAAGGTTAAAAGGTTTCTTCTACCGATTTTTATAAACAATAACTGCAAAAGGAATCCAGGAGATTCAACACAGCTAAACCCTCGAATCGGAAGCAGACAAGATTAGACAAAGGAAAGCATACCAATCGAAAAACTAGTTCAGTAAATCCCAAGGTCAAGGTCAAGGTCAAAGTCAAGGTTCAAATCCCTAACCTTAGAGGACGAGCCTCTGAAGCAGCACAACCACCCCATCAAAGTCCAAAACTTTCTCAGCCCGTCAATCTTCCCCGATCCGGCTCGCAAAAGCTTCCACTTTGACAAGATCGAACCTTGACAAAAGAGCCGATCGCGACGACGAGAGAATGAAGGAAGAGGCGATGTATTGGGCGAGATGGAAGCAATGAACAACGCCTCCGAAGGAGAATCCAACCTCGGAAGAAAAAGGAGAAGAAGACGCAACTACTGCTCGTCTCCGAACAATTAAATAATCAAATAAATTATAGCACGCAGCGAAATGATGACAATGGTTGAAAAAAAAAAGAAAAAAAAAATTAATTAATTATTTTCAGGTGGAAGCTTGTAAGACTTGATCATGGCGCATGCTCGTGGACCTGACAAAACCACCGGAAACATTTGACTTATGGTTTCGCGAACTCAACCAATCAGAGCATTTTGGGGTTTGACCGATAAATATTTTCTGGTTTAATATTTACCACATACATTAAATCGGTAATTTTATTTATATGGTAAGGATTAAACCAGTAAATGTATTTACATGGGAACTAGGGCGGTAAACAAGTCGAGTCGAGCCGAACTTAAAATGAATCAAGCTTTTGAAAAAAATGTTCAAGCTTGGCTTGGTTTATTTTTTTATGAGCTTGAGCTTGTTTAAAGCTTGGCTTGAGCTTGGTTTATTTAGATGTTATCAAGCTCTCGATTCAAGCTTGGCTTGAGCTTGGTTCAAGCTTGACTTGAGCTTGGTTCGTTTAGATGTTATCAAGCTATCAATTCAAGCTTGTTTGATTGTTTGAAACTTTTAATTATTTGATTAGTTATTAAGATTGATAATTTAAATTTATTTATTTATTTTATTTTATTATTTATTTAGCATATTGAAAAGAGTTTTATTAATAAATATGGTTCGTGAACATTGTTCACGAACGTTGTTCACGAATATTGTTCACGAACGCTGTTTACGAACGTTAATAAGTTGAACACATATGTGTTCAAGCTTGTTTGTTTAGCTTAACGAGTTGTTCAAGCTTGTTTGTTTAATTAATCTAATGTATATTAAACGAACATAAACAAGCTCTTACCAAGCCGAACACCAAGTTTGTTCATGAACGCTTAGTTCATTACAACCCTAATGGCAACGTGCTTGGATTAGTCAGGTCGTCTATTTAATTTTTTTATATAAATAAAATAAAATGATAATAAATATTTTAAAAATTAATAAATAGAAATAAAAACTATAGAAATATTTTTATAAAATAAAAAAAAATATTTTTATGATTCTTTATATATTTTTAGATATTTTATTTTATTTTTATTTTAAATTAGAACATAAGAGGGGGCTTGATTTACTTTTATTCATGATTTATGGTAATTTGATCTTAGACATGTGACATTAAAGTTTCCTCTCCATTAAATAATTTAAATTAAAATTTTCTCAATCCATTTAAAAATAGATTTAAATGGATCAGGGAGTCAATGATGGACTTGGATTGATCTAGGGTTAAGGTAGAGAAAAAAAATTAAAATTAGATTATGAATTTATGATGATATGTATTTGTTTGCCGTGAAAATTATGATTTTTTTGAAACATGTATGTGTGTTAAATTAAGAATTATAAATTTTATTGGAGATTTTTATAAAAATATTTAATTATAAAATGATCAAATTTGATAAATTATAGAGATTTTTTTTATAGGTCTATCCGTTTACTCTGCAACCTATTTTTGATTGTATTTGATGACAGACTTTTGATGGGTCAACTCATCACATCACGAGCCGACTGAGACAACTCTTCATGGCATGCCCCTAATAATATAGATTGAATATTTCTTTCTAATATTTATGATCTTACCTATATTATCAATTAAATATTTTATTCTTTAAATATCTGAAATTTGATGATCAAATATCTCAATAATCAAATATTTATAAAATCCACTTATTAAATACCCCACTATTAAATATTCTAAATTTAACTATTAATATATATTTTTAATTTTTTTATTAAAAAAATTAATAGAGAAAAATCATCAGATATAATTGTATTTTCAAATCTCCTATCTCCTTCCTAATATCCCATTTTAATAAAAGATATTTGAGATTGAGAATATTTAAAGAAATATTCCTTCTAAATATCCCTATTATGAGTGTTTTAATAAGATCTAGGTCATGTCATGTTGGATTAGATTTGTTTCGAAAATCAAGTTATGCATGGTTAGTCTCAAGTTGTGCCCCATATGACCTATGTATTAAGCCTAATTGTAGATTATTTTTCAAAAAAAAATCTATAATTGTCATATTTTTATATAAAAAAATAAAATATGTTTATTATTTTATTTTAAAAAATGGGCAGGTCCATGTACCAATAATAATTATTATTGTGAATGCGACACTAGTATCGTGGGTCGGGAGCAATAGTTAATGCAACAATAATACATACTAAATCAACACAAACAGTGAATGCGACAAATCGTTCATACTATAATTCACGCATCCTGGCAACGGTGACAGCTGGCTGTATAACTATGATATAATCTTTAAAATTCTGCATTGTTTGATCGATCTTCAGTTTCTCACATTTACTCTTATTCAGTGACTGACTGGGAATGCATCAGAACTCAACTCAGTAGGGGTACCGGCCATGGAGACGTAACTGGGATTTTTAAAGTGTAGCCGTTGGATCTCCTGTTGGGACATATTTGATACTATATTTAGTGATTTTTTTTTTTGAATATGCACGGACAAACAAAGTTCACGAATTTACTTTCACTACTGATTCGGTATTGCACGATCTTATAGGCAGGGACGATGGAGATCGCTGAGGTCAGCTGTCAAAAACTTCTTGATGCTGTGTTTCTGTGATTTATGGAAGTTTTATGTGAGGTCTGATCGGTCATCTTCATAATTTAATTGGTTTAGTAATTAAATATTTAAATTATTAAAAAAAAATAATTAGTCCATGCCCCTAATCTATGATGCAGTATTAATCTTAGGAGTTTGAAAAACTTATAATACTATATCATCCATCGACCATAATACTGGCACTTTGGCTTCCATGCGGTTAAATCATGGGGCGGACTGCAATTAATATGCTGCAAGCAAATTGACACTATAAAAAAACAATCATTTAGCAACGAATTTCAAAAAAAAAAATTTATTGTAAAATGTATTCGCAATGAAATTTACGACGAAAAAGTTTTCATCGCAAATCAGTCGTCCCTAAATTTTGCGACGAAAAACTGAAAATTCATTGCAAATTTTATAACGAAATTTGTTACTGATTTTGCGATGAAAAAAAAATTTTGTAACAAAACTTTTCTTCAACCGAAAATCTATTTTTTGTAACGAATATACAAAATTGTCTCAATTTGCAACGAATAACAAAATTCATTACAAATTGAGACGAATTTAGAATTCATTGCAACGAATTTTGATATTCGTTGTAAATTGCGATGAATTCAGAATTTTGTTGTAAATCTTAAAAAAAAATTTGATTTCGTTACATATTCACAACAAATACAGATTCGTTGCAGATTTGCAAAGAATTATAGATTCGTTGTAGATCTACAACGAATTCAAATTTTCATTACAGATTTACAACGAATTCAGATTCGTTACAGATTTACAACGAATTCAGAATTCGTTACGAATTCGTTGTAAATCTGCAACGAATTCAGTTTTTTATTGCAGATCCGCAACGAATCTAAGTTCGTTGTAGATTACGACAAATATTAATTTTTGTTGCAAAATTTCGATAAAAATAATGTTTTATGATAAATTTATAACAAATCATTTTTTATTACAAAATTCATCGCAAAAGTAATAAAAATTACTAATAATTTTTATTCATAAAATGCAACAAACTGTATTATCACATAAATATAATAAAAATGAATACAAATATAATAACATAAACGAAAGCATTCATCATCACAAATATATTCAAACATGTTCCATATCTCCAAATACAACTAACAAACAATATGTTTCATCAACCAAGTTTCGATACAGCATACAATTAACAACTAACCAAGTTACAATACAACTAATCAAGTTAGAATAGTCAACAATACAACAACAAAAATAAATACAACAAGTTATAACAAACATAATATCTAACAATCTCATATCATAATGTCTCAAAACTAGGGAAAGATAAAATAAAAAATAATCTGGTACTTAGGAGATCATTCTCATTCCAATCTTTTTCTACTGCCTGCATTAGAAAATAATCATTTTTAACAAAACAAAAAATCCTATAAATTAACACAAAAATAAATATATAAAGACCAGACTTACATATTTTTACATGGATTTCCAACTAGCCTCACCAACCCTGCTTGAAACAAGATAATAGTGTTAATCAAAAATATAAAAATCAAGATTTTTCAATCTCAATAAAATAAAAAAATAATAAAAAAATACTAATTACAAACATTCATGCAATATCGTCATTGTCGTTCTCGGCAGTAGCATCACCAGTACTGGGAGGAATATAACTTGGACCAGAGTTAAATTGTTGAAATTGCTGCATAAGAAATTCTTGTTGTCGTTGCATTACTATTTATCATGATCCCTTTGTGAATTTTGTTGTTGTGTTTATTCAATTTGCCGATCCCTTTCATCTATTATGCCTTTTAAATTACTAACTTCTTCAGTTAAGTCATGAATTTATGTCGTTACTGCTAGTGGGGTAAAAGAAAAAAATGATCTACGAGGAACATGATGGGTTCTGATCATAGAACCTATACCTAATATCCTTCCCCCTTTGACTCCCCAAGACGCCTCTAGCCATAACTCCAAATTATTAGTAACACCCGGTTCAGATAGGGCATTTTCATCGCCATCGCCTGAACTTCTCTGTGATAGCAATAGTTGATCATATCTCTCCTATAAAAAATTTAAATTTTAATTAAAGGAGGTACAAAATTAAAAAAATCTAAGTTATAAATTAAGATTAAAGATCAACTCAAACCTTAATGGTTCTAGCTCGTCTCCGCTCCAAATTTTATCTTTTTTTAGAAATGTTTGAACAAAAGTATCTATAAAATCTGACTCTTTTCCCAATTCCTTGGACTAAAAATAATACCGTTAGAAATAATGTAACAGTTTGAAATAAATTAAAAAAACTAGATGTAGAGTTAAAAAATTACTAATTTGCATGAATGTAACTCTAACAATAATTTGTAACTAGATGTTCCATTCCGAGCTCTCTGACAATAATTTGTAACTCTAACAAGTTCAATTAATTCAATTTCCTTTCTATCTCTATTACGTTCAACTTTATTTAAAATACATCATTTAACTTAGCCATGAAAAATATATATATTTGGTTAAAAAATTATTTGAGGACATTTACATAATTATGAGAACGAGACGAACACATAGGAACTTGTTTCATCTCATTCCGAGCTCCCTATGTCCATTAACCGATCTCGAATTTTTTTTTTCATTACCAAGGTTTGCAACTAATTTCAGAATCTGTTGCAGATTTACAACGAATCTAGATATTTATTGCAAATATCTATTAGATTAAATTGATTTATGAAGATATGCATATAATAAGGAGAACTATACGGATACATAGAAACTAATTTTGTTCTGGTCTTTGACAATAATTTATAACTTTAACAAGTTCCACTAATTCAATTTCCTTTCTAACTCTATTATGTTCAACTTCATTTAAAATACATCTATTTGACTTAGCTATGAAATATATATATATATTCAGTCAAAAAATTTATTTGAGGGCATTTACATAATTATGAGAATGAGACGAACACATAGGAACTTATTTCATCTCATTCCAAGCTCCCTAGGTCCATTAACCGACCTCAAAGTTTTTTTTTATTACCAAGGTTAGCAACAAATTTCAAAATTCGTTGTAGATTTGCAACGAATACAGATATTTGTTGCAAATGTTTGCAATGAATCTAGAAATTCGTTGCAAATATGCAACGAATCCATAAATTCATTGCAGATTTGCAACGAATTCTAAATTCGTTGTATATTTGCAATAAATTCTAAATTCGTTGTAAATTTTAATTCTATATGTTCGAAGTCGGTTGATAGACCTAGAGAGGTTGGAATTGGATGAAATTAGTTTCTATGTGTTTGTATATTTGTCCTAATTATATAAATATCCTCCAATATTTTTTTTAGTTAATATATTTTTTCAGTGATTTTTTGATCACCAATGTGTCCGAAAAATATATTTCGGGTTTAAAAATTCACAAATCCAAATCTATTGGATTAAATTGATTTATGAAGACATGCATATAATAAGGAGAACTATACGGACACATAGAAATTAATTTTGTTCCATTATGAGCTCTCTGACAATAATTTGTAACTCTAACAAGTTCAACTAATTAAATTTCCTTTCTAACTCTATTACGTTCAACTTCATTTAAAATACATCTATTTGACTTAGCTATGGGAAAAATTTATATTCAGTAAAAAAAAATATTTGAGGACATTTATATAATTATGAAATGAGATGAATCGATAGGAATTTGTTTCATCTCATTCCGAGCTCCCTAAATCCATTAACCGACCTCAAAGTTTTTTTTTCCATTACCAAGGTTTGCAACGAATTTCAGAATTCATTGCAGATTTGCAATGAATCCAAATATTCATTGCAAATGTTTGCAACGAATCCAGATATTTGTTGCAAATGTTTGCAAAGAATCCAGAAATTCGTTGTAAATTTTAATTCTATATATCCGAAGTCGGTTGATAGACCTAGAGAGGTTGGAATGAGATGAAATTAGTTTTCATGTGTTCGTAAATTTATCCTTATTATATAAATGTTCTCAAATAGTTTTTTAGTTAATATATTTTTTCAATGATTTTTTGATCACTTATGTGTCTGAAAAATATATTTCGGGTTTAAAAATTCACAAATCCAAATCTATTAGGTCAAATCGATTTCTGAAGACATGCATATAATCAGGAGAACTATACAGACACGTAAAAACTAATTTTGTTCCGTTGCTCTCTAGCATAAATTTGTAACTCTAACAATTTCAACTAATTCAATTTCCTTTCTAACTCTAATACGTTAAACTTCATTTAAAATACATCTATTTGACTTAGCTATTAAAAATATATATATTCAGTCAAAAAAATTATTTGAGGATATTTACATAATTATGAGAATGAGACGAACACATGGGAACTTATTTCATCTCAGAACCATTAACCGGCCTCGATGTTTTTTTTTCCATTACCAAGGTTTGCAACAAAGTTTAGAATTCGTTGTAGATTTGAACGAATCCATATATTCATTGCAAATGTTTACAATGAATCTAGAAATTCTTTGCAAATGTTTGCAACGAATCTAGAAATTCGTTGCAAATATGCAACGAATCCAAAAATTCGTTGGAGATTTGCAATGAATACTAAATTCGTTGCAAATTTTAATTCTATATGCCCGGTTGATAGACATAGAGAGGTTGGAATGGGATGAAATCAGTTTCTATATGTTCATAAATTTGTTCTGATTATATAAATATCCTCAAATATTTTTTTAGTTAATATATTTTTTTCAATGCTTTTTTGATCACCTATGTGTCCGAAAAATATATTTCAGGTTTAACAATTCACAAATTCAAATCTATTAGGTCAAATTGATTTATGAAGACATGTATATAATCAGGAAAATTATACAGACACATAGAAACTAATTTTGTTCTGAGCTCTTTAGCATTAATTTGTAAATCTAACAAGTTCAAATAATTCAATTTCCTTTCTAACTCTATTACGTTCAACTTCATTTAAAATACATCTATTTGACTTAGCTATGAAAAATATATATAGTCAGTCAAAAAAATTATTTGAGGACATTTACATAATTATGAGAATAAGACGAACAAATAGAAATTTGTTTCATCTCATTCCGAGTTCCCTAGGTCCATTAATCGACCTCGAAGTTTTTTTCTTCATTACCAAGGTTTGTAAATTTACAACGAATTTCAGAATTCATTGTAAATTTACAACGAATTTAGATATTCATTGCAAATGTTTGCAACGAATCCAAAAATTCACTGCAAATTCCTAATAAAAATTTATTTAAACAATATTTGCAATGAATTCCGAATTTGTTGTAAAATCTGCAACAAATTTGAGTTTCGTCGCGAAATCTGCAACGAATATTGTTTTTGTTGTTAAATCTGCAACGAATAGTTTTTTATCCCAAAAGTTGCTACGAATAATTTTTTTTGTCGCCGATTTTGCAACAAATATTTATTTGTCACCAAATTGGAATAAAATTTAGCGACATAATTTTTTTTGTTGCTGATTTGTGACAAAATATTTCGTTGCTAAATTAGTTGCTAATTAGCAATAAAATTTATTTTTGTCGTAAAATTCGTTGTAAATTTGGGACGAAAATTTTTGTCGCAAATGTTCATCCCTATATGACTGAATTTTTGTAGTGTGATATTAGTGTTGTCGGAGGTAGCTAGAAGTGAAATAATTTGGAGAAGAGATGTATTGATGTACTGCTATTTGTTGAAAAGAATTCGTTTTTAGCATCTAGCTAGAAAAAACAATGAGAAAATATGTACATCAAAACCTTGAAATATAGTTCTGCTATTCACATATGTGTAAGCTGTGTGTAAGTGTATAGTAGAGATAAAATCTTATATAGTTGGACCTTAATTTCACCACAAAAAGTTTAGATAGCCAAGAACCATCCTCAATGGCTAGGATAAATAAAAAATCTATGAAAACAAACATTGGTCTAACAGTCGATTTTCAAAAAATCAACGCCGACTTTCAAAAGCATATATATTTTCCTTTCTTCAGTTTGCATATATAATAAATGGAGTAGCAATTAAAAAAAATATGGAACCGTCACATCAACGGCCCCCTAGAGCTGGTCCCACGGATATGGAGGGAGGTAAATACAGATACACAGGTGGAAAGTGCATAGCGGAGACGTTAAGCAATTAAAAAAAATATGGAACCGTCACATCAACGGCCCCCTAGAGCTGGTCCCACGGATATGGAGGGAGGTAAATACAGATACACAGGTGGAAAGTGCATAGCGGAGACGTTAACCCCAGGCAGTGACACCCCGGGGATCGATCCCTGGACCTTTAAGCCACAGAACTATGTACTCCTCATCTGTGCTACGCCTGGGGACAATGGAGTAGCAATTAAGATTGAATACTATGGATGATGAGGGAGATTCTTAAATGAGGTGTCATATCTTAATAATAGTCTTTTAATAGTTTACCACAATAGAAACCATCTATTTATACAGATGTAAACATGAGAAAAATCAAAGTAAATTATAGCGAGATGTATAAAATCATCGTCTTGGCACTATTCCTAAATTTTAGAGTTTTTTCAAAGAAGATAGGATTTCAACGTCGTATCCTCACCGAATGGAAAAAGTTAAATTCATTGATAACTCTGTGGGTATCACACCCTATATATAGCATGATATTCACTAATTGTTATTAATCCATTAACGATAATGGATAGTAAATTTAAAGTAAACGAGTCGGCACATTTAATATCCACATCCAAAAATAAACTCAATAATACATCAATTAGATCACTTTAATGAGTTTGACTTAAGTGGTAAAATAGTGGATTATAAATTCACAGTAAACCCATTAATGGATTATCAGATATACTTATAAAATATTCAACAACCTTCCATTGATTTGAACTACATGTGAAGATAACGAAACACACAATAAATTCTTTAGTTACATGTAACAATATCAATTTTTATGGAGAAAAATACTCCTGTAAACAATCTAGCCCATTAGTTTCATTAGTAATCACTAAAAAAGTTATAACTATTATAACTATAACAAGTCTCATAGTAATCACAATACGAACTTCATTAATGACATAAATTGGATGTGTATCTATAGTATGAAAATTGCATGAAAAGTAAAATACACGTGCACATTCTCAACTGATCCACATAATGACTCAAAGGGTCCATGTCATGTTTACAAATACCTTAAGTTGTAAACCATGACCTATCTTTTGTAACTCTATATATAGTCCATATCATATTTACCATACCAAATGCTAAATTACATTAGTGATATCTTTATTTTAGAGTGGTAATTAAATTCATTATTGTTGCAACAAATAAGAAATTGTATGTAAAAAATAAACATATATACGTAATAAAGTGTTCATTACATAGAACAACAAATGACAAACATAAATACATATTCTCATTAAATAAGTACTTCACCCAATAGAAGTCTCTTCATATATGCGACATGCTCATGAAACATCTTGAGTTACAAGCACTGAAAATTAATTAATTGATCTAATTCAAAATTTAAAATTAATTTTCAAAACTTTAAGTAAAATTTTAAATTTTAAATTAATTTTTAAACCTTAAATTAATTTTCAAAAACTTAAGTAAAATTTTAAAATTTTAATTAAACTTTCAGAACTTGAAATTAATTTTTAAAACTTAAACTTTAATTTAATTTTTAAAATTTAAATTAGTTTTTAAAACTTAAATAAATTTTTAAAACTTTAATTAAATTTTCATAACTTAATTAATTTTTAAAACTTAAATTAATTTTTAAAACTTTAATTAAGTTTTCATAACTTAATTAATTTTTTCAAATTACATTTATACTTTGACTTTAGGGCTATACTTGTACATAAACTTTTACCTAATCTTTAATTTTGAAAATTTTTCCCTTAAACAAAATATTTTTTTTCTCTTCAATAAATAAATTACTTAAGAGTTTTTCAATTTAAGGCATTAATAGAAAGGAGCTGAAACATTAAAGTTTTTTTTTAAAAAAATAAATATTTTCAAAGCTAAGAATTTTTTTTTGAAATATTTTTTTTCAAAAACTATGTATTTTCAAAACTAATTATTTTTTAAAAAAATAAATTTTATATGTTTTCTTTCAAAGTTTTTCAAAGTAAGTGCTATGAAATGGGAGCTTTTTAAAATTTCAAAAACTAAGTAGTTTTTCAAGGGAAGTATGACAAAAGATGTTCATACTTTAAAAATCTTGAGAAATTCTCACTTTGAAAAAATATTTTTCTATACTTTGAAAATTCTTATGAAATTTTTTATTTGCTGTTAAACTTATTGAAATACAATCTATGCTTAACTTTGAACCATATTACTAGCAATGCGTAACT